>NC_138112.1:1200000-1787500 GCF_964146895.1 Miniopterus schreibersii | reverse complement strand
ATGGGCAAATACTAGCAACTTCCAGAAACCTCTTCCAGCTGCTTCACAGGTCAGCATGTGGATTCCCTTCCCATCCTCTAGGACACTGGGAGGTGGTTGGTTATACATGGGCTAAGAGGCTGGTTGAGGCTGCCCTACCCCCCACACACTGGTCTCCAGACATGTCTCTCATGTTCAGGACAGATGGCTGCTTCTTCTAGGACCTACCAACCCTCCTTCACTGCAATATAGCCCCTTCTCTGGGGGTCTGGGCTCATGAGAGAGAGCAGCACTCACCAGCTCCTCAAAACGAAGTCCCAGTCCTGATGGAAAGGATGGCCCTTCCAGTCTCTTCCCCACCTTGCCCATTATATTGGTCCTTTCCCATTTCCCAAGCCCATAGGACTTCATTAATCCAGAAATGCTAGTTTTTCTTTATGTTTATCATGAGTCATTGGCTATTTCACCAGGTAAGAGGAGAACTGAGAGATGCTCACTCCTAGAACTCACCAAATTATAGGTAATGCTCACCCTCCTTACCTCCTCAGTTCTGACCTCTCAGCTGTCCACACACCTGGCCCAATGCCTCCTCC
Organism: Miniopterus schreibersii; assembly: GCF_964146895.1. Classification (NCBI taxonomy): domain Eukaryota; kingdom Metazoa; phylum Chordata; class Mammalia; order Chiroptera; family Miniopteridae; genus Miniopterus; species Miniopterus schreibersii. The sequence continues at coordinate 1,786,928 of NC_138112.1, read as the reverse complement.
AGCATGACCCCCAACCTGTATTTTGTTTCATCACCACACTAGCATCCTCCTTCCTACTCTGGACACCAAGTGGTCGGCCAGCTGGCCCCACTTCACCCCACCCTGTCGATCTGTCCATCTGTGAGGCTCTCCGACTTGTCTGCCTGTGTAATGTTTAAGCTCTTAGCTCTGACAAGAACATATGATCATTAGTAATACAATGATGGAATGGTGATAGGAGAGACCCTTGGATAATCAGCTAACACAGTGACACAGGACACTCACAGTGATGTCATAACAGATCCCAGGACATTTCCATTAAGCTTGGAACTGTGTTCAGGTTTCATTTCATTTTCTTTCAGCATGGAGGACAGGGTGACTGCAACCCACCTAGCAAGTGCAAATCTCTTCAAAAAGGGCCTGCTTTCCCCAGGGAGGCAAGGAATGAAGCCCACTGTTCCCTAGCTCCTGACCCTGTCTATTCTGAGCCATCTAATGAACTCCTTCCTTGCCCTGAAGAATGTTCGAGCTGAGTCCCTGGCTTCTCTGAACAACAAAGCCATTCTGGCTGCTAGCCATGGTGATAAAGGTGGTGGCCGTGTTAGCACTCACTGAGAGCTCCACGCCAGCTAGGCCCTGTGCTGAGCCCTGAATACCATTGTCCCAATTAATCCTCACCACAGCTTACTGAGGTACTGGTGAACGTTGTCACCATTCTTTCTAGAGGTCACTGAGTCTAGAGTTAAGAAAGACATTCTAGGTAACTCACCTTGTAAATATTACTGGTGCAGGCAGAACTCCAAACCCAATATGCCTGGGCCAAAGCCCATGATTGCTTTCCCTCCCCTCCCCTCCCCTCCCCTCCCCTCCCCTCCCCTCCCCTCCCCTCCCCTCCCCTCCCCTCCCCTCCCCTCCCCTCCCCTCTCCCTGTATTAGGTATTGGGGAGCCTAGAAAGTGCTGTAGAGGGGTGGGGTAACCCAAGGACTGTGCTGCCCAGGTGTCTCGTGTCAGGTCTTTGGTTCCCAGTCTGGGTTGGGCAGCTGGGGAGAGTTTTAAAGAATAGTTTTGCCTCCAGATCAAACTATTCAATCAGAATCTCTGGGTATGGGATGCAGGCTTCTATATTTTCTAAAGCTCCTCAGGGAATTTTGAAAACCATTGTGCTTAAAACTTCCCCTGGTGCTTCTCCACATCACTGTGGAGACAGGATCTGGGCGACTGGCCCTGTACCCCATGGATCTGAGAGGGAAAGCAAGTTACGAACAAGCCCTCTAAGGAGGTGGGTGCTGCTTCCCCTCCAGGGCCTCAGCTCTGGCCTCCGTGTCCTTGTCCCTGACATGCGCAGTTGGGCCGCAGTCCCTAAGATGCCCCTTGCTCTGACAGCCTGCCACTCAGACAGAGGTCTCCTGCAATGGGCAGCACCTGTCCCTAGTCCATGAAGCGCCACAGGCTTGTGGGGAAGATGCCTTTTTTGAACCCTGAAAGTCCCTGTTTCTCTAAAATAGAGTCCCATTATTTCATACTTGCCTTTAAATTGACTTGCTCTATTTACTCAAATGTTTTTGAAAACTAAATTTTACATCATTATTACGTATGGAAAGTTATATCCACTGCCACAAGTTGGAGGTAACCATAAAAATTGTACCACCTGAATTTATTTCCTACATCTTCGGGGACTGTGGACCGTACTGCTCACGTGACCTCACCCCCGTCTGGCCTGGACATGCCCTCCCCTGACTCCGATGAAGCTGCCATCTCCCTCCCCTGGCAGTTCTGGTCAGAAGCCACTCTTCTGTACCCCACATTTCATACAAATAAGAGCCTGTTTGAAGCAAAATCCTTTAGCTATTACCTGTAGAAATGGGATGGAGAGTGCTGGGATGGAAAGAGGAATTTATTTGTTCTCTGTGCTTTGAGTTACTTTTTAAATTGTCCTTCTGTAGATAAAAGTATCTCTCCAGTTCTCAACCCCAGATCCTAGCAGCTAGTCTGCACCTGACCAATGAAAACAGCCTCTAAACCAGATGGAGAGGCAGAGGCGGCCAGGAGAGCAGAACCAGTTCTGAGTGGAAAGTGGGGTTAAACTGAGGCGTGAGAAGCCTTCTTGGGACCTTCTGGCGTGAAGGGGTTGGAGGGGCTGAGGACGGCCAGGACAAGGGAGAAGTCAAGGAGGGGAAGCAGGAGGCACGTTCCATACAATTTTCTTCAAAGCCTTGGGTGGGGCAGGTAGTCATGTGTCTGCAGGTGCCTGTATAGGAGAAGGGGTGGCGGTTTTGCTTGTGTCCCAGGACGCCATGGTGCTGTGGAAAAGGCCTGGCTCGGGAGCCACACTGGTTATGGACTGCCCGGCAGCCTCGGAGGAAAGGCTTTGCTCCCGGAGCCTCCTCAGCGTCCTGGCCTGTACACTGGCATTATGATCGTTGTCTCCTAGGGTTTTGATGAGGCCTGAAGTAAGAAATGTGAAGACTGAATGTTTGTGTCCCCCCAAACTCATGTATTGAAATCTTAACCCCCGATGTGATGGAGTTAGGAGGGGGCCTTTGGGAGGTGATTAAGTCGTGAGGGTGGGGTCCTCAGGAATGGGATTAATGTTTTCTATAAAAGCTGCCCGAAGAGCCCCTTGTCCCTTTCACTGAGCGAGATCGAGGCAGCAAAGTGCCGTTTATAAACCGGGAAGCAGCCCCTCCCCAGACACAGAGCCTTCCAGCATCTTAATTTTGGACTTCCCGGCTTCCAGACTGTGAGCAATAACCATGTGTCCTTTAAGCCCCCCGTGTGTGATATTTTGTTATGGTGGCGGGACAGACTGAGAGACACCTGGTGTGCCTGGCACTTTGGAAACTAAACAGATGTTCGTTCCTTCTCCCTACACCACTTCCCTGGAGCCCACTTTGGGGAGAGGTGTTTAGAGAATTTGGTGGAACTTGCCTGAGAGGAGAGGAGAATTTCGGTTTGGGTGCCCACAGTCTGACATAAATGCTGCCAGCCCACTCCAACCCTGGAGCTCTGTGGTGTCAGGCTGACAAATGCATACTCTCTTCCAGGTTCAGGGTCCACTAGAGGGAAGGAGCCATATCTGTTTTGCTCACCACTGCATCCTCAAGGCCGAGCATGTGCCTGGCACATAGTAGGTGCTGGGACACAGCTGTTGATGGAATAGCTGAGTAAGAGGAGGACAGGCATGACACGTGAGTTCAGCTCTGACTCAGGCAGCAGTGAAGCTTTGGGCCCAGGGAAGTGACTCTCAAGTCGCAAAACAGGACTGTCCTCAGCCCAGGCGTGTCTGATATCTGGCTTGGGGGTCCCTCTGAAGTGAACAGAAGCCAACCTGCCCTGTCTGAGCTGTGTTCTCTGTGTTAATTTGCTCTCCTAATAAGATCACAGGGAGCAGATCTGCTTTTCTGACCACCTGCACCTAACACACACAGGCTTCTCAGGGTGGGGGAGGAAGATGGGTGTGGAAGGGCTCCACTGGCACCTAGAATTTTGGCTTGTGGACCGGCCTAGGGCTTTCCAGGCTGTTCTGTTCCCTGGCCACCCACGGTTCCCATAGACCCCTGGACAGTTGACCTCTCATTTCCTCCAGTCCTCAGGATCTGGGAACCAAGTCCTTTACTTTCCTAGAAAGCCCTCAGGTAAAGGCTTGCATTCAGTGTGAGTTGAAGCAATAGGAGCGAACACATGGGACAAGAAGGCAGGTTGGAGCTCAGGAGGACACAGCACAGGATGAGAGGCAGGGGCCAAGAAGACAGCCGCATCTCCCGTTCGGGCACTGTGGTGGATCTGCCTGCACAGTCCAGCCACCCTCATGGCTGGACGAGGTGCTAGGCCTGATGGCACAGCGCAGCCCCATCCAGGTGCTGCCTGCTTTCCACTTCCTCCTCCTGACCAGGCACAGGGACGAAAGCAGGGAAGCAGAAAGGCCTGGCTGTTGAGAATTTCAGTTTCTTCTTTGATATTCCAGGTCTGTATCATCCAAAACACCCCTGTCCATAGCAAACACTATGATCTGCTGCTGACAACATGGTGACCTTGGTCTGTGTTCCGGCTGAAGCAGGAGCCCTGGGAGGGCAAGGTTGTCTTGGGAAGCTCTAATCTTGGGCACCCTGTACAAGGCCTGACAGATGTTTGGTGGGAATACAGGCTGGAAAATGGCGAGGAGGGTGAGTGGGAGTCAGGTGCAGCATCAGGTGGAAGAGGGTTGATGCTGGTCTTGGGAGGGACCCAAGCCCAGCTCCCACCACAGCCACAGCAGGGCCTCCCTTTCCATTGCCAGGTCCAGCCTGGTGCCTCACTCCCTGCAGGAGCCTGCCCCCTCTGCCCTGGCCTGGCCTCCTATCCCCTGGGACAGCTGCTGAGTTGCCCATTTTGCCTTTGATCCTAGAAGTTCAGCAGAGGAAATCAATACCATTAAGAGAAAATCTGTGTTGTGATGTGAGGATTTGGGGTAGGCCTGGTGACCTGCTGGGAATGGGGCAGAGAGGACACAGTGAGAACCTCATGGGACTGAACCCCAGGGAGGACCTGCGAGCTGAACAGGGCCCTCAGGGACTTGCAGGCCAGGATTGGTTGGGGTCAGAGATCAGAGTGAAAACCCGGGAAGACATAGAAATTCTAGAAAAGAGAACCTGAGTCAGTGCGACCAGTGTAGGGGTTGAAGTAGCAAATACTTTCCTTCTCACCTTCTTGCTGGGCTAATAACCAAAGCAACAGGAGAAAATAAAATTTTAATACATGTGCACATCCACTTTCACAGAGGCATGAAAATTCCAAAGATAGCGAGGCAACACTAGGTATACATGGCATTTTCAGACAAAGGAAAAGGGAGGACAGGTTTTAGATTTCAGAAGTGAGAATGGGCAATTTATAAGTACTTGAAGGGAAGTGAAACATACGTGGCAGGCAAATGCCTACTGGGAAACTCAGAAACCTGCCTGAAGCCCTTAAACACTTAATTCAAATTAGGCTGAGGCAAACATCCTAAAATTTTCTTTCTAAAGCAGGTGTTTCAGTCTGAATCTCTTGGACAGGAAAGGAGGAAGATCACAGTTTCTTTCTGACTCTTATTTCCTAATAAACAGCTTAAAATCAATTTTCCAAAAAGGCAGCTTCAAGGTGGCAACACTTTAGTTCCCTTTACCAGCACAGTGTAAAGTGCGATGGGAAGGGAGACGGGACAGAGAAGACAAAGCTGGAGAGGCCTGGTTGGTAGCAAGAAGGTGAGGAGGGGCTACCGGGAGGGACTGGCATCAAATAGCCAGGGACAGGGACAGGAGAGCTAGAGGCATGTGGTGACTGAGCCAGATGTGGTTTTAGAAAAACCCATGCTGGTGAGCGATGCAACCTGGGGAGGAACCTAAGAGTACATCAAGTGGGCTGAGGAAGAAGAACCTGGGAACTACCAGGCAGCCCCAGAGAAGGGAGGGATGCAGAGGGAACCATCAGGAGCTCCTGTCTTGCTCACCCTTTCAGGGTCAGCTGACGTATGTGGTCACTGTAAAGGCCCACCCAGGCCCAAGGATAGGGCATGGACTCAGGCGGTGTTTCCTAGCACCCTGGTTCTGCTTTGCCAGGCTCTGTGTTCAGTCTTCCTACTCCCTCAGTCCACCCTGAAGCTCAACATGATGGGAACAAGGCCTACAATGAGCTCTCCAACAGCAGCCTGTGTACTGAGCCACCTCCCCACCCTGCCTTCCGGCTGTGCACCTAGCTGGTTCCAGGGCCTATCACTGTGACAGCTCACAGCATTCTCAGCCCTCTAGCCCTCTCTGTGGGCTCAGAGTTGGAACAGCGCTGCTCAGCCCTCACAGGTCTCCTGATTCTGTGTTAGGAGAATCTAGTGTTGTAGGCTCTGGAGATAGAGTTCAGAGGGCACCTGTCTGGATTCCCATCCTGCAGAGGACATCTTTCTCAGGCAGACATTTAACATCCAGGCAACTTTTGCCTGTGGGGAAAGCAACTCAACTGCCTCACACATTGAAAACATCTCGGCCCATCCTATGGAGTTTACTCTCTGCTGTGGTCTATAGTCTAAGCCTCATTAAGAGACTGAATAACAATCAGCCTCTGGGTGCTTTGAGTCTTTCCCTGATATGCTTCTGGACCCATGGCTTGGAAAAGCAGACCTTGGTGGCATCCTGGTCCTGTCCAAACACACCCAGACCCAGCAGAGGGAACCAGAAGCTTAAAGTGCAGAAAACTTCTAACAGGGTACTCAAGGCCAGTCATAAACAGCATCGGACATTGGTCTGCATGAGAGAATATCCAAAAAGACTGGGTGTCCTAGCAGATCTACCTAATACATAGAAACAAACCCAAACAGGCAGCCAAAATGGGGAGACCAAAAAAAAAGGCCTAAATGAAAAAACAAGAGAAGTCTCCAGAATAAGACCTAAATGAAATGGGCACAAGCAATCTATCAGATATACTGATCAGATTATGATCAGAATACTGATCATAAGAATGCTCACAGCATGAGAAAAGAAATGGAAACTATGAAGGAAATTAAGAATGACATAGCAGAAATAAAAAATACATTGGAAGGAATGAACAGAAGATTAGAGGAAGCTGAGGATCAGATCAGCAGATTAAAAGACAGGGTAGAAAAAAAATCATTCAATCAGAGAAGCAAAAAGAAAAAAACAATTAAAAAACAGGAGGACAGTTTAAGGAGCTGTGGGACAACATGATACGTAACAATATCTGCATCATAGGAGCGCCAGAAGAGGTTGAAAGTAAGCAAGGGTTAGAAAACCTGTTTGAAGAAATAATGGCAGAAAACTTCCCTAACTTGGTCAAGGAAAAAGTCACACAAGTTCAGGAGACACAGAGAGTCCCAAGCAGGAAGAACCCAAAGAGGCCCACACTCAGACACATCATCATTAAAATGCCAAAAATCCAAGAAAAAAGGGAAATCTTGAAGGCACCAAGAAAAAAGCAATCTTTTTCCCACAAAGGAGCTCCCATAAGGCTGTCAGCTGACTTCTCATGAGAAAATCTACAGGCCAGAAGGGAATGGCATAAGTATTCAAGGTAATGTAAAACAAGGATCTGAAACCAAGAATACTCTACCCAGCAAGGCTATCATTCAAAATAGATGGTGAAATAAAGAGCTTCCTAGACAAAAAAAGGCTAAAGGAGCTTATCACTACCAAACCAACATTGCAGGAAATGTTAAAGGGACTGCTTTAACATAATAAGAGGTAGAAAGAGAGAGAGAGAGAGAGAGAGAGAGAGAGAGAGAGAGAGAGAGAGAGAGAGGAAAAAAAAAACCCACATAGGGATAAAGAATTAAAATGATAATAGATAAGTACTTATAAATAATAACCTTAAATATAAATGGATTAAATGCTCCAATCAAAAATCATGGGGTAGCTGAATGGATAAGAAAACATGAACCAGGAGATTAAATATAGTGGCAGACTGAGTGGAAGCTACACTAACACTCTCCAGGGACAAAACTGGAATTACATCTAAAATATAGAAAAACCATCTTGAATAATTAACTGCAATGAAAGTTGAGCTGGAAAGAACCCTTGTAACCAAGGAGGAAAAGTAAAGACGACAGAGACTCTGGTAGGAAGTGCAGACATGAGAGGGCTGGCTTGCTCCCATAGCCAGCAGCTGAAGGTCCAGAGGGATATCTCAGTTGTGGGGGTTCTCACTTAGGACTCTGAGGTCTAAACCCCAGGATGGGCTTCACAGTCAAGAGCACCAGCACTGAGAAAGGTGTCCACATAACATCTGGCTATGAAAAGCAGCTGGGTTTCTGTCTGCCAGGGAGAAATGGCTAGAAATACAGGTACCCTCTTAAAGAGCCAACACACAAAGTTTCATGTGCAGCCACTCACCTTGGGCTCCAGCAGAGAGAGGGCAGAGTGGACTGGAGCTGTGTGAGGAGAATCTAGGGGTGTGAGCTCTGGAGATAGAACTCAGAGAGCACCCCTCTGGATCCCTGTGCCAAGTCATTCCCCATACTGTAGAGAACATATTTTATAGGCAAAAATTTACCTTCCAAGCAGCTTTTGCCTGGAGGGGAAGCAATTGGCCCATCCTGTTGGAAAACCTCTTTCCCTACCCAATGGAGTTTCTACAGCCTGAGGCTCATTAAGAGACTGATAACAATCAGATGCCTCACCCTGTGGAGTTTCTACAACTTGAGGCTAAATTGGAGAATCAGATTAATCAGCCTGCAGGCAGAGGCAGACCTCAGAGTGCTTTGAGTCTTTGCCTGATCTGCTTCTGGACCCAGGCCTTGGACAAGCAGACTTTGGTGTGTACGTTTGTTTCTGTCCAAACACACCCAGCCCAACAGGGTACTCAAGACTAGCCACAAACAATGTCTGACATTGGCCTGCACCAGAGACCACCCAAAAACACTGAGAGTCCTAGCAGGCCTACCTAATACATAGAAACAAACCCAAGTAGGCAGCCAAAATGGGAAGACCAAAAAAAAAAAAAAGCCCCAAATGAAAGAACAAGAGAAGACTACAGAATAAGACCTAAATGAAATGGAGACAAGTAACCTCCCAGATATAGAGTTCAGAATAATGATTGTAAGGATACTCAACAGCATGAAAAAAGATATGGAAACTATGAAAAATGACCAGTCAGTAATTAAGAATGACATAGCAGAAATAAAAAATACATTAGAAGGAATAAATAGCAGATTAGAGGAAGCTGAGGATCAGATCAATGAATTAGAAGACAGGGTAGAGAAAGTCACTCAGACAGAGAACCAAGGGGGGGAAAAAAGCAATTCAAAAACAGGAGGATAGTCTAAGGGCGCTGTGGGACAACCTGAAGTGTAACAATATTCGCATCATAGGAGTGCCAGAAGAGGATGAAAGTAAGCAAGGGTTAGAGAACCTGTTTGAAGAAATAATGGCAGAAAACTTCCCTAACCTGGTGAAGGAACAAGTCACACAAGTTCAGGAGACACAGAGAGTCCCAAGCAAGAGGAACCCAAAGAGGTGCACACCCAGACACATCATCATTAAAATGCCAAGAACTGAAGACAAAGAATATTAAAGGCAGCAAGTGAAAAGCAATCTGTTACCTACAAAGGAGCTCCCATAAGCTGTCAGCTGACTTCTCATCAGAAACTCTACAGGCCAGAAGGGAATGACATGAAGTATTCAAAGTAATGCAAAACAAGGACCTGAAACCAAGATGACTCTATCCAGCAAGGCTATTATTCAAAATGATGGTGAAATAAAGAGCTTCCCAGACAAAAAAAAAAAAGGTTAAAGGAGTTTATCACCGCCAAACCAGCATTGCAGGAAATGTTAAAGGGACTGCTGTAATAGTAAGAAGAAATGGAGAGAGAAACATGGCATAAAAAATTAAAATGGCAATAAATAAGGACCTATCAATAATAACCTTAAGGACTTTAAGGAAGAGATCAACAGCAATACAGTCATAGTCATAGACTTTAACACCCCACAAAAAGTCAACACAGAAACAGTGGCTCTATATGGCACACTAGATCAGATGGATTTAATTGATATTTACAGAACATTTCACCCCAAAGCAAAAGAATATTTATTCCTCTCAAGTGCACATGGGTCATTCTCAAAGATAGACCACATGTTAGGACACAAAACAGGTCTCTACAAGTTCAATAAGATTGAAATCATATCAAGCATCTTCTCGGACCACAATGGAACTGCTGTAATTAGAAGTAGAAACAGAGAGAAAGACAAACATATGCATAAAGAATTAAAATGGCAATAGATAAGTATCTATCAATAATAATCTGAAATGTAAATGAATTAAATGCTCCAATAAAAAGACATAGGGTGGTTGAATGGATAAGAAAACATGACCCAAATATATTCTGTCTACAAGAGACAACATCAGGACAAAAGACTCACATAGGATGAGAGTGAAGGGATGGGAAAAAAAATTTCCATGAAAATGAAAAAAAAAAAAAAAGCTGGGATAGCAATACTCATCTGACAAAATAGACTTCAAAATGAAGACCATAACGAGAGACAAGAAAGGTCACTACATAATCCTAAAGAGACTGATCCAACAAGAGGATATAACCCTGATAAACATATATGCACCTAAATTTATAAAAAACAAAACAAGACAAAACAAACTTCTAGTGGACTTTAAGGGAGAGATCAACAGCAAGACAGTCATACTAGGGTATTTTAACACCCCACTGACTTCACTGGATAGGTCTTCCAGATAAAAAATCAACAAGGAAACAGTGACCCTAAATGGCACACTCGATCAGATGGATTTAATTGACATTTACAGAACACTTCACCCCAAAGCTGCAGAATATACATTCTTCTCAAGTGCACATCAGTAGATGAATGGATAAAAAAAGCTGTGATACAGCTACACCATGGAATACTACGCAGCTGTAAAAAAGAAGGATCACTTATCCTTTGGGACAGCATGGAGGGACCTGGAGAGTATTATGCTTAGCAAAATAAGCCAGTCAGAGAAAGACAAGTGTCACATGATCTCACTCATATGTAGAATCTAATGACAAAATAAACTGATAAACAAAATAGATCCTGAGACATGGAATAATGAAACTGATGAATCTCAGGGGGAAGGTGGGAGGAAACTTGGGGAGGGGAGGAAGATTAACCTAAGAACTTATATGCATATATGCAAAACCCATGGACACAGACAGTAGTGTGGTGAAGGCCTCAGGGGAGGGGTGCAGGTTGGAGGGATCAAAGAGGGGTACATCTGTAATACTTTCAACAATGAGGATAAATTAAAACAAAACAAAACAGGAAAAACATTTAAGAAGCAAATAGGCAGTAAAGTCATAAACATCTCATGTAGTGGACTTTTCACTGATACATCTCCTAGGACAAGAGAAACAAAGGAAAAAATAAACATGTGGGACTACATCAAACTAAAAAGCTTCTGCAGAGCAAAAGAAAATAGCCTCAAAATACAAAGTAACCCCATGGTCTGGGGAACATATTTGCCAAGGATGCATCTGATAAGGGGCTAATTTCCAAAGTGTACAAAGAACTCATAGCACTCAGCAAGAGGAAGACAAACAACCCAATTAAGAAATGGGCAAAGGACCTGAATAGACACTTCTCCAAAGAGGACCTATGGATGGCCAAGAGACACATGAGAAAATGCTCGACGTCGCTAATCATCAGAGATGCAAATTAAACCCACAATGAGGTGTCACCTCACACCTGTCAGAATGGCTCCATCAACAAATCAACAAATGACAAGTGCTGGCGAGGGTGTGGAGAAAGGGGAGCCCTAGTCCACTGCTGGTGGGAATGCAGACTGGTGCAACCACTGTGGAAAACAGTGTGGAGTTTCCTCAAAAAATTAAAAATGGAGCTGCCTTTTGACTCAGTGATCCCACTTCTAGGAATATATCCTAAGAACCTGCAACACTAATCAGAAAGAATATATGCACCCCTATGTTCATAGCAGCACAATTCACAATAGCTAAGATCTGGAAACAGCCCAAGTGCCCAACAGTAGATGAGTGGTCAAAAAAGCTGTGGGACATTCACACCATGGAATACTATGCAGCTATAAAGAAGAAGAATCTCATACCCTTTGGGACAGTATGGATGGACCTGGAGAATATTATGCTGAGTGAAATAAGCCAGGCAGAGAAAGACAAACATCACATGATCTCACTTATATGTGGAATCTAAAGAACTTAATAAACTGATGAACAAAATAGATCCAGTGACATAGAAGCCAGGAATCTCAGAGGAAAGGTAGGGGTGGGTGGGTGGGGAGAGATTAACCAAAGAATTTATATGCATATGTGCAAGAGACATATGGATGTCTCTTGGCCATCCGTATGTCCTCTTTGGAGAAGAGGGACAATAGTGTGGTGAAGGACTGGGGGGCAGGCGACAAGGTGGAAAGGATCAATGGGGAGAAAAGGGGATAGTTGTAATATTTTGATCAATAAATAAATACAAATAAAAATATAAATTAAAATCAAAAGAAAAAGCAAGTAGAAATAAATGAATAAATTAATTTCATTAACTAAAACAAACAAAAAAGGTAGAAGGGAGTTAAATGGTTTCTATTGTATCTATGACCACCTTCTCCAACCCCTAGTCATTTATGAAAATTTCTAGTGACTGGGAGCTAGCACCCACGCCCTGCATAGCAGCCCTTTGCCATTTACGCACCAGGACACGGACGTGCTGACTCCATCAGGGAACAGAATTTCCACCCTGGGTTACACCTGTCCTGGGAATGCAGTATTCACAGGTTTCCAGAAACAGTTCTAACTCCCATGAGCTTGTCCTCTCAACTGTGACACCGTTAGGATGAAGTGCTGCCCGGACCGCAGGCGCACACCAGGGCTGCCCTGCAAGTCCTGAGTGCTTGGGGCCGTGGTGTCTCAGGGTGTCCTGCCAGGGTGCTCACGACCCTTTGGTCTCTGCTCTCGGGTGTCTCCTGAGCCCCGGAGCAGGTCCTCTGCTTCTCCTCTGACCCTCTCTGGGCCTCGTGCTTTCTTCTCTCCCCGCACTTCGCTGCCATCGCTGCCTTTCTGCCTCTCGCTCAGGATGAGCTGCAGAAGCACGCGAATCCCAGTTCCTAACACTGCCTGGCACATAGTAGGTGCTTAATAAATGTGCATGAGAAGAAAAAACGGATGAATGATCTAGCTAGGAGAGGGAAACTAGGCAGATTTGGGGGAAGCTAGAGGTCAGCTCAGCCCTAAAAGGAGAGCTGCTATTTCCCGCCGGCGAGGGGAGCGGGCTTCTCCGAGCGCCCGCCCTGGCACATGGAGCTGGGGTTGGCTGCGGAGCTGGCCTCTTCCTGCCTGCAGGGGAAGGGCTGCAAAGGTCAGTGCTGCGTTGAAAGGTTTCAGACCTGGGGTCTCGGCGCCCAGAAGAGGAAGGGTGATCAGAACCCTGCTCCCCGCTCTCCGGTGAGCGCCCACCCCAGCCGGCGCCGCAGAGTGGGCCCGACCCCTGTGCACTCCAGTGGCTGCTTAGTGCCATCACTTGTCACCTGACAGTGACGAAGGATATTTCTCCACTTTCCAGAGCAGATGAGTTTTTGAAGACTCTCTGTGGCTGTGATATAAATCCATTGAGAAAGCCCTGGAGGGAGCCCCTTACAAAGCTCTAAACTGGACACTGAAAACAGATGAAAGCCTACGGCTTCCAAGGCTTGATGGTGAGCTCTACTTGAGGGAAGGGCTGGAAAGGGAGTTTAGTTTGTACTTTCCCACCAACACTCTGAGCAACTGTAGCCTGAGATTTTAAATCTTTTCTGTCCCTGTTGCACGGATCTGAGTAGCTAAAAGGGGATGCTGGGGTGAAGCCCCCGATGTAAGACAGTTGCCAAGGGCTTGCTCCCCTGGGCGCTCAGCCCCACTGCCCACAACCCTGCTCAGGTGGCCAGGCGCAGTGCACGGATGCTGCTGTGCTGCTCCACACCTACAGCTGCCCTGGTGACTGCGTGGGCCCGGGTCGCAGGGTCCCCTTGGGCCAGCCTGTCAACTGCACCTGCTGCTTCTGCAGCCAGGCCCTGGTTCCCAGGCCCCGTGGGAGGAGCATGTGAACTAACAAGATGCGGCCTGCCAGGACACAGCCTTCCCGCTCACCATGGCTGCCACTCCGCAGCCAGCACACTTGGAACTTAGGGAAATGGGAAGGCCAAGATGGAAATTCTGAGAAGTTCTCTGCCCAACACACAGCATTTGGTGCAACCCTGGAGTTACCAGGGCCACGTGGCAGCCCTGTCGCCCCTCTTTGGAGTCAATTATGAAAGTGTGCCTGTTCCAATGGAAAGTATTGGCCGTCAGTTACCAAAATGCTGCCACGAGGGGAGGAGGGGTAATGGCAATCTTACTGTAACTCAGTGGCTGTCAACCTATACATTAGAATTACTAGGAAAGCATTTCCAAATCTTGTCCAGGCTACACCCAGACCAGTGAAATCAGAACCTCAAGGATGAGACTCAGGCATCAGCGATTTTGAAAGCTCCCCAGGTGATTTCAGTGCACAGACCAAGTGGAGGACCACTGTTCTGATGGGCTGTACCTACTAAGGAACATACAGAGGTTGGAGGCAAGGATTCCCATATTTTTCAAGACTGTTGCCACTCCCGCCTTCATTCCCACCCTTTAATTTAGAGCTGGAGTGGGGTGGCCCGCAGGGATGTAACCAGTGTTGAAGGTCAAGTTAACAGTGCCCTGCTTCTTCCGTCGGTGTGGTGAGCCTGGCCTGGGGATGGGCCACAGCTGGATTTCAGGGTATGAAGGCAGCCCACAGGAGTCTGGGATCATGTTGGATCCGAGAGAGATATCGGAAGTCATACAAGTCAACCATCCTTCAATTTTATAGGAGAGTGGATGTGTGACCCAACTAGGGCCCCTGAGCACTTGTCTGGTGCTGGGCCCTATCCTCTCTCCGGGCTTATGGACTGTAGGACTTCCAGCTCTGCCACTGGATGGTGGGTCCCTGTGTCAGCAAAAATGTTTGGCTTCTGGCAACTTCTCCTTGAATGCACCCCCCAAGGCAGAGAAGAGAGATGGTAGCACTGAGTTGAACTAACCTGTGCTTCAACTTTGGCTCTGCCATCTAGATGCTCTGTGATCTAAAAAGCCCCTTAGCTTCTCTGAGCTTTGGTTCTATTCATCTGCAAGACGGGAAAGCTCATGCCTGCCACACAAGATTGTTAGGTGAGGGCTGAGTGAGATAACCTATCTAAAGTACCTGAGCCATACTAAGAGTTTAGCAACAGTTACTTTCCATCACTCCCTTCCCTCCTCCCCAGTTCATTCCTAAAATTAAGATGATGATGTTTCCTGCCCCTTGCCCCAGCTGCTGAGGTGCTCAGTCCTTCTGGGGAAGCTAAGGTTGCCACTGGGGTGAGGCCCTCACTCCATCGGGCGACTAGCACCGCTCCTGGCAGTGCTTGCCCAGCACTCGCCCAAACCATGGCCTCCATCTCGGCCTCGCCTGAGTCTGCCCAGCCCCTGTCCTGCAGGACAATGAGGCGACGGAGGAAAAGGTCAGTGTCCTCGTTAAAGCAGCCGGTATAAATGTTGAACCTTTCTGGCCAGGCTTGTTTGCAAAGGCTCTGGCCAATGTCAACATTGGGAGCCTCATCTGGAAGGCAGGGGCTGGTGGGCCTGCCCCAGCAACTGGTGCTGCCCCAGCTGGAGGGCTGCCCCGCCACTGCTGCCCAGCTGGGGAAAGGACCTAGAGGCAGAGAAAGAGGAATCTGAGGAATCTGATGATGATCTGGGCTTTGGTCTTTTTGACTAAATCTCTTTTTTAACATTCAATAAAAGCTGAACTCTGAGAAAAGTGAATGCTTCCTTCAAGCAGGATCGCTGCCCTGGGCCCCTGGAGGCTGCACTGGCATGGCCAGTGCCGAACGCAGGTCTCCAAGGAGGACAGGATGGGATCGTAAAGACCATGCTCTTCTCCCCCTCGCCAGCCCCAAGAGAGTCCTGGGGATCATAGCAGACAGGGCGGGTCAAGCTCCTTCAGGCTTCCTAGGAATGCTCCGGCGTCGGGCCTCTGAGCAGCAGGTGTGGCACCCGTCCTGGCCATTCCCATCGCGTTGCGCCCTGCGCCCGTCAGCAGCCCCTCCCAGCCGCTCTGTCCTGCGGGCAGCGCTGACCGCCGCAGCCTCGGGCCCACGCTCTGGAACAGCCGCCGGCGCAGGCCGTCGGGGCAGCGGCGTCTCCCGCACGCCTCCGCATTCCCTGCGGTGCTCGGGGAGCGCGGCTGTGCACAGTCCCCCTTGGCCTTGGCTTTGACAGGTTGTAGGTACTTCTCCATGGTCACTGCATCTGGCCTCCCCAGCAGCGCCGTCGGCGGGCTGGCTCACTGCGCTCGGTGGCCCGAGAACTGAGACGCCCGGGCACCGGCTGGTCCCGGGCACCTGCTGGTCCCGGGCACCTGGCTGGTCCCGGGCACTTAGGCTGGTCCCGGGCACCTGCTGGTCCCGGGCACCTGGCTGGTCCCGGGCACTTAGGCTGGTCCCGGGCACCTGCTGGTCCCGGGCACCTGCTGGTCCCGGGCACCTGGCTGGTCCCGGGCACTTAGGCTGGTCCCGGGCAGGGCAGGGCCTCTGCAGCCCGCGCCGCGCGCCACGGCTGCCGCTCTGTGATGCCCTCACGCCGACCCGAGCCAGGCGTTGTGAGGCAGACAAGGCCCGACCGAGCTACAGAAGGAAAAGGGGCTCCTGCAGCGCCGAAGAGAAAACGGGGAGCGGCCCCCGCGCCCTGCGCCCGGCCCCGCGCCGCCCTGACGCGCGGAGGCTGCGGGTCGCGGGCTTCTCCTCCCGGCCGCGGGGTGGGGCTCAGGCGCCCCGCAGCCCCTGTGAACCGGGGGCTCCCCCTCTCGTCGGAAAGCGGGGTACCGGCTGCCGCCGGCGCCGCAGCCCCGCGGTCCACCAGCCGGGCGGCCGGAGCTCGCCGCGGGACGGGCGCCCGCAGAGGCCCGCGCGGCTGCGGCTCCCCGAGGCTCGGCGGGAACCGGCCCACGCGGCGCAGGGGCCCCGTCGTGGCGCAGAAGCCGGGCCCCCGCTGGGGCTGCGCCTCGGCCCCCGCGCCTCGGGGGGAGCGGGGCGGCTCCCGGTGCCGAGGAGCCGGGGCTCCCCCAGCCCCCCGCCCGCGGCCCTGCGCCCCGATCTCCGCGCCTGGCCGCAGGGGACTGGACAGAGGTCCAGCTCCGCCGCTATGGCCTCCTCGCCTACCTGGTGCCGTGTGCGCTCTGGCTCCTGGACGGGACGGGCGGAGAGGCGGGGAGGGGGAGGGGGGGAGGGGAAGGGGAGGGAGAGGGGGAGGGAGGGGGGAGGGGGAGGGGGGGAGGGGAAGGGGAGGGAGAGGGGGAGGGGGACAGGGAGGGGGAGGGAGGGGGGAGGGGGGAAGGGGAGGGGGAGGGAGGGGGCGGGAGGGGGGAGGGGAGGAAGGAGTGGAGAAAACCCGCAGCAGTGCAGCTACTTGGCTCATCTGCCTGTTGGAACCCTCAGTGGCCCCCCAGGCCACCAAATAACTGGGTGTTTGACAGCCTGCAGGCCGGCGGCGTTTGCAGACTTCCTCCCGAGGCCCTCCGTCTGTCCTTCCGTCTCGCCGGGTGGTGCGGGTGGTTGATCCAGGCTCCCCCGCGGTCCGTGCGGGCCGCGCCTTCCCTAAGCGCTCGCTCCCGCGGGAAAGCCTGCCCGCGGCCTGCCCGGTCCTCCTGCCCGTCCTCCTGCCCGTCCTCCTGCCCGTCCTCCTGCCCGGTCCTCCTGCCCGTCCTCCTGCCCGTCCTCCTGCCCGGTCCTCCTGCCCGCGGCCTGCCCGGTCCTCCTGCCCGTCCTCCTGCCCGTCCTCCTGCCCGTCCTCCTGCCCGGTCCTCCTGCCCGTCCTCCTGCCCGTCCTCCTGCCCGTCCTCCTGCCCGGTCCTCCTGCCCGGTCCTCCTGCCCGTCCTCCTGCCCGTCCTCCTGCCCGGTCCTCCTGCCCGTCCTCCTGCCCGGTCCTCCTGCTCGTCCTCCTGCCCGTCCTCCTGCCCGTCCTCCTGCCCGGTCCTCCTGCCCGGTCCTCCTGCCCGTCCTCCTGCCCGTCCTCCTGCCCGGTCCTCCTGCCCGTCCTCCTGCCCGTCCTCCTGCCCGGTCCTCCTGCCCGTCCTCCTGCCCGGTCCTCCTGCCCGGTCCTCCTGCCCGTCCTCCTGCCCGTCCTCCTGCCCGTCCTCCTTCGGCCTCCCCTTGGCGCAGCCAACGCTCCTCCCTCTCCTCTGGGCACTGTAGTTTTCCGTGGGCCCTGCTTTACCGCACCCGTAACCTGCAGACTAGATGCGTGCGTGTCCCTGCCATACAGGCCCCACAGCCTGAACCCTCCTTCAGGTGGTACCCGGCTCCTGCCCGGTTCCCACGCTGGGCCCGGCCCGGGGGAGTGTAGCGAGTGAGGCAGACGTGGCTGTGCTGGGAGGACAAGCAGCCACTTAACCTCACTCAGCCACCTCCAGGGCCCTGCTGGGTGCGGACAGGGAGCCACGGCCAGGCTGAAATGAGGAATGTCTCCATGAAGAAGCAATGCTTAAGGCGGAGAACGTTTTAGTTTCTGGTTTTCACCTGGAATTTTCAACACATATTAAGGCCCTTCGTGATCACACACAGGTTCTCAGAAGCTCCCACTGGGAGAGGCGTTGAGAGTGAATGCTGTGGGGGGTTAGAAGAAGGGGGTGGGGTGGGGGCAGGGCGGCTAGACTGGACAGTGGTGGCCCAGTTTGGAGGCTATCGTAAAAGTTCAGATGTGAGAGGGTAATGGCCTAAATGAGGCTGTCAAGGAGGGGTTGAATTTCAAGAAATTAAGGAAAGAGAATTACCAGAAATTAATTTCCAATTGGCTGTTGGTGGAAGAAGAGCCGGTTCTGGGTGGATGGTGGTGCCCTAACCGTTAGAGGATGTATGGGGAGCCAGAGCAACGCGGAGATGGTCAGGAGAGGAGCTCTGCCGTGTACACTGGGTCTGGGGCACTGGGCTGTTAGGAGGAAACTCCCAGCTCTTCCACAGGACCCACCGTGGTGCTATTGATAACAGCTTAATTGTGGTATAACTGACATACAATAAGTTGCACCTGTGAAACTATCACCACAATCAAAACAGTGAGCATCCCCACCACCCCAAAAGTTTCCTCTTGCCCAAGTGACCCCTTCTTCCCACCCCATCTCCCCTCCCAGGTAACCACGGATAGGTTTTCTGTTACTATAGACTAGCTTCTTTCCTAGAGTTTTACGTAAATTAAGGAATAGAGTATATGTTCTTTTTCGTGTGGCTTCTTTCATTAAGCATGATTATTTGGAGACTCTCCATGTTGTTGCATGTTTCATTCATTCGCGTCTTTTTGTCAATGAGTAGTAGTCCATCAGTTGGATATAGCACACTTGGTTAATCTATTCACTTATTAGTCTGTGTTGTTTCCAGTTTGGGACTGTTACAAATAAAACCGTAGAGCCAGATGGGGACAGAGACTGTGCTGGACTGCGGAGCCTCGGGTGCCAGGCTAATGGCACAGCAGCTCTGGGTTCTGGCCTCCTGCGCTTGGTAAGGACAAGTGTGTGTTTGAGGCCCCACAGGCTGGACTTCTGCAGCGAGACGGAGCTGAGCCACCTGGTCGTGGCTGAGGCAGCGCGGGAGCCCCTTCAGGAGCACCTATGCCCTGCATGCCCTTCCATTAAATCTGCCACTGTACCTTAAATCTTCCTATGTGTGAGCCCCCAAAGTGCTTTCCTTGACACTTCACAAGAACCCATTTCCAGACCAATCTGGCAGACCTCCCCTGGTCACCTTGGTCCTGGTCCATACCCTGCAACATTCTGACCAACTGGTGGCAAATTCAAAGGTTCCAAAAACTTCCTTGGGTTTGAGAATTCACTAGACCAACTCACAGAACTCTGCAAATCATTATATTTACAATTACAATTTATGATAAAGGATAGAAGTCAGGACCAGCCACATGAAGAGATGCACAGGGCAAGGTCTGGGAGGGCCCGGGATGCAGAGCTTCCATGCCTCCTCTTCCTGCTCTAGGCACATGAGGTGTTCACCAACCAGAAGGTTCCATGAGCTTTGGTGCCCAGAATGTGTATTATGGTCTCATCACATAGGCGTGATTGATTGAATAATTGGCCATGTGACTGAACTCAGTTTTCAAAGCCCCTCCCCTCTGGAGGAGGTCAGGCCAATACCACCCAGCTCAAAGCCCCGACCCTCTAACCACATGGTTTGTCTCCCTGGCATGACCTGCCCCATCCTGAGTCTCCTTAGCAAAAACTCAGGTGTGCTCCAAGGTCCACCGAAATAACAAAGGCACTCCTTCCAGGGGCTTAGAAGTTTCCTCTTAGGAACCAGGAACAAAGATCAGTCAGTTAACTTTTTTGTTACACAACAGTGGTGTTTTATAGTATAAATCTTCATTAAATATATTAATGACTTAGGGAATATAGTCAATAATATTGTGATAGCCACGTAAGGTGACAGGTGAGTACTGAAAATATTGAGGGGAACATTATGATGAGCTGTATCTCGACATGTCTAATGAGCTGTACACCTTAAACCAATACAAAATAAAATTGAAAATAAACTGTAAAATATGCATATCAGTGACCAAATTAATAATGAAAACATGAATAAGTGAATGACCAACAATAATTTCTTTAAGTGGCACGTTAATGAAAGCCACCTCAAACTCATTAAGTGAAACACTGGCTTGCAAGTGGAAAATGCCTAAGAGAGTTCAAAGAATGAAGAGCTCCAAGCATCCAACAATCAGGAGCTGGAATTCGAAGTCAGGGCAGCGGGAATCTGCTTGTTACCATCCCTGTCACATTTCTGTTCACCTATCTCATCTTCTCCCTTGTGACAAGGAGGACAGCCTTCAAGGGCTCTGATCAGAGCTGCTTTTCTCTTTTTCCTCTTAGTACAAATATGTAAGTTTCAGGGAAGAATTCTAATTGGCCCTATTTGCATCGTGTGCTCCACACTCAGGCTGATCACTGTCCCAAGGGAGGGGATGACTGCCCAGGCCTGGGTCTCATGCCTATCCCTGTGGCCTGCTGCTGTGATTGACAGATCAATGAAAACCGCCAGAACTGGTAGTTTCCAAAGGAAGAAATGATGGATAGATAAAAA
Organism: Miniopterus schreibersii; assembly: GCF_964146895.1. Taxonomy (NCBI): domain Eukaryota; kingdom Metazoa; phylum Chordata; class Mammalia; order Chiroptera; family Miniopteridae; genus Miniopterus; species Miniopterus schreibersii. Next base: position 1,766,334 of record NC_138112.1, on the reverse strand, counting down.
TCAGACATCGACTACACTTCATGTCTGCATCACCTTTCACAGTGACGGTGGGGTCTCACATACGTAATTCTCACAGTGACCCTGTGAGGTAGGGTTAGGTTTCACAGATAAGAAGATGAGGTGAGGAGAGATGAAATGTTCAACTAAAAAATGTTAGGAATGACTAAGACTTGGTCTTTTAACTATGAGTCCAGAAAAATATATGTCCAGTTTGTACTTCAGAGTCCAAAATTTTCCGTATTCTTTGATCAAATACTCAGCCACATACTGAACACCATAACACTCCAGGGCACACTGCAGAATAGGAGACAAAGTTGGTCCTTGAGGAGCTTACATTGCGAGGGAAATGGATCATAACTAAACTGATTTTAGCTGACAGTGCTATGAAGAAGATAAAATGTGTCAGTAGGATGCAGTGCTTTGTGCATGGTGCCCAGGGCAGGCCTCAGGGGCAAGGTGCTGGGCTGAGACTGAAGGGACTGGACTGGGCCACTGCTTCCAGCCACCTGAGCGCAATGACTCCTTTGCTCCTCAGCTACGATGCTGATGGCCAACCACCAGCCCACCCAAAACAGCCTCATACCCTTGAAGGCCCCCTTTCTAACTTCTCAATGATGCCAGGTCTGAAATGTGAAGGAAAGCAAAAAAAAGAGGAAACACCCAAACTTGAATTGTTTACATATAACTAAGGGTGAGCTCTCCCCTAACCAGGAGAGCATGGATTCTCTTTGGCAGTAGGGCTTATTTTCACCTGGCAGGGCAATCTTCCAAAGGCCTTGTGTGGTCCTTCCAGGGACAGAATGTTGAACTAACCATGTCTTTTCCAGCTCTAACCTTTGAAGCTGTGATGAAAACCAAGCTTATCTCTGGCTCTTGATCCGAAGGGAACCTAGAGAAAGCAGCATCCCCACTCCTTTGTGAAGCCGGCTGCCTCCATGGTCGTCAGGAAGCCATGTGATATGTCCGCATCAGAATCAATAACTCCTGTGGGTGACCATCAAATTAAGAACCTTCAATCAGAAAGCCTAATGCTATTGATTAAAGAGCAGAAGCCAAAATCAGAACTCCCCTTGCCCTGGAGCTACACAGATTTGTCTTCTAGGAAGTGTGTACTGGCTCTAAATCTTGAGCCAGTACACACTTGACACTCTTTGGAATTCAAGACTTAGACAATAAGCAGAGCCCTCTCTCCTTTCCTGGAAGACTTCTGCATCAGCCTCAGGAAGGCTGGTCCTGCTCCCAGGCTCTACTACCTGGGCTCTCAGTGTGTCCCGGTGTCCCCTGTCTTTATGAACAGCAGCTAATGCCACATGCCAGGCTTTCCAGATCACAAAGCTGGGCATACTCATTACCCAGCTGAAAGAATAAATGATATATTTCATAATTTCACAACCTTTGAAGGTTTGGCTCTTTGCATTGAGGCAAACTCCATGGGAAGCAATTGAAAATGACTTGCTGGTCTGAACAATTTAACATCAAGTCTTCCATTCTCCTTCTTGACTGACTATAGAGTTCCTGTTTTTCTTTGAAAGCCTGGTTCAAATGTTACCTCTTTTGTAATAGCTTCTCTGATTCCCCAGGCATAGTCACTTTGTCCCCAGGCACTTTGGATTACATGTCACTATAATGTGTATATGTATACACATTTCTTTCCCAAAACTGTGAGTACTCTGGGAGGAAGGGCCACACTTTCTTATTTCGGTCTCCCCTGTGCTTTGCCCAGTGACTGGCTGGACTAGAAGGTCTGTAGAAAGTCTAGAAGTGTTTGTTAAGTGAATGATTCAGTGATGGGTGAATGGGCTTCTTAAACAGAGTAGGGGCTCCCCTCTCTTAGAAATCTCCATGGCAGTGGTTACAACTTGGAGAATGTTGGCCTAGTTAAATTGGGATGGTCTCAACATCCAGTAAGCAGTTATACCACAAAGCTACACTTTCTCTGAGAAGTTGTCTCAGTTTCATCACCACCACAAACTATACATGATGAAAAGGAGATGTCAACACAAAAATAGCCTTTTGTGGAGCCCAGACCAAAGATAGAGATAAGATGCAATGAGATTAATAAAACCATGAAGGAACTAGGAACACCTCGCCCCCAACACCTAACCTATCAGACAAAGCCTGGAGATAATGGGAGTGAGAGATAACACAGCCAAAGTAGTCACCCCTAAGGGTGAACTCATCTAAAACAACAGTGGGCAGAAGGCTTCCAGGAAACATGGCATCGTAAGTAAACATTCTACTCAAATCTTCCCACAACCACATCAAAAATAGAACTAATCTTCAGAACAGCCATCATTCAGAACTGCCTGAAACTGAGCTGAACTGAAGTCCTATAACTAGGGAATTAAAGAAGCAGCCACATCGATACCTGGCCAGACGTGGCTCAGCGGTTGAGCATCGAGCTAAGATCCAGGAGCTCGTGGTTCGATTCTTGGTCAGGGCACATGCCTGAGTTGAGGGCTCCTTCATCCCCAGTAGGGGGCTTGCAGGAGACAGCCAATCAATGACTCTCTCTCACCATTGATGTTTCTCTCTCTCTCTCTCTCTCTCTCTCTCTCTCTCTCCCCCTTCCTTTCAAAAAAACAAAGAAGAAGAAGCCACATCGAGACTGGTAGGAAGGGTGGAGGCACGGAAAGAGCTGGTCCCACACCCACATGTGGTATTTTTAATCAGGAGGGATATCTCAGCTGTGGAAGTCCCCCTTGAGGAGTGAGGGGTCCCAGCCCAACACCAGACCCCCCAGCCCAAGGTTCCAGTGCTGGGAAAAGAAGTCCCCATAACTTCTAGCTGTAAAAAACAATGGGAATTGTGGCTGAGTGGCATGCAGGCTTCTGGAGCTCAAGCAGTACCTTTTAAAGGGACCACACACAGACTCACTCAGACCCACTCCTCCTGAGCTCCAGCTTTCAGGTAGCAGCTGGAAAGGAAGCAAGGACATACGGGGAGGAACTAAATTGTCTGGCATCAGGGCGAGGGCTGGAGGGACAGCTTTCTCCCAGACAGAAGTGCTGGCAGAGCTAGCGCTCCTTTGCTGAGCCCTTCTCCCAACAGGGTCTCCATCAACCTGACTCACACTGTTTGCCTCTCTCTGGTGATTCCCTGAGACCTCACCCCTCCCAAATTGCAGGCTCATCCAGGTCATTTCCATTGGCTTTTCAACACAACTGGCCTCTCTTGCCTCATGCTTTGGACTTTCCTAAAATCTCTCAGACAAGTAGCAGCTGGCCTCAGCATACCCTGTACCTCTTGCTAAGTGGCCCCAGGACCGGCACTAGTGGCAGCCCACCTTGGTTCATAGCTGGCCTCTCCTTGGCACCTCGAAGCCCAACACAAGTAACAGTCATCTTTACTCTGTAGCTTGTGCTGGGTGGCCACAGGCAGGTCACAAGCAGTGGCTGGCTTTGCACCTCCCAGGAGGCCCCAGAGCCAGTGCACCCAGTGGGAAGCTTCAGACCACACCATATTACAACCCTACCACCTCTATGAATGACACACTCAAGGGGTGGACTTGGTGAGCACCAAAGCCCCTCTGAAGCAAGTCCTGCTCCAAAGGGTCGACTCCTGCACGGCAGCTCTTCCACTGTTGACCTGGGGGTCAATCTCTCCCAGTGACACCAACAGCAATTAAGGCTCAACTACAATAGGACAATGCACACAGCCCACACAGGGACACACCTGGAGTGCCCAGCTCAGGTAACTGAGGAGGCTGCACCACTGGGCCCTACTGGACACCTACTACACAAAGCCACTCTACCAAGTCCAAGAGACACAGCAGTTCTACTGAATTCATAGAAACAAACACAGGGAAGCAGCCAAAATGAGGAGACAAAGAAACATGCTGCAAATGAAAGAACAGGAGAAATATACAGAAAAAGAACTAAGTGAAACGGAAGTGAACAAACTACCAGACTCAGAGTTCAAAACAAGGGTTATGCTTGGCTGGCATGGCTCAGCGGTTGAGCATGGACCTATGATCCAGGAGAGCATATTTTGATTCCAGGTCAGTGCACATTCCCTAGTTTCAGGCTTGATCCCTGGGGGGGGGGGGGGGGGGGGGGGTTGTGCAGGAGACAGCCAATCAATGACTCTCTCATCACTGATGTTTCTATTTCTCTCTCTTCCTCTTTCTGAAATCAATAAAGACATTTAAAAACAAAATAAAATAAAAACAAAACAATGGTTATAATTATGCTTAAGAAACTTAGTGAGAACTTCAAGAACTTGGTGTGAACTTCAACGGCATGAAAAAGGAGACAGAAATCATAAAAAGGACCAGTCAGAAATGAGGAACACAGTAACTGAAATGAAGAATAATTTACAGGGAATCAACAGTAGAGTAGAGGATGCCAAGAATCAAATCAGTGATTTGGAGCATGAGGAAGCAAAAAACACCCGATCAGAACAGCAAAAAGAAAAAAGAATAAAAAAATATGAAGGTAGTGTAAGGAATCTCTGGACAACCTTAAGCATACCAACATTCACATTACTGGAAGGAGAAGAGAGGGAGCAAGAAATCAAAGTCCTATTTGAAAAAATAATGACAGAAAACTTCCCTTACCTGGTGAAAGAAATAGACATACAAGACCAGGATGAATCCAAAGAGGCCCACGCCAAGACACATCATAATTAAAATGCAAAAGGTTAAAGACAAAGCTAGAATTTTAAATGCAGCAAGCAAAAAGCAATTAGCTACTTACAAGGGAGCTCCCATAAGACTTTCAGTTGATTTCTCATCAGAAATTTTGCAGGCCAGAAGGGAGTGGCAAGAAATATTCAGAGTGATGAAAAGCAAGAACCTACAACCAAGATTACTCTACCCAGCAAGACTATCATTTAGAACTGAAGGTCAGATAAAGAGCTTCCCAGACAAGAAAAAGCTAAAGGAGTTCATCATCACCACCAAAACAGTATTACTTGAAATGTTAAAGGGTCTTCTTTAAGAAAGAGAAGGGGAAAAAATATAAAAAATATGAACAATAAAATGGCAATAAATACATATCAACAGTTGAATCTAAAAATCAAAATAAACGAACAAGCAGAACAGAAACAGACTCATAGATACAGAGAACATTTGATGGTTGCCAGATGGAAGGGGGCTTGGGGGATGAGTGAAAAAGGTGAAGGGATTGAGAAGTACAGATTAGTAGTTATAGTCATGGAGGTGTAAAGTACAGCGTAGAGAACAGAGTCAGTATTCTAATAACTATGTATGGTGTCAGGTATGAGATTTTTCGAGATGATCACTTAGTAAATTTTATAATGTCTAATCACTGGGGTGTACAGCTGAAACTAATATAATATTGTATGTCAACTTTAATTGAAAAATAAAATATGATTAAAATAAAAAAACTGCAGTGGGCAGGAGTAATGTTAGAGAAATTCATTTCCACAGGAAGATCCCCTCTCCATACCATCACTCCTCCTACACCCAGGTACAGTAGTTATGGATGGTGCTACCTGGAGGCAAAGGGAAAGAGGCTGGTATCTACACCAGCACTCTGTTGCCAAAAGACTGGTCAGACCACCAGGGATGGTGTGGAGGCTTCTCAGGCCCCCATTCCAGGCACAGAGTGTCAGTAATTAAAGCTCACTCCTTTCTGATAGCAGAAGCCAGTGTAACTGGAGAGGCCCAGTCCCGGGTGTAGAGAGGGAAAGCGGGGCTGCTGGCTGCAGTCCTTCCTTCCCCACGTGGTATAAGACAAAGACAGGTGCAGGAAGCAACTGGATTAAAGTATCACATGGATGGGAAGGGAGAGGGCCTGTCTGATGCGAAGGAAATTCTCATTCTGACAAAAGGAAATCAAAGCTCCAAATGACCCAGGGTGGAAAGGTGAGAGAGAGGGAAATAAAATGGGAAACACCAAAAAATTGGAAACCAGGCACAGAGGAGGAGGAAAGGAATTGAAATGCTCTGAAGCGGGGAGGTAGCTCCCCAAATGGCTGATCTTCCTGAAGAGGGCCTGTGATGGAGCAGGTCTGAATCACAGTCCATGGAGTCAAGGGGAGCCCATGGTGTTGCTGCTGCTTCAGCAAAGAAGAAGCCTGAGCTGAGGCATCTCCTGGCCTGGGTTCTTCCTGTTGCTCTACGATAAAGTCATCTTAACAGACACCTCAGAACACTGGTTGATTCTCCCCATGACCCCGTGTCTCGGTTGGTTGGAGCGTCATCCTGCACACAAAAAGGTTTCAGGTTCTGTCCTTGGTCAGGGCATGTATGGGAGGCAGCCGATCCATGTTTCTCTCTCACATGGATGTTTCTCTCTCTCTCCCCCCACTTCCTCCCTTCTTTAAAATCAATTTTAAAAACAAAACAAAACAAAACAAAAACATATCCTCTGGTGAGGATTTAAAAAAATCACTTGTTGATTGTCTTGGAAATAGAAACTTCCTGGTAAGGTTGATGTCTTATCTTGACTTCAGTGAAAGTGCTGGTGGCCAGACACATCCACTCATATGGACGAAGACCCAGGAACGGGCTTCACTCGGCCCACATCCAAATGGTCTGCTGTCCCGGGAGAGCCTCCAGCAGCCTCAGCAATGTCTCCTATTGAGAGAGAAAAGGAACATTCTTGATAAAATAGGCACTGGCTCCTCTCATGAAACTCTCCTGATAGGTTCCTACCATCCTCTGAAATTCTCTCACCCCCCGAATCTCCTGTTACCCCTGTGTAGCCTTCCATTCCCTCAGGCTTTCCAGGCCCTCCTGCGACTGAGTCTCTCACCTGAGGGCCTTCTTTCTCTTGCTCTCAGTTGCCTTCTGTGTGTTGACCAAACCTCAGCATGGTTTGGCCTGCGAGGGGCCTCCCCAATTTTTACTTTCTTCTATGCACTCCTTGGGGTCCTTAGTAAGTGTCACTAAGTCTGTTTCTCCTGGTCTGGGGCTGGCCTTAATCCAGGAGGAGCGGCAGGAGAAGAGGAGCTGCAGGCTGACTGGCAGCTACCTTCCAGTATGAGCCAGGCTGTCACGAGCAAGAGCAGCTTCTGTCTATGAGATCTGTGGGAGGGGAACTATGTGTATAGACTCCAGGTCAATGGAAGAAAAGTCACAGAACCGTCGGGTGTCCCTGAGCCTTCAGACACATGAGCTCCCTGTTGTTAAAACAAGTGGGGTGAGGACCAGCTTGAGGAGGAGATTCAGTCCTGGAGTGGGCGGAGAGGGAGGCAGTGGTGGGAGGGAGACAAGAAGGGACAAGGTGACTTTTGAAGTCTCTCCAGTCCTGCGGAATCATCGTTATAGAAGGACAGTGGCTTCAAACATCAAGGCACTTCAAAGCCTCCAAAAGCACTTGTCCCAGTCATGGCCGTACATGTGTGTCGCCAGCACAGGAATTTCCACTGGTGCCCCCCAGGCAGTCTCTCTCCTTCCAGCACCAGGAGGGCATCTGCACACGGTCGACAGTGAGGAGAGTGGCAGTGGGGCCTCAGCAGGGCTTCCCCAGCTTGATGCCCAGTGCGGAGAGCTGCTCTCCTCTCCACCTTGTGCCCCTGAGCCCTGCACCTAGTCCGCTGCACCCCTGGGAGGTCCCAGCTAGCGCCAGTGGAAATTCCTGTGCTGGCGACGCACACACTGCCGAACACACAGGTGGCCTCTGGCTTTCCCTCTACACCTTATGATGCTACAACTGGTACAAGTGCTCTTGGAGGCCTTGAAGTGCCTTGATGTTTAAAGCCACCGTCCTTCTATAGTGATGATTCTGCAGTCGGAAGCAGACGGACTGAAACTGTGGGGGGGAAAAGTAACTCAGAGACAAACACATGCTCACAGTTTCCTTGCTTAGCTGTTTGGGAACTCCTGCCATATGCGCTTTCAGCAAAGAGAAAGGAGGGGAGCAGAAGCGATGGCTGCCGAGGAATTGGTGCTGGTGCTGCTCATGGAATCCTCCTCCTTCCTGATGGAAGCTTTCGTTCAAACTAACGAGGGGATGGCATGACACTTCCCAAGGAACTAGACCCATGGCTTGGCTGCAGGGTGGCTGGGAGTCTGCCTGTCAGCTTGGAGGCTCAGGCCCTGCGGGGCTGCCCTCTGTGATGCCAGCCCCCTGCATCCGGTGGGTTTTTCACTCTCTGTATCAGTGGTTGTTGTCCTATGGGCACAACCATAGGATCTGGGAATGGGTGCAGGCCAAATCGTCCTTCTAATGATAGAACAAAAAGATTAACTGGACTGTCCCCTGCAGCCCCACCAGTCTGGGTTGGATGCCGTCTCTGGGTCTGTGTCTCTAAATCTGACTACCACAGTGCACTGTATGTCTCATAGAGTAGGCCCTCAGATTCTCAAGAGTCCTCTCTAGGATTTGTTAAACATGGGGAATCTGCAAACTGCTCAAGAGCAGGACAGGCCTGGGACTGTAGGGCTCCCACAAGCCAGGTTGGCAGGAGAGAGAGATGCCTCCCGGAAATACCTAAATCACCAGGCTAGGCTCACTCTGCTTCTGGCCCTGGGGTATGGAAAAGGAAAGAACATTAATTATTGAAAACCAACCATACAGAAGCACCACAATATTTCATTTACTCCTCAAAGCAACCCCCTAAAATAGGGGCTGATACCACCATCATAAACACAAGGAAATCTGAAGCTTCGCACCAGTGTTATAAGGCAGAACCCACACCCTGGTCCCCGAATCCTTGATCTTCACAGCACTGCCTCCAGCCACCAGGCCGCTGGGGTCTCAGAGATCTCTGGCCAGTGCTCCAAATCCTGATTCATTAGACAAGGCTGGGCCTGGGGAACCTCTGCGTTTACCAAGTTCCCCAGGCATTGTGACACCTGCCTGGAGTGAGGCCCCGCAGGCACTTAGGGAAGCTGCCCCATTGCAGCTCCTGGACACCCACCGCTGCTTTGGACCCGGAAGTCCATGGGCCTGCCCTAATCTGCTGCCTAGGATGCAGGTCCATCCCCAGGCCTTTGGGAAGACCTTCTGTGGAGCCGCCTGCCCAGGGCTGCACAGGCTGTCAAGCTGTGCTATTGCTCAGGAGGGGCCCCAGTGAGACACTCTGTTTATTTGCTACTGCAGGAGGTGTCTGGCCCTTCTGGGGCTCTGCACAGGCTCAGAAACCGCTGAGTGGCAGGCAAAAATGCAGCACTGTGGCAGCAGCCTGGGCCTGGGTCTGCTGCATCCCTCTGCCCTCCAGCTCCCCGCCTCACAGCCGCAGCCCCTTTCCACTGGCGCCACCACTGAGAAGTGAGACCACTGGGGAGGAGCAGGATGCACAGTTGAAACCACTGCGGGGAGCAGATGCCCAGGCTGGGCTGAGGGGCCCAGAGGGCCCCACAAACAGATGCCCTGCAGTGGCAGAGCCATGGCCCTCAGGGCACCAGCCGTGCGCCAAGTTCCACAGTGGAGAGGAGGGACCTGGGGCTCAGGCTGGATTCCAGGGCGATGAGATCAGCGGGGCCCAGCTTGGAGCCAACCTGTCTACTCTGATGAAGAGACCCGAGGCCCACCCAGGAAACAGGGCTCAGGAAAAGATTTCCTGGCCCCTCCCAGCTGCCACCACCCTCATTGCCTGTCGACTAACCTGAGTCCTCAGGCAACAGTCCACAGCTGACCTCCCTGTCCCCCAGGCTGCCTCCAGTTCACACCGTGCCTCCCGGTGCACAGCTCCAGCCGGGCTCTGCCCCCGCCCACACTCTGGCACTTACTGTGTGAAGGACAAGCCCCTCGGCCTGGCATCCCCAGCATCCATGGTCTGGCCCAGTCTTTGTTTCCCATCTTGTCTGCTCCAGATCCTCTAGAGGATCCTCTGCTGCCCTTCCCTTATTCCTTAAACCTTTGGCATCTGGAGCCCTTGTGGGTGCTCACCCACGGTGCGGGCATCACTTCCCACAGGCCTCGAATGAATCTAGGTTCCCTGAAGGTGGGAGCCCTGCTGTCCTCATGGCGCCTCCTCCTGTGCCTGCCTGACTCCGCCTGTCCCCGCAGTCCCTCAGCACGCCGGCAGTGGCTCATGAATCGTAGTGGAACGAATTCAGACTTGAAACAAGCCTTGGGTTTACGATGCTGCAGAGGCCCTTTCTTCAGCTGCCCTCGGTGGGCAGAGTTCTGCCCGAGGTCTGCGTCTAGCTCCATCCTGCTGTGGCTCACTTTCCTGCTGCAGTGGAGATGGGAAGAGGTGGGTTACCTTCCCCTAAATAATAACCCTTCTTAGGCTTTAAGGCTATTATTAAGTCACCTTTGAGGCACCTTTCTTCTCCGGGCTGAATAATCCCTGGTTCTTTTCATGTTCCTTCAGGATGTTACTCCCTGCCCTGTAATTAGCTTGAAATACTAGATTTCTCTCTAACCTCTCCAGTCTTGTGAGGGGAATAGAAGGAACTGAATTCAGGGCCCACTATGTGACAGGGACTACCCCTGCCCCCAAACACTAAATGTATTTTTCTTAGAGACCTAGCTGCTTTTCACCCCATCTCACAGGTGAGGAAGCAGGGGCTCGCTGTGGCTGACGGGCTGCTCAGTTCTGCCACCATCCACCCTGTGGGCCAGGTGGCTCCTGCTGTGCCTTCGTGGGATGTCAGCAGTACTCCTGGCCTCCACCAGCTTCACTCCAGCATCTCCAGTCGTGACAACCAAAAACGTCTCCAGACACTGCCAAATATCCTCTGGAGGCAAAATTACCCCCAGTTAAAAACCACTGGGTCAGGAAAATTTTCCAGAGATCTCCCAACTCCTAAGTAAGAGACACTAAACTCAGATCTGTCAGCATCAAAGCATTTTCTCTCTACCCCTACAGAATTCCTGAGACAGTCTCACCTGGGAAGGTAGCAGGAGACTATCGTTATGGTCTCTACTTTCTTTCTTTCTTTCTTTCTTTCTTTCTTTCTTTCTTTCTTTCTTTCTTTCTTTCTTTCTTTCTTTCTTTCTTTCTTTCTTTCTTTCTTTCTTTCTTCCTTCCTTCCTTCCTTCCTTCCTTCCTTCCTTCCTTCCTTTATTGATTCCAGAGAGAGGAAAGGAGAGGGAAAGAGAGAGATAGAAACATCAGTGATGAGAGAGTCATTGATTGAGCCTGCAACCCGGGCATGTGCCCTGAGCGGGAATCGAACCCCGATTGCCTGGATCCCAGGTTGACGCTCAACCGCTGAGCCACGCCCAGCCGGGCGGTCTCTACTTTCATTGCTACCTCCCAACATTTAATCTTCTACATGTGTCTCTGGGATCAACTAATAGATTACTCTGCTGCAGTCTAACCCAGGCTCTCAAGTTCACCCATACTTAATTCGAAAGCATTAGCTTGGGTCCACTGTTACTTTCTTTTTTTTCCTTTTTTTAAATATGTCTTTATTGATCTTTATTGATTTCAGAGAAAGGAAAGGAGAGGGAGAGAGAGAGAGAAACCTCACTGATGAGAGTCATCAATTGGCTGCCTCCTGTACGCTCCCTGCTGGGGATCAAGCCAGCAACATGGGCATGTGCCCTGACCGGGAATCGAACCCCGATCTCCTGGATCCTAGGTCTATGCTCAACTGCTGAGCCATGCCAGCTGGGCCACTGTTGCTTTCTTTTAAATGCTCAGTCAGTTTCTTAGTGTCACTAGTTTTAGGCCTGCTGCAGGTGCCTGGGAGCAAAGAAAATAGAACACACATCCCCTTCGTTCCCCAAGAGCAAAAGGCCTAACCTGGGAGCTGGACACACACGAGAGCAGTTCCAACACTTTCTAAGAAATGCGCAGACCACCCTGTTCTCTTAAGCAAGCTATTGGAAAATAGAAATGGCAAGTCCACTGGGCAGTTGTTTAGACTAAAGATGCCAAGCAGTCAGCCATGGTGGGTGGTTCAGCTGGTTGGAGCACCATCTTGCACACCAAAAGGTGGCAGGTCAGGGCACATACCCAGGCTGAGGGTGCCATCTCCAGCTGAGGCATGTTAGGGAGGCAACTGATCGATGTTTCTCTCTCTCTCTCCCTCCCTCTCTATCTCCATCCCTTTCTCTAAAATCAATTAAAAAAACACTAAAAAAAAAAAAAAAAAAGCCAAGCAGTCAGTTTAAGGAGTCAATGGAAGGCTAGTCTTTGGCACAGTGAAGATGCTGCCATAAACCGAAGCAGACATACTGTGCACTGCAAATTATGATGGGACATGAGTGCTGATGAATCAGAGTATGGAACCATGTGTCTGCATGTTGCATTTGCTATTTCTGTGCTCCAAACTGGCCTGGGGACAGCGCTCTGCTCAAGCAGGTCCTCTCCACCCCCTTCCCCTTTCCTCTCCAGGTGCCAAGGGTGGGGAGAGCCAGGTTTGTGCGCAGTGAACTCTCCCCACTCTCCTGCACTCTCCTGCACTCTCCTGCACTCTCCGAGAAGGCACACCAGGCCTGCTGAGCTCCTCCATTTCTCTCCATCCACCAAAATCAGGCCTATTCTTCAAGGTCCACTCACATGCTCCCTGCCGTCTTCTCCAATCCCAACGCCCACTCTCTACTCTGGCCAAACCGGTCTGCCAGTCTTTCCTGAACCCAGCTTGCCACTTCTCATGAGCATTCCCTTTCCTCATTCATTCTTTCAACACACATCCTCTGCAACTCTACTCTGTGTTCGGCACTATTCGAGAACTGGGGGTACAGCAGCTTTCAAAACAGACAGAAATCCTCACCCTCGTTCTTGAGGGGAGAAGCTGACATCCCGGTGTTGCTATTTCTATGGGCTGTGTTGGCCTCATGCACACCAGCTCAAACTTTAAAGCCCAGCCTTTCCTCAGCTGCAGGTCCCACCTTGTCTCCTCCATGAGGTCCTTCACCTTCATCCTGGACACCGCCGTCGCTCGTCATTCTGAGCTGCTGTTGCCTTTACTGTGCGAGCCATGCATTTGGCATAAATCAGACATGGCTTTTATGGCCCCTGTGCTTCCTTAGCTCCCAGTTACAATGTAAGACCCCAGAGGGCAGGAAATGTGTCTGCCACCTCTGTAATCCTGCAGCACCCAGAAGAGTATCTGGCAGAGAAAGAAAACTGCATATTAGAGAAGTAACAATCATAACTAGCACTGGCTGCAAGCTTACAGAGGACCAACTGTTGTTCTAAGTACGTAATAAGCATCAGTGCATTTGTTCCAGGCAACAGGCCTGAGGATGGGGGGTAGAGACGCAGGTGGAGGCTGCCACGGAGGCAGGGCAGCTGCAGGACTGACAGTGCCGTGTGCCAGGAGGAGCAGAGCCGGGTGCAGAGGGGGCTTTGCAGCAGGCCTGATTTGAGTCCCGGCTCCATCGCGTACCCGCTGTGTGCCTTAGGTCAGGTGACTTCTTTCTCCTTGGCTTCTGTTTCCTCTAATATAGACGGGGGATAGCTGAGCTCCCACGCTGCAGAAGTTGTGACAGTGATGTGAACTAATGCACTTGGGCCCCTCTAGCACAGTGCTTGGCACTCTGGAAACACCCAGCACACTGCCCTCCACCACCACCACCATCATCATCATCATCACCGCTTCCGAGAATCTCCCACACCTGCTTCCTGCCCCCTCCTGCCCGGTCCCTACCCCACTTCCACACACGTCTCACCGCCTCCCCGGAGGAGCAGAGGAAAGGCTGAGCGCAGTACACTGAGAAGAGGCTCTTCCGTTGTCATCTTATCTCTCCTCTTCCAATCAGTGACCCCGAAACAAATGGATCCTCGATGTCCTGACTCACTTATGATAACCCAGCCCTAAGGACAGGGGTGGGAACTCTGCTTGGGTGTTGACAGAGCATGAAGAGATACAAGAATCCAAGAGGACAGCCCAGGAGATCAGGTGCAACGAGACGCTATCGCCTCCTCCCCGATGGCTGCGGAGACCGGCTGAGCTCTTTTGGTAGAAATCTGACACTGCTGTGAAACAAACCAACAGACAAAGCACCATGAGCTCAAAATGTTGGCCTAGAACTACCTCCTGGGGGAACAGCTCTATTTATGTCAGCGGCCAGTACTAAGGGCCTGTGTGTCCACTGCCTTTTTGAGGTGTTTAGCTTCTCAGCATGTTGACCTTCAGCCAACTGATGCTTTTGCAAGTACCAGGGGTGCAAGACCCTTGACAGTTCCCATAGTTTTATAGCAGTTGGGTCTATGGCAGCCTCCTGCTCCCCGGCTGTCGTCTGCGCACCCTTCTGTTTGCTTCAGTCGTGAAGCACCAGTTACACTCTACTGTGATCATACGTGTTTGTTTTTTTAACATGTATATATCTGTTTTTATTGATTTCAGAGAGAGGAAGGGAGAGGGAGAGAGAGAGAGAAACATCAATGATGAGAGAGTCATGGATCGGCTGCCTCCTGCACGCCCCCTGCAGGGGATTGAGCCCGAAACCCTGGCCTGTGCCCTGACCAGGAATCGAACTGCGATCTTCTGGATCCTAAGTCCATGCTCAACCGCTGAGCCATGCCAGCTGGGCGATTATATGTGTTTTCATTAATTAATGATACTTTTTGCTATTCATCCTGCTAACTCTTATAGGGGGGCCTCAGTGGGCATTCAAGAGAATAACACATACCTCTGATGCCCAGGAGAGGATGTGCAGCCTGTGGACCTTCTGGGTGGAAGGGAAACCAAAGCACCGCAGGGCACCTCCTCCGAGTCTGTGATAGACGTACCACTGAATCTAAAACTTGAGTTTGTCTTGGTGGATTATTTACCAAAACATGTGGGCCTGCTGGACGGTGCTGCTGCCTGGAGAGGTGGCAGGAAGGAGAAGGTAGTTTATGCCACGGGTAGGACTTTGTACGTGTTAAACTGGCTGTCCTTAAGGATAAAAGTTCCTCCTGTTCACAGAAACCCGGAGTTTTTGTTACACACTGTACTGTACCCTCCCCTCGTGAGCATTATTAACATGCTGCAAGGAAAACGCTTCATGACCTGGGCAAGAGCGCCGCTCTATTTCCCAGGCGCCCCTGAGGCTGGGTGGCCCTGGGGACCACCTGCTCGGGCTTCTTCATTGTTCAGAAGTAGAACTCGAAGCCCAGAGCCAGTGAAACGATACATGCGACTCAGCATCATGACCACGGTGGGACCCAGTTACCAGGACAGCGCTGAGGTAAGTTTACACCGCACACCGCAGGGGCGGGGGTCTCGGAGAGGCTTGCTGGGGCCGCGCTGCCTGTGAGCGAGAGCTGTGGCTCCCCCAGGTTCTGTGCGCTCCAGAGCCACGGCTTTTCTGTCATGTTGAAAATGCAGCAAACTAACGGCAAAAGACTTGAACATGCTGGTGTATCTGACAAATCCATGAGCTCCTGGAGTAGAAGACTAGCCAAACTGACAAAGGGAATGGAACGTTTCATCCTTAGGCTGAGTCTTCCTGAAGCCAAATTTTGATTTGATTGGTGCAAATAGTGGTCCCGGTTATTGAAAAAATAAATCAAAGCAGTTTTCAGACTGAAAAGAGTGGTCAGTGGACAGATGAGACGAGCTCAGTTCTGACAGTTCTCCGGACTGAATTAAAGTTTTGAGCAATGTCAAGATTATATCTGTATTTCCAGCAGTAGGAACTTCACAGAACTTGGTACAGCCACCCACGTGTGTGGCCCCACTCCCCTGATGCCCAGCGGCTTCCTGCCATGGACAGCAGGGGGAGCTGGGCATGTGGGTACCTCAGCCCCGTCCCCACCACAGTGAGGGGACTTAGGGTCAGGACCTATTCATGCTGACTGTGTGGCCAAGAGCAGAGCTGGCTTCAGTCGACCTGGAGAGTCCAGGCAGGCTCAGGACGTATGCCCAGGAACAAGCCAAGCGAACAAAAGGAGGTGAAGCTCTGGGGCTGAGCTTCACTCTTTCTGTGAATTGTGTACCCCACAGGAATCTGCCTGGCAGGGAAGCCCAACAGAGAGGTTAGTCACCAGCCAAGCACAGAACCATTCCCATCACAGAAGCAGGTCTGAGACCTGCCTGTCACTTGCCCCCAGCTGCTTGGCCCTGGGAAAGAACAATATCCCAGCACTGCCTTCTAGCTCAGAGGTTGGCTGTGAGCTCCCTTCCCACCAACACCTACAGCGTTTTATTTGTTGTTTTCATGGACCTCACTTGCTATTCTGTGAGTTCCCTTTCTGTATAATCTTCTGTTGCCTGTATTAGAGGCTGAGAGAGTTAGTATTAAGATATGTTTACGTACAAAAATATATACAAATGGCCAATAAGTACATGAAAATACGTTTGACATCAGGGAAATGCAAATTAAAGCCACAGTTAGATACCACTACACACATTAGAATGCCGAAAATGTTTAAAAATGAAGCCCTGCGTGCTGAAAGACTATGGAGCAAGAGTGTGAAGTGGAAAAGTAGGCAGTTTCTTAAAAAGTTAAACATACGCTTACCATAGACTCAACAATTCCATTTCCAGGTATTTACTCAAGAGAAATGAAAACATGTACTGACACAAAGACCCATATATGTATGTTAATAACAGATTAATTTGTAATACCCCAAATGTCTATCAACATCTGAATGGATACACCAATCAGACAGCAGCTATACAATCGATGGAATATTACTCAGGAAAAAGGAAAGAAATGAACTCATATAGGCAACAAAATTGATGAATCAAAAAAATTATGCTGAGTGAAAGAAGACAGATGTGAAAAACTATATATGCTGTGATTCCTATATACGCTTATGAACCTCTGCAAAAGAGAAATCTAATATATAGTGACAGGAAAACAAATCAGAGACTGCCCGGGACCAGGGGTGGTGGGGAGGCTGACTAGGAAGGAGCACAGAAGCTCAGGGGTAGCTTGATTGTGGTGGTGGTCACACGATGGTAAACACTTGTCAAAACTCACTGAGTTACACACATCAAAATAGCTCTACAAAGTACACCTCAGTAAAGCTGGGAAAGGCCATTGTATAAAATTACTATGAACAACTTTAATAATTTATTTAAATGACACCCTTAGTTAATACCACTTAAATCTAACCTACACTTAGAATAAAAAGAACAAATGTCAAATAAGTGTTCAAAGACACATACACACACAGAGAGGTGTCTTAGGGACCCAGGAATACCTGAAAGATGCTCCTAAAGAGGTTCTTAAAAGAGATGGGATATATATAAGAAGACGAGGAAGTGGTGTCCTCAGCCATGGCTTTGTCCCCAGCCCCCACTGCAGAGCCCTAGCAAGCCTGACTGGACCATGTGGAGGGTTCCCCTTGCTAGGCCAGGTGGCCCTGGGTGATGTAAACCAAATAAGCTCCACTCCTGCTCCTGTTCTCAGTGCCCAGCCCAAAGACTCTGTCCCAGCCCTTGCTATGTAAGCCCCATCCACCAGCACCAGAGTAAAAGGGGCCAGAGAGGGGCATCCACCGGCTCACGTTTATTTCAGCCCCTCCTTGTCACCCCCTGGCACATGCAGCCTAATTCACATTCAGTATTCAGTATGTCTTTAAACCAGGCCTCACAAATTCATACCATCCCTGTCCTACCAGGCAAGGAACAAAATGTGTGACATGGGCCCACTGTGAGAGAAGAGGGCGTGGTGAGGACTGGGGTGAACCCAGACCCAACAGTTCTGGTGAATGAAACGTTGCTCTTCAGAGCTAGCCCATTGCTGGCTTGTGGGAAAGTAAGACCAGTGTCTGCAGGCCTTCTCATTTGTCAAGAGAAGCCAAAAATTCAGACTTTTATTTGAACTGTCTCAATTTTAAATATCTGCAAAAATTTAAAACTTTTTAAACATGGTATGGGCCAAAAAAATGTGCTCTGCCCAAAGCAGTGGAGAGCCACCAGGTTAGGAAGCTACCATGCTCTTGGGCAAGGACCATGGAGGAGTCCAAGGGCTCTATTCCCCTCTGAAAGAATGCAGTTTAACCTCCAGTCAAGGCATAAACCTTCCACTTAACAGCTCCAGCACGTCCTTTTCCAGACCTCCTAAGACTCTCTAGGGACTGAGAGACTGACTGTTCCATTGGGGGACGGTGGACTCTCTCCTCTCCCCTCCAGCTGGCCGTGAACATTCCTTTAGGAGGCAGCCAAGATGTTACTTACTCCAGGAAGCTTCCCCCGCTTCCCCATACCTAGATTGGCCAGGCCTGATATGTGCCTCCATGGTTCTCTCTACTTCCATCTCAGTACTTTTCACACTGTATCACTTCTCTTCGCTGGCTGAGAGCTCCTGAGAACAGGGGCTGTGTGTCCAGTGATTAGCACACTCAGGAGGTATATCAGCGAGCCCCTTCTGATTGCAGGTGATAAAAGTCATCAGACTGGGCTTAAGGACAAAGGATGTACGCTCCACTAGGGTGACCAGCAAGGCATAAGATTGGACTCAGGCATGACTGAATCAAGGTTCACACACTATGGGCCGGGCTCCACCTCACTCCACTCCCAGCCGCACTGTCTCCTGAGCATTGGCCTCCACGTCCATGTGGTGGCAAAGGAGACGCAGCCGAAAAAGTGCACGCACATCAGTGTCATAGCCCCTCGTGTGCACGAGGAAGCAGAGACACAATCACGCAACTCGCTCCAGTCACACAGCTATGAGGTGAAGGAGGGAGGCAGAGGTCGACCTCTACCCCTGTGGGACACAGTAGAATTCTGCTCCCAAGGTGTACCTTTGTTTGCTCACTTCCAGCCATGGCCTCTTAGGGTCAGGCAGCTTTCGTCTGAATTATACAATTAACACCCCCTTCCTGCCCCAATAATATATAACGCTGGAAAGACACCAGAATAAATGCAATAAAAAAGAATGGGACACAGCATCCACAGAAAGCACAAACCATGGCTCACACCACTCCCAAGCCTGGGGAGAGCGAGGTGGTTGTTCCCTCAGTGTTTCCTGAGGGTTCCCTTGCCCACTGCCTTCCGCAGCCACCTCTGAGGGAGCACGGGGGGAGATGCAACTCTGAAAAGTAGCTCTCTGCTTAATGAGATGGGGACCTGAAGACTGCCTTGGATGATGGCATTTCACACAGATTGTTGGATAGATTGTGTGTTTTACTTATAGAATAATTCTCTCAGGTCTTTAGTAGGCTGCCGATATTGGCTTCTGGTCTGCTCCATGGGTTCTTTTTTTAAAAATTTATCATTATTGTTGAAAATATTACAAATGTCCCCCTTTTTCCCCCATTGATCCCATCCACCCTGTACCCCTCCTCCCAAGCCTTTACCACACTATTGTCTGTGCCCATGGGTTATGTGTATATACAGATAACTTCTTAGGTTAATCTCTCACCACTCACCCACCCACCCCTGCCTTCCCTCTGAGATTCGTCAGTCTGTTCCATGCTTCTGTGTCTCTAGATATATTTGTTCATTTGTTTATTTTGTTCATTAGATTCCACATATGAGTGAGATCATTGATACTTGTCTTTCTCTGACTGGCTTATTTCACTCAGCATAATACTCTCCAGGTCCCACCATGCTGCCTCAGAGGGTAAGGGATCCTTCTTTTTCACAGCTGCATAGTATTCCGTGGTATAAGTGTCTGAGAAGGTGCTTGATATGACTTCAATCCTTTTGAACTTGTAGAGGCTTGTTTTGTGTTCTAACATGTGGTCTATCTTTGTGAATGTCCCATACGCAGTTGAGAAGAATGTATATTCTGAAGCTTTGGGATGAAATGTTCCGTAAATGCCAATTAAATCCATCTAATCTAGTGTGTCATTTAGAGTCATTGTTTCCTTGTTGATTTTTGTCTGGAAGATCTACCCAGTAAAGTCAGTGGGGTGTTAAAGTCCCCTACTGTGACTATATTGCTGTTGATCTCTCCTCTTAAGTCCTCCAGAAGTTTTTGTTTGTTTGTTTGTGTTTTTAGCCCATATGAGTCTTTTGTTCTGAGGTGAGTCTCTTGTAGACAGCATATATTTGGGTCTTGTTTTCTTATCCATTCAGCTTCCTTATGTCTTTTGATTGGGACATTTAATCCATTTATATTTAAGGTTATTATTGATAGGTACTTATCTATTGCCATTTTAATTCTTTATGCCTATGTTTCTCTCTATTTCTACTTCTTACAGCAGTCCCTTTAACATTTCCTGCAATGCTGGTTTGGTGGTGATAAACTCCTTTACCCTTTTTTTTTTTTTTGGTCTGGGAAGCTCTTTATTTCTCCACCTATTTTGAATGATAGTCTTGCTGGATAGAGTAGTCTTGGTTTCAGATCCTGGTTTTGCATTACCTTGAATACTTCATGTCATTTCCTTCTGGCCTGTAGAGTTTCTGATGAGAAGTCAGCTGACAGCCTTATGGGAGCTCCTTTGTAGGAAAAAGATTGCTTTTCTCTTGCTGCCTTTAAGATTCTCTGTCTTGGATTTTTGGCATTTTAATTATGAAGTGTCTGGACATGTGTCCCTTTTGGTTCTTCTTGCTTGGGACTTTCTGTGCCTCCTGAACTTGTCTGACTTTCCTTGACAGGTTAGGGAAGTTTTCTGCCATTATTTCTTTAAACAGGTTCTCTAACCTTTGCTTACTTTCAGCCTCCTCTGGCACTCCTATGATGTGAATATTGTTATGTTTCATGCTGCCCCACAGCTCCCTTTGACTATCATCCTGTTTTTAAATTGTTTTTTCTTTTTGGATCTCTGATTGAGGGATTTTTTTCTACCCTGTCTTCTAATTTGCTTATCAGATCCCCAGCCTCCCCTAATCTGCTGCTCATTCCTTCCAGTTTTTTTTTTTATTTCTACTATGTAATTCTTAATTTCCTTCATAGTTTTCATATCTTATCTCATGCTGTTGAGCATCTGTATGATCAGTATTCTGAACTCTATATCTGATAGATTGCTTGTCTCAGTTTCATTTAGCTCTTCTCCTGGAGAATACTTTTGTTCTTTCATTTGGGGCTTGTTTTTTTGTCTCCCCATTTTGGTTGCCTGTTTAGATTTGTTTCTGTGTATTAGGTGGATCTGCTAGGACTTCCAGTCTTTTGGATGGTCTCTGGTGCAGGCCAATGCCAGGTGCTGTTTTTGACTGGCCTTGAGAACTCTGTTTGAAGTTTCCACACTCTACAACTTCTGGTTTTCTCTGCTGGGTCTGGGTGTGTTTGGACAGGACCAAGATATTTACCAAGGTCTGCTTTTCCAAGCCCTGGGTCCAGAAGCAAATCACGCAAAGACTCAAAGCACCCAGATGCTGTTATTCAGTCTCTTAATGAACCTCAAGCTGTAGAAACTCTACTGGGTGGGGCCAGAGGTTTTCCAGCAGGGTGGAGCAATTGCTTCCCTCCCAGGCAAAAGCAGTCTCTATGTGGTCTCCACTTCAGGTCCTTGCTTATGAGGGTGCTCTCCAGTTCATCTTCAGTTGCAGTTGATTATTTAGGGTGTTTTTTCTATATTTCAGTTGTAATTCCAGTTTGGTCCTGGGAGAGTGTCAGTGTAGCTTCCACTCCATCTGCCACCATCTTGGATGTCTGGACTAAAGTTATTATTTATTTATTTATTTATTTATTTATTTATGTATTTTAAATATATCTTTAATGATTTCAGAGAGAGGAAAGGAGAGGGAGGGAGAGAGATAGAAATATCAATGATGAGAGAGTCATTGATCAGCTGCCTCTTGCACACCCCGGACTGGGGATTGAGCCTACAACCAGTCACGTGCCCTGACCAGGAATTGAACCCTGATCACCTGGATCCTAGGTCGATGCACAACCCCTGAGCCACGCCCAGCTGGGCTAAAGTTATTATTGATGGGTACTTATTCACTGTCATTTTTTTCTTTATACATATCTTCCTTTCTCCCTCTACACCTTCTTCTTCTTAAAGCAATCTTTTTAACATTTCTTGCAATACTGGTTTGGTGGCAATAAACTCCTTTATCATTCTTTTTGCTCTGGGAATCTCTTTATTTCACCTTCAATTTTGAATGATAGCCTTGCTGGATAGAGTAGTCTTGGTTTCAGATCCTTGCTTTTCATCACTTTGAATACTTCATGCCATTCCCTTCTGGCCTGTTTTATTTCTGTTGAGAAATCAGCTGACAGTCTTATGGGAGCTCCTTTGAAGATAACTGACTGTCTTTCTCTTGCTGCCTTTAAGTTTCTATTTTTGTCCTTAGCCTTTGTCGTTTTAATTATGATGTGTGGTGGGTTTTTTTGTTTATTTGGTTTGTTTTGTTTTTTTGTTTTTGGTCTCTTTGGGTTCATCTTGATTGGGACTCTCTGTGCTTCCTGAACTTGTGTGATTTTTTTCCTTCACTAGGTTAAGGAAGTTTCCTGTCATTATTCCTTCAAACAGGTTCTCTACCCCCTGCTTACTTTCTTCTCCCTCTGTTACCTCTATGATGTGGATGTTGTTATGTTTCATGTTGTCCCAAAGTTCCCTTAAGTGCCCTCAGGCTTTTTAAATATTTTTTCTTTTTGCTACTCTAATTGAGTGATTTTTTTTCTACCTTGTCCTCTAATTCACTGATTCAATCCTCTGCTTTCTCTAACCTACTGTTTGTTCCTTCCAATGTATTCTTTTATTTTTGATATATCATTCAAAATTTCCTACTGGTTGTTTTTCATGGTTTCATGCTATTGAGCATTCTGGAAACAATTACTTTGTACTCTGTTTCTGAAATATTGCTTGCCTCCATTTCACTGAGCTCTTTTTCTGGAGATTCCTCCTGTTCTTTCATTTGGGGCTGTTTCTTTGTTTCACCAAGTTTTGCTGTTTCTTTGCCTTTGTTTCTGTGTTGGATAGGACTGATATGACTAACAGTCTTGGC
The DNA here is from genome assembly GCF_964146895.1 of Miniopterus schreibersii. Lineage (NCBI taxonomy): Eukaryota > Metazoa > Chordata > Mammalia > Chiroptera > Miniopteridae > Miniopterus > Miniopterus schreibersii. The sequence goes on along the minus strand of NC_138112.1, from coordinate 1,743,740 downwards.
TGGGTGGTCCTCTGCAGTGGGTGTCTTATGGGACCTAGAGGTGTAGTCTCCTTGATCTTATGAGCTGGGTGCTCTAGGAATGTCCCTTGTGTGGGTTATGTGGGCCCTCCTGCCCTCCTGTTGTAATTACATCTTGATTGCTATTGATAACCAACTGTTATACAGGTGCTGACAGAACAAAACAAGACAAAACAGGACCAACCTGAAAGGAACACACACAAAACCAAACCAACAACAGCAACAAACTAATAAGAAAACAGACAAACAAAAAGAAAACTAAATACAAGAGACCAAAAGAATTAGAGAAGAAAAAAAGAACTGAGAAAAGATAGTACAAAAGGAAGGAAGGAAGATAAAAGAAAAAATAACAAATGAACAAATAACTTTTAAAAAATAAAAATAATGAATAAAATAAAATATAGAATAGGAAAAGTAAAGGGAAATTAGAGCTATGAAAGAAAAAATAGAAAAAAGAAAAAATTAAAAACAACACCCACACACAACGCAGAGCTTTCCTCTGCAGATTTTAACGCCTACTGTGGTTGCCATTTGGATCTGATACTTGGGGCACTCGCTGAATTTTGCTCCAATGTTGTCTGAATTTGGGCACTTGGTGTACCGGTCCAGGTTTCCAGAAGGTTTTCTGGTGCAAGACAATGTCAGTTGCTGTCCCTGCCTGGCTTTAGGGAACCTGTCTGAAGCTTGGCAGAGCAGAGCCCTAAGTGTCCAGTGGACGGAGCCTCCTGACCCCAGGGCTGGGTCTGCCTCAGGCCTCGCTCCCTTGGATGCCCCTGCCCTGCTCTGAGCTGCTCTCCCTTCCCACATGGAACTGCACTCTGTGGGGGTGTCCAAGACCTGGCCAGTTTGGTTTAATCAGAGTCGTATTGGGGATGGTGCCCTTAACCTGTAGGAGGGGGGCAGGCACTTCCTCTCCTTCCCAGGCTGTGCTGCCTGAGCTCATTTGGGAGCTAGGATGGACCTGCCCCTGCAATCAGTCGTAGGGCTCTGCGCACCCCCATCTGTCTCCAGGACAGAAGCCCGGCCAGGAAACACAGCCGCAATACCTCAGCTCTGCCTGGCTTCCCGGCACCCCCTCACTGCCACACCAAGCAGGAGGGGATTTAAAGGAGAAAAAGATTAACCCTGCTTGGCACTCCAGTCTCTCCTCCGCGGCCTAGGCTCCGCCTGGGCCAAACGTCCGAGGGCTCCCCATTGTCAGACTGAGCAGTACACGCACAGGTTTCCAGCCCAGTGCCGCTTCCCTCTGCTCGGATCACAGCAGGAGGGGCAGACCTCGGAGCTGCACAGGTGGGGCCCAGACGCTCGAGGTGCGCAAGACATCCTCTTTCCCGAGTCACACAGACCTGCCCCCATCTCGTTCTCTGTCCACAGTTCCCCCAGAAAATAGAGGTCCCTCAGAGTTACTCTTGGTGCCCCAAGCACACCCCTCTGCCAGGCCCAAGCTCTGCTGCGTGGCCCCTCCAGCAGTCCCAGATTGGAAGGAACTTCTCAAGCTGGTGGTGTAACAAAGAAGCCGCTCTTTGCCTGGGATGGTGCAGTCTGAGTCTCCAGGTGGACCGAATCCCCACAGAGTCCGACCGCCTGTTGGTACGCTGGCTCCCATGCCCTTCTCTGATGCTCTAGATTTGGGATCCCTTTGTGGGGCTGAGATCCCACACTCCCAGGCGGCAAGGGCTGTGCTGCCGCAATATCCCTCTGGCGTCCCAGCCATGCGCCTGCACCTGCGTAGGTCTCCTCCTGCCTTTCCTCCATGTTCCCTGCTCTCAACGTTTCAGGTCAGCTATATGTCAGCTGGTTTTCCTAGCCTATTGCTCAGCAGTTCCCCTGCCAAGTCCTGTCCAGTGTTGGGAGCAAGAGGACGGAGCTTCTAGCTACTCTGCAGCCGTCTTGGAATCCACCATTCAGAAATACTCTTTAATGAGACAGTTCAAAGCTTTGGCAGTTTGATGCTGAACTGGTGAGTGAGGTCTGGGGAGGAAGCTTGGCGGGGCCCCATTTACTGCTGGAGGTGCAGCTGTCTCTATCGGGAAAGTTCTTTGAAGAATGCCTGGCTTGGCCATTCTCCTTTCCTCTGTTCCATCTGTGAATGAAAAGGGGACTATGCAGCAAATCTGACCAGCTCGGTAACCAAGAGTAACCACACAAGATGATCTGATCACAAATTCCTACCAGTGCAGGGGTGGTGCACAGTCATGCCCAGGCCTATGGCGTCCTTAGTGAGAGGTTTACCTTGAACCAGCCCTGCCCGTAGTTCTTACGCAGTCAGGATAAGGCACCTTTGAAATGCCAAAGCGGCCTTTTCCTAACGCCTCTGAGGCTGGGTGGAGCACCAGCACTGAGGAGCCCCGAAGTTCTCACTGCTGTCTTGCTGCCAGCATATCACCTCTTTTTACTGTGAATGTTAGAGGTTAACTCTCCTGTGCCCATCCGTGTAAAAGAAATGTGTGTCTCTCCATCTTATTAGTATCTAATTATAGAGATTCCCCACCCCCTCCACCTCTCCAATCTGCTACCAGTGGGTCCCTGTAACCTCGCTGGCATTCTCTGTCCTTTGATTCTCAGTGTATAAAAAGAACTGCCAAACTGTGATTTTCCAGAGCATTTTCTCAATCTGTTGAGATCTTGCTTCTGGGCATGTCCTCAATTTGGTTCAAATAAACTCTAATAAACTCTTATAAAATGTGTCTACAGGCTTGGAAGTTCTTGTGTGAGCACACTGATGTGCTTAGCGACCTCGAGCACCGGCACCTTCTCTGCCTTTCCCCATTACCGGCTCACACCCTCACTCTCCATCGGTCCTTTTCTCCACCTCCCAGCTTCTCTTCTCATCCACGAGGGGGCTTCTGACCCGTGCTAGCCTGGAATCCACATCAGGCCTCTTGCTCTCTGCTCAGGCCCGGCTCCGGCTTCCCTGATTTCCCAGGTCAGCTTCTCAGGGACAAGAAGCTCCCAGCCCAGCCTCCCCTCCGTTTAAGTCAGCCCTTCGTAGGGCACCGAACAGCTGTGGCTAAGCAGGGGAGGTCACGTACTATCAAATACAGCCAGCCGAGCTGCAGCTTCAGCAGGTCTGTGGGCTTGGGTGGGCCAAGGACTTAGTTCCTCTTAGAAGAGCTGTGAGTCTGCAGGTCCCAGGACTGGCACATCTTGCAGGAACCAGGAGACTCACTCACTCTGTCTCAAGGCTATAGTATTGATAAATGAAGACTTGCAAAGGGATCGGGAAGAGGCTACCAACAGTAACTTGTCAAATCCCATCTATGTGCTCAGGACAACACTGTAACGGTTGGGTCAGGTGGTGCCGGGAAGAAGGGAGTAAAGACGGCCTAGCTTCCGATGAGGAGACAGGTTGGGTCAGACAGAATGGGTGCCCCTTGTGTGGCAGACACTCAGGAGCTGCCAGGCACCGCAGCAGGCACCGGGGTGGCTCCCTGCCTCCGCATCACCTCTTTCCGACGCAGCGGTTTGCGCTTCCCCAAGCCCAGCACCCTGGAGAGGCCTCAGGCTTTGCTCACTGCCCCGCTCTACCCTTCAGCAGACGAGCTCCTGCTGCTTGCGGGGCCTCCCTTCAGGGCACCCACCCCCAGCACTGCTCAGGCGCCACTCTGCTCTCATAGAAAGCTCTTTCCGGTGCCCCAACAGCCGCTCAATCCTTCGGGTCACTTTGGGGCCCTCCTTTGTGCCATCACTCGTTAGCTATTTACATGTCAGTCTAGCTAAGTTCTTTAAGGCAAATAATTCAGTTCATTTATCTCTAAATTCTAGCCCTTGGTGTAAAAAGTGTGGGGGGGAGGAACTTTGTAAAATGAATGACTAAGGGCTGAAGAGCCTCCTTGAAGATGTGGGGCTCCAAAAGGGAAAAGATTCAAACTGGTAAAACTAGAAAAGGGGAGACACTCGCGGGGGCAGGTGGGCAAAGGCAGAGAAGCGGGCAAGCAGGGCATGAGGCAGGCAAAGCCGCCGGTGCCGCGAGAGGCTGGGTCTGCAGGGGCACAGGCGGGTGATGCCTCCCACACCCCTTCCTTGGCCCTCACGCTCTGCTACCTCCTCCATCTGCCCCGGGGCTCCTACCTCCCCACCCCACTCCAAAGTCCCCCGAGGCTGCTGTTCTGTTCCCAGCGTGGACCGCGGTGGCCCATGTCAGGCTGACACTGGGGGATTTTACGAGGGAGCCTAAGCTGTAAGCACCAGAGCCAGGTCTGCGGGTTGGCTGACTCCTCAACAGGAAGCCCTCACCAGAAGCCCCACTGGGAAACCGCCGCCCCCAGGTTCAGGGAGCTGGGGTCCTGTCTCCTCTGGGTGGCGCCCGCCCCTCCCGGAACCTTCAGTGCCATACCGGAGTCTTCTTTGGCGTCAGTGCTGGGGGATCGCCCCACCGAAGGCTCCTTTACTCTAGGCCAGACAAACCAACTTTGTTACTGGCCTCAAAGAAAAGAAGCCTAGAGACCTGAGAGATTTCTACAGATTTCTGCTACTCTGCCCCCTTTCCTTCTTGGACCGCGTTTCGTGGTGTTTTGCATATTTCCCAGCTCTCAGACTCTCTGCCCCAGCCGCTCACCTGGGGACTCAGGGGTGAGCGTGAGGCAGATGCACACTGGCTGAGCTCAGGCCAGTGCTGCCGCTCAGCAGCAGCATCTCAGTCAACCCCCAGGAGGGGTATAAATTTCCTCAGCTCACCCGCTGGAACTCTAGGCAGCTTGTGGAGAAAGCTTCGGGCGCCCCTGGGATCCCTCCTCGCTGTCCATCTCTGGCCGCTTTCCCGACCATCAGCTCTCAGGCCTGCTGCAGGCAGAATCTCAGGGGAGACACCTGCACCGTGAGGTCCCAGGCCCACCCCTGTAGGCGAGAGTATCTAAGCCGGGGTTTGGCCAGGCATCCCTAAGCGGTCCTGCTCCATCCCGAAGGCTGAAGGTCTCTGTCACGGGAGATCCAGAGACACCACTGGACAGATGAGGACCCCGGGATCAGAGAGGCCACGTGCTGGAGAAGGGTGGCTGGCAGCCCATCCTCCTGCTTCTTGCCCCTGCTTTCTTAGCTCCTCCATGGTAGCTCTGCAGAGGTCCCATCCTCTCCACACCAGCCGGACCCCTTCAACCCGCGGTGGAGAGGTGAGACACAGCTGGTTCCGGCACCCCTCTCCCCCGGCCTCAGCCCCAGGCTGCTGCAGAGCAGAAGACATTGGCCCGGTCCCACAGCAGCCGCCTGCAGGCAGCCTGTCACTGTCCCACCAGGCTCATCAGGGACTGAAACTCTAGGAGGGAGGAGCCCTGTCCACCCCCCGCGCCCAGCGCCCAGCGCCCAGCGCCAGCCTGACTGTGGGAGGAACTCAAGCTGTGCTGACGCCGTCTACCGAGGGGCTGGGTTAGTGGCTTCGGTCCTTATTCTTGTAGGGACTTTTGACGTTTTTAGGGACAGTGCTTAACCCAAAGGCATACGTTAGTGGTGGGATTTTAGACTCCTCAGGTCGCATGGTAAGGCTCCCCGGGGGGGCCTCCACCACACCACGCACCACACCACCGTCAGAGGGTCAGACGTGTCCGAGGCATTTCCACTTCCTTCGGAGGCTCCCCAGGCCTCCTCACTTCCTCCTGGTGGCTCCAACAGGTTCTCCTCGCCTGAGGAGCATGCTGGCCCCCTGGCTCTGCCTCATCACCTGCCAGGTTGCGGGGAAGCCGGGGAGCCTGACCGTCTCACTCAGCAGCCTTCCTGCCTTCGCCAGGCCAGCGGCCGCCCTGGCAGGAGTCCTGAGGAGACTCACTGGGGCAGAGGGAATCAAATTCTCTTCTGGGGGGGTTGAAGTGATGAGCACATTGGTGCATCTCACCAGCTGGCTCCCTCCTTCTGCAGAGAATCTCCCAGGCCATTGACCTTCCTGTGGTGAGAGAGGAAATGGGGGCAAGCGGGCAGCTGGTGTTAGAAGGCTTTCTGTGACCTTCTGCAACCCAGCCAAGCCGCCTCCTTGCAGGGGCTGGACTCGTGAGAAAGAGGGGAGCAGGCAGACAAGAGAGGGACATCTGCTGTGACCCCAGCAACAGCATGTAGAAGAGGCCTTGGGATGGTTTCCAAGCGATTGGTTCCAAGAAAAGGGGCTAGTGAGGGAAGAAAAATAAAGAGCCATGTCCCGGCCCATCATCTGTCTGACGAGTTACATGTGCAACCACAGGGCCCAGGGCTGCCGCGGCGCCCGACTGCCAAGCACCCTCCTTCCTATGCTCTGCGGAGTCCCTCAGTCAGGCCCTCTGGCCTCTCCCTCCTCGGCTCCTCGGAGCCTGGTTCCCGCCCAGCCTGACCACCGGAGTGCTCAGGGCTCCGGGGTGTGGAAGCCTCGAGCTCCTGGGTGAAATGAGATGACCACAAGCTTCCTTCAGAGCCACACTGCTGCCTCCCATCGCGTCACTGCTTCTAGTCCCTCCCGCAACCTCTCTTTCTGGACAACTGAGGCTCGGAGCAGTTAAGAAACTTGCCCATGGCTGATGAAAGCAGCAGACCCAGGAGTCCTATCTGGGTCTGAGTTTCCACCCTGCCGTCCACTCCATGTGACCAGAGACTCGCCCACAGGCCAGCTCTGGTGGAGCTCGAGCTGGCTCCCTTTCCTCCCCCAGGCTCCTGGGGCTCGGGGGCAAGGCCGGAGGGGAGGGAGAAGCCACCTTAAGTCTCGTCTAGAACAAGGTGGGACATGAACCAGGAAAACACTGCCTAGGTGAGAGCCACTGGAGACACTTTCCATGAGGCTTGAAAACTACGTTGGGGTTCGACTCTGGATTAAATAGTTTTAGTCACAAGCTGACTGCTTTTATCCCCACCAGAGGATATCTTTTCCATTACTTTTCAGGGAGAGTGGAAGGGAGAGAGACAGAGAGAGAGACATTGATGTGAGAGAGACACATTGATTGGTTGTCTCCGCATGCCCCCCACCTGGGGCCAGGGCTCGAGCCTGCAGCCGAGGCAGGCGCTCTTAGCCGGAATCGAACCCAGGACGCTTCAGTCTGAGGGCCGACACTCTAACCACTGACCAAATGGGCCAGGGCTCAAGCTGACTTTTTTTTAAAAGACTGATGACATGCTGGGAGCAAGATCTGAAACACTAACCCACAAGCTGACTTTATTTTCCTCTCAATTTTTTACTATGGAAAACTCAAAGAATACAATTATAGCTCATGTACCCACAATATACACTCTACAATTAACATTTTGTCAAATTTGCTTTATCTGTGTGTGTTTTTAGACCGTTTGAGTATAAGTTGCAGACATTAAAACAGTACACTCCTAAATACTTCAGCCTGTATCTCTTCAAAAGGGCCTCCTCCTACGTAACCAAGATGCCACTATCACACCTAAGAAAAAATAACAGTTTTCTAAGAGCCAGCATCCAGCTCACGCTTCCCTTTCTGCAGTGGTCCCAGGAATGTCCCTTGTAGTTCGTTTTAATAGCAGACTCCGAAGGTCACACATTGTGTTTGGCTATTAAATCTGTTCAGTCCTATTCTTTCTAAAATAGTCCCCCACCTTTTTCAGTGACGACATTTACTTTTGAAGTGATTGAGTGGACGGTTTTGAAGATGCCCCCCTTGTGGGGCTTGTCTGACTGTTTCCTCACGGTGCTATTTACTGGCGGCTTTGTGTGCTGTATTTTCTATAAACTGGACATTAGACCCTGAGCTGGATTAGCACCGGTTGAAGAGTTTTGGTCGGATACTGTCTGTGGTAGCAGCCTCCCAGGTGGCCCGGTGACCCTCCCTCCTGGTGCTCACAGCCCGTGTAGCCCCCTCTCCTCGAGCGCGGGCTGCACTCTGTGACTCACGTCCCATAGCCTATGGCAGAAGTCATGGGATGTACTCCTAAAATTAAATGATCGGAAAGCAGGCTTCTGTCGTGGGTGCTCTTACTCACTTTCCCGTGGACGCCCATCCTGGAGGAGCCTGATACCCTGTCAGGAGGCGCCCTGTGGGGGGTCCACACAGCCAGCGGCCACACGCGTGAGCGGGAAGCCGCTCTCCCGGCCCACCCCGCTCCACGCAGCCCCAGCTGACAGCTTGACCGCAGCTCCATGGGAGACCTTGGGCCAGAGGCCACCGGTCACAAACTGTGCCCAGGTTCCTAAACCACAGCATCTGTGAGGCAATAAACATTCGTTGTTTTAGGTCAGTAACTCAGGGTATTTTGTTATGCGTTGCCATGGAGTAAATTTTGCCCCCCTCTCCCCCTACCTCCCGTGAAATGCATATGTTGAAGTCCTAACCCTTAATGTGACTACCTAGAGATAGGGTTTTTAGGAGGTAATTAAGGTGAAACGCGGTCCTAAGTGCGGGGCCCTATCTGATAGGACTGTGACCTCATAAAAGGAGGGAGAGGAGGGCTCTCTCCACCGCGTGAAGACGCAGCGAGCAGGGAGCCCCCAGCCAGGAAGAGAGCTCTCGCCAGAAACCAAGCCAGCTGCAGCTCCGCCTTGGACTTCCAGCCTCCAAACCTGTGAGGTCAACTTCGGTTACTGACGAGCTGCCCGCTGCAGCATTCTGTTAGACGCCCCACAGACAGCTCTACAGCCTCCTGGGCTGCGCTGCCAGCTGCTGCTTCATCACCCAGAGGGCACGCGCAGGCTGAACTGTGATTTTTCTACATTTTTATTACTTGGTGCAGGTGGCCCCTCACCAGAGCTGGCCGCTGAAGAAGTTCATTTTCCCTTTCTAAAATCAGCAAGGAACTTGGGGCAACACCTCATCCCCCGGAATATCTTGCTCTTCAAAACCTTATCTTCTAATGCATTTCACATTTACTGATGCTGTTAGCTTGAGTCAATTATTTATTTTATTTCAAAATGATTTTTTTTAAAAAAAACCTATCATTCTTTCCATGTTCATTGGCTAGTGTTCTTCAAAAAGAAGAGATTTTTCTTATCAATAAAAATTAACTACAATTCCTCCTAAAAAGGCAGGGTAAATGCTTAATTCTGTCTTTTCTCTTAATTACTAATTTCCTGAACAAAGAGTCGGTTCAATAGTCACCTTCAGGGGGGTGCGTGAGTCTCTCTCTACTCATCCTGCCAGTTCTTTCTTTACTCTCCCGCCGCTGTATTGCGGGGACCAGTGAATGCACACTGTTCACTGTCTGCGATCACCTGTCCTCATTCTCGATGCTCAGACTTTCCCAGGTTTTGCCAATGGAGGTGTTTGACTTTCAATTCCAGGTTCCTACAGAAAGGTGTGCAAAGGGGCCTGTCTCCAGCAGTCACCCATTAGTCTTAGAATCCCTGCTAGATGCCGCAGGTAAGGTGGGGGGAAGGGAAGGCAGGGACTCGAAACCGGCAGGGGCTGTTTGAGCACTGATTCTTTTTAGCGAGCGGGGGCACTGAAAACAGAACAACGTAGGAAATGGGTTTCCAGACCCCCGGATTCTTATCCTAGTGGCCTTACCCATTTTCTTGTGTCATGAAGACCAGTCCCCTGCTTCTCTGTGCCTTGGCAAGCAAGTTAGCACCAAGCCTGGAGGAGATTCTCCATGCAGGGGCAATGAAAGGCAAAAGACACTGCAGACATGGAAGATGGCATCCTTAGGGCCTGTGCCTTAGAAATAAGGTACCGGAAAGAGAAGAGAGAGGTAGAGAAACAAGGCAGGTGTCTGAAATGTTTTCCCCACTGCTGAGGGTCTAATCGGGAGAAAGTGGTACAAGCCTTAGCATTGCAGCATGGGAGAAAGAAATTAGTCTGAGAAACCTCCCCCAGGGGGCAGGAGATGGTAAATTTGGGGTTCCCTTGATCCATTCCCTTCTCTGGGACTCGGTACCCCAGGCCCGAAGCCCATCTACACTGCCCAGAGGCGTGCATGATCTAGAGTGCATCCACCTCGTGTGGAAGGAAAGCTGGCTTTGATGTCACACAATTCCCCAACCCCAGGCTGTGCCCACTCTTCACTGGAGCTGGCTGAGTCCTGAGCTCACCCCCCAGCCCATCCTTCTTCGACCTGACTCCATTCCCACCTTTGACTTAAACTTTCTCAAAGTCAATGAGTGAGCTTAAAACCTGGTCAATGAAAACCACTGCTTACTCCTGAAACTTCAGATATAGTCACTTAGTAAAGCTTCCTGAGCCCCACCAAGAATAATACAGGAATAATACAGGATGCTGGGCCGGTGAGGCAGCACTGGGGGCCCCATACACAGCCACTCCAGTATTCTCCCTCCTTCCTCCACGCCCAGCAGCCCCCATACCCGGCCCTTGCACCCTCCCTTTGAGACTAAATGTCAAGGTTCTTTAAAAACTGCACCTCAGGGAGGTACTTTCTCAAGACCCCACTGCATCATGCCCGCAGCAGAGCAGAGCATTGACAATGTGTGAAAACCTAACAAGCCCAGGAATGGAGATGTTAGGGTCCCCACACTGGAAGCTCTTCCCAGCAAAGAGGTGCTCACCTGTGGGAGCTCTGGGCATGCTCAGCACCGTCTGGCCTGTTGTGTCTTTCCCATGAATGTTCACAGCAATTATTTAGCATCAACAGGCAGAAATCACTGTAGGGAAAACAGTTGTCACCCAGACCCCTCTCGGCTCTCTTGGGTGACAGGGAGCAGTATTTTCTTGCACACACTAGCCATTTGAGCACCCACGAGCACACACACAGACGTGCACACACATGTCTCTCCAACCTCTCATAGTTGAACACTATTATGTCTACTCTGTCTCTCACAACCACCACTCACTCAGAAAGAAAACAGCCAGCCTCTCACATAACCTAAGGAAGTCAGAGCAACTCCTCAGACTGCCCTGTGCTTGCCAGGTATTGTGAGGCTGCATTGCAAGCAGCTGATGCCCAGCTGTGGCCGCAGCATCTCTCTACTTCTCATCCTTCACCAGAACAGACACTACTTAGACTTACTGACATTTACCTAGACTCTAACAGATGTCAGAAGTATAAAACTAAATAAGGCATGGTCCCTGCTCTAAGCTTAAAATATAATCTGGAATATATAGATCAGTGAAATAGAATTGAGGGTCCAAAGATAAACCCTCACATTTACCCATTTACATTCAATTTTTCAAAAAAGTGCCAAAACAATTCAATGGGTAAAGAGTAGGCTCTTTGACAAATGGCACATGAACAACTGAGTATCCACATGGACAAAGATGAATTACTACCTCCGATCACATATGAAAATTAATTCAAAATGAACCAAAAGCCTAAATGTAAAAGCTAAAACAACAGAACTCTTAGAGAAAATATAAGCATAAATCTTCATGATACTGAATTAGACAATGGTTTCTTAGATGGCACAGCAGCAAAAGAAAAAATAAGGAAATTGAATATCATCAAAATTAAAAACTTTTGTGCTTCAAAAGACATCATTAAGAAAATACAAAGACAATCCAAAGAATAGAAGAAACTCTTTGCAATCCTATATTTAGTAAAGGGCTCTATTTAGAATATATAAAGAGCTATTATAACTCAATAATAAAAAGACACTCCAATTTAAAAATGGGTAAATAATCTGAACAGACAGTTCACCAAAGAAGTTATACAAATGGCCAATAAGCACATAAAAAGATAGTCAATATCATTAGTCGTCAGAAAAATGCAAATTAAAACCACAATGAGATATAATTTCACAGCCACTAGGATGACTATAATAAAAAACATGTTTCAGTTCCAGTAAAGAAGGTGGAATAAGTGGATGGTATACTCACCTCCTCCCATAACCACATCAGAATTACAACTAAATGCCCTGTTATAGAACAATCAGCCTGGATAACCATCTGAAGACTAAAGAAGTCCTGTAACTAAAGATACAATAGAGACACATCAAGACAGGTGGAAGGGACAGAGAGGTGAAATGGCCAGCCCTACACATGAGTGCAGTGGTTGAGAATCCAGAGGGATATCCCAGCTGCAGAGGCCCCCCCCAGAAGAGTGAGGGGTCTCAGTAACACACCAGGCTTCCCAGCTTAGAGCACCAGTGCTAAGAAGCGGAGCCCACATAACATCTGACTGTGAAAATCAATGAGGATGGCCTGGCCGGTGTGGCTCAGCTGGGTGAGCATCATCCTGTGCACCTGGAGGTCACCAGTTCAATTCCTGGTCAGGCACATGCCTAGGTTGTGGGCTCCATCCCCAGTACGAGGTGTGCAGGAGGCAGCCAATCAATGTTTTTCTCTCTCTCCCTTCCTCTCTCTCTAAAAAAATATATATATATTTTTTAAAGAAAACCAATGGGAATTTTGTCTGTCCAGATGAAATGGAAAGCCACTAAAAACCCAGGGGTCTGCTTAAAGTGTTCGTGCACAAAATCTTGCTTGTCAGCACTCACCCTGGGCTCCAGAAAAGGGACAGTGGCTAGGGGGAGACCCCAGAAGCTCTTTTAGCATCAACCAGCATGGGCCCACTGCAGTCTTTCTTTAAAAACTCTTGAGGAATCCCAGTCAAGCTTTGGGGGTGCCAGAGACATACAGGGAAAAACTGGGTTGTGAGGCTTCAGGGCAAAGTCTGGAGGGAAAGTCCCCAGTATCCCTGTGTGGAACCCATTTCCCACTCAGCCAAATATGAATCTGCATTAGCCTGGATAACTCTACTAGCTCCACCCTGATGACCTCCCAAGACCCTGCCCCAAAACAATGGTCCATAGGCTACAGGCAGGTGGCAGCCTAAGGCTTTTACTGAGTGGCCTGAGGCTCAACACTTGTGTCAATTTTGAATTGGCATTAACATAATGAATACTACTTGCCCCACCCTGGTAATTCCCCTAGACCCTTCTTCACCCAGCTCGCATACCACCTGAGGCTCTTTCAGTGGCTGAGCCTAGTGGCAGCCAGCACGTGGCAGCAGGTCTCGGGATGCCTTGTGTTATTGGCTGACCTACTACACTGCTGGTTCTGGTGGCAGCTGGCCTCGGTTTGCAGTGAGGCCTCTCCCATGTGTATCCAGCCGAGCCAGGCAGTTACCAACTATGGATGACTTTGTAGTCTCTAGCATGTAGCCTTGGGATGGTCAAAAACAGCATCTGACATTGGCCTACATCAGAGCCCCTTCCAAGAGACCCAAGAACCAATAAAACCTCAGACCACAATACAGTACCACAAAATCAGCTACACAAGCAGCATACCCAAAGAGCACCTTTGGCAGGCACCAGAACCTACTGAGCTGAATTCCACTTTGTGGGGTCAGCCCCACACAGCAGCTCGTACACAGTGGTTGAGAATAATCCTCAAAGTCAGCCACCCTGAGGGTCAACTTTACCCATAAATAGCACAACAACAATCAAGACTTAACTACAGCAGGGGGGCTCACATAACCCACACAGGGACATTCCTGCAGCACCCAGCTCTGGCGGTCAGGGAGGCTGTGTGTGCCACTGAGCCCCACAGGACACCTACTGCAAAGGCCATTCTGCCAAGACTGAGAGACACAGCAGATCTACCTAATACACAGAAACAAATACAGAGAGGCAACCAAAATAGGGAGACAAAGAAACATGACCCAAATAAAAGAACAGGAGAAATCCCAAGAAGAAGAGCTAAATGAAATGGAGGCAGCAATCTACCAGATGCAGAGTCAAAACAGTGGGTAGAAGGCTGCTCAAGAGCTCAAGGGGAAAACACATCAACTTAGTGTGAACTTAAAAAAATATAAGCATTAAGAAAAACATAGAAGCCATATAAAAGAACCAGTCAGAAAAGAAGAATACAATATCTGAAATGAAGAATAAACTAGAAGGAATCAAAAGCAGATTAGATGACGCTGAGGTACCAGAAGGAGAAGAGCATGAGCAAGGGATTGAGAACCTATTTGAAGAAATAATGACTAAAAAAACTTCCTAACCTGGTGAAGGAAACAGACACACAAGTCCAGGAAGCACAGAGAGTCCCAAACAAGAGGAACCCAAAGAGGCCCACAGCAAGACACATCATAATTAAAATGCAAAAGGTTAAAGACAAAGAGGAAATCTTAAAAGCAGCAAGAAAAAGACAGTTAGTTATATTCAAGGGAGCTCCCATAAGACTGTCAGACAGCCCGGCCGGGCGTGGCTCAGCAGTTGAGCGTCGACCTAGGATCCAGGCGATCGGGGTTCGATTCCTGGTCAGGGCACATGCCCGGGTTGTGGGCTCGAGGCAGCCGATCAATGACTCCCTCGTCATTGGTGTTTCTATCTCTCTCTCTCCCTCTCCTTCCCTCTCTCTGAAATCAATAAAGATATATTTAAAAAAAAAAAAAAGACTGTCAGACAATTTCTTGACCAAAACATTTCAAACCAGAAGAGAGTGGCACAAAATATTCAAAGTAATGAAAAGCAAGGATCTACTTTTCCCAGGAAGCTATCTTTTAAAATTGAAAAAGAAATAAAGAGCTTCCCAGATTGAAAAAAACCAAAAACCAAAAACCCAACACTAAATGTGTTCATTACCACCAAACCAGTATTACAAGAAATATTTGAGTGGTTGCTTTAAGAAGGAAGAAAAAAATCCTATAAATATGAATAATAAAAGGGCAAAAACTACATACTTATCAATAATCACTTTAAATGTAAATAAATTAAATGCATCGATCTAAAGTCATAGGGTGACTGAGTGGACAAGAAAACGGGACCCATGCATGTGCTATCTATAAGAGACCCACTTAAAATAGAAAGACATACACAGACTGAAAGTAAAAGGAGGGAAAAAATATTTCATGCAAATGGAAATTTTAGAAAGAGAGCTGGGTAGCAATATTATCAGACAAAATAGACTTTAATACAAAGGCTATAAAAGACACAAAGAAGGACATTACATAATGAGAAAGGGATCGATTCAACAAGAGGATATAACCCTTGTAAACATTTATGCACAAACATTAGAGCACCTAAATATATGAAGCAAATGCTGATGGAAATAAAGGAAGACTGACAGCAATACAGTCATAGCAGGGACTTTAACACCCCATTGGCATCAATGGATAGATCTTTCAGACAGAAAAACAACAAGAAAACAGCATCCTGAAATGACATTAGACCAGATAGTTTTAACTTGTATTTTTTCAATAAATTCAAGAAGACTGAAATCATATCAACTGGATACAAATGAAAATGAAAATACAATGACCTATAATCTACGGAACACAGCGAAGGCAGCTCTAAAAAGGAAATTCATAGCATTACAGGCCTACCTCAAAAAAAATCTCAAATAAACAATCTAAACTTATACCTAAATAAACTACAAAACACACCAACAACAAACAGAGCCCAAGGTGAGTAGAAGGAAGGTAATAATAAGGATCAGAGGAGAAATCAACAAAATAGTCTAAAAAAAGAACACAAAAGATCAATGAGACCAAGAGCTGGTTCTTTAAAAAGATAAACAAGAGTGATAAACCTTTAACCATATACCCAAAGCAATCCATATATTTAATGCAATTCTTATCAAGATACCAATGGCATTTTTCACAGAACTAGAACAAATAAATCTAAAATGTATATGAAACCACAAAAGACCTTGAATAGGCACAGCAATATTGAGAGAAAACAAAGTTGGAGGTATCATGCTACCTGATATCAAACCATACTACAAGGCCATACTAATCTAAACAGCATAGCATTGGCATGAAAACAGACACGCTGATCAATGGGACATAATACAGAGCCTAGAAGTAAACCCATTCCTATGTGGTCAATCAATATCTGACAAAGGAGGTGAGAACATGCAATGGTGTAAAGACAGTCTCTTCAATAATTGGTGTTGGAAAAGTTGGACAGATAAATGCAAAGAAGTGAAACTAGACTATCTTGTACTACACAATATACAAGCATAAACTCAAATGGATTAAAGGCTTAAATGTGAGATGCAAAACCATAAAACTCCTAGAAGAAGACAGTAATATTTTTTCTTTCTGATATATCTCCTTGGGCAAAATAAACAAATGGGACTACATCAAAGTAAAAAAAATTTTGCACAGCATAGAAAACTAACAACAAAATGAAAAGACAACCTACTGAACGAGAGAAGATATTCACCAATGGTACATTCAATAAGGTATTAATATCGAAAATTTATAAAGAACTCATACAACTCAACACCAAAAGAAAAAAACCAAACAATCCATTTAAAAAGTGGGCAGAGGACCTGAATAGACATACAGATGGCCAACAGACAGGAAAATATGTTTAGTGTCACTAATCATCAGAGAGATGCAAATTTAAATACAATGAGGTATCACCTCACACCTGTCAGAATGACTATCATCAGTAAATCAACAAACAAGTGCTGGTGAGGGTGTGGAGAAAGGGGAACGTGGATTGGTGCAGCCACGATGGAAAAAAGTGCAGAGGTTACTCAAAATATTAAAAATAGATCTGCTTTATGACCCAGGGTTTCCACTTTTGGATATATGTAGAAGATATTCGAAACACTAATTTGAAAGTTAAGTGCACCACTATGTTCATTGCAGCATTATTTTCAATAGCCAAGATATGGAAGCAACCCAAGTGCCCATCAATAGATGATTGGATAAAGAAGTGGTACATATGTACAATGGAATATTATATCCAGAATATAATATTCCATAAAAAAGAATGAAATCTTACTATTTGCCACAACATGGATGGACCTAGAGAACATTATGCTGAGTGAAATAAGCTGGACAGTGAAAAATAAATACCATATGATCTCACTTACATGTGGAATCTAAAGAACAAAATAAACAAAATGGAAACAGACTCATAGACACAAAGAACAGACTTAGGGCTTCCAGATGGGTGCAGCATTGGGGGGTGGGTGAAAAAGGTGAAGGCATTAAGAAATACAAATTGGTAGCTACAGAACAGTCATGGGATATAAAGTACCTCACCAGGAAGATAGTCAATAATATTTTAATAACTATGTATGGTGCTAGGTGGTTTGGAAATATTGGGGAGATCACTGTAAAATATAAAATTATCTGACCACTACGCTGTACCATTACCTGAAAGTAATATAAAATAATGTTGAATGTCAACTGTAATTGGAAAAAAATAAAGTAAAAAAGACAGATAATATCAAGTATTGGGAAGGATGTGGAAAATTGTAACACTTAAGCAATGCTGGTGAGAATGTAAAATAGTACAGCCACTTTAGAAAACACTCTGACAGTTCATCAAATGGCTAAACACCAAACCATATAATTCAGCAATTTCATTCCTAACTATATATGCAAGAGAAATAAACACACATGTCCAAAATAACTTGCAAAGAAATGTTCATAGTAGCATTAGTCATAATAATTAAAAGTTGTAAGCAACCCAAATGTCCATCAACTGATGAACAGATAAATACAATGTAGTATATCTATATTATTCAACAATAAAAATATTAAATACCCATACATGCTATGACACAGATAGATCTTGAGAAGACTGTGCTAAGTGAAAGAAGCCAGTAACACAGTACTATACATTGTGTGACCCATTTAATAAAATGTCCAGGAGAGGCAAAACGACAGGATCATCAATTCTACGGATACAGCAGAACTGTCCTTCAGGAATAAAGGGGAGATCAAGACATCCTCAGGTGAGGGAGAACTAAGAGAATTTGTCACTGGCAGACCTACCCTAAAAGAATGTTTAGAGAGAAAATGATATAAAAAGGGAAGCTTGGGCCAGACCGCAAGGGGCTCAGCATCAACCTGGGATCCAGGGGATCGCGGTTCAGTTCCAGTCTGGGCATGTGCCGGGTTGTGGGCTCCAACCCCGGTTGGGGGCATCAGGAGGCAGCTGATCAATGACTCTCTCTCATCATTGGTGTTTCTATCTCTCTCCCCCGCTCCGTCTCTCTCTCTGAAATCAATGGAGATGAATTTAAAAAAAGGGGGGGAGGGAACCTTGGAGTATCAGGAAGGGAGGAAGAACTCAATCATCAAATAAGTGGACAGACATTGGTAGGTTTTCCTTTTTCTCTTGAGTTTTAAAAATTATGTTCTATGGTTGAAAGAAAACTTTTAACACTGATGTGGTTCTACATGTATGTAAAGAAAATTTTAAGACAATTATTAATGGGAGAAGGTAAAGTAATGTAAATCTACATCTATAGAACATTCCATTCAACATCAGAAAAACCTTTCTTTTTCAAGTGCACATAGAATATGTATCAAGATAGAACCATATCTTAGGCCCTAAGAAAAGCTTAAAAGATTGAACAGAACATAAATTAAGAGAATTGAAATCATTCAGAGTGTATTTTTCAACTACAATGGATTCAAAATAGAAATCAACAGCAGAATGATAACAGCAACACACTTCTAAATGATAAAAAAAAGTCTCAAGGCAAATTTTTAAAATATACATTGAACTGAATGAGAATGAAAATAAAAGTACAACACATAAAGGTTTGTGAGATGCAGCTCGAGCATTACTGAGAAGGACATTTATGGCACTAAAATGCACATATCAGAAAAGAGAAAATGTCTCAGATCAACAATCTAAGCTCACTCACCAGGAACCTAGAAAAACAAATGCAAAATAAACTCAAAGCAAGGATAAGAAGGGATATAACACAGATAGAAGCAGAAATCAATAGCATTGAAAAGAAAAAAATAATTTAAAAAATTAATGAAACAAAGAGCTTATACTATTGAAAAGATCAATAAAATTGACAAACGGGCCCGGCCGGGTGTGGCTCAGTGATTGAGCATCAACCTAGGACTTAGGAGATCTTGGTTCGATTCCTGGTCAGGGCACATGCCCTGGTTGTGGGCTCGATCCCCAGTAAGGGCCGTGCAGGAGGCAGCCAACCAATGACTCTCTCATCATTGATGTTTCTCTCTCTCTCCCTCTCCCTTTCTCTCTCTGAAATCAATAAAGATATATATTTTTAAAAAATTGACAAATGGCCAGCAAGACTGTCAAATGAAATGACCGATATCAGGAATAAAACAGGAGATATCAGCAGACATGAAAAGGGTAGTAAAAGACTGCTGTGAGCAAGTCTACACACATAAATTTGACAACTTAGAATAGACCACTCCTTGAAAAACACAAACTACCACTACTCACCCAATGTGAAGTAGAATTTTATTTGAAGAGCCCTTTAACCACTAAGAAAATTGAAATTGTAATTTTAAAACTCCTAAAAAAGAAATCTCTAGGCCCAAATGGCTTCCCTAGAGAATTCCACCAAAAGTTTAAAGAATTAATATTAATTCTATGCAGTCACTTCCAGAAAATAGATAGGAGGAAATGCTTCCAATGTATTTTTTGAAGGTAATATTACCCTGATGCCAAAGCCAGACAAAAAAAGTACAAAAAATAGAAAACTGCAGACCAATATCCCTCATGAACATAGATGTAAAAATCCTTAACAAAATATTAACAAATAGAATTCAGCAATATTGAAAAGGAATTACACAGTATGCCACAAATGGAGTATATTTTAGAGAGGCAAATCTGGTTCAGTTTTTGAAAATTAATCAGTGTAATCCACTATATTAACAGGCTGAAGAAGAAAAATCAGGTGATCATATCAATCAATGCAGAAAAGGGATTTCATAAAATTTAATAATCATAAAAGATACAAAAAATAAGTCTTAGAAAAGTAGAAATAGTGGGGGATCTGATAATAAGCATAAAAAAAAAAAAACAACAAAAAACTTGCAGCATACATTATACTTAGTCATAGAAGACTGAATTGAGACTTAGGCAAGGACCACTACTCTTTTTTTTTTTTAAACCCTCACCCAAGAATATTTTTTTCCGTTGCTTTTTCAGAGAGTGGAAGAGGGAGAGAGAGACATCTATTGGTTGCCTCTCTCATGCTTCCAGATCCAGGCCGGGGATCAAGCCTGCAACTGAGGCATGTGCCCTTGGCCAGAATTGAACCTGGGACCCTTCAGTCCGCAGGCTGATACTCTATCCGATGAGCCAAACCAGCCAGGACCAGGACCACTACTTTTACCACTTATTCAGCACCATGCTGGGAGAGCTAGTAAGCACAATGAAAAAAGTAAGGAAATAAAAGAATAATATCAGAAAGGAAGCAATAAAACTGTCCTTATTGGCCTGTTACATGATTATCTATGTAGAAATTTCCAAGGAATCTACAGAAATACCCTTAAAACTAATAAATCAGTTTAGCAAGGTCATAGGATAGAAAATAAACATACAGAAAAAAAACAATCATATTTCCATATATTAGCAAATGCACATGTGGATACCAAATTTAAAAAAAAACAATACTATATACAATCACTCGAAAAATAAATTATTTACCTCTAAATCTAGGAAAACAAGCACAGAATTTGTATGCTTAAAACTACACAACACTGATGAAAGAAATCAAAGATCTAAATAAATAGAAAGTCATACCATATTCATGGATTGGAAGACTCAATATAGTAAAAATGTCAATTCTCCCCAAAAACAATTTTGTAAAAGAATAAAGTGGAAAGAATCCGTCTAGTCAATTTAAAGGTTTACTGTATGGCTATAATAACCAAGGGATCAATGGAATAGCATAGAGAACCCAGAATTAGACCTACACAAATATCTACAACTGGTTTTGAAAAAAATGTGAAAGCCATTAAATGGAGAAAACTTGTCAACAGATGGTGCTGGAACAATTGGCATCCGTAGGCAAAAATAAACTGAGCCTTTACTTAAGTTTCACATCTTATACAAAAATTAACTCAAACTGTATCATGGACTTAAACCTAAAATGTAAAAATATAATACTTTTTAAAAATATCATAGAGGGAAATCTTTAGGATGTATGGCTAAGCAAAGTTCTTAGATTGACACCAAAAGCACAACTCATAAAAAGAAAAGTTGATAAATTACCTTTACTAAGTTAAGGACTTTTGCTTCATGAGAGACCTCATTGAGGATGAAAAGACAAGCTACAGAGTGGGAGAAAATATTTGCAAAAAATATACTGTATTTCTGACAAAGGACTAGAATCTAGACTATTAAAGAACTCTCAAAACTCAACAGTTAACCCAATCAGAACATGGTCAAAAGCATGAAGAGACATTTCACTGAAAAATAAGCCCATGGGCAAATAAGCCCATGAAAGGATGGTCATCGTTAGCCCTTAGGGAAACACAAATTAGAACCAATAACAATACACACTACTACACATCTACCAGAATAGCTAAAATAAAAAATAGTGACAGTGCCAAATATTTACAAGAATACAGAGAGTGGAGTCGCTCAGACATTGCTGCTGGGACTGTAAAATGATGTTGCCACGCTGGAAGTCAGTTTGACAGTTTTTAAGAGAAACTGAATGTGCAACTACCATATGGCCCACGCTTTGCCCTCCTGGGCACTTACCTCAGAGAAATTAAGATTTATGTTCATACAAAAGCTTATACATGGATGTTATAGCAGCTTTATTTATAATAGCTCCAAAGTGGAAGCAACCCAAAGTCCTTCATCCAGTGAGAGACTGAACAAACTGGTATATCCATAGCACAGAGTACTGGTCAGCAGTAAAAAGGAAAAAACTCTGGGTACACATGTCATCTGGAGAATTATGCTGAGTGACAAAAGCTAATCCCGAAAGGTTACATACTGTAGGATTCTATTTACATGACAAAATTATAGAAATGGAGAAAAGCGGTAAGGAAGGGAGGAAGCGGTGTGTCTGTACAAGGAACTCGAGGGGTGTTTGTGGTGATGAAATGTCCCGAATGTCAGTGTCGGGGGGGTGGTATTGCACCGCAGTGCTGCAGATGTGGCCACTGGGGGAATCTGGGCAAGGGGTACAGGGTACATATAAGTCTCTGTGTTATTTCTTACAAATGCATGTGAATCTATAATTATCTCCAAATAAAAGGCTAATTTAAAAAAATTTCATGCTGTTTATAATTTCATAGTGTAAGCTCCAGAAGATTCAATGAGGCTCTTAAAACACGTAATTATAGGTGTACACACACACACACACACACGCACACACAAGGAGAGAGCGTGTGAGGCTTTTGCATAAATGTTTGTTCGGGGCCCTTCCTTGGTGAGCCCCAAGAGAGGCAGTCGACAGCCACTAGAGAAACACGTGTGTGGACACACCGTCCCTGCTCCCCCTCTTCGGCTTCACTTTCCTTTTGTCACTGTCCTTCACTCACAGAACCGCCAGAGAGCTCTCCTAGGACAGTTAACCGCGGCAGCTAGAACAGACAATCCTCGCCTCTCAGTATCTTTACAGAATAGAAGTTAATTTCTGCTCACAGCGTATATCTGGGATGCTCCCTTACGGGGCGGCTCTCCTGGGAGGTTTTCCTGTTGGGGGTGCCACGGCCCAATGCTGCCTCTGCCCTGTGCCTTTAAGGTCCCCCGCAGTATCTGGTGAGCAGAAGAAAGAGTGGGTGTAGAAACTGAATGAATGAGGGGGAGACAGGCCTAGAAGTGGAGCACAGCACTCTGCCCACGTCCTTTCGGTCATAACTTAGAAATATGGTGTCACCTACCACACTCAGGGGCCGGGAAGTGTCACCATCCTCGGAGCCTTTGTGGCATAATTTCTGCCCTAGGAACTTTCCTAGCTGGCCCTACCAGGGCTGGTCCCCACCATAAAAGCACAATGTTTACATCAAAGATGTTCTCTCCTAATGCTTCCCCCCACCCACCTTGGAGATGCCAGAGCAGGGCTGGCACTTCCAGAAAGGAGGGAGGACCCACTGTGCACCTCCACCCTGCGCCTGCTACCCGAGCCTGGGGCCTCAGCTTGTCTCATGCCCAAGGAAACAGCTTCAGTGCAGGCCTCAGTTCTCTCCCCAGCTGAGCTCCACTCCCACTCTGCATTTCCTCGTAATCTCCTCCTATCCATCCCCCTTAGCCTCCCTGAAGACTCACATAAAGAAAACTTATTTCCACCTCTATTAGCCTAAAAACAAAAACCTGGAGATATCACCTCATGAAGATGAACTCCCTGAGGTCCCCAGCCCTCTAAGCATGCAAGCAGCTGAGCTCCGCCCCTCAGCCAGGGGTGGCCTGGGAGTCCCACTCCGGGGGATAGTGACGCAGGGGACCCGACAAGGTAAGAGAGGTGCAGCGGGAGGGGTGTGTCATGGGTTCTGTCCCAAACATCTTGTGCTTACAGTGCCAGAGGCGGAGACTTCCAGACACCTGTGCAAATATGGATTTGGAGCCATAAGAGGCATCTATCTAGACCAGGGTGCTCCATGTATCTTATATTTTATGAAATACAAATACAGATATTGTTACAGAAACACAAAATAACAGTGGCGTTAAAAAGATGGGGTTTCATTCTCAAGCAATCCGGGGCTGAGGCGGAGCTCACAGGGTCAGGGTCCAGGCTCCTCCTGTCTTGCTGCATGTTTGTAGCCCAAGACAACTCTCAACCATCTGCATTCCAGCAGCAGAAATGGGCACTGGGCAAGCAGAGGGCAAGCCCCTTCCCTTTAGGGGCTTAGCCCTGAGAGATGCACATGTCACTCCTGCTCACATCCAGACTTAGTGACGAGGCCACGCGAGGCTGAAGGAGAGGCTGGGCAGTGCGGTTATTACCCCAGACAGCCCTGTGGACAGTTTATTCCTGTTATCCTGGAGGAAGGGAAGAGTGGATATTCTGGGATGGCTATGACTCTCTACCCACACCCCACTATTAAAACACTTTTGAGCATGTACCCCCCAATACATGTGTATTTGCTCATAATTAATATGTATATAATATATATAATATACTTATAAAGCTTATTTTTGTTCTTTTCCTATAAAAATAAAAGCAATACTTTCTTCTTATGCTTCAAGAGATCACCTAGCACACACACCCTTGGAGACATTAAAGATGGAGGTTTATAAACCAACAGCAAATAGAGAGGCCAAAGTTCTGCATTTGGATAAGATCCCCCTCAGAGAGCAAGCAGAGGGAGAAGAAAGCGTCGAGGATGGAAGATTGGGAAACGTGGGCAGAAAGGAAAGAAGTAGGAATCTTCCGAGAAACAGCAGGAGTCACGGAGCGCTAGGAGAACTCGGACATAGGTGTGCTAAGGAGCTCGAGGGAAAAGAGAGTTCCGGGAAGAGTCACCCATGGCAGGACGACTGACAAGGGGCACTGGCTTGCCCAGGCGAAGGTCATTGATAACCAGGGTGAAGATAAGAAAATTAGGATGAACAGATAAGAAAGGATTAGATAGTATATTTGCTTCTATGTACTAGAGAAGAGGGAGCCATGGAAGATTCCCGAGTGGGGGCATCACAGGATCATAGCTTAATGTAAGGAAGACTCATGTGGGCATTTGCATGAAAGTGGGTTAGAGGAACAAGAACCTGATGTCTGAAGGCTCTCCAGGATGTAACCCCGGACCAGGCTGACCGGAGTAGAAGTGGCCTCAAACACATTGCTTAGGAGAAATGGAAATGGCCCAGTGGCCAATTTGATATGAGGACTTATGGAGAAGGAAGGGAAAACTGACTGCAAGGTTTGGGGCTCTCAAAGCTGAGAGAACAGAAGGCCCATTGAAACCCTCGTTTGGTGAGGCTCTGGTGGGTAATCCAGGCATGCTTCCTGGAGAAGGCATGTGAGAATGCCAGTCCCCAAGTACGGGACAGCTGTCTATCCCAGTTCCCCCCCACCTAGGCATACAGACCCCCTTCCCTGCAGTGCCAAGGGTGTGTTCATGACTACATGCGGTCCTAGAGGCTCTCTCACCAAACAAGCTGGCTTCAATGTGGTACCCGGGGACCATCAGGTTGTCACTGAGGCAAAGGGAGCTGCTCCTTCTTATGTGGGGCCAAGCTCCCGATGTGGCCGACAGCAAGGGCCCTGTCGGCTTTCAGTGAAGCAAACACATCAGAGTCACCACGCGGCACATCTCCAGGGCAACCCCACACAGCCCCAGGAGCTGGGGCAGGGGTCACTGCTTGTCAGAAATGCTGTCAGCCCTGGACATGGCCTTCATCTCTTGTCCATCTCCCATCATCAATAAATGGGTCAAAGGAAAGGAAAGGTAAGCACCTGAGGAAGCAGGGTGCCATTCTCTACAGCAACAGGCCCTCGCCCTCCACTGTGCCCGTCCCCCAGGGTCCTCCCTGCAGAATTCTGGTCCACTTGGTTTATTGGCTGCCATGAACTAGGACTGCCCCTCAGCCCTCCCTAAGGATGCTCCATGGCTGCCTCTTTCTCAGACCCCTCAAGGGTTGGGTGAGAGTTGGACTGCAGGACAAGAATGGTGAAAGGAGCTCAGGAAACTGCTCACTTGGACCAGGACGAATCTGGGCACTGCCCTTGAAGCTCTCCTGGGCTGTATCCCAGGCCAGACCAGACACTCTCTAGCCCCAGGAATGTCAGTGTGATGTGGGAGCTGGGGGAGGCGTCCCTCAGGGATTAAGAGAGGGCCCTGGGCTTGGGTGGTGGTTCTCACTAGAAACACTAATGGGGACAGCCACCCACCTCCTCCCCAGGAACAAAGGGTACTGACCCCGCTGCCCATGAGTTGACACTTCCTTCATCAAATTATTTTAAAGATAAAATAGGAAAATATGAATCTCATAAAGAGAGCTGAACAAGTCCTGATATTTGGACTAAGTAATATGAAAAACTTAAAAATAAAAGTTATGTAGCACCCTGGAAAAAACTGTGGGGCTGATGCTGAGTTTTGGGAGCATCTCAGAGAGAGGCATCCACTTAACTAGTGAGCATTCTCTAGGCTCACTTTCTAAATCTCGAAGATGAAGAGGCGTTAAAGGACAGGGCAGAGCGTGTCCTAGGCTGAAGAGCAGCATGTCCAAGAACAAGTGGAGAAAGCACTTTATGCCGGCAGGTTAAACACATGCTTAAATTTTAGAGCAGGCTGCCGGGGAGGAGGGAGAAGGTGGACGCGGTGGCTGAGAAGGAAGCTCTGGCCAGGTGTGGGGTCCCGTGTGGAGGGCGCTTGGGTGCTATTCACCAGGCAACAGGGGCTACTGAGAGGTTTGAAGCAGAGATGGGACATGGTCAGATTTGTTTAGAAATGTAGCAGGGGTTTGTTAAGAATGTAAAGTGGCAGAGAGCCTGTGGAGAGGCTGCTGTGTCTTGGTTTCTCCTCTGAGGTCTCCTTGGTAGAGAGAGGGAGAAATTTCCCCTTCCTCCTCACTCCCGCCCCAGGAGGGGAGCCAAGCCACTGTGCCCCTGAGCTGGGCTTCCTTACCCACAGGGAGAACTGACAAAGGTTTTGTGTGTTTGAAAGAAAATTTTAAAAGGAAATAATTCCAGGCTGCTCCTTTTTGTTTTACAAGGCCTGGGTCCAGCCAGAGAGAATGCTGAGAACTGGAGCAGGGAATAGGCTCAGAGAGGTTATGGGGAACTAGGGGGCTTCCAGAGAGTCTGAGGTCTGGCGCTTGGTGACAGTGGTTATGGGGTAAGGGGAAGAAAGCACTGAGACTGTCCCAGGTTTCCAGCACGACTAATAGGACAGTGGGTGGTGAGACTGGTCCACGAGTGGAGGACTGGGCACAGTTAGCTCTCAGAAGGGCAGGTCCCGATGGGCCTGGGCAGCAAGCACTGCGAGCTCTGGGAGAGGAAGGGAATGTGATGCTTCCCTGCTGCCAAGCACTCTGTTGATCTGAGTTGCCCAGGCACTGACCCGTGAGAGGACCGCCGGGAATGGTCCTGGAGGGAGCTGAGCACCTCTGCACTGATGGAAAATGCCCAGGGCCAGCTTCGGCCTGGGGCTCAGGCCAGGCCTGGGCACAAAGTGCAGTGAGAGCGGAAGCCGGTTTTCCTTGCCGGTACAAGTGCAGCTCCTTCTGTCCCGCACACCCTGTGAGGCCACGAGGGTCCGCGCAGAGCCGGAGGGAACGGAGTGCATCGTCCCGCGCAGTGGCCGGCACAGGGGAGCCGGGGAGGTGGGCCTCAGAGAGGCGGCGTGGCCTGGCAGGGGCCCCAGGCTGTGAGTGAAGCCAGGTGCTCCAGCCGTCCTCCCACCGCCTCGCTCGCGGGACGCTCAGGTGGACTGGGAGGGCGGGCACAGCAGGCGAGCGCTCCCACTTGCAGACCAGCGCTGCCACCTCTGCCCTCGCGCCCAGCCCTGTCTCTCTGGGCCGCAGGGTGCTGCGTCCTGCACGCCCCCTGCCCTCTGAGGGATGTCCTCACGGTGGAGAGGCCGCCATGCATTTTCCACCTCTTCTCTCCAAACAATTCTCCTCTCCTTTCCGACGTTTACCCACAAGTCTTCGCTTTCCTGGTTGCTGAATTCATCTCTTCTGATTACCTTTCCCAAGGACTGGACTCTCTTGAGAGAAAAGAGACTATTTGACCAGTGGTCTGATGCCCTGGAGGGAGAGAACTGTAACTAAATTTATTGAGCAGACTACTAAGGGCCAGGCTTTACAATCTCTACACACAAGACAGTCATATGAGGGATTCTTATCCCCATTTTACAGATGAGGAAACTGAGTCTTGAAGAGCAAAATAGCTTGCCCAAGATCTCAAAAGCAGTATGTAGGGAAGAAAAAAAAACATTTTCTTTTTCCTGTTTTTAAAAATATACCTTTATTGATTTCAGAGAGAGGAAAGGAGAGGGAGAGAGAGATAGAAACATCAATGATGAGAGTCCTTGATCTGCTGCCTCCTGCATGCCCCCAGCTGGAGGTCAAGCCTGCAACCCGGGCATGTGCCTGACTGGGAATCAAACCTCGATGTCCTGGATCTTAGGCCGACGCTCAACCACTGAGCTGCGCCCGGCCGGGCAAAAAAAACATTTTCTTCTACCCATCTTGGATTTTCCAGCTGGGGCCCTCTAGTTAAACTGACCAAGGAGAGAAATTAACAGAAAGAAATGAACAGAAACTTGTTAATGTTTACATCACTCATGCAAACATGGGAGCACCCAGTGGTACGAAACCCAAAAGGGTGTTTAGGATGTGGGCTTATATATCATCTTAATCTAAACAAAGGAAATGGGGATTCGGGGCAGGACAGGCAACTTATGGGGCCTTGACCAACAAAAGTGTGGTACACAGAGCTGTTTACCAGGATTGCTGGGCAGGTATGTCAGTCCCTGTTTGTCCCAACAGCTCTTATCAAACTTACTCTCCATTTTTAGAGCTTTGCTTGTGCCTGCTGGTTCTCAATGAACTTTAAATATTCCAGATGCAAAGAGGCATATTTGGGGTGGCATACTCAAGTACAAAGCAGGATTTAAACACAAATATCCTTGGCTTTCTGTTTTCTTTCCAGTCTCTCAAAACATGTTTATTGACCATCCATTTTGCAGCAAACGCTGCACATGCCCTGGTGAGCCAAAGACAGTGAGGGAGCTGTGGCCTGCAGGCCTTCACAGGCTCACAGGGGACAGACACACGAGCAGGGTGGCAAAAGGCACATGGAGGCCTGTAATTATCCCGCAGGACCTCAGAGCAGGGAGAGGCCACGCACGACTCCAGGGGGAGACACCCAGGGGTCCCAGGGCTGAGTGACCGTCCAGCAGGCTGAGAAAGCATCAGTCGGTGTGAAGGCACCTGGCCTGAATGCACACGGCACCTTGTCTAGGTGGGCAGAATGCCTTTGCTACTCTGGACAGGGGTGCTTCCCGCTGGCACCTGTGGTTCCAGGATTGGTGTATAAAGGTGAAGGTCGCTTTCTTCTGCTGCTAGTCCCTTCCCAAGGGACCTGGGCCCAGAGAGTCTGCCCCCAAACCTGGCTGCCTGGGGAAGGGCTCTGCCAAGGCCCATGTCCGTTTTAACAGCCACAGGCCCCTCCCTCCATCAATCTTCAGTTTAGCTAAGCGGCTTGACCCCTTTGGGTTAAATGCCATTTAATTGGTTGTGGTTAATCCCATACTAACTCCCCTGCTGAAGCTAGAGGGCCTCTCCCCCACTCCCTCAAGTCCTAGCCACTAGGGAAGTTCTTGTGACCCTGCTTAGGAGCCTGCAGACCTAGACAGGCAAATTTACATATCAACAGCCTGGCCCGCAGGCTGTGAGAGGCCTATAAGGATTCTGCTTGTTACTCTGGAGAGAGAAGGGGCACCAGAAAGCCCTGTGTGAGGTGATTGTGCGCGGCCACATGCTCTGAGGTCCTGCAGGACGGTTACAGGCCTCCATGTACATTTCCACCCACTGCTGGGCTGAGAAAGGGGAGGAACAAAAGTGAAGCTACTAAGTGACTCCCCTTGACCATGCAGCCTGGAACTATTCACCAAGGCTGGACCTGCCCGGAAGTGTATTCAAGCACCAGCTTGGCCTTGGGCTTGGTGCCATCAGGGGATGTGAAGTAAAGGAAGATGGGTCGTGTCCTCAAAGAAGTGTCCGTGGCAGAGGACACATCACAGAACTGGAGGAAGCACTGACTAGGCAAAACAGCGAGGTAAGGGCTGTGCAGAGCATGGTGTGGACTGGAGGTGCTGGGGCGAGCCTCCTGAGAAGCTTCCAGGGCCAGGGGCATTTGGGTGGGTCCTTGAAGAATAGATAGACCATCATGGATAGAGTACAGAGGAGGAAACATTACAGGCCGGAGGGGATGCAGTGAGCAAAGGCGTGTTAAAGGCATCATCACTGAGAGGACTGTGTGGAAGGGCATGGGCGTAGGGGGAGAAATTGGAAGAGCAGAAGGAATGCAGGCAGGACAGGCTTGAGGTGGCCTTTATGATGCCCACATGACTAAGTTGTGACTTTATCTCCTAGACCTCACGTGTTTTTGAAGGTGGGAGTGATAGCAGTTGGGACAGCTCTGTGGGCTAAAGCTATGGTCTAACACTTAACTAAGAAGGCAGGGGTCTGACATCTGTTAACACGCTAGCAAGGCTTACTTTAGAGCAGAGGCCACACCTCGGAGAACGGGAAACCACAGGTCAGTGAGAGCCTGGCGTCTTGGAGGAGTTCGGGAGAAGACACATTCAAAAGACAGGGAGTCTATGTTGGAAATGCAAGGCACGGGGACCGTTGGGGAAGTAAAAGTTTAAAACATTCTCCCAACCCAGAAAACCTTACCACAAAGGTAATAAAGGCAGAAAACAGTTTTCTTTTGGAGTAAGCATTAAGTCAGAATGTGGTACATGTCACAGGCAATCTGCTAAGAACTTGCAAAGACAGCGAAACCGGCCCGCTTACAGAGTGCAGGGAGGAGGCCCTTTTACCCCGACCCTCCGAGGTTCAACGGCTGTGGCTTGAGAATTAAACTGATAAAAGATAGATAAAAAGACAAAAGCAAGTTTTAATTACATACACATTCATGGGAGTTCACCAAATAGGCAGCCAGAATTCAGGGGATGGTATACTGTGGGGGTTCAGAGTGAGCCACCACAAGATAAACCTCTATAGTGTACAGATTGGTTTGAGCTAACGTCAATTTTAGCTGCAGGCTCAAAAGAAACTTTGCCCCTCCCTTAACCACCTAGAAAAACTTGAATTAGAGTCCTTGCCCTTAATAAGAAATTACCAGAGGTGACCTCTTCCGACCCACCTGTAGGGCAGGGCAAGCTCCTATCTGCTCCTCTCATCTCCCTGTAAGGACCCTCTGAAGCCCCCAGGCTCCTCAGCTCACTTACAGCTCAGGAAGTCTTATACCTCAAGGCACCTGCCTGTCTCTGAACCTCTCCCGTCTCCATGGATGTCTCTGACTTTCTGTGTGTGTGAGGTTCCCATACATACGTGCGTATTAAATTTGGTTGTTTTTTCCTGCTGATCTGCCTCATGTCTATTAGATTATTATACAAGCAAAACAACCTGAGGGTGGAAGGCAGTTTCTTTCTCCCCCACAGTTGGTGCAGGATAAATTCACTGGATGGCCCCCCATGCTCCCCATGAGCCTGCTGCAGACGAGGAGATCCTGGGGTGTCAGACACAGGCCGGCAGAAGGTGAGGGCTCTTACCAGGTCAGCACCCCCAGGCAGGATCCAGTGGAAGCAAAAGCAGTGAGAATATTTTTCCTCTAAATTTAGACTGGTAGGAGAAAAAAATTTATAAAACTAGTCTTTTGGGCTAGCGATTCTTAGTTATTTGGGTGTCGTTACGTCTGCTTTTCTCCCCTTATCATGTGTATCTCCTTTTATCTTGGTTATGTCCCCAGAGCTTGGCCTCATGACCGTGAGAGTATTTTCTCTCTGATTTCCACAGCCTAGAGGATGCACTTCTCAGGGAACATTTGGTTGCCAGTTGATTACACTGGGGTTCCAAGCTGAGGTTAAGTCATAAAAGGTTTATTGATTAAGACCCGCACAGGCAGGAATTTATGATCAGATCACCCTGTGAGAAAGTAACTGATCATAAATTCCTGACTGTGCGGGCCTGGAGAGGGTAGTCACACACCAGGCGTATAACTTTGTAGTAGAAGGTTTATCTTTGCCTTAACCAAGCCCTGTTTATTGCTTCTGTGCATCTAGGTTAACACACCTTTGAAATAAGCCATAACCACCCTCAAGAGAACACAATCTTATTAACGATCCTATAATTCAGTTCCCAGCTTGCTTTTTCCCACTTGCATGTAACGTTCCTTATGTTCCCAATTTAATTTCAAATGCATGAGGGAAGCTGCAAAACTGTTGTTCTCTGGGCACTTGGGCTCTCGCTCTCCACATGTCATCAGTTTGGCTCAAGTAAACGACTATAAAATTCCCTGCAGGTTTAGAGTTTTCTGACATATACAGCCCTTATTGCTGGCCATGCCAGCTCTTCGGGAGTCTGTCATAAGGGACCCCGCTCACAAGGGGCTTTTGTTGTCTCAACTTTGTTGCTCGTTAGCACTGAATCAATCCTACCCCAGTGGCACCTTCCTGGCACTGTGAATTAGTGGCTTTGTGGCTGGAGGAGTGTCCCATTTTTGTGGGATACTGAAGCTACACCATCCTTAACACCTGTGCAACCGAGGACTGGTTTCTGACTATTTTCTTGTTTCCTTGATTAATCCAAAAAACAGCTTATTGGTTTGAGTTACTGTAGGTCCTACAGTCAAGGCCACATAATTAATCATTTTCATTGGAAAAACTTCTAAATTCAAAAGAAAGAATTTTTTTCCTTAGAGAGCTCTCATATTGTTATAATGGCTAATTATTAAGATTTCCTTAATAAAACAAAACTCAAAGTATGCTCAGAACCCTTGCTATTTGCCTTCAGATACTATAAAAAACAAAACATTGAAAATTCAATCTTCCTACACTTAAAAAGAAAAAAGTAAAAAGAATAAAAAATCTTACTGAAAGACAACCTGGCACTCTCCCTCCCCAGAGCACACCCCTGACTTTCTTCCCTCTCAGGCCTGCGTCTCCTAATCTCTGAGGGTCCCAGTGAGACAGGCAACCAGGGGAGCAATAGGCAGTGGCAGCTCGTTCCCGGCTAACCCCCCAGCCTGTCTGCAAGGCCAGTTGTCTCCGACTTCTCAGTGAGCAGAGCAGCCACACCTGGGCTCTCCTGTTGCTGCTTCTACCCTAAGCCCTTCGTTGTTTCACTGTCCCATCTTTAATAAACATACTCACAAAGTAAAAAATAAATAAATGAATAAAAGAAAACCTAAAATTTTATGTTTAAGAATTTGGCAAGGTAAATGTTGTAGCCATTTTAAATATATATATTTTTTTATTAATTTCAGAGAGAGGAAGGGAAAGGGAGAGAGAGAGAAACATCAATGATGAGAGTCATTGATCGGCTGCCTCCTGCCCGCCCCCGGCTGGGGATCGAGCCTGCAACACGGGCATGTGCCCTGACTGGGAACCAAACCGGGATCTTCTGGATCCTAGGTCGAAGCTCATCCACTGAGCCACACTGGCCGAGCAAACCTTCATTTCTTTAATATGACCTTTTCTCCTTCCTCTCCTTTTGATTCTAACTGGCATCACCCAGAACTGGCTCAGCTGCCTCTTTTTTCCCTGCAGGACCACTCCATTAAGCCCTCAGGACCATGAGGTTCTGATGAGGTTCTAATCAGCATTAAATAATCCTAGGAACAAAGCCTTGGGTCTGTTGATCACAGAGACAGAGTTTGGGTTAAACTAGAGATAACATCTAGGCCTCAGTGGTGTGTCAGCTCCAGCCCCCCAAAAGTGGCAAAACCAGGTGAAGGGAAGCCATGGCTGACATCAGGGCCAGCTGCACTGATCAGCTTCCCCCACCCTACCACAGATCGATCAGGAGAGACCAAAGCCCTAACTCCATTAGTCACTGTGACTAATAATTTTCCCCATAGAACCCATCTCCTGGAAGTCATCAGGAAGCAAGCTCTTTAGTATTAGCCGGCCTGTGTCTCCAAGTGTGGGCCACTTCCTAAAAATACACCTTTACTTTCTTTGCTGCATACTCCGTTTATGTCTTACTGGGCTTTGATGCAAGCAGGCAACCAGACCCCTTTAGTCTAGTAATACTGTCAGGCTGAAGGCTCCAAAACATGGCCAGACAGAAATGTGGGCTAAACTCCATTTACGGCTCAGGTCCTTCAAACTGCTGCCAGCCTTCAATGAAATTGTCATCGAAAATTACAATGGCTATTGAACATGGACAAAAAGGGGGCCACATACTAAACCTGACAAGCTCAGGGGAAGCATCCATGGTGGCCTTACAAATTCAGAGACATGACGTAACCATAAAGCATGGTCCAAAATTAAAACTTCCTAACTAAAAGCCAATCATGGCAGGTAGTCACGTCCTAGGCGAGTATTTTCATTGACAAAGGTTCATCTTTAGCTTAACTGAGCCTGTCTCGGGTCATTTTTGTATCTACAGTAACATACGGTTGGAATGTCAGAGTGGTCGTTTTCCGACCTCTCAGGACACAACCTCGCACTGGAGCATGATTCCACAGAGCCCCTCGTAGTTATCTCGTCCTTTCACACACCATCTCTGCGCTGTGAGTGTTAACTCTCCTGTACCTGCCGGTGTAAAAGAAGCGTGTGTCTAATTGGCTTACTTTCTATCCAGTCCCAGAGATTTCCCCACTTTGCTTTCTCCCACCTCCCTAATCTATCACCCATGAATTTCATGTAACCCCTTTACGTCTTTCCCCTTGATTCTGATGTATAAAATAAGTGGTAAAACTGCCACTTTCCGGAGCATTTTCTCAGTCCGTTGAGATTTTGCTTCTCAGCAATTGTCAGTTTGGCTTAATTAAACTCATAAAAATTCCTTACAAATTTAGACACTTTTCTACCTCAACATGAGAAATGTTCCAATTAGGAAAAAAAAAAAAAAAGTTGGGATAAATAAAACAGATATGGATGGGGCTAAAACAAAAGCTTCAGCACAGTACTGCCCATGGCTGAATACTTTAGCCCATTCAGCCATAGGTAATATTGGGTAATGTTGATCCCCAGCATTAAAGGGTTTCAAACAATTCTGCTTCATTTACCCCAGTGTAGAGAAATTTAAAAGACTAGAAGATTACAATGAGAAACCTGACCAGCAATCATTTGGGACAACAGGCTGGTTAAATCAATATAAAGATTGATAACAGGTTTCTTGGCTTGACCCCTAGCTGGGGACCCAAAGCAGTTTTATTCAAGAGTGGATAAAATGTTCAGGAGATAGAAAAGAGAAATTTCCTGGACTCTTTGATATGGGAATTCATGAACCCCAATTAAAAGAATATGAAAATGTAAGGATTGATAAGATTATAAAAAGAGAATGTTTAAACAGACTTTATGTTTAAAAAGTTATGCCAACTTTAACTGGTTGCATCTTTTTGCCTGATTGTGTAGTAGGCAGGTAGGTGGACATGAGTAGAACAGGGATGAGAGGCCAGGTGCACAGTCACCAGGGCAAAAAGTCCAGGTGCCCAGCAACAGCAAAACCAAAAGCCCTTGCATGACCACTTGCCTAAGTATTAACCCCTGGAGATGACATCTAGGCCTCAGCTATGTCTCGGCTTCAGTCCCAGAAAGGTAGCAAAACCAGATGAAGTGATCCCTTGGCTGACACTAAGACCAGCTGATTTGATTAATGACCCCCTGCCTGACACCAACCAATCAGTGGAGAGCATGACCCTCAGGAGACACACCTGAAAAGCTGATGGATCTTCTATGAGATCCACTCTGGAGACCTCCAGATAAAAGCCCTTAGAACTGAGGAGCCGGTGTGGCTCTCTTCAGGGAGCAGCCAGCTCATGGTTGGTAGTCACGTCCTAGGATGGCATCTTCCCTGACCAAGGCCAATCTTTACCTTAACTGAACCTACCGTCTTTTTGCATCTATGATAACATGCCTTTGGAATGTCAGACCAATTTTCCTTTCTCCAGACCCCTCTGGGCACAACCACTGCACCAGAGTGGAGACCACAAATTCTCTCCTTGTTTTTGTTATCAGGTTAATCACTGACTGTTACCTACCTCATACCCACAAATGTAAAAGAGGTATGTGTCTATCCATTTTACATTTTATCCAATCCCTGAGATTTCCGGCTTTGCTTTCTCCTACCTCCATAATCTATCGGCAGTTAACTTTGTGCAGCCCCCTAACATCTTGCCTTTGATTCTGATGTATAAAATAAGTGGTAAAATGCCCTGGCCAGGTAGCCCGGTTGGTTAGAGCATCATCCCAATGCACCAAGGTGGTGGACTCAATCCCTGGTCAGAACATATACAAGAATCAATCAATGAGGCATAAAAAAGTGGAGCAACAAACCCCTGCTTCCCTCCCTCCCACCTCTTCCTCTCTCTCTAAAATCAATAAATATATTACAAAAAGAAAAGTGCTGCATTTAAAAAGAAAGAAAGAAAAAGAAAACATAAGTGGTAAAACTGCCATTTTTCTGGAGCATTTTCTCAATCTGTTGAGATTTTGCTTCCCAGCAATTATCTTCAGTTTGGCTCAAATAATTCATAAAAATTCATACAGGTTTGGACATTTCCTACACTGGCATTTACTTGGAGTAGTCAGCAGAATTCCAAAGAAGCCCACCTAAGACCACCTTGCAGATCTGGGGCCATGCTTAGCACCAGCAGGCTCCCATTGAGCCCCGCCTGGTCCTCATTTCGCATTGGGTAGGCTTGAGTGAGTTCAGTTGGAATTCTAGACTTCCCTGGTGTAATGTAAGAGGCCCTGATTTTATTTCACTGGTTCTTTCGAAATCCTTGAGGTGGACTAAAGGTTAGGGGTTGAGAGAACCTGGCTAAGCCAGGACAGAAGGAAAAACAGGTGGCTGGCTTTGTTGTTGTTTGTCTGTTTGTTTTCTCTTTTGAAGCTTACTTTTTATCGTTGAAAGCATTACAAATGCCCCTTTTTCTCTCTAGATCCCCTCCACCCAGTGCCCCTCCCCCAGGCCTTCACCACACTATTGTCTGTGTCCATGGGTCATGCATATATGCAGGTAACTTCTTAGGTTAATCTATACCCACCGACCCACCCCTGCCCTTCCTCTGAGATCTCTCAGTCTGTTCCATACTTTTGTGTCTCTGGATCTATTTTGTTCATCAGTTTTTTTTGTTCATTAGATTCCACATATGAGTAAGATCATGTGACACTTGTCTTTCTCTGACTGGCTTATTTCACTTAGCAAAATACTCTCCAGGTCCCTCCATTCTGTCTCATAGGGTAAGGGATCTTTCATTTTTATAACTGCATAGTATTTCATGGTGTAATTGTCCAAGAAGATGATTGATATGATTTTAATCTTCTTGACCTTGTAAAGACTTCTTTTGTGTCCTAACATGTGGTCTATCCCTAACATGTGGTCCTAACATGTGGAATGTCTCTTGTGCACTTGAGAGGAATGTATATTCTGCAGCTTTGGGGGAAAATGTTCTGTAAATGTCAATTAAATCCATCTGATCTAGTGTGTCATTTAGAGTCACTGTTTCCTTGTTGATTTTTTGTCTGGAAGATCTATCCAGTGAAGTCAGTGGGGTGTTAAAGTCCCCTACTGTGACTGTATTGCTGTTGCTCTTTCCTTTAAAGTCCTCCAGAAGTTTTTTGGGCTTTTATTCAGCCTGTGTGAGTCTTTTCTTCTGAGGTGGGTCTCTTGTAGACAGCATACATTTGGGTCTTGTTTTCTTATCCATTGAGCTACCCTATGTTTTAACTGGAGCTTTTAATCCATTTATATTTAAGGTTATTATTGATAGGTACTTATCTATTGCCATTTTATTTCTTTATGCCTATGTTTCTCTTTCTCTCTGTTTCTACTTCTTAGTACAGCAGTGCCTTTAACATTTCCTGCAGTGCTGGTTTGGTGGTGATAAACTCCTTTACCCTTTTCTTTTTGTCTGGGATGCTCTTTATTTCACCATCTATTTTGAATGATAGCCTTGCTGGTAGAGCAGTGTTGGTTTCAGATCCTTGTTTTGCATCACATTGAATAATTCATGCCATTCCCTTTGGCCTGTAGAGTTTCTGATGAGAAGTCAGCTGACAGCCTTACGGGAGCTCCTTTGTAGGTAACATATTGCTTTTCTCTTGCTGCCTTTAAGATTCTCTCTGTCTTGGATTTTTGGCATTTTAATTATGATGTATCTGAGTGTGGGCCTCTTTGGGTTCTTCTTGCTTGGGACTCTCTGTGCCTCCTGAACTTGTGTGACTTTTTCCTTGACCAGGTTAGGGAAGTTTTCTGCCATTATTTCTTCAAACAAGTTCTCTAACCTCTCTTTCTACATCACCTGGCACTCCTATGATGCAAATATTGTTACATTTCATGTTGTCCAACAGCTCCCTTCTACTGTCCTGCTTTTTAATTGTTTTTTCTTTTTTGATCTCTGATTGAGTGATTTTTTTCTACCGTGTCTTCTAATTCACTAATCCAATCCTCAGCTTCCTCTAATCTGCTGTTTATTCCTTCCAATGTATTCTTTATTTTTACTATGTCATTCTTAATTTCCTTCATAGTTTCCATATCTTTTCTCATGCTGTTGAGCATCCTTATGATCAGATTTCTGAACTCTATATCTGATAGATTGCTTATCTCCATTTCATTTAGCTCTTCTTCTGGAGAATACTTTTGTTCTTTCAAATGAGGCTTGTTTTTTTGTCTCCCCATTTTGGCTGCTTGTTTGAATTTGTTTCTATGTATTACTTAGATCTGCTAGGATTCCCAGTCTTTTGGATGGTCTCTGATGCAGGCTAATGTCAAATGCTGTTTGTGACTGGCCTTGAGTACCCTGTTTAAAGCTTTCTGAAATCCATAGCTTGTGGCTACCTCTGCTGGGGCTGGGTGCATTTGGAAAGGACCATGATACACACCAAGGTCTGCTTTCCCAAACCCTGTGTCCAGAAGTAAGTCAGGCAAAGACTCAAAGTACCCAGAGGCTGATTATTATTCAGTCTTTTAATGGTGGCTGGTTTTTAACTTTGGCTTTTTAATTGGAATTGCTTTCTAAGAGTCTGAACAAAAAACTTTTGCTGGATAAATAAGAACCTGAACTCATTCAACTCTGAAGAGAAGGAGCATTTACTCTCTCCAGCTTGAATCTCGGTCATTCTTGGGTGATTAAGAATTTTTGTGGAAGTGTCAGGAGGCGTACCCTATGACATGTAAGAGCCACACAGGGAATCCCAACTCAACTCTAAGTAAATATTTGACTTGCCAGGGGGTGCTCACATAAAGGCTGGTTACTTAGTGCTCTGTGTTCTCACAGGTGTATTAGACATCTAAGGAGAGAAACCAAGACACATAAGAGGGTTTGAGATGACTTGGGAAGTGACAGCCCTTTGGAACTCAACCCATAAGAAGCACCCTTCAACCCACCACACACTATTTTTAGAAATGTGTTCAGATTCTGAAGATACCAGAAGAAAACTAAAATTAAGATGGAAAATCATACTTCCAAGGCCAGAAATCCCAGCTCCAACCCCCATTAACTCCTGCAGATATACAATAAATGGGAAGCCTTTACTTGAAGGTGCTTCTGGGGAGACAATGAGGAGACCTCAGTTCTTGTCTTATTGAGGGAAAGATTTCAATCAAGAGACAGTGTAGAAAAGAAAGCAAGAATTTATTGGCCTCAGCAAAAATATACTTAGGACAATGAAACAAGGAAGGACATAGGAGAAGCAACGGGAGAGCCTAGGCTGGGCTATTTTGGTTCACTGAGAAGTAAGAGAGGGAGAATGGGACAGGTTCAAGGACCTTGGAGACAGGTTCAAAGGGTAAGCCCAGGGGAGCTGCCACTGCCCATTGCTCCCCTAATTATATGCCTCATGGGGTCCCCTGGGAGGGGAGAAGGAAATGGCACTGGCATGCTCCCCTGGGGGGGAGGGGAGCACACACTGGGTCCTTCATCTTAAGCTTATTTATCTCTTTCTTGCAAGCAGCAAATCTTAAAGGAGGTCTCAGGAGAGTGTCCCAATAGAATATTCATTAGCATTCCAGGTGTGCTCTTACAGGGTCATGATCTCCACTGATTGGTTGGTGCCAAGGCAGGGGGTCATTAGTCAATGTAGCTGGTCCTGAAGCACCCAGGATGTCATTTATATGGTTTTGCTGCTTTTCTGGGCCTGAAGCTGAAATATATCTGAGGCCTAGATGTTATCTTTAAGGAGGAAAAGGTCAGGGGGCTGTAAACCACATGACCAGCAATACACTGGGGGAGGATAGATTACCCTGGGGACAAAGTTCTTGTTTTCCCAGTTTTGCCCCTTGTAAGCATCCAGGGCTTCCTGCCCTGGTGAGTTTCTGGAACCTAATTTCAGTACCTGGGTTTCTGTACCTGGCCCATTTAACACAAACCATTTACTCTCAAGTTTCCTTGGCTTAGAGGAGATAGGACTTACTAGGTGTATGCAAACTGCTCTTTAACAATCTCTCAGTTTCCTTATTCAGCTTGTCCTGGAACTTTCCTAGCTTTTATTATCCTATAACAAAGGTACTTACAGAAATGGGGATATTAACTAGAAATGATATCAATGTAAGATGGCCAAAATAGAGGGCCTTTTTGGCACCTAAATTAATTTTTTATATGCAAAATTAGAAAATGCTAGATCTAAAATTAAACTGAATGAATGGGAGGCATACCTTGATGGAAAATTAGAAGCTTCTAGGTAGAACATAGATACTTTTTTTAAGTTAAAAATAAATTTTAGAGGCTATCTCTGAACTAAAAAATGGCTTCTGAAGCTAATAAATGCCAAAATCCTATTCCTCCCCCTTCTACAGCCCTTTCACTAAATTTACCCTGTGAGCTTCTTTGTTCAACTTTTTCTCCCTCTCCCTTCTTCCTTTGCCTTCTCTCTTCTATCTCCTCCACTACCATCTCCTCCACTACCACTCCCTACTCACCTAGGGAGAAATGAGAATAAAAATTCAGATAAGAATACTCCAGAAATTCTGGCAGCCCCTGTTGGAGAAAAGCTAACCTCAGGCAGAGGGGAACCAACAAATGTATGCAGAATTAAGAAATCTACCTAAAGTCTTCCCCAATTTTGGGGGGGAGGGGCAGAGAGGACACTGATGTGTTCACAATGGAATTTAATTTAACTGTTAAAACATGTAATTCTGTCTATTCTGACCTATTCCAATTACTATACCTACGGTTTCTGGGAGCAAAAGCAACAGAATTACTAAATAAGGCTTACTGGTAAACTCCTGTAGAGCAGCCTGTTCACCTTAAGAAGGATTATAGAAAACTGAAATGAGCAGAGATTCCAAGATGGCAGCAGACTGAATGGAAGCTACACTGACACTCTCCCAGGATGAAACTGGAATTACAACTAATAAAGAGAGAAAACATCCTGCATACTCAACTGA
Source organism: Miniopterus schreibersii (assembly GCF_964146895.1). NCBI lineage: Eukaryota > Metazoa > Chordata > Mammalia > Chiroptera > Miniopteridae > Miniopterus > Miniopterus schreibersii. The sequence goes on along the minus strand of NC_138112.1, from coordinate 1,703,209 downwards.
AGACGAGCTGGAGAGCACCCTCATAACCAAGAAGGAGAAGGGGAGATCACACAGAGACTGGTAGGAAGTGTGGAGGTGTGAGAGGGCTGGCTGGGCTCCCACAGGCAGCAGCTGAAGGTCTGGAGGGAGATCTCAGCTGTGGGAGGTTCCCACTGAAGACTGTGGGATCTAAACCCCCAAGCTGGGCTTCCCAGCCCAGAGCACCAGAACTGAGAAAGGTGCCCAAATAACATCTGGCTGTGAAAAGCAGGTGGGATTCTGTCTGCCATAGAGAAACAAGTAGAAATGCAGGCACCCTCTAAAAAAGCCAATCCACAAAGCTTCGTGTGTAGCCACTCACCTTGGGCTCCAGCCGAGGGAGAGCAGAGTGGACTGGAGCTGTGTGAGGAGAATATAGGGGTGTGGGCTCTGGAGATAGACAGAGGGCTGCAATCTGGATTCCTGTGCTGAGTCATTCCCCCATTCTGCCAAGGACATCTTTCTCAGGCAGGCCTTTGCCAGCCAGGCAGCTTTTGCCTGGTGGGGAAGCAATTGCCCCACACACTGGAAAACCTCTCACCTCACCCTGTGGAATGTACACCTTGCTGTGGCCTACAGCCTGAGGCTTATTAAGAGACTAAGAATAATTATCAGTCTGCAGGCAGAGGTGGACCTCTGGGAGCTTTGAATCTTTGCCTGATCTGTTTCTGGACCCAGCTCTTAAAAAAGTAGACTTTGGTGTGCATCTTGGTCCTGTCCAAACACTCCAGCCCCAGCAGAGGGAACAACAAGCCAGCCTAGCAGAGGGAACCATAAGCCGTGTGTTGTTGATAGCTCCAAACAGGATACTCAAGGCCAGTCACAAATAGCATCCAGCATTGGCCTGCACCAGAGACCATCCAAAAAGGCTGAGAGTCCTAGCAGATCCACCTGATACATAGAAACAAACCCAAATAGGCAGCCAAAATGAGGAAACAAAAAAACAAGCTTCAAATGAAAGAACAAAAGAAGTCTCCAGAAAAAGAGTGAAATGAAATGGAGGTAAGCAATCTCTCAGATATAAAGTTCAGAATATTGATTGTAAGGATACTCAATAGCCTGAGAAAAGATATAGAAACTATGAAAAAAAAAGTCAGAAATGAAGAATTACATAGCAGAAATAAAGAATACATTGGAAGGAATAAACAGCAGATTAGAGGGTAGGATCATCAAATTGGAAGACAGGGTAGAAAAAAATCACTCAATCAGAGATCCAAAAAGAAAAAACAATTAAAAAGCAGGACAGTCGAAGGGAGCTGTTGGACAACATGAAATGTAACAATATTTGCATCATAGGAGTGCCAGAGGAGGTTGAAAGTAAGCAAGAATTACAGAACCTGTTTGAGGAAATAATGGCAGAAATCTGTCCTAATCTGGTCAAGGAAAAAGTCATACAAGTTCAGGATGCACAGAGTCCCAAGCAAGAAGAACCCAAAGAGGTCCACACTCAGACACATCATCATTAAAATGCCAAAAATTCAAGACAAAGAGAGAATCTTAAAGGCAGCAAGAGAAAAGCAATCTGTTACCTACAAAGGAGCTCCCATAAAGCTGTCAGCTGATTTCTCATCAGAAACTTTACAGGCCAGAAGGGAATGGTGTGAAGCATTCAAGGTAATGCAAAACAAGGATCTGAAACCAAGACTACTCTATCCAGCAAGGCTGTCGTTCAAAATAGATGTGAAATAAAGAGCTTCCCAGACAAAAAAAGGGTAAAGGAGTTTATCACCACCAAACCAGCATTGCAAGAAATGTTAAAGGGATTGCTGTAATTAAAAGTAGAAATAGAAGCACTGCAAGAAATTTTGAAGGGGCTGCTCTAATAATAAGTAGAGAGAGAAACATAGGCATAAGGTTTTAAAATGGCAATAAATAAGGACCTATCAATAATAACCTTAAGGACTTTAAGGGAGAGGTCAACAGCAATACAGTCATAGTCGGTGACTTTAACACCCCACTGACTTCACTGGATAGATCTTCTAGAAAAAAAATCAATGCAGAAACAGTGACTCAATATGGCACACTAGATCAGATGGATTTAACCGACATTCACAGAACATTTCACCCCAAAGCTGCAGAATACACATTCCTCTCAAGTGCACATGAAACATTCTCAAAGATAAATCACATGTTAGGACACAAAACATGTCTCTACAAATTCAAGAAGATTGAAATCATATCAAGCATCTCAGATCTCAATGGCATAAAATTAGAAATCAACCACAGTAAAAACACTCAAAAACATTCACACACAAGGAGACTAAATAGCATGTTATTAAACAATGAATGGGTTACCAATAAGATCAAGAAAGAAAGAAAAAACTTCCTGGAAACAAATGAAAATGAACACACAACAACCCAAAATCTATGGGACACAGGGAAAACAGTCCTGAGAGGTAAGTTCATAGCACTGCAGGCCTGCCTCAAAAAGCAAGAAACATTTTTAATAAACTATCTAACCCTACAACTTAAAGAATTAGAAAGCTCCCCTGTGAAACCATCCAGACCAGGGCTTTTGTTTGCTGGGAGTTTTTTTATTACTGCCTTGATTTCATCAGTTGTTATTGTCCTATTCAGATTTTCTGATTCTTTCTGATTCAGTTTCACATGATCTCACTCATATGTGGAATCTAATAAACAAAATTCACTGAGGAACAAAATAGATTCAGAGACATAAAGGCATGGAACAGACTGAGGGATCTCAGAGGGAAGGCGGGGGTGGGGAAGTGGGTTGGGAGAGATTAATCACAGAACTTATATGCTCATATGCATAACCTGTGGAGACAGACAATAGTTTGGTGAATGCCTGGCGGGGGGGGGGGGGGGGGGTGCAGCTGTGGGGTCAAGAGAATCAATGGGGGGAAAATGGAGGATATGTGTCATACATTCAACAATAAAGATTTTTTTTTTTTTTAAAGAAAGAAAATTGAAATGAGATTTCCACAGAGAAAAGAAACAGAAGCAAGCAAGAGTTGCTCTGAGGACTCTAAGAGGGTGTTTCCCCTTCTCTTTACTGATAGTTTAGGAGAAATTAAAATCATTTTGAAAAGAGGAAGTTTCTAAGGTCCTTGGAGATGCTGGGGTTACTTTATCTGTACTTAACCACACTCAATTAAGTGTACTCCTTCCACAGAGTAAAGCTTCTATGCAAATGGTAGTGATATTTAATCAGAACCTGTCTCCTTCCAACTAGGGAATGTTAAGTAGCAATATATATATATTTTCTAATAAAATCTGCCCCAATTTACTTTATGGGGTAAGATTTTCTTGAAACCAACAATGCCCACATATCCTTTTTCCAGAAGGGTGAAATGTATTCAAAAGTAAGTAAATCAGATACTGAGCTAATTGGGAAAATAATAATTTTAAGGAACTTCCACAAGAGGAAAATAATCCTGAGATTGAATGTTCATTACAGTTCCAATGCAACTTCAGACCTTTTACAGGCACCGATAGCCTTTATGCAAGAGCTGCAATTAAGCCCAATATAAAAGGGGTTTATAATTCCATGTACAGCCCCTATAATTCTCCTATCCTTCCTGTAAAGAAACTCAGTGGGAAAGGATGGAGATTTGTACAGAACCTCATAGCTAAAATAGCTATTCCCAAGCATCCTGTGGTTCCAAATCCACATAATCTATTATCAGCTATTCCTGTGAACTTCAACTATTTTTTCAATGACAGATTTAAGTAGTGCTTTTTTAAGCATTTCTTGGGGGGAGGGACCCAAAAAAACAAACAAACAAATAAAAAACCTCTTTGCTTTCACGTGGTAAGATTACAAATCTACTTAGACTGCAATGCCCCAGGGATAAACAGAGTCCCTCCTATTGTCTTAGATACTAAAAGTTTATTTCAATAATAAATTTCCTAGAGATTAGAGTGATCTAATACAATATGTGCATGATTTAGTATTATGCTCTAGAAAATTACTAGACTCCCCAAAAGACACAATTTATTTATTACAATAGTTAGCTATTATGGGACATAAGATATCAAAGACCAAACTCTCTTTCTGTTTACCCCAGATAAAATGCTTTTTTTATCTAATATCTAAAGATGGCCTACTAATTAACCCTGACTCAGAGGAATAATATCCTTTCCTCTTCTAAACAAACAAGAAGAAGAAGCAGCTTAGAAAGTTCCTGGGTTTGACAGGATATTGTCATAACTAGATTCCAAATTTTTATTAATGGCCCAGCATCTATATGTTTTATTAAAATCAAATTGACTTGACCTGACCCAATTCAATGGAATTCAGAAGGGAAACAATCTACAAAATCTCTAAAGAATTATCTAAAGCTTCCACTGTGGGACACCTTAATTATAAAATTTCTAACTTTTTATACATAAAAATGAAGAAAATACTTTTAGAAGCTTTAACTCAAAAATATAGAGATCATGCCCGGCTCAGTGGTTGAGCATCGACCTAGGATCCAGGCAATCAGGGTTCGATTCCCGGTCAGGGCACATGCCCAGGTTGTGGGCTCGATCAATGACTCTCTCATCATTGATGTTTCTATCTCTCTCTCTCCCTCTCCTTTCCTCTGTCTAAAATCAATAAAGATATATTTTAAAAAAAAAATAGAGAGAGATCATCATAGAACTTATAGGATATTATAGTCAGCAGTTAGGCTCAGTAATCAAAGGGCTCCCACCCTGCATAACAGTCACTTCTGCTATAGACATGTTGTGCAAGCAAACAGAGGAGATAGTTATGGGCTCTCCTTTGTTTATGTTCCTCGTTCTGTTGAATCTCCACTGAATTCTCATCACACTCAATACTTCTGTCAGTCAACAGGGTCTTGCATTCTGAGCCTAATATTACTTGAACTTGATGTAACCCAGCAACTTTGCTACTTTGTTTGCAAGATGAAGACACCAATGACTGCATTTTGCTTACTGACCACCTTCTTATTCCCAGGAATGTTTTATGGGAAATTCCTTAATAATGCTGACTTAGTTTGGCTTACAGATAGATCTTTAAAAAATAATCAGGGATGTTACTGAGCTGGATATGTAATAACTTCCATGGAGGACATAATTAAAGGTTCTTATTTACCTGAATAAAATCTTCCCAACAAGCCTAATTAATTGTTCCAACTTGGGCTTGTCAATTGGCCAAATCAAATATCTAATATTTACACTGATAGTAGCTATGCCTTTGGTGTAGCTCACAACTTTAGAATGATGTGGTAGCAGCAAGCTTCTTAATTTTCTCAGGGCAGCTCATAAAGAATGAAAAATAGGTTGCAAAGTTATTAGATGTCATGCAGAAATTAAAACAACTGTCAATTATCAAAATTCTAGTACATTCTAAATAGCTGCCACCATGGAAGCAACAGGAAATCATTTAGCTGATGCTGCAGCTAGACTGTCAGTATTAAACAGCCAAATTATCTAGACCTGTGAATGCTCCTTGCTTCCTATTAAATTAATTTTTAAAAGTCCTCTCTTTTATAGTTCCAGCAGACAACTGCAGAAGAAAAAAGGATATGGCAACAAAAAGGAGGAAGCTTTGTCCCAGGCAAACAAACATGGCTTGGACCCAATAAAAAACCAATCTTACCTTTAGGAACTAATTCCCTGTACTTTAACATGTACATGAGTTAACATGTGGGGTCCTAAAAGATGATTTTATGGAGTAAATGATATTACTGGAAACCTTCTACTGTAGTTCATAAAGTGTATAACAGATGTATCTGTTTAAATACAACCCTCAAAAATCATTCCACAGGCCCCAAGGACATTTCCCACTCCTTTAGATCTATTTGAGGCATGGTAATTGGATTTTATCCAAATGCCACATCTCAGGAATACAAATATGTGTTAGTTATGATTTGTATGGGTTGGGGCATTCCTCTGCAGGAGAGCAATAGCCTAACAGTAGGTAAATTATTTTTAAAAATTAATTCCCAGTTGGGAAATTCCCTCTCAGTTACAGTGACTGAGGGATTCATTTTACTGGGCAAATAATGCATTCCATTTGTAACATTTGGCCTATTCTACACTACTTTTATCATGCCTATCACCCCATTTTCTGGATTGGTGGAACACACAAATGGTACAATTAAAACTCAGCTAGGTAAATTTTCAGAAGCTTGTCCTATATTACTCTTCAACCTGAGATCTGCTTCTTTTGGTAAGCATAGCCTTTCTCCTTACCAATAGTTACCAGCCACCCTGTGCATCTGGATGAAGGGACATATGAATCAACTTCACTAGAAGGAGACATACTGCATATTGCCAAGGGATCATTAACCAGAGTACAGGGACTGATAAATCAGTAACATTCATTTGACGGTGTGTTCCCAGGAGACAAGACTTCAAAGACCACAACTTACCATCAGGATATTTTTGTCCATTGGAAAATACATTGATTAAAGACTCTCTTGAGCATTGTTGGAAGGGACCTTATCAAATGCCTAACTGTGAGTGGACATCTGCCCCATCTCTGACTCTTGCCTTCACCTACAGCAGAGATAAAGACTTCTCAAGGATGAGAAGCCACTGACCTCAGAGATAGACAACTACCCCAAGACTTCAAAAAAGCCTGTATACCTACAAATTGATGTTGAACTTTGTTTGTCTTTACCTCTTTGCTAATATTAATAGTAATAATAACTATACTTGTTCTTTAGGCTTTTCTCAGCCTTTGTGTATATAGCCCAATTGTTAATAATTGCTGAAGGTTGCCCTGCCGGTGTGGCTCAGCAGTTGAGAATCGACCTATGATCCAGGAGATGGCAGTTTGATTCCTACTCAGGGCACATGCCCAGGTTGTGGGCTCAATCCCTAGTAGGGGCCGTGCAGGAGGCAGCCGATCAATGATTCTCTCATCATTGATGTTTCTATCTCTCTCTCTCTCCCTCAAGCTGTGGGTTGTTGACAGCTCCAAAAAGGGTACTCAAGGCCAGTCACAAATAGTGTCTGACATTGGCCTGCACCAAAGACCATCCAAAAAGACTGAGAGTGCTAGCAACCTCTACCTAATACATAGAAACAAACCCAAATAGGCAGCCAAAATGAGGAGAGACAAAAACAAGCCCCAAATGAAAGAACAAGAGAAATTTTTGGAAAAAGAGCTAAATGAAATAGTGATAAGAAATCTATCACATGTAGAGTTTAAAATAATGATTGTAAAAATGCTCAACAGCATGAAAAAAGGTATGGAAACTATGAAGGAAATGAGGACTGACGCAGCAGAAATAAATAACACATTGGAAGGAATAAACAGCAGATTAGAGGAAGCTGAGGATCTGATTAGCAAATTAGAAGACAGAGTAGAAAAAAATCACTCAATCAGAGATCAAAAAAGAAAACACAATTTAAAAACAGAAGGACAGTTTAAGGGAGCTGCCGGACAACATGAAATGTAACAATATTCACATCATAGGAGTGCCAGAGGAGGTCGAAAGTAGGTCATAGGAAGACAGAGAAACTGTTTGAGGAAATAATGGCAGAAAACTTCCCTAACCTGTCAAGGAAAAAGTCACACAAATTCAGGAAGCACAGAGAGTCCCAAGCTCAAAGAATCCAAAGAGGTCCACACCCAGATACATCATAATTAAAATGCCAAAAATTCAAGACAAAGAGAGAATCTTAAAGGCAGCAAGAGAAAAGCAATCTGTTACCTACAAAGAAGCCCCCATAGGCTCTCAGCTGACTTCTCATCATAAACTCTACAGGCCAAAGGGAATGGCATGAATTATTCAATGTGATGCAAAGCAAGGATCTGAAACCAACACTGCTCTACCAGCAAGGCTATCATTCAAAATAGGTGGTGAAATAAACAGCTTCCCAGACAAAAAAAGGCTAAAGGACTTTATCACCACAAAACCAGCATTGCAGGAAATGTTAAAGGAACTGCTGTAATAATAAGAAGAAATATAGAGAGAAACATAGGCATAAAGAATTAAACTGGCAATAGATAAGCACCTATCAATAACCTGAAATGTAAATGGATTAAATTCTCCAATAAAAAGGCATATGGTGGCTGAATGGATAAGAAAACATGGTCCATATGTATATTGTTTACAAAAGACCCACCTCAGAACAAAAGACTCACACAGGATGAGAGTGAAGGAATGGAAAAAATTTTTCCATGCAAATGGAAATTTAAAAAAAAACTGGGGTAGCAAAATTCATACCTGACAAACTAGACTTCAAAATGAAGGCCATAACAAGAGACAAGAACAATCATTACATAATACTAAAAGGATCAATCCAACAAGAGGATATAACCCTGATAAACATATATGCACCCAATATAGGAGCACCTAAATATATAAAAACTTCTAGAGGACTTTAAAGAAGAGATCGACAGCAACACAGTCACAGTAGGGGACTTTAACACCCCACTGACTTCAATGGATAGATCTTCCAGACAAAAAAAATCAACAAGGAAATAGTAACCCTAATTGACACACTAGATCAGATGAATTTAATTGACATTTACAGAACATTTCACCCCAAAGCTGCAGAATATACATTCTTCTCAAGTGCACATGGGACATTCTCAAAGATAGACCACATGTTAGGACACAAAACAAGTCCATACAAGTTCAAGAAGATTGAAATCATACCAACATCTTTTTCGACCACAATGACATAAAATTAGAAATCAACTGCAATAAAAATACTGAAAAACATTCAAACACATGGAGGCTAAAAAGCATGTTATTAAACAATGAATGGGTTACCAAAGATATCAAGGAAGAAATAAAAAATTTCCTGAAAACAAATGAAAATGAACACACAACAACCCAAAATCTATGGGACACAATGAAAGCAGTCCTGAGAGGGAAGTTCATAGCACTACAGGCCTACCTCAAAAAGCAAGAAAAAATGTTAATAAGCAATCTAACTCTACAGCTTAAAGAATTAGAAAGAGAACAACAAGAAAAGCACAGAGTAAGTAGAAGGAAGGAAATAATAAAGAACAGAGCAGAAATTAATGACATAGAGACTAAAAAAACAATACAAAGGATCAATGAATCCAAGAGCTGGTTCTTTGAAAAAATAAACAATACTGATGAACCTTTAGCCAGACTCATCAAGAAACAAAGAGAAAGGACCCAAATAAACAAAATCAGAAATGAAAGAGGCGAAGTAACAAATGACCCAACAGAAATACAACGAATTATAAGAAAATGCAATGAACAACTTTATGCCACCAACCTGGACAACCTGGATGAAATAGACAAATTCCTAGAAAGATACAACCTTCCAAAACTCAATCAGGAAGAATCAGAAAACCTGAATAGGCTGATAACTGCTGATAAAGTTAAAGCAGTAATCAAAGGGCTCTCAGCACACAAAAGCCGTGGCCCAAATGGCTTCACAGGGTAGTTTTACCAAACATTCAAAGAAGAACTAATACTTATCTTCCTCAAACTAGTCCAAAAAAATCCAGGATGAAGGAACACTTCCAAGCTCTTTTTACCAGGCCAGCATTAGCCTAATTCCAAAAACAGATAAATAAATGGGACTACATCAAAATGAAAACCTTCTGCACAGCAAAAGAAACCATCAAAAAAACAAAAAGGGAGCCCACAGTACGGAAGAACATATTTGCCAAGGATACATCTGATAAGGGGCTAATATCTAAAATATATAAGGGACTCATACAACTTAACAAAAGGAAGACATACAACTCAATTAAAAAATGGGTGAATAGACAGTTCTCCAAAGAGGACATACAGATGCCAAGAGACACATGAAAAAATGCTTAACATCACTAATCATCAGAGAGATGCAAATTAAAACCACAATGAGGTGTCACTTCACACCTGTCAGAATGTTCACCATCAACAAATCAACAAACACCAAGTGCTGGCGAGGGTGTGGAGACAGGGGAACCCTAGTACACTGCTGGCGGGAATGCAGACTGGTGCAGCTGCTATGGAAAACAGTGTGGAGTTTCCTCAAAAAATTAAAAATTGAAATGCCATTTGACCAGCAGTCCCACTCCTAGGAATATATCCTAAGAATCCTGAAACACTAATCAGAAAGACTATATGCACCCCTATGTTCATAGCAGCGCAATTTACAATAGCTAAAATTTGGAAAAACCCCAAGTGCCCATCAGTAGATGAGTGGATAAAAAAGCTGTGGGACATTTACAGCATGGAATACTATGCAGCTGTTAAAAAGAAGGATTCCTTATCCTTTGGGACAGCATGGTGGGACCGGGAGAGTGTTATGCTAAACGAAACAAGTCAGTCAGAGAAAGACAAGTACCACATGATCTCATTCACATGTGTAATATAATAAACAAAATAAACTGATGAACAAAATAGATCCAAAGGCATAGAAGCATGGAACAGACTGATGAATCTCAGAGGGAAGGCAGGGGTGGGGGAGTGGGTGGGGAGAGATTAATCTGAGCACTTATATGCTTATATGCATAATCCATGGCCTCAGACTTTGGTATGGGGAAGGCCTGGGGGTGGGGTGGATGTGGGGTGGAGGGGATCAATGGGGGAATAAGGGGACATCTGTAATGCTTTCAACAATAAAGATAAAATTTTTACAAAAAGTATTTTAACCGAGATGCACAGAAACAATAAACAGTGCTTTGTTAAGACAAAGATAAACTCTTTTATTACAAAGTTATATGCCTGGGGTGTGACAATGCCCCAGGACTAGGAATTTATGATCAGGTTACCCTGTGGGGTTACTTACCACAGGACCGCTTTCTGCCCACACTGGGGAACTGGGGCATGAAGGCTGCCTGTTCGTTCTCTTGGCTATCGGCAGAAAGGGTTTTAGAAGGCTGGAAACCTTGCACCCTCTTGAGTCCATAGAATTGTTTAATATCACCAGAAATATTTACTGTTTGTCCCATAAAAAATCTGACAGAATATCTGAAAAAATTTAATAACTTTTTGATCAGAAATCTGAAGCTAATGTCTGGTCCTGATAAGAAATGTACTTAGAAAAGAAGAAATGTTCCAGCACTGGGTGGGTGGATTTGTAAGTCCTTTGCTGCTGTTTAGGTGGCACCCAATTTTTGAAGCATTAAAAACAGCTGTCCTTTTTTTACAAATCAAGTCTTTACAGGACCAAAGGTGTGGCTCCAAAAACTATACAAAGCTTAACGATTCTTTGTATCTTCCACAAACCTCCCTTATTCTTTTCAAAAAGCTTATAAATATTACCTTTAAAAAACCAAAGTTTTCTAGGAGCTGGCATTTCTTTCCCTATATCTATGCAATGTAAATATCTGGCCTTCTCTGGAAACTCTTATCTGGGCCATCTTTTAAAATGCAAAATTCAACCCGGCCAGGCTTGGCTCAGCGGTTGAACGTTGACCTGGGATCTAGGCGATCAGGGTTCGATTCCCGGTCAGGGCACATGCCCGGGTTGTGGGCTCCATCAATGACTCTCTCATCATTGATGTTTCTATCTCTCTCCCTCTCCTTTCCTCTCTCTGAAATCAATAAAGATATATTTTTTTAAAAAATGCAAAATTCAGGAAGGTAATTTTATTAAATAAAAAACTTAGCCATCTGAGCAGATGAATTTAACTTATTCTAACTGTTCTTTTTTAAACTAGTGAGTTTTGCAATATGGTTTCTGTCTTATGGCTAAAAAATCTGTCTGTATGTTCACTTGTGTGGTATTTTATAGCTCAGGATGGCTTTGTTACCAGAGAAGGACAGGGGCCATGGCAGGTGCTCCCCAGCACAGTCAGCAATTTGGCTCTTGTGCAATTTCAAGGACGTCAGGAAAGCAGAATTTGAGCAATGGTAACAGAATATATCAGAGACCATTGAAAAGGCACCCGCGCTGGACCGGGCACTTCCCTGCTGGGTCCAGCAGCAGAAGCTGGCCCATGTTGCCGGTCTGCCTCCGGACGCACCACACCTGATGTCTCATCCTCTGTCTTGCTGTGGAAAAGTCTAGCTTTTGGACCCACCAGGCCCAGGAGGGTCAGGACCCAGAAATGCAGTGACATCACCCCCAGCACCTGAGGGTGACGTTGAGCAAGTTACTTACCTTCCCTGTGCCCAGTCCCCACGCGCACGTCCATTGCCAAGGTTGATGGAGCCCAGGCCACAGTGGGCGCTGCACTCCAGCCCGGGCGGCTGCGGAAGAGAGACGGGCCTTTGCTCAGCTTCCCTGTATTTCCTTGAACTTGGGAGAGAGCAGGGTCTCTTTCAAAACATCCAGTCTTCCTCCTGGCTCTCCCGGGCTTGGGTCCTCACCCTCCCCAGCCTCTGCCCAGATGGGTCTCCTCCTACCGGCTCCACTCTGGCCTCCACTGCGCTTGCACAGTGAGCACCCCCTGCGCCCCTCCTCCCTCTGCCAGGGGGCTGACTCCCCCCACTGCAAAGCTCCGTCAGGCTTGACCAGAGACCAGCTTCTGATCGGTTCCCTCCCCTTTTAGTTAATATCTAACTAATTGCCTACTGTAATAGTTTTGTTAATTTATTTTCTTAAAAGGAGATTTATGAAATTGGTTTAAACAAACAAGTGTCTATGTGAGAGTTCTCAAGAATATAAGAAAAACTAACCCAAATGCTTTTTGGAATTATGTTATCTGGAAAATATTTAATATTAAAGCTGGTTTGAGTTAAACAGGTATGTTTTTAGAGTTATCAGCTTTGAGTATAATACTTTTATTTTACCTGGGTTTATTAGTCAAATAAGTTAATGTTACCTATGGTGCTATATTTGTCAGCAAGAAAAATAACTTGGTATGATGAAATTGTTTTAAGTAATCTAAACTTAAATTAAATAAATGTGATTAGGATAAAACATTCTTTTTAAGGCGAGCACTTTAGCAATAATTATATTGTATGTATACTTAAAAATGGTTTCCTAAATCTCTTTGATAACTTTAAACTTTAAAGTGTTGCTGGGTAAATTAAATGACGGGTATTCATTGAATGTCTAAAGCATTTACAAATAAGATAAAATAATAAAACATTAATTACTGAGCATAGGTTTATCTACTTTTTGGTTCTAATTATAGAAAAACTGAAGCTATTTGGTATTAGTAAACATGTCTTGTGCCACATTAAATTTTTTGTGTGTGTTATAAGAAAATATATATTTCCAGAAATTATGGAACATGTGTGTTCCTAAGCTTCTCAATCTAAAGAATACTGGTGTAACATACACCCACAATTGCTTATTTCTTGATTTTCACTAGAAATTAAGGTTTTTAAAGATTAAGAATCCTAATCTATGTAATTAAACTACAAATAAATAATAGCTGAGGAGACACTGTCTATACAAAGAATAGGATATGTTTGGTTTTTAAAAAAATTTCTGAGATATGAACTTGTGTTTTGGTTAATGGAAATAAAGCAATTTTGGCCTGATTATTTCTGAATGGGTGAGAAAACGAGAGTGTTTACTAAAAGGGACACAGAAAGTTATAAAAAGTTTGTGGGGGAAAATCTTGAAAAAGAAAATATTATGTGTGGTCAAACTGAAAAAGACTAAAATAAATTAATCAAGTAGGTAAATTTAAATATCAAAAGTACGCTGATGCAAAATTAGAGTTTGGTTTTCTCTCTCTGCTAAAGAAGACACAGTTTTTTTGAGCTTATCTGCTACTGATAGTTGTTAAATAGTTTTCTGCCTAGAAAGTAAAGATTCTGTGTTTTATCAAAATTGTTTTCTGTTTCATGTTTTTTTAATCAGGTCCTTGATTACTTAAGAAAACTGAATCTTCTCAATAGTTTTTCTAACAATTATGTAAACATCTGTATTTGTCCTTGAAATTTTTCTCTTCACCAGCAATTTTTTTAACCCAGGTTCATTGTGGGAATTTCACAAGCCAATAACATATAGGAAAAAAAATCTCTCTTCTTTTACTTTTTTTTTTTTCTGAGGATAATGTCTCTTAATAAGCAAATGAAATTGTCAGTGGCAAAATGGCACCAGGTATTAGACCTGGGTTTAGCAACCTCAGTACTTGAGTTCTGGCTAAGAAAGAATTCAGAGTCAAGGCTCAAACTATAAGAGGAAGTTTATTTAGAAAGTCACAGAGGTAGAAGAAGGGCCCTTGGAGCTTAGGAGAGAAAAAGACATGTGCCTCGTGAGACAAAAGAGAGAGGAAAGGCTCAGCCCTGCCCTGGAGAAAGAAAGAGCAAAAAAGGATCACCCTGTCAAGGTCTTTTATTTGGAGATCTCGGGGGGATCTCACTAGAATATTCCTCAGCTCTCCAGGTGTGTCTTCTCAGGTCACAGTCTCCACTCTCTGGTCAGTGCCAGGGCAGGGGGTCATTAGTCAGTGCAGCTGGTCCTGAGGTCAGCCATGGTATCCCTCCATCTGATTTTGCTGCTTCTCTGGGCCAGGAGCTAAAACAGAGCTGCAGACTGGATGTCATCTCCAGAAGTTAATGCTTAAGGGCCTGGTTGGGCAAGGGCTTGTAACTTCATGCACTGCTAGGCACCTGGGCTCTTGGTTCTGGTGACACCTTCACATGGCCTGTCATTCCTACTCTGCTCAGGCCAATCACATACTACAGAAATAACATACTCAAAAGCAAGGGTAGATTCATCACACTATTGTTCCCGGCAAGGGAAAATACGGAATAAGTATTAACTTAGCTGAGGTCTACCTTCTTATAGAATGCACTCAGGAGAGCCAACATTAACCAAGCTTGAGCAGACCCCAGCTGCCAGGGCAAAGACAAGTCCCTGTGCTGGATCACGTTGTTAGGGAACCAAGGCACTAGTGTTGGCGGGCAAGCTTGGCTGCTCTAAGGGACATCACTCCAGGAACTGGTGCAAGGTTTAGAGCTACAGAAGCAGATGCCTCAAGATCTTTGGAGAGCTGTTTAGTTCAGCAGTGTGCCTTAAAACATTTTATTGTCACTTTGGTTAAATGGATAGTTAGTATTGTTTCATAATGACATTGTATTTAGTCAAATGTCCAAACCTTTTGATATATTTTGACAAACTTCTCAAAATTCAAACTATAAATAGAGTATTGACCGGAGACAAACTTTGATATATTTAAGACAGGCTCCAGAAATACTTCAGAAGATTTGTTTTCTCTCTTTATAAACAAGAACATTTAAACTAATTAAACGTATTTGGTGTTAAATTGCATGGGAAGTATTGTAAAATAAGTGATGATAAACTTCTAGGGTGCATTGCATGAGTAAACAAGGGCTGTAAATAAAGAAAATAGTTATGGCTATGGGAAACCCAGACAAGTGCTTGGTTCTTCCAATCTCCTTAGTGACCCCCCTTTTTGCATTCCTCCACTACAGCACTCTGAGGCTGGGCTTTGCTGAACTGCCAGCATGTTCTTGTGGCATACATGGGTTCTGGAGGAGTTAAAGTTTTCCCTGCCAAAGGCTGATGCCCTCACAGTGCAGAGAAACTGTTAGAAAGCGTGTTTCCCACTTGGGCTCCACCTTCCACAGTCTCTAGTGATAAAGGCCTCCCTTTACTGAGCAAATCACACAGGCCTTGATGGGCAGCCTTGCAAACTTTTTGAAATTATCACTGACCCTATCCCCTCAATTATCAAGAAAGGTTGAGAGATCTGATGGGAAAACTGAATTCACAGAACAATTTAATTACACAGACTGAATGAATTGATAAAATAAATATAATTTTTATTACTTTACTTTGAAACATTGCTGGTTCTTTAATATTTTTGTCTTCCAGATGTAAGGGATTTTTTCTCTAAAGCTACTACTTAGAGCAATTTGGTAAATTATACCTTTTTAAGCAGCATTGAAATATTTGCTTTTCCCTGCCTACTTCATTTCTCCAGAATTCAGAAACTCACAGTGAGTGTTCTCATTTTCATGACAATATTGTTATTTGCATAATTTCCATAAGAATCTGTTTTCCTTACAGCAGGGCACAAGTAGAAATTAATTATATTACCAAGGCTTTGACTGGAATGTCATATTTGAGACAGACACACGTAAACCTGTAACTGCACAGAAACTCCGTCTCAGCATGTAGGCAGGTGGATGTTGACATAAAGAGAGCGAAGGGACCCAGCAGATTAACTAAGAAAGTGTGGGGCAGAGATGCCGGTGGTGCCTCTAACCGTGACTGTGAAGGGGGGGCACCAATAGGAACAGGACCATATTGTTTAATGATCATTCGTCTGGCTAACTACACATAAGTTTTCCTAGGATGTGCTGCAAGAAGAGAAACAGCTGTAAAAAGACGAGACACCTTGGGGCCTGGACTGTCCATTGCTCAGAAAAGAAAATGCATTTTGAGAACAAAGGACAGGATGTGCTTTGATTTGGTTGCTGTGCCTGGAGCCTGACCCCCTCCAGGAGTTTACCTCAGGAATGCCAACCGCTCACAGGTCCTAGGAACTGATGACACTGGGTTTTAAGGCCACTGAAAATTAATTACCTGTTATCAGACTTCAAGATCCTGGAAGGAGACACGGACCACAGGCCCTGCAGCCACCCTCCCCCCTTCCCCCTTGCATGCAGCCCTATATAGCCAGCCAGGTAACGAGGGAAGGGCAGAGAAGATTTTATGTGGATAAATCCCACTGCTCTCCCATTTGCCAGCAAAAATGGAATAAATGCTCATATTTCATTCAACCCTGTCTCTGCTTCATTGGCTGAAGTAGCGACGGGCAGCCCGGAGCCATTGTGTCGGTTTCAAAAGGAACCAGGGCACCAGAGTAGGCGAGAAGGATGCCTACAGCCACACTGGGGAGTCTGCCCCCCAACGGGGGGGGGGCTTGCGCTCAGTGCATGTGCAGTAGAAGCCAAGGCGGAAGCCCTAGAGGGAGGAGACAAACCTGGGAAAATCTGGGTGAAAGACTGGATAGGACAAGGGCACGAAGCCCCGGGGGATCAGGAAAAGGACCGGGTGAGGTCCCAGCATAGCCCAGGAAGACCCGGAAAAAGGCTGCATAATTTGAAAGAAAGCCTACCCCTTCTTAAACCCAAGGAAATGCAGGGAAACCTCCCAAAGGCCCCAGTCTCTCTGTGGCAGCTGTGCGGGCCAAAGCGCAGTGCCCATCGGGCGTATGGGGAGCCGAGGCTGCGGGCCGCCGGAGCCTCCGAGGCAGTGGTGACGACACAGCTGCTCCCGGCCCTGCCCCTCCTCCTGCGCCTGCTGGGCACAGGGCAGGCTTGAGACCCCAGGAGCTGGACTCCTGCAGCAACGCAGGGCTGAACCGCCTGGCTGTGGGTGAGGCATCAGGCGTGCTGCGCCTGAGGGCGGTGACCGTGGCCCGCCAGCTCAGTGCTGGGGACAGCCGAGTGCAGGCCTTTCAAAGGCCCTGGGCCCTGTGCACCCTTCTAGTAAGTCTTGCCACTCCTGCTCTAAGCTTCCTTCACAAGTGAGTGTCCCTGAAATGCTTTTCTTGTGACACGCCTCTGGGAACAATTCACTTCTTTTACATGACTTTTTCTCCTTTCTGTCTTTTTTATTCAAACTGGCCTTGTCCAGTCTATTAGCACCAAGACTCACTTGCCTCCTTTCTTTTTTCTTCCACCTTTGAAGCCCTTGGGACATCTGGTTCTCCTCAAAGTGTCTTAAGAAAAAGCCTCAGGTCTGCTGATCAAGGAAACAGTTTTGGTCAAACTAAAGATAAAGCCTAGACCTCCTGTGTTTTAGCCCCAGGCTGGTGAAAGCTGACCCCTGTTGACCACACCCTCATGACTGATGTCCTGTCTGACATCAGAACCTGACACCACGATCAAGTACTTCCTACCCTGGCCCCAACCAGTTAGTAGAGCCCAAAATGCCAACTCCCTTAATCATTATGATTAACAATTTTTTCTTTATATAATCTGTCCTTGTGAGCCAGGATAGAAAGAAGTTAGAAAAACCCCCAACAAGTGGAGTGAGGAAGTAGAAGCCTGTGTCCTGGCACCAGATCCCCCACCTCTAGGCATAACCAAGAGACAACCATTTACGACAGGAAAAGCCCTGCTGTGGTTGCAGCCATCAACAGCAACAATGTTGGGAATAGGTTTTGACCGAGCTGCAAATAAAAACACAAGAAATTGACGGTAACCCGGGTAACCCGGCGGGGCAAACTAGCCTTTTGCAGACAGGTGCTGCCGGTGCTGCCAGGGCAGGCGAGCAAGCACGGCCACGGGAAGTGTGTTGGGCTTTATCCCGCAGGCAGAGCCACTGCGCCACATCCTATTGATTAGGGTCAGGCTTCACAATCGAAACCCACTGGCGAATTTAGAAAACGCAGGCAGAGCGGACCCTTGGGTTGGACAATTGGCACCTGTGCACTGAGTGCAGAATGGAGGATGCTGAGGTGGACGGTTATGCAGGGTGCCGATTCTAATCCCTTTGACAGAAAAGAGAATTTCCTTCTTATCCTGGCTAGAACCAGACCATTCCAATATGGAGAAAAAAATTGACTGGAGACTGAGCCCAAAGCTCATACATGACCTGTTGTAGGCGGCAAGAATGGCACCAGATGTCAGACCTGTGGAGTCAGACCAGACCTGGGTTGAGAAACCTCGATACTTGGGTTCTGGCTAGGAAAGAATTCAGAGCCAAGACTCAAACTATAAGAGCATTTATTTATAAAATCACAGAACTAGAAGTAATTCATAGAAGACATGGGTTTAGGAAACAAGTTATAGAGGTAAAAAGGAAGGGCCCTAGGATCTTGGGGGTGAGGAAAGCAATGGTGATGCGCCTGGTGGGGAGGGAAAGGAAAAGGCTCGGGCGTGCTCCTGGGAGGGAGAGCCCACTGGGCCCTCTGTCCTAAGGGTTTTAAGGAAGGAGGTTCTAGGGGAGGGCCCAGGGGAGGATCTCAGTAGAATATTCAGCGGCTTTCCAGGTGTGTCCAGGGTCTAGGTCTCCACTGATTGATTGGCACCAAGGTAGAGGAAGAAAGACCACCCTGGGGGCCAGGCCACCCTACAATTGTCCTTTGCTAGGCACTCAGGGCTTTCCACCCTGCTGACCTTCTGTACCTGGCCCATCATCCTCGCTCTACTCATGTCTAACTGCCCACCACAGATCATTATAATGAAAGCTGACACCAGGACACTTCTTGAAAGGACCATGTTAGGGAAAAGGGCCTCTCCCAACAAGAAGGTAGAGTAAGAATTTGGTTCCGCAAAGCTTAGAGACAACCCTTGGAAACACATAAAATCCAGAGAAATAACTACCATGCACACAGCTCACTGTCCAGCTGGCCTGTGTCCACACAGACGTGTACTTGCTGCTTCCTTCACAGCAGCACCCGCACCCTGGCCTCTTTCCTTCTCTCTATTTAAATGCGACATTCTTTAGTCTTACTTCTATTCATCCTCGAAATCATTCCTGGGCAAGCCAAGAACCTGGAGGTCGCCTGACATGCAAAACTTCCCAGATCTTGCCAGGGCAGGGCCAGCCCCATGGCATGCAAGCAGCCCAGTGACACACGGGTGTATGGGTCATTGGATAGCCAGAGCTGTGGCTACAGACTCACTTGTGGCTTTGAACTTGGTGCTATTTCCTTAAAAACAAACCTTTACTATCTTTGCTATAAATTCCTGTTTATGTTTGATCAGGCTTTGATGTGCAACAGGTGAATGAACCTCTTTAGTTTGGTAATAGACTCAGATATGACCATACAGCTTTAAGGAATAAAGTTGACTTATGGAAGCCAATAAATGGTATCAGCCTGGCACCTTGCTTACAGAGTTCTCAGGTGAGTAAAGAATGCCACTTCTTGTCAAGTGCAAGGAACTCAGGGTATTTTGGGGACCTTGAGAAGAAAGAAACTTACCCAAATCTATAGGTATTGTAAGCAACTTCTAATATCAAGTACTTGCCTTGGCTTTTTTGGCCTCAAAAATCCCTTTTAAGCCTGGCCTGCTTGGCTCAGTGGTTTAGTGTCAACCTATGAACAAGGAGGTCAGGGTTTGATTCAGGGTCAGGGCACATGCCCAGGTTTCAGGCCTGATCCCCAGTAGAGGGCATGCAGGAGGCAGCCGATCAATGACTCTCTCTCATTGATGTTTCTATCTCTCTGCCTCTCCTTTCCTCTCTCTGAAATCAATTTTTTAAAAAAGTCTCTTTTAAGTTTAATCTGAAGATTCCTAGTGAAAAAATCCAGTGAAGCATATTTAAAAGTGCCTATATGGTTAATTACTATTCTTGCTTCGCTTAAACAAATAATTAGGCCAAGCCACTATCTAGTTTATGATAGTCTTAATTTGGCTATCTATCATAGAAAGGGGGCGGTGACTTAAGAGAGAAAAATTGTGTTTTAGTAGAAGCTATAATATAACTTTGTGAATGTTAGATTGCAGAATTGTTCATTGTCTTTTGAGTTTTTGTTTCTTTGTTTATTTATGCCTAAAACTGGACTGGATTCTGAATTTTCCTAGTTTCCTTAAATATTCGGATGCAACCCTCTGAACTAGCACTTTCATTTTCCCGCCCTTTGAGAGACTCATTGAGGACCAAAACGGCCTTTTTCAAAGGCCATGCAAACTAAAGTTGGACAACTTGATATAGACCTCAAAGAAATTAATACAGCAGCTCATTCATGGACAATCTTTGTGCTGCGGCAGTCAGGCTGCAGAGCAGGAGCATGGACTAGGGCTGTAGCTTCCTGCCTTTACTCTACCTGGGGACGATCTGAGACAGACATCTAGAAATCTTCACGACTGCCTGCCTCCGGAGCTCAGAGGCTCAGATTACTGTCTGCTACAGTCACTAACCAGTTTCTCTTTTGTTTCCATAAAGATGCCTTTTATTAAATACCTGATGTTTTGCACCATAGGCTCAACTTTGGGAGCCCACCAGCACTACCACCTCCTAAATGAGATACAACTGTTGAACTAAACTGACCTTTTATAAAAGAATGAGACTCGTTTAATGAGACATAAACAATCTATCAACACAGCTCTTGGAATGTGAAGCTTCCAGGAAAGTTTCTGAGGAGGGAACTGTGGCCTTCCCCTTCCCCTTCCCCTTCCCTTTCCCCTCCCCTCCCCTCCCCTCCCCTCCCCTCCCCTCCCCTCCCCTCCCTGACCCCCAGGCATGTTACCATTAGCTTCTTCCATCCCAAGCTCCAAAGGCCCTTTCCCTAATCTCTAAAAAATAAATTGTAACAGAAAAGACTCAGGCCGTACACCAGAGGAGGCGAAAGGATACCTTTATTTAATGCATGCGGTCCCAGAGGAGGCATCTCCAAATGCTGGGCCCCGACCCAAGGGCTTGGGTCAGCTTTATAGGGCCGGAGGTCAGGCCTGCTTTTGGCATGAAAATAGTGGGCAGGGTTACAGAGGTCAGATAAGGTCACATGTACATTCAGGCGGGGAATCTGATACCTGAGATGGGGAATCCTCCTAAAGTGGCTGCGGTTCCTGCCTCAAAATAAATAACCATCTACTCTTCTTATCACCCTGCAATGACCCTTTGAAGCCCCCAAGGCACCTTGCTTTAGCTCAGACTGTCCTGCATACCTAGATCCCCCTTATATCCCTGAACTTCTCCTGCATGTGGGGCCTCCGACTCTCCATGTGTGGGGTTCCCATACATATGTGTATATTAAGTGGGTTATTTTTCCCTGCTGATTTGCCTCATGTCTATTTGATTATTAGATCAGCCCCCAAATCCTTGAGGGTAGAGGAAGGTTACTTCTCCCCACAGTACCTTCTTAGGGCCAGCGTGACAAAGGAAGAGACGTTGAAGGCTTGAAGCGAGAGGTTACAAGACCAGTACAAGTGCGGCAAACAAGGATTGTTTAGTAAATTGTGTTACGCAGATTAAGTCGATCCCTGGTCCTTTTTTTTTAGATTTTTTTATTGATTTGTTTTTTGAGAGAGAAAGGAAGGGAGGAGAGAGAGAATCAATGTGAGAGAGAAACATCCATAGTTGCCTCCCGTACGTGCCCCAGCCGGGAGGAGCCAGCAACCTTCCAGTTCATAGGGTGGTGTCCAGCTCCCCTGGGGCCAATGTCTTCTCCTTCATATGCGCCGTTTGAAGAGTCTGCTTTTCCTGCTACAGGAGAGGGAGGCACTTACACAAATAAAACTTCCTTTATCAGTATGGATTTCTTTGACAGAAAGGAAACTGTGCTTTGCATTTACAGCTTTTCCTGCATCTGCTGCTCAAGATAATCCACGTGCCAATGCTGATGCTTGCCCATAGCATGCATGCCCCTTGTTTATCCGTCATGATAAACAGGGACTTCCCCCAGGAGATCTCAAGAGCACCAGGTGTCACACGCTGTTCACCCTGCCGTTGCCAGGTAGCGGGGTGATGATCTACACTAGCTTATTGGCTCTATCAGAGCAAAAGCAAACTCCTTATAACTTGTGACAAAAGGTAGTGTTGCAAATGGGAGTAAGGCACCCACCAAAGTCACAGGAGCCGGAAAAGAGGGCCTTAATTCACTTGATTTGGTGAGTGACAAACAGGCCACAATTAAACCCAACAAGCTCAGGGGAGGCCTGCATGGTGGCCTTGCAAACTCAGAGACCTAAAGTAACCATACAGGAAAGTCGTAAATTAAATGTTTTTTAAAAAAGATGTCTTTATTGATTTCAGAGAGAGGAAGGGAGAGGGAGAGAGAGAGAGAGAAACATCAATGATGAGAGAGTCACTGATCGGCTGCCTCCTGCACACCCCCTACTGGGGGTGGAGTCTGAAACCAGGGCCTGTGCCCTGACCCAGAATCAGACTGCAGTCTCCTGGATCATTGGTCAATCGATGCTCAACTGCTGAGACAAGCCAGCAGGGCTGAAATGAAAACTTCCTAGGGAAAAGCCAGCCATGGAGGGTAGTCGTGTCCTAGGCTGGTATCTTCCTTGACAAAGGTGAATCTTTACCGTAACTGAGCCTGTCTAGTGTCTTTTTTGCATCTAGGATAACTCACCGCTGGAATGTCAATGTGGACTTTTCCAGACTCCCAGGGCACAGTTTCCCACCAGACCCAGAGCCCCTCATTTTTATCTTGCCTCCCAAATACCATCTCTAGCTGCTGTAAATGTTAATTGTTAACTATCCTGTGCCTACTAATGTAAAAGGAGTATTTTTCTCTTCATTTTAGTCTCCATCCAGTCTCAGAGATGTCCCTGCTTTACTTCTCCTGCTTTCCTAATCTCCCACCGATGAATTTTATTTAACCCTCTACATGCCTCCTCTTTTGATTTTAATATAATATAAACTGCCAAACTGCCATTCTCCAGAGCATTTCTCAATCTGTTGAGATTTTTCTTCTGGGAAATTGTTGTCAGTTTGTCTCAAGTAAACTCATAAAAATTCTCCACAGGTTTGGACATTTCTTATGTCGACAATGTTTACATTTCAAAGACACGGCTCCCAGGTTATTGAGAAACAGTTGTGAGACTGGCAAAAGACTTATTTAGTCATTTAAAAAATTATGTATATTTGAAAAAGACAGTGAAAGAAAAGGGAGAGCAGAAAGAAGTCTCTTCCCTTATTTTCAACAAGGTGAATTGAACTGTTTCTTTTAAAAAATTTTTATTGATTGATTTTGAGAGAGAGAGAGATAAATTTGTTTTCCTCTTATTCATTGGTTGATTCTTGTATGTGCCCTGATCTGGGATCAAATCTGCAACCTTGGCATTTTGGGAGAATGTTCCAACTAGCTGAGGTCCTGGGCCAGCTAAGCTGTTTCTTATTTTTATTTTTATTTATCCTTCCAAAGCCAATATGCTCATACAAGTGCGGAAAATATTTTTCCATGAAAATGGAAATGAAAACAAAGCTGGGGTAGCAATACTTAGATCTGACAAAATAGACTTCAAAATAAAGTCCATAAAAGAGACAAAGAAAGTCACTACATAATACTAAAGATATTGATCCAACAAGAGGATATAACCCTTCTAAACATATTTGTACCCAATATAGGAGCACCTAAATATATATTTTTAAAACCTCTTAGAGGACTATAAGGGAGAGGTCAACAGCAATTCAGTCATAGTAGGAAAGTTTAACACCCCACTGACATCACTGATAGATCTTCCAAACGAATATCAACAAGAAAACAGCAACCTTAAATGACACATTAGGTCAGATGGATTTAATTGATATTTTCAGAACATTTTACCCCAAAGCTTCAGAATATACATTCTTCTCAAGTGTACATGGGACATTCTCAAAGATAGACCACATGTTGGGACACAAAATAAGTCTTAACAAATTCAAGAAGATTGAAATCATATTAAGCATCTATTGCGACCACAATGACATGAAACTAGAAATCAACAATGATAAAAATCTCAAAAAACATTCAGACATATGGAGACTAAATAGCATGTTATTAAACAATGAATGGGTTACCAATGAGATCAAGGAAGAAATCTAAAACTTCCTGCAAACAAATGAAAATGAACACACAAAGCCATATGGGACACAGTGAAAGCAGTCTTCAGAGCGAAGTTCATAGCACTACAGGTCTACCTCAAAAAACAAGAAAATTTCTGGTAAACAGTCTAACCCTACAACTTAAAGAATTGCAAAAAGAACAACAGGAAAAGCCTAGAATAAGCAGAAGGAAGAAAATAATAAAGATCAGAGCAGAAATAAATAACATAGAAACTAAAAAAAACCACAAAAATACAAAAGATAATGAAGCCAAAGCTGGTTCTTTGAAAAGATAAACAAGATTGATGAACCACTAACCAGACTCATCAAGAAACAAGGAGATCCCCCCCGGGCATGGCTCAGCAATTGAGCATCGACCTAGGATCCAGGAGATCGTGGTTCAATTCCCAGTCAGGGCACAAGCCCAGTTGGGAGCGTACAGGAGGCAGCCAATCAATGGCTCTCTCATCATTGATGTTTCTATCTCTCTCTCCCCCTCTCCTTTTCTCTCTCTGAAATCAATAACGATATATTAAAAAGAAGAAATGCAACGAAAAAAAAAGAAAGAAACAGAGAGAGGAACCCAATAAACAGAATCAGAAATGAAAGAGGTGAAGTAACAACTGACCCATCAGAAATACAAAGGGTTGTGAGGAAATATTACAAACAACTATTTGCCACCAAGCTGGACAACCTGGATGAAATGGACAAATTCCTAGAAACAATCTTCCAAAACTGAATCAGGAAGAATCAGAAAATCTGAGTAGACCAGTAACAATGAATGAAATTGGAGCAGTAATAAAAAAAACTCCCAACAAACAAAAGTCTGGGACCTAGAGGTTTCACAGAAGAGTTTTACCAAACGTTCAAAGAGGAACTAACACCAACACTTCTCAAACTACTGCAAAAAATCCAAGGTGAAGGAAAACTCCCAAGCTCTTTTTTTTTGAGACCAGCATCAATTCCAAAACCAGATGAAGACACTACTAAGAAAGAAAATTACAGGTAATATCTCTGATGAACATAGATCCTAAAATCCTCAACAAAATATTCGCAAATCAGATCCAGCGATATATTAAAAAGATCATACACCATGACCAAGTGTGATTTATTCTGGGGATGCAAGGTTGGCACAATATCCACAAATCAATAAACGTGATACAACACATAAACAAAAGGAAGGACAAAAATCATATGATCATATCAATAGATGAAGAAAAAGCATTTGACAAAATCCAGCACCCATTTCTGATAAAAACTCTCAGCAAAGTGGGAATAAAGGGATCATACCTCAACATAATAAAGGCCACATATGACAGACCTACAGCCACCATCATACTCAATGGTCAAAAACTAAAAATGTTTCCCTTAAGATCAGGAACATGACAGGGGTGTCCACTCTCATCACTGTTATTCAACATAGTACCAGAAGTTCTAACCATAGTGAGCAGAGAGAAGAAGAAATAAAAGGCATCCAGACTGGAAAGGAAGAAGTAAAACTGTCATTATTTGCAGATGACATGATAGTATATATAGAAAACCTAAAGGCTCCACCAAAAAACTACTTGATCTAATACATGAATTCAGAAAAGCTGCAGGGCATAAAATCAATATCCAGAAATCTATGGCATTTTTATGCACCAATAATGAACTATCAGAAAGAGAAACTAAGAAAACAACCCCATTTACTATTGCGACGAAAAAAACAAAACAAAACAAGGTACCTGGGAATAAATTTAACCAAGGAGTTAAAAGACCTGAAGATAGAAATTAAGGAAGGTACAAGCAAGTACAATAAGATGCCATGCTCATGGACTGGAAGAATTAACATCATTAAAATGTCCGCACTATCCAAATGAATCTATAGATTCAATGCAATTACTATTAAAATACCAATGGCATATTTCACAGAACTAGAAAAAAATCTCCAAAAATTTAACTGGAACCACAAAGGACCCTGAATATCTACAGTAATCTTGAGAAAGAAGAACAAATTTGGAGGTGTCACAATGTCAGACATCAAACTATGCTACAAGGCCACTGTAACCAAAACAGCCTGGTACCAAAATGAGAATGGGCATATAGATCAGTGGAACAGAACAGAGAGCCCAGAAATCAACCCACACCATATGATCAATTAATATTTGACAACAGAGGCAAGAGCATAAAATGGAGTAAAGATAGTGTCTTCAATAAATGTTTGGAAAATTGGACAGGTACATGCAAAAAAAATAAAATAAAACCAAACCACCAACTTACACCATACACAAGAATAAATTTAGAATGGATAAAATACTTAAATGTAAGTCATGAAACCATAAAAATCCTAGAAGAAAACAAAATCTCAAATATCTCTCATAGCAATATTTTTGCTGATATGTCTCCGAGAGCTAAGAAAACTCAGGAAAAGATAAACAAATGAGACTAAATCAAGCTAAAAAGCTTCTGCACAGCAAAAGAAACCATCAACAAAATTAAAAGAGAACCCACTGAATGGGAGAACATATATGCCAATGATACCTCCTACAAGGGTTTAATTTCCAAAATATCTAGCAAATTTATACAACTCAACACCAGAAAGACAAACAATCCAATTAAAAAATGGGCAAAGGACCTGAATAGACACTTCTCCAGAGAGAACATACAGATGGAAAAGAGACATATGAGAAAATGCTCAACGTCGCTAATCATCAGAGATGCAAATTAAAACCACAATGAGGTATCACTTCACACCTGTCAGAATGGTTACAAGTGCTGGGGACCCTAGTAGCCTGCTGGTGAAAATGCAGACGGGTGCAGCCACTGTGGAAAACAGTGTGGAGTTTCCTCAAAAAATTAAAAGTGGAGCTGCCTTTTGACCCAGTGATTCCACTTCTAGGAGTATATCCTAAGAAACCCCAAACACCAACCGGAAAGAATATATGCTCCCCTATGTTCATAGCAGCGCAGTTTACAATAGCTAAGATCTGGAAACAGCCCACGTGCCCATCAGCAGATGAGTGGATAAAAAACTGTGGGACATTCACACCATGGAATACTAGGCAGCTATAAAAAAGAAGTATGTTTTATCCTTTGGGACGGCATGGAGGGAACTAGAAAGTAATATGCTAAGTGAAATAAGCCAGTCAGAGAAAGACAAGTACCAGCCCTGTCTGGTTTGGCTCAGAAGTTAGAGTGTTGGCCTGTGGACTGAAGGGTCCCAGGTTCCGTTCCAGCCAAGGCTAGCAGGAGGCAACCAATCGATGTGTGTCTCTCACATAGATGTTTCTCTCTCTCTCTCTCCCTTCTACTCACTCTGAAAAGCAATGGAAAAAATTTCCGTGGGTAAGGATTAAAAGTAAATAATTAGGGGGGGAGGAAAGGACAAGTACCACATGATCTCACTTATACGTGTAAACTAATAAACAAAATAAACTGACGAGCAAAATGGAACCAGAAGCATGAACACATGGAACAGACTAGTGGGTGTCTGAGGGGAGGGTTCGAGGGTGATTGGACAAAGAAGGTGAAGAGATTAGCCAAAGCACAAATATGCATGTCCCAAAGTACATGGACAATAGTGTGGTGAAGGCCAAAAGAGAGGGAGGCAGGGCTACGTGGAGGTGGGCAAAAGGGGGGGAATGAGGGGGAATAATGTGAACATTAAAATTTTTTAATTAAAAAAATGAAGGTAGTGTAGGGAGTCACTGGGACAACCTCATGCGTAAAAACATTTGCATCATGAGGGTGCCAGAAGGAGAGAGAGAGCCAGGAGAAGAGAAAAGAAAACTTCTCTAACCTGGTGGAGGAAATAGACTTACAAATCCAAGAAGTGCAGAGTCCCAAACAAGAGGAACCCAAAGAGGCCCACAGCAAGACACAACATAATTAAAATGCCAAAGATTAAAGACAGAGAGAAAATCTGAAAAGCAGCAAGAGAAAAGCAGTTAGTTACCTACAAGGGAGCTCCCATGTGACTGTCCGCTGATTCTCAACAGGAACCTTGCAGGCCAGAGGGGAGGGGCAAGAAATATTCAAAGTGATGAAAAACATGGAACTACAACCAAGATTGCTCTACCCAGCAAAGCTGTTATTTAGAACTGAAGGTCAGATAAAGAGCTTCACAGGCGTGAAGTGTTACATGAAATGTTCAAGGGTCTTCTTTAAGAAGAAAAAAACAAAGATAAAAAATATGAATAATAAAATGGCAACAAATACATATCTTTCAACAATTGAATCTAAAAATCAAAATAAGAGAACAAGCAGAACAGAAACAGACTCACAGATACAGATGGGAGGGGGGTTGGGGGATGGGTGAAAAGTGAAGGGGTTGAGAAGTACAGATTAGTAGTGATAGTCATGGGGATGTAAAGTACAGCATAGAGAACAGAGTCAATAATGTTCTAATAACTATGTAAGGTGTCAGATGGGCACTAGATTTATCAGGGTAATCACCCAGTAAGTTATATCATGTCTAATCACTGGGATGTATACTTGAAATTTAATATAATAATGTATGTCAACTGCAATTCAAAAATAAAAATGATTTAAATCAAAACAAAACAAAAACCCAAAGAGAACATATTAGTTCACTGAAATAAATAGCTAATTAGTTCCAAATCACATCAGAATCTCAGAGGTGTGCAAGGGCAGGGTGGTGGGCTGGAGGCCACCTCTCAACTCTGCTAGACACAGCCCTCTCCCAGATGGAGGGAGCCTGGGCTCAACCAAAAGCCAGCAGTCGCAGACCACAGGCTCCCCGGAGAAGCTGCTCCTAAGCTGCCGGACAGCCCCGTGGACATCACCGAGGGACCTGGCTGCTTGAGGGATGCGTCAGGCATGTGGAAACAGCACTGAGGGCTCAGGCCAGGCTCCATCAGTGCCACCTGAAACGCCCTGATGGACTCCTCTGAGTGCCAGTTTTCTCGACTGAAAAGGGAGATGAGACCAAACCAATGCCCGCTCTGACAGCTTCCAGGGTGTTGTTGATAAATAAGGAAAGGTTATGGCACGAACTCTGGGCCGACGGAGGGTGTTCGCCGAGCCTTCTCAGCTCCTGCAGAGCAAGGACAGGCTGTTAGAGCCCGCTCGCAGCACGTCGGCTTCCGACACTGCCCCCAGCACAGGTCAGGAAGGGAGCATGAAGGAGAGTTTCTGTGATTGTCCTGAGCACTTTGGGGAGAGACAGGAAGGAATAACAAGGGCAGCATTTAACCAGAACTCACCGGGAACCAGGCACTTCAGCATTAACTAACATGTTCGATTCCCCCGACAATCCCCAGTGTGCACACCAGTATCACCTTTGTTATACAGATGAGGAAACTGAGGCAGAAGACAAGAAGCAACTTGCTCAGGATGGTGCAGCTAATAAAGCAGCACCGTTCCCGCTTTCGCAGAGCTCGCGGCTCCCGCAGCGCGGAAGCGCGCACTGAGCAGCTTCTGCACTCAGCCACTTGCCGTCGCTGCAGGAGGCAAGAAAGAAGATAAGACGCTGATCTTGCCTCCCAAGGGTGCTAACTGGGGAAGTAAGACAGCCCCTGAATTCCATGAGGCAGGGGCCCATCTGCCTGGGCAAGAACCCATCTCCAAGCTGGCATGCTACCCTCAATAAATATTTATTGAATGCTTTATTGGAACAAATATATGCATTAATTTCCTATTGCTGCTGTAACAAATTATTACAAATCAAGTGGTTTGAAGTAATAGTTGTATCATATTACAGCTCTGGAGATCAGAAGTCCAAAATGGGTCTCCCAAGCTAAGCTCAAGGTTTTGGCAGGGCTGGATTTTTGGGGAGGAGCGGGAGGCTCTAGAGGAAAGTTTCCTTCCTTTCCACTTTGTAGAAGCTGCCTGCATTCCTTGTCTTTGGTCCCTTTCTCCATCTCCAAAGCTAGCAGCACGGCCTCTTCAAATATCTCTCTGAGTCTGACCCTAACTCTCCTGACTCATATTTTCACTTATGAGGATTCTTGTAATGACCCTGGGCCACTCAGGAATCCAGGATCACTCGATTCTCAAGGCCAGCTGATCTACAGTCTCTGGCACTTAGGGTTTGGACGTCTTTGGAGGGAAGGTGTTACTCTGCTTACCACGTAAGGATATGACTGTGGCAAGTTAGCTCCTCCGACCCTCTGTCTCTTCCTTTAAATCAGGGATAATTCCATTTACCCAAATGTTCCAACTGGTCTGAGATATCCATGTCACCCATAATTGTCCACCTTCCTCAGCCTTCATCTTCAGTCCTTCAGTAAGCCTGTCTGTCTTACCTCTCAAATGATTCCAAATCTTCTCTCCATTTCTGCTAACAAGTCCCAGGTCACCCCTCATAGCCACATGCCTGGCCAACTGCAGTGACCCGCCAGCCTGTCTCCCAGAGTCTACTCCAGCACACTGTAAGCTCACCCATGACTGATGAAGCCACCTCTCCAACACAGCCCCACCATCCCCCAACTCACAGAATCCCAGGCATCGTGGCCTAATGTGTGTGTTCCTCAAACCAAGCTCATGTCTTCCTCGGAGCTTTTGCTCTCGCTGTCCCATTGCCTGTGACCTTTTCAGCCTGGGTCTGCATGCAATGGCTTCTTCTCTGCGATGGTTTACTTCGACTGTCACCACATCAGAGGGCCTCTCCTGGACACCCTTCCTGTGACCCTGACCAGTCGTTTTCTTAACTATTATCCCATGTCATATCAGTCTGGGCACACAGGGCCTGGGAAAGCTGGGCCTCTGACAATGCAGTGTCTTCTTTCTGATACCGAATGTGTGTGGCTTTGCCATAGCACAACTTGCTCTCCAATTCTCTGACACCAGCTGTGTTCAGTCCTGTTCTGACACTAACTACCCAGAGTTATTATCAGACCCCACAGGTTTAAGGGCTCAGTCCCACAAAACTGCCGCACGTCAGAGGCTAGTAGTAAGTCCTGGGGCCACCTGTACCTCTGATAGACTACAAACTAGCAACGCCCTTTCAGGTGCAATAATTCCATAGAGCAACTCACAGAACTCATAAAAACACTTTATTTATGTTTACAAATTCAGTATAAAGGATACAACTGAGCAACTGCCAAATGAAAGATGCATAGGTATGCATGGGGTGAGCGGTGGCAGAGCTTCAATGCCCGCTCCAGTGTGCCACCTTCCAGACACATCAATCGACTGCCTAAGCCTGATGAGTTAGGGGTTCTTATGGAGGTTTTGTTACATAGGCACAATTGATTAAATCATTGGTCATTGGTGATTGAACTCAGTCTCTAGCCCCTCTCCCTGGGGGCATCAGGATGGGGCTGAAAACCCTAAGCTGTTAATAATTATGGTTTTATCTTTCTGTCAACGAGCCCCTATCTGAAGCTATCTAGCTCCCCCACCGCACCCCACACAACAGTCATCAATTAGCAGGCAAAAGACACTTAACATTCAGCAGATTCCAAGGGTTTTAGGAGCTCTTTGCCAGGAATCAGCAACAAAGACCACAGGCTTCTTTTTTGTTGTACCACAGGCCGCTTGCAGTGTCACTCTGCAGACCTTCAATGAAAGACTAAGTATGGGCTGAGCTTGGATTTCTCAAAGATCCCCCCAATGTACACCTGAGGGCCCCCGCAGAGCCCGAGTCCCTTTGGGGGGCATTTTCTAGGCTAGCCCCATCCTGCACACCACCTTGGTAATCGGGCCCCAAACGAAAGACCTGAAGAGACAAAAGGGGAACAAAGGTCCTCTCCCATTTTCTTTGCACATCAAGGATCCCAGCATCTGTAGCATCTGTTTCCCACCCAGGCTACATCTTTGTGTCTGGGGAGCAAGACACGGGCCCTTTTCAGTGGTTAAAATGCCCAATCCCAGTTTTTCCTGGAGTTCACTGGGCCTGGGCTTGATCAGTTCATCCTGAGGACTTCTCTCCCTCCTCCCACCCAAACATGCAAACATCTCTCTCCAGAGGGTGAAGGAGCTAGAACCAGCTTCTGGGAGCGTGCGGGCAGAGGTGAAAACAAGCGGGACCCTTGGGGGTTTTCCTCTCTGGGTTCTAAGCCAGCATAGTTTCTGAGGGAAATCGGATCCATGTGTCTTGATTCATTTGCACACTGGGAAAGGGTTTGTGCATAAGAGAGAGGAGACCCCAGAGGTCCCTTTTAGTTGATCTAACAAGGTTGTGGTCTTTCGTCGGAAGCAGACATTGCTTGCCCCCCAGCCACACGCAGATGCCAAGTCCAAGCATCTCCCCATGGTATTTCCATACATTCTGTAATTACTATCACAATCTATTTGCAATTCCTGAGAGTAATCTCTCTAAGAGATTTTTTTTTATTTCCATAATTTTATTCCCATGGGTTTATTACTCAGCCTTTGAAGCCCAGATCGAGAGTCCGTTTCTTCCCCAATCCCCGGCCTCCGTGACCCTGCCCCCACCCTGAGTTAAATGGGCCCCTCCTTTGTCCCAGACACTAGTGCACACATTTGCTTCAGGGCGGGCCACACATTTTGTCTTTATTTTCTATTTGTTTCCTGAAGGGCGGGGCCAGGTGTTGCTCCTCTGACCCCAACCCCAAGCTGTGCGGATGAGTACTGACTGTGGGGTAGAACAAAACCTTCTCTTTTTTGACCTAAACTCACCTCAATCAAGTCTCAAAAGGAGGCTTGCATTGTGGAATTGGCTTTAATAGGATTAAAGTTATCACTGTCCTGGCTGGGGCACCTCTCCTTCTTCCAGGGGAAGCAGACTTGGGGAGAGCAGGGGCGTAGGCAGACAGCGTGCTGGGGTTTCCTAACAGTGAAAGCAGCTTCCTGTGGAAAGTGGTCTAGAGGGGAGGGCCGCAGGCTGGTCAATGCGTAGGGAGCACAGCAGGGCTCAAGTTTAGGGGATGGAACGGAAGAGCAGAAGTCTGAGGAGTCCCGGGTTCCATGTCAATTCAGGGTTCAGCCCATGGAAAAATGAGAATTTTGGTGGAGCCCCATTTTACACAGTTTAGGTGACCATGTCCCCAAGGAAGTAGCCTAGAAAGTCGCTGAGGAAGGGGCATTGTACACCCTGTCGGGAGGCTGGTCGCGACCTACCTCCCCTGCCGCCACGCGGGGGTGTAACCTGTACAGGGCGAGAAGAGGGAGCTTCCAAATGCACTCCTGCACTTGAAATCTTGTTTGAAGGGAATTGCTTCCAATTCCATTTTTTAATAAGAAGCTTATCCAATCAGGAGGAGGTATTTGGCCACTTGGGACAGCAGTGGGGTCTTCCTCTGTGTAATTTGGGTCCTTTCCTAACCCACTTCGTTTACTGTGCAAGCTCAGATCTCCCTTCGTTCAATAACTTACAAAGCCCTGTTGTCAGTGCTGTGGAACATCCCTAGGGACATCTCTAGACCCTCTCTGTGCAGCAGGAGTGAATGCCCATTCCCTGGACACCAACAGATGATGGCACACAGATGCACTAAATGTTAGAGAAGGATGGGCTTGACCCTCTCACAGCACTGAGATCCACAAGGCCAAGGTGCTGGGCCACCCATGGAGACTGAAATGTTCTACCTCATGTGGCTGACCAGTCCTTTCTCTTAGAAAGTAGGATGCTGAATAGTCCTGTTTTTCTGGATCATGGAGAAGTGATGAGAGCACTCATTGCTCTGATGCGTAAGTCCCAAGACTCTTAGGTTTAAACTATGAAGGGAACCAGGGAGACAATAGATGTTGACACTTTCTGGGGTTGAGATGCTCCAAGTGGGCATGGAAGTCAGTCTAAAGTCAAAGAGCTAGCCTTGGCCGGTGTGGTTCAGTTGGTTGGGTGTCACCCCATGCGCCACCAAAAGGTCACCAGTTCCATTTCTGGTCAGTGCACGTGCCAAGATTGCTGGTTCAACAGGAAGCAACTGATCAATGCATCTCTCATCAATGTTTTTCTCTCTCTCCCTCTCCCTTTCTCTCTCTCTAAAATCAATAAAAACGTATTTAAAAATAAAAAAATAAAGTCAAAGGGTGCCTGTACTTGGAGCAGATCTGAGTTGGACAAGGGTGATTTCAGTCTGATTCTTCAAATTCAGAAGAGGAGCAGTAGCATCGGCCTGCCTGGTGAGTGGCAGCCCTGAGCGTGGTGCAGTGGAGGCGCTCTGCCAGTTACAGGAGACGGCTGGGGCACGAGGCACAAAGCACAGTCGCAGGGGCTCAGGAGAATATGACCAGGGCAGGATCCTGGGGTCAGAACTGGCCATGGCTGGTGCCCCAACCCTAGCATGAGCAGATGAAGTAGAGCTCATACCTAGACTGGTTCAAGTTGGCCTCTCTGTAACTTTGCTCATTGGTACAAATTTGTAACACATTCAACTCAATGTTTCCTAGAAACATTTCAACCCTAGTAGAGTTTAGATAATCTGCTAATAACATACACCTTCTCCAGTCCAGCAGAGGACAGAAAGAGGACCTGCTCTAAGTGGATAAGGTCTAAAATTCAATATGCTCTCAACACAACAGCCAGAAGGATCTCACAAGGGCCTACAGAGTATATCCCTCCACTACCGAGTCTCCATATGGCCCCATCACACCAAGAAAGCCCTACAGTGACTGCCGAGCCCAGCGTGGCCTGACTCCCTGCTCCTTCCTGGGTCTCACACCCTGAGGTCACCGTCCCGGCCCTGCGGCCGCCTCCTGCTCCTGGGCCTGGCCTCCTGGCGTCGCATGGTTCCAGCCCACGTTCCCTTAGTTCTTGTAGGAAGCATCATCTTCTCAGGAAGTTCTGCTCTGACCACCCAGTTTTAAATTGCAACACCCCCACAGTCCGACGCCCTGTCCCTGATGTGGACTTTATATAAAGTCCACCGCTGGACACTCTAAGCGTTTAAATGACCAGCTTGTTATCTGCCCGCCCTTCCCTTGACCAACAATGGAAAGTAAAGTCTATTAGGGTTGGGTTGTTTTTCTGTTTCACCCACTACTCACTTGTGAGGCCCTAGAATAGTGCCTGGCACATAGCAAACACTCCAAAACAACTTGTGGGATGAATAAAGATGATGGAGGTCAGAGTACAGGCTCCTAGGTCAAAAAGCTATCCGCCTGGGCCCCAAATCCAGTTACCTCACCTGAGGGCGCCTCTCCCCAGCTTGCTCGGCTCAGCACCTGGCTCCTGACTTCCCTACCTGCCTCCCACCCTCTCCCACCGACAAGCTCAACTTCACCCACATGGCAACGAGGGGCCAAGACACGTGGGCCAACCTCAGCGTTGCCGCAGCAGTGGGTCTCTAGCCTTCGGAACAGCTTTCCTCTGGAGCCTCTTACCCAGTTACCCAGTGAGCTCCCCAGCCCCTCACAGCCTCCTCGCCAGGCAGCGGAAGAGCAGCCCCTGTTAGAGCCGAGCCTGTTCCCCAAGCCAGAGGAATGCAAGCTTCCAGAATCACGAGGCAGGAGAGACCCGAAAGATGAATTCAACAGACACAGACCCACTGTCTGCCAAGGCAGTTCTTTCAGGTCTCGCTGACGTTAACATCCAGAGCTGGTGTCTACAGAGCCGCGCACAGACACAAGGACTTCTCAGAGCACTAGAGCAAAACATAAACACCACCATCTGGCTCTTGAAATTTTCAAGGCGGGGGCACCTCTTAGCTGGGAAGACACATTAAGGCGGGTTGTGCATCTGAGGCACAGTGCAGCACCCTGTGGGAGCAGAACCCTCGGGAGGCTTCCCTGGGACCCCCAGCCCAGCCCACTGGAGTCAAGGCAGTCCCAGGATCCCACTGAGGTGAGGAGGCTGCAAGAATGCCGACAAGGGGAAGCAAATCCTGGCTGAGCAATGTTACGTTTACTCTGGGCCAAATTCTCTTGAAATAAGACACTTTCCAAAGACACTTCCTGGGTAAGTGGTAGAGAAAATCAGAACACCCTGAACCATGGAGGAGAGAAAGGAACAGCCCTAGCGAGAGCGGAGAGATGCACCCTTACCTGCTAGGCAGGGTGAACCGGACCAGGCGTTGGCTTCGACACAGACCTGTGCGGGTTGTCATGACGATGAAATTGAAACTGGGATCAACAACGGCCCCTCAGCCAGCAGCATAACCTCTGAGCGGACCTGTCAGGTTGATCACGACTGCCCGGGCCTCAGCAGACATCAGGAAGTGAGCATCTCTCCAGCAGGAGGTGGCTAAGCATGGAGCAGAAAACCACACGGGTCTTTTTGCCCCTTCTTGAGCTAAACTAGGGAATGGAGTGGCATCCTATGAAAGGTCCCTGAGCCTGTGGAGGGACAACAAAGCACAGGAATGTAATGCAATGGACTCAGACCCACAGCATGCCAGCAGAAAAGGTGGAGAACTGGGACCCAAACCTAAATTCCAGTTCCTCCCAAGTCATTGCTGGGGGATGGAGGGACACACACTTCTAAAGCTCAGCAGGGCTTCCTGGCACCCTTACCAGGAAGGCCAATGCAAAATTGATTAATTGTCTTTGTTAGAACTAGAAAACCCCTTTGCATTTCCAGGGCAAATGCAAATGCACAGGCCTGTGGCGTCCCACCCATCCTTCCATCTCTGCTGCCTGGGTCACCAAGCCTGAACTGCAACCACAGGGGCTGAGCCCCAGAAAAGAGAATGGAATGTGCTCCAAAGGGCTCACATGGCTTTAAAAACTGGTGTTATTTATATTTAATCGCAGCTTCTGAAAACTGCAAATCCCAGGGTTCAACAGACATGTAAATGATAACCGGTTGTTTTCCTCTAGGAAGGTAGAATTCAGAGTTAAATCACTCTGTCCAGCTGGCGTGGCTCAGAAGTTGAGCATCGACCTAGGATCCAGGAGGTCCTGTTTGATTCCCGGTCAGGGCACATGCCTCAGTTGCTGGCTCGATCCCCAGTCAGGGACATGCGGGGGCAGCCGATCAATGACTCTCTCATCATTGATGTTTCCATCTCTCTCTCCCTCTCCCTTCCTCTCTCTGACATCAATAAAGACATGTGTGTTTTTTTAAATAAAAGAGTTTAATCATCCTTATTAGCCTAACTTGGGCAACTTCAGTTTATCATGTTACCTTGGAGTTGATTATTTATGGTGCCCTGAACAGAAGTCAGAATTAGCTTTGATTTAATGTAACAGTTTCATCCCCAATACAATTCATAATGTAGATGCACTTGTTGAAAATAAATGAGTGAGCACAATACAATATACAAGTGATGTATTATAGAATTGTACACCTGAAACCTATAGAATTTTATTAACCAATGTGACCCCAGTAAATTCAATAAATAAATGTTTAAAAACTAAAAATAAATAAATCTGGCTGCTTTGCTCATCTCAGAACAGGAAACGAAGAAAGAAATATAGAATCCCTAATCTTTTTCTGTGGTTGGCCCTGCTCTCCCTTCTCATGGAGCCTGTGCCTGCCTGGGGATAGGCTTTGGAGCAGCTGAGAGTGTCAGTATGCAGGAGAGAGTGGGGTTCCCCCAGGATGGACATCTTGCTGTTCCTGACAGGTTAGTAGCGTTCTAATAAGATGGGAGGTGGGGATTGCTGCAGGGAGTCAGCCTAGAGGGAGGACTGTGTGAGAGCCCCACCCAAGGCCTCACACGTGGTCCAGGTCCATCAGGTCCTTTGCTTTCTCTGCATGACTGCATTCAGTCCTCACAACAGTAGGTGGGGCCATTGGATACCGACACTCGGGGAAGTGAGGCAACTTGTCAGTGTCCCATGGCTTGTACAACGCAGTTCTGACCCTGTAGCCCTGGTCTCTGGCTCCACATGTGCTGTTCATCTGTCAGCCCATGGATCAGAGGAGCCCGGCTCAGCAGTCTGTCTCCTGGACAAGGGAACCAAGGTCCTTATGGACTTTGTCAAGGGCTAGGGGTGAGTGTGGGAGACCAGGCTCACAGAGCATGAAGAGAAATCCCCAAGATTTCACCAGCTTACCAATTTCCAAGAGCTCAGAAGTGCCATTTATTACGCCTGCAGATAGCACTCAGGGAATGTGGGTTTCCCACATATCAGGCAGAAAGAATATAAGGGACCCCCAGATGATGGGGTGATCATCATGCTGGGGGTCTCTTTCTCTTTACCCCACTTCACATAAACTTGCCTCTGAGACGTGCCAAGTTCTCTGCCTAGAAAGAAATATGTTTCTGTGGGCAGCACCAAGAAGCCAGACTGGCACTGCTGTGCTAATTCTCCAACTGATTCTCTATCTGGAGATAGAGCCAAAGCCACCAGCAGCTGGCACCCTCTGCCTCCTCCCGCAGCACCTACTGGCTCCTCTTTCTCTAGGCCAGGCGAGCTGGCGCTGTCTCTCCTGGTCAGCGGAGCGGTGTGCCCACAGCCAGAGCCTTGCCCGATGGCGGGAAGGAAAGGGACCAAACTCAGGCTATGCCATTGGGCTCTTTGGCTTCTGCTGTGAGGGGAAAAAATGGTTCAGAAGAGGTAAAAGCTGTTGGCAAAATATAAAGTTTGGGTTCTCTTGGTCCCAACTCAGCAAAGATAATCATGAATTGGCTTGGCTTCTGTGTGTGTGGTGTGTGCGTGTGTGGTGTGTGTGATGTGTGTGTGGTGTGGTGTGATGTGTGTGTGTGTGATGTCTGTGTGTGATGTGTGTGCGATGTGTGTGTGTGTGATGTGTGTGTGTGTGATGTGTGTGTGATGTGTGTGTGTGATGTGCGTGTGTTGCGTGTGTGATGTGTGGTGTGATGTGTGTGGGTGTGTGCATGTGTGTTTTCACTACTCGGTCACGTATTTTTAACAGTTACAAAATTAAGATGAAACTAGGCCAGATGGTTCATCATGAAAGAGAAAGCACCCAGGACTTTGGATAAAATTATGACCCTTCTTAGGTTAGGTCATTATATCCCCAGAACAAGTGATTCATCTAATCAGAACAACCAGTTGTTCATCCAACTCAAATAACTACCTGATCCTAGGAATGGAAAAAACAAGTCAGTCTTTAGAGCCTTTGTTGATAAACACTCAAGGACTTCGCTGAAATGTTGCTTTCCCAACTAAACGTTGTGATGCGGAATAGCCGCCTCTTCCAGGGTGTCACTTTACTAAAACCAGGGGTTTTTCCTGCTTCCGTTTCTGGATATGTAATATTAACAGTAACAATACCAAAGATGCACACTTGTGAACATGGATATATCTACTATGAGCCAAGAACTCTACTGTGTACTTTATGTACTTTTTTAAAGTAATACTCACAACCCTATGAAATCACTATTATTATTATCCTGACTTTAAAGGTGAGAATCTGAGATTCAGAGCAGTTAAGTAACTTGCCCAAGGTCACAGAGCTAGTAGGTGACATATCCAAGGCCTAGGCCCAATTCTGTCTGACTTTTCCGTTTGCACTCGCTCACATGTATGCAGTTGTCTCCCCAACCAGACTGCACACTCGGTGACAGGAGACCCAGCCCACGCTGTGTGTCCCTGGACCCCCACATCTGAACGAGTGCCAGCACGGAGCACAGAGCAGGCACTCAGTGAGTATCTAGTGGATGAGTGAATGAATGAACGATGAATGGATGAGTCAGTTCCGCCACCACTGTGTCATGAAACCAAACAGCTCCACATTCACCCCTGACCTGAAGCTACATTGCAGAGAGTAACCAAGGATGGGCATCAGCGTGTGGCAGTCCCAGAGGGCTCGGGCAAGCGTGTCTCACTCCCTGCTGTCGGTAGAGTACAGGAGGGCAGAGGCTGCCTGCCTGCCTTTCTCCTGGGCATTTACTTTTCCCCACCCAATGCAAGTTTCCCATCAGCCCTCTGTCTCCCTGATAGGCCCCTCCACTGGGGATGCTGGGGCCTCTCAGCACCCATTATCATCACAAAGGCACCCACGCTCCACCTTGCCGAATAGATGTCAGAGTTGAACGGAGAACAACAATCCAGCAGGTCAGTTTTCTACCTGAACTTTGTCTGCTAGTAACTGAATGGAGGAGCCAAAAAGAAAGCCTGGGCAAAGGAAAGTGCCTTCTTGTTTCAGGTCCCAGCATACAGGGCAGGGGAAAGGCATCTGCTAAGGGTGGTGGAAACACCAGTGAGAACACAGAGGGCACCCATTCTTTGGGAAGACAGGCGCTGTCTCCCACTCACCCACCTGCTTCCAGACACACCTGTCCAAAGCGCACCTGGGGCACACCTCTTCATTCACGGTCCCCAGACAGGAAGCTTCCCTGACATTACATCTGATCTGCCACATTCAGAACTGTGACCTGCGCCCTCCCCACGGGCAATGCCGTTGAGTAGAGAAACCAGCAGCCCGGCGGTTCTCCCAGGGCTCGGGGTGCAGGCCCTAGCTGGGGGCCTGCCTCAGGCGTGTCTGCTGCCACCCTCACCCTGTCTGTGCCTTTTCCTTGGGCACGAGAAACCGAGTATCTAAGAAGGCAACTTTAACTTCTCCCTCGGCAGGGATGGGAACGTGCAGGGTTGAGTGGGAGTGAGATGTCGTACCCAGCGAGGACCTTGGGCTTGCGAAACGCCTTCTACTTGACAAAGCAATTCTTCACGTAGCTCCCGGCTGCGGGATGAGTGATACTGCATCAGGTGCATATACAGATGAGGAAACAGAGGCTGGCCAAGGCCGCAAAGGCTGTGCTGAGCCACCTTCCCTCTCCTCGTTACCCGTGTTCTAGTCCCCGAGGAGCGTGAGAGGGTGGCGCTCACAGGCCTTCGCGACAGCACTGCCCTCTTGGGGAAGCTTGTGGCTGAGTGTCCTGCTCTCCCCCTGCACCGTGAGGGCAGGGACAGGTCAACAGCCAGCCCCCGAAGGTAATTTATTTTATGTGTCGACTTCATGGGGCAACAAGGTGCCCAGACATTTGGTTGAACATGTTCTGGGTGCGTCTGGAAGGGAGTTTCTGGACGGAGTAAATCTGAATCGGGGCACCAGTTAAACAGACGGCCCTCTTTGGGGGGGGCATCTTTACACTGGAAAGCTCAGGAAATTAAAAGGCTGAGCAAGAGCAAACTCCTGCTGCCTGGCTGCTGAGCTGGGACCTGTGTCTGCTGCCTCTGGACTCGGGCTGCGCTGCTCCGCGGGCTGTCCTGTGTCCCCAGTGTGCCCACTGCAGACCTTGGGACTTGTCCGCCTCCATAATCATGTGAGCCTTAGAATAACTCTCGTTGTATACCTACTTGTCTATGTTTATACCTACTAGTTCTGCGTCTCTGGGGAATGCTGACTAACCTAGGGCCCCAGACAGGCCCTGGCTGGGGGGAATAGTGGAAAGCCAGGCCTAGCTGAGGCAGGCGCCCCTCCCAGCCTGGCGTCAGTGCAGAAAGAATGTGTTTTCTGCTCTTTTGCACTGACTCCTCCTCAGTTCTCCTTCCTCTCACAAAGCATGTCTTCAAAATAAAATATATATTGACACCTACCTTGTGGAGACGTGGAAGGGGTGGGGGGATAGTGAGGATACGGTGGACGCTTTTTACAATATGGGTATAGCAGTGAATGAAACCAAGATCCCTGCCCTCATGACACTCAATTTCTATTGCAAATGTAATAAGGAAATTAGATAGTATCTTATAAGATGAGAAATACTATGGGAAAAAAAAGAAACTGATCAGGGTAAGGAAGACCAGGTGTATGAAGGTGGGCGGGAAGTAACCGTGTGGAACAGGCGAACCGGGACGCCTCAGTGGGGAGCGGAGGTTCACGCGGACTTGGAGGAGGTGAAGTGGAGAGCCTATCAGGTATCTGGAAGGACAGTATTCCAGACAGGAAACAGCTCATGCAAAGGCCTTAAAAGGAGAGATGTCTGGTGAGCACAAGGAACTGCAAAGAGACAGGGTGGTTGGGCAGCAAGAGTGAAGAAAGGGCAGCAGGAGATGGAAGCGAGGCCGCGGGAGGCGATGTCCCTGGGGGGGCCCTGTAGAGACTTGAAAGGCAAGCCAGGGGGACTCTCGGCAGGAATGGTGTGATCTGATTTAGGTTCAAAAAGGATTTCTGTGGCTTTCTATTAAGAAGAGACTGCAGAGGGGCCAGGGATAGAAACCTGGAGACCAGTTGAGAGGCTCCTGTCAGAATCCAGGCCAGAGATGATGGTGGTCAGATTCCAGACGGAGTCAAGCAATCAGTGAAGAAACCCCCGGGGAGCAGGGCAGGCAACTCTCAGGGCCTTTGGTTCTTCTCTCTGCCCGGGACACCTCCTAAAGGTGCCAGGCCCTACAGACCGGCTGAGGAGGAGGAGTCCAGCTTCTGTCACTTTCCCCACCACCTGGAGCTGCCATTTAAGGGTGATGACACCCTATAAATGCTAGAGCTGGGGTGGGGGGCACAAAGGAAGGGAGTCACAGTCTCTCCCATAAGTATAGTAAGTGATGTGCTAGTAAATGTTTAACAACTGGCTCTCCAGAAAAATGTGTGTGTGTGTGTAATTTACTGACATAAAGGCCATGTTGCATATATTTTGTGAATAATAATAAAATATACACTATCCTTTATTATAAATTGTGGGTAGCTAATTGGTTCTAACAGAATGATTATTCTGTTGATTTTTGCAGAACTCTTATATCTGTTGTCAACCTACAGTTGCAATTGACAAATGAGTGTAGTTCCCACTCGAATGTTGGTTAACATTTGCATTTACATCAACGGGTCAGAAGAACATGAAATAACAGAGATGTTTGTTGGAACGTCTTCTGCCCGTCAATGATGTGAGCAACTCCTTTGCTGCATCAGATAATAGTTTTCAGTTACTGCGAGAGTGTTTCCTCAAATTTTGTGCTATTTACAACGTAATAACTGTGCATAAAATATACCTTTAAGTTTAATCTGCCTTATTAAGATGTTCTCCATCATATTTTAAGTCTAAACAAATAACAAAACCATAAATAAAGTCCTGACTTTCAGCATTTGCTAGTTTTCATGCTGTGAATGCCCTCACCCTAATGGCTTTAAGGTGACATCACCGAGTGTGGGTTTGGGAAGAGATGCTTAGCAGTGAGCCATCAAATAGTATTTCTAACATACAGACGCAATCCATGCAAATAACCTCAAGAGCATGGGTAATAGTGAAATAATTAGGAAGTAATAAGTTTTGAGATTGTCTTACCTTCGAGGTTAATATAACTTATTTAA
This sequence comes from Miniopterus schreibersii, assembly GCF_964146895.1. NCBI lineage: Eukaryota > Metazoa > Chordata > Mammalia > Chiroptera > Miniopteridae > Miniopterus > Miniopterus schreibersii. Next base: position 1,659,930 of record NC_138112.1, on the reverse strand, counting down.
TTGTAAGTTTATATAATTTAATTTTTAAAATACTGGGTTTATCAACAAGCTTGCAAAACCACTGAAAATTTAACAACCGACTCCTGTGGGCCAGCACCAGCCAGCTCTAGCACCACTGAACTCAGCACTTGCACAGGGACCACACACTTTCCAACTCCACCAAAAAATGGGGAAACTGAGGCTTAGACAGCTGATGCCCTAGAACAAGGACGGCCTCAGGGGAGCGTGTCTGGTATGAGTGAGGGGAGGGTTATGGAAATTCCAGAGAGCCAGCGAAGTTTCATCCGAGGGCAGTGGGGGTGGAGAGGTTGTGTGCGAGGGACACTCACGCCCACACCCGCATCCCCGCCACCGGTGCCCCAACCCTGGGCCCGCCTTTCACAATGAGGGCTACAGAGAGCGGCCACATCAAGCTGCAGAGGCTGCAGCTGATTAACAAATTAGATGCAAATCACGCACCAATTAATGCAAATAACAAGCTCGTTTATGGGATGGAGGAACTGTCAGTGCAGCTTCCCCACCGGGCTTGTTAGTTGTCGTACGGTGATTCCGGTCACAGGGAGTCAGGTGCGTGCCTGGCCCTGCTGGCCAAGGGCAGTGGTGTTTCATCATCTCAGAACTCAGGAAAGAGCCAAGGCAGGGGCCGAGAGGCAGGAGCTGGGAGCCCCACGGTCACAGGTGCATCTCACACTTGGTATCTGCTCTTTCTTAGGAAAGTTACTTTGTCCCCTTAAGTCCTCAGAGTCCTGTTTCAGCTCCCCAAGTTCCTTCTTCTACTGCATCCAAAGGGCGCAGCTGACTCCCTGGGTCCCAGAAATGAGTTATGGTGGCTGTGGCAGGCCCTCCCAGCCGCCCCAGGCCCACCCTGGTCCCAGACAGGCAGGGAGTTGCCGAGTGGTGGCCTTGGTGTGCTCACTCTGAACTTGGCCTAACTCAGCAGCTGAGGGCAGAGCAGGCCTCCTGAGGTTCCAGATGCTGGGAGGGGCCCGCGCAGCAGGAGAAGCCAGGGAGTAGTTGGAGTGACAGCCCACCCAGCTCAGAGCTGTCTTTTTTGAATCCATTGGGCAAGTTAAACAGCCTCTCTGAGTTTCCATTTTCTTTAATATTTGGCTGTTTGTTGTTGTTGTTAACAATTTCATGACCTGCCCCTTTGTTTGGGCAACACCCCCTCAGGTCCTGTTTGGTCTCCTGCCTCACTGGCCCTGATTAAAGCTTGGCAAGAAGGCTCCAGTGTCTGCTTCCAGCCTCCTGAACCCCCACTCCCAGTCCAGAAGCTCTCCCCCAAACTTTCCTTCCCAGCAGGACTTAGAATCTGTGTGGCTGCAGCTCACACCTCAACTGGTGCAAAGCACCAGGGCCTGTGTGGCCCAAGCGAGGCAGCTCTGCCCTCTGCCCTGGTGTCCGGACTCTAACCACCTGGGGTGGGGCACACAGGGTCCTCGGAGTCCCTCAGCCTGAGGCTCAGAGTTGGTTCTGCCATTGAACAGGTCACTGAGCACAAGCAAGTAACTTAGCTGCCTCCAGGTCCCCTCTCTGCCTTTTCCATTCAGGGCCTCACTCCGGGGATCACCTGGGCCTGGGGGAGCTCCTCCTTCTGCGCTTTCCCCACCCTGCCTGCCCCACCATCAGTTTCCCAGCTGCTAGTGACAGCTCAGTGTTAGCTGCTTCATTCAAAGAAAGGAACCGCAACCAGGCCCAGCCTGGCTTTGGGTAGGCTGGGGAGGGAACCAGTGGAAGGTGAGTGAAAGCCTTGGGAGGAAGAGGGGTGAGAAGCGCAGAGAGAGGGTGGCTGGGACCCGGGGGAAGGCAGGAGGGGAGGGGCGCTGACACAGAACTCACTCTACAGATTCCTCCCATAAATCAATCACTCTCATGAGTGGCCTGGGAGCCCTCACAGGGAAGGGCGAAGACTCCGAAATCCCAGATTTAAGCCCAGAACCTTCCCCTGGGCTGGGGGACTCGAGCAGCCCTTGGTTCTGCTGAGGGCCTCAGTTTACTCCACTGCTAAATGGGGAGCACTGTCCCCTTCTCTTAGGTCCTGTATGGAGACTGGTTGTGTCCCCAGGGGCACCAAGGACCCAGGCAAAGGTGCCTAGATAAACAGTGGGGTAGTTATTGTCATTTCTAACAGTACTAATTAAAAAATCACAGGGAGTTCTGGAACATGCCTGCTCCAGGGACAGAATCCCCTTTCAAGGACTTCCAAGCCCAAAGCTACTAACATCCCCAGTCAGAGGACATCACCAAGGTGATGGGTGTCGTGGGTGGAGGTGGGGAAAGCAGGAATCTAGACCCTGGGGAGTTAAGAGGCTTTTGATCTGACCTTGGGCTTGGAGCTGACCTGAACCCAAAGCAGGCCCAGGACAGAAGATTCGCTTCTCGCCAAAGCTATGAATTGGAGGAAGCTGACGCAGTGCAAGAGCGTGGGCTCTGCATTCCGACTGATGTGAAAACTAACTTTGCCTCAGTTTCCTCAGTTGTAAAGTGGGGTTATAATAGTCAGAGTGTGGACTGAATGTGGTTATCTGGTCAAGTGTTCCCCTCCCTTCCTTCACCATGGGTGCCAGAATCAGGCCCAGATGCCAGATCAAGAGGCAGACCTACCCGAAGACCCAGCTTTTCTTCTCTGTGTAACTGTCCTGGGGTCGAGTCTCCTGGAATAATACCTTCTCCTCAGGCAGGGCTGGCCGTGGGGGTGCTGTCACAGGAGTATTTGGGGGCCTCTCCCTCTTCCTCAGGGCATAGCAGCTGCCTCAGCCTTTCAAAATATACCCACCTACCTGCTACAATAGGCCTTAGAGACTGCCTATCTCCCTGACAGCTTCCCAGTGCCCTGGTCCCCGACCCTCTTCCAAGGTCCCCTAGACATTTTTGCCCACGTGGGGATCATGCAAAGTCTCCTCCTGCCGTGCTCACCCCTGCAGGGTGGTAGAATTTAGCCTGGGTTCTGTGATTTGGTTTTGTCCAGCTGAGTCCACGTGCAGTTAATCCTGTTAGCTCTTCCTATTTATATTCCGTGGGTGGAGAAACCTCCAGTCTTGAGCAAGGGTCCACTGAAGGGGATGCCAGGAGCGCCCACATTCTGCCTGGCATAGAGCCATCCCCCAGCCTGCACTGCGTCTTCCATCCTCAGCACCTACCCACCGAGAGTCCTTTGACCTGCTGTGTCTTAGTCCAGAAGGCCCTGCGTTAACACCAGCAGGAGGTTGAGTGCTCTGAGTGACATTCAGAAACCTGTTCCTGAGTCTCGGTTTTCTAACCTGTGGGATGAGGCAGGTGACACGCTTCCTCCTCATGCTGATGCTTGTCCCGGAGGTAAAGTGAAAGTAGAGTTGACGGTGCCATGCAGAGTGCCAGCCGGGGCACCGCCAGGCGCCAGGCGGGAGGGGAGGAGGGGAGGAGGCATCACTGGAGGCAGAGCCCGGCTCCACCCTCTCAGCAATGTTTCTCACTAAGACACATGGCCTCTCTGTGTCTTAATCTGTAAAATGGGCACACTAATACCTGCCTCCTCAACCTCCTGGTGAGGTTCATCGAGAATACAGTCCCCCCCTGACTGTGGCTAAAATCTTAGCCTTGCGGGGATACCGGCCCCTGGGCAGTATTGATGATGCCCTCTGAAGCATATAATCTCAGGGGCATCAAAGTGGGGAATGATAGAGAATAAAATTAAAACCCCCCCTTTAGCTCTTTTTCTGAGAAGCACCCGGCTGCTGGTTTCTCTGTTCAAAGAGTGGAATGAGTTAAAACTGCATTGTTCCTCCCCCTCCTTCCTCCTCTCTGTTGTCTTTCAGTTGCTTTCAGGTCACCCCCTGTGCACCAACCCTATCCTGTGTGCTCAGGCAGGTTCAACTAAGAGTATCCGAGTAGAGACAAGACTAGCCTGTTGTGACTGAGTTCAGAAAGGCTCTTTGTTCTGTTTTAAACTCTGAACCTTTATAAACTGTTAACTTTCCTATAGAAGGGGCTCAGACTTTGGAGCTGGACTCCTCTGGGCCCACTGGTGTAAAATAAACCTCCTGAACCCCCAGCCTCTGAGTGCCGCTTGGTCTTTCCGTAAGGCGAACGTCTCCAGTTCTGCAACAGGAGCATATGCTTTCATTTCTTTTGCGTATTTACTTATGAGTGGAATTGCTGGGTTGTATGGTAATTCCATTTGAGGAAATGCCAGACTGTTTTGCAAAGTGTTGAACCATTTTATATTCCTACCAGAAATGTGTGCGGGTTCCAAGTTCCCCACATCCTCGACAACACTTGCTATTGTCTGTCTCTTTGCTTGTCACTGTCCTACTTGGCGTGACATCGAATATCATTATGGTTTTGATTTGAATTTCTCTGATGACTAATGATGTTGAGAATCTTATTTGCTTATTGGTTATGTGTATATCTTCCTTGGAGAAATATATATCCAGATTCTTTGCCCATTTTTATAATGAATTGTCTTTTTATTATTGAGTTGTAAGTGTTCTTTATATATTCTAGATACTAGTCCCTCAGCCTCAGATTTGAACACCTAACTGGGCCTAGCCTTATGGTCCAGGCAGAGGACCAGGGCTCTGGAATGAGACCAACTTGGGTTCAACCCCCACTCAGACACTGAGTAGTGGAGGACTGACTTGACTCATTAAAGAATACAAGTAATAGTACCTGGGAAATAACACATGCAGGTTCCCTGTGTCCAGCTGGTGCCAGCATGAGGCCCAGCATCCATACGACTTTCCCACCAAGGTAAGTAGGAAGCTATCAGTGTTCCTATTTTGCAGCCGAGGCATGGGGGCATGCTGAAGTGGGTCCTGTGGCAGAGATGGGAGTGACCCCACCTCCGCAGGGCTCTGGAGCTGACCCACAGGGGTGTGATCTCTTCCCAAGGCAGATGGTTAATGTGTTGAGTGAATAAATGAATGAATGCCTTCACTGACGAGGACCTCAGTATCTCACAAAGCAGTCTGATCTCCTGCTGGATACTTCTAGTTACTGCAAAATTCTTTCATTGAGTAAAAATTGCCTACCCCTCATCATAATCCCTGCCCTGGTTCTGCCCCCTACAGGCTCCTGATGCCAAGGCACTTGGGTAGCACTGCTGACTCCCACCCTGGTACACAGCAGGTCCCCTACATCCAGTAAAAGGGCTGGATATACCAGTGGAGGGTGGACTATCCCAGACTTGGCCTTGGGGTTCATAGGCAGGGCGGGGCTTGTGCATGAGTTTATCAGTAGGGGCAGAGGGATCAGGGACTGAGGTCTTCAGAGGGAGATGCTGATGGTGATGTGGGAGCCATGGATACCAGCTTTACAAACCCTGGCAGCTACCAGGTCAGGTTAATGCAGGAACAGGACCCAGGCAAAAGCTGGAAGGCCTGCAGTTGGCTGACGGATGGGCATACACATGGGGAGATGCTCATTCTAGTAACCTGAGCACTCCGTGTGTGGTTTGCTCTTCAAGTGATATTGTTTGGAACTGACCCAAGGATGGCCGAACCAGAGGCCATGAAACTCACTCTCAGGCTGTGAGGCCTGGACAGCCTTACGGGGTGGGGAACTCCATGCATGAGCCTTCTCCCACCCCCGTGTGAGGGGAGCGCACCTGAGTCCCGCTGCCAGCCTTCCAGACGAGGTGGGAGCCCCACTTCTGTCCCCAGGAAGCATAGCCCCTGGTCCCCTTCACCCACCAGGTGGGTGCTGAAAATATCAGGGGGACCACTTTGTAAAGTAGATGTTTGTCTAACCACTATGCTGTACACCTGAAACTGGTACAAAATAATATTGAATGTGAACTGTAATTGAAAAAAGAAATTTAAAAAGAGCGTTATTCTACGTCTGGTAACGACTGAGACCAGCCCTCTTGCTCCCAGCCCAGCTCCGCCATGAGTGGGGTGGTCTGCGGTCAGCACCACAGAAAGCTCTCAAGGCAGGTGGGCAGAGGGGAGTTAAAAGAGCCTCACTGTGTGTTTAGCATCTTTTATTTCTGTGCCTACCACTTGTGCCTCATAGATGCACACTTGGGTGACGAGTGAATGAGTGAGTGAGTGACCACAACAGCAAGTGAACTGTGGGCCTGTCACGAAATAAAGTGGGCTTAAAGCAAGAGAAACTTGGGACAGGCACAGGACAGGCACAGGACCGACCTTGCAGCTCCGGGATTAGCCAGCTCGGGTCCCTGCCGTGCCTCATTCACCTGGGAGCATTTCAGGTGTGTCAGGGACAGCAGTGTGATGCAGTTTAATTACGGCAAGAGTAAATCACAGGGGACCGAGCACGACTTCTGCCAATGGCACGGGGAAAATGGACACCTGGCATTTTCTTGTTCCCCCCTTTTTTTAAATAAATATGTCTTATTGATTTCAGAGACAGGAAGGGAGAGGGAGAAAGAGGAAGAAACATCAATGATGAGAGTCATTGATCGGCTGCCTCCTGCATGCCCCGGACTGGGGATCGAGCCCGCAACCCGGGCATGTGCCCTGACCGGGAATTGAACCCCAATCACCTGGATCCTAAGTCGATGCTCAACCGCTGAGCCACGCTGGCTGAGCTCCCCTCTTTCTTAAAGCAGCAGAACACAATTCACGTATTCTCCCCTCACCGTCTTCGCTTCACCACTTTCTTGGAGATGGTATCTTATCGCTGCACAGAGGATGTCCTCATGTGCCCAGGCCTGCAGCTTCAGAGCAGGGAGCCTGTGGGTCTGGGGCTGTAAGAATGGACTCCCAGGTGCCCCTTTGCCCCAGAGGGGTGTGAGGTTATTTGGGCATCTTGAGATGGCCTCTGTGGCTGAACTGGACCAACATGCTCAGAACTGTGGACACAGGGCCTCAAAGCCTTGGGCCAAACCCACAGGACAGCAATGAGGACCATCACCGCCTTCCCTGGGCCAAGATGACATCTCTGGCTGGGCCAGCAGGAAGACTCGGGCTCAGTGGAGAAAGGGCATAGAAGTTTATTGGTTTAAGCAGGATGGAATGTGTAACTTAATTATCCCGACCGACCACGCTACGTGCTGGAAGGAACATGGGCCTCCATCTGCATTGAGCTTGGCTCCCTTGCAGACGCAGCCTGGACAATCTGAGGCTGCGTGCTCGTGAAGGGAAGGAGGGCCCAGGCTCAGCCGACCGCCAGAAGCTGAAGCCAGGTAGTCTTGAGGGATGAGCAGGCCCTTCCCCAGGCTCTGCCACCATCAGCAGCAAAAGCAGGGGTCAGAACAGAAGGGCAAAGGGAGGTAAAGGGCCACGCTCTGTCCTGGTCTCTACACCATTCACTGAGCACCTATTTATCCAGTGACACAAGGTGCCCGGCACTTTATTTGCTTCCTTTTATTTAATCCAAGTGATCTTTGTTAATAGCCCCATTTCACATATGAGAAAACCAAGGACCAGGAAGAATACATAAATTCTATCAACCCAGCTGCTAACTGGCCGAGTCAGGGCTCTGCCTCCAATGGGGGCGGGACAGCCAGGCGCAGTCTCTGGGGTTGTGCCATCCAGCCGAGCCCTCCCCGCTCTCACGCCCCGCCCCTGACAGAAGTCCCTCCTCCAGTCTGGCAGGTCAGCGCCCCCTTCCTCTCCCTCCTCTCCCTCCTCTCCCCTGCCTGTGGACCTTCTGCTCTTAGCCGTTTCCCAAAGTGCCACGTGGCCAAGCTCCTCTCCTTGGGTGTTTGCTTGCCCTCCACCAAGGACCTGGCCGGCAGTTCACCCGCCACGGCTGCCCATATGGTCCATGTCTGCAGTGTTTCCTCCTGGACTTTCACTCTCCTTCACCCAATTCATTAAAAAAATAATTATTATTATTTATTGGCTTTATTGGGTGACGTTGCTTAATAAAATTATACAGGTTTCAGGTGTACATCCCGTAACACATCGTCTGTGCCGTGTTGTGTGCTCACCACGCCCAGTCCAGCCCCTTCCATCACCACTTGTCTTCTGGCACCCTCCCCTTCGCCAGCCCAGAGCCCCTCCTCAGAGCCGGTCCGATCACATCCCCCTGCAGGGCGGCTGCCGCCTTTACAGTCAAATCCTTAGGAGCGGCTGTGTGACCAGACCCCAGCTTGCTGCTGTCTGCCACTCCCTCTCCAGGGCAGGCCCCTCCGCTCGGGCCTCCTCACCCCAAGTCTCACCACTTCAACACACCTGGGAGACACCCCACCCCACCCCCTTTTTCTCGCACCGTCGCCCTGCTCCGAACAGTCCTCTCTTCCTCTAGACCAGCCCAGGGGCTCGCTGGTGACTTTGGCCTCCGCTTCCGGACCGGCTACAGGTCCCGCGAAAAGCAGCAGCCTGTTCCTCCCGAGTTCCACATGCCTGGATCCTGGCATGCAGGACACGAATTTTTGGGAATGAATGAAAAGCCCTCTCCGGTCCTGCCCTTCCATGAACCCTGCTCCTCTGTCTCACCCGAGCCTGCACCATGGACCCAGCCTTGGGCTTCAGGCCTTCTCACCCAGTCCCCTCCAGGCAGTTCTCCGCCACAGACCCCCACCCCAGGGAATAATCCGGATTCCTCTCAGTGGGGGCTCTGCAAGGCCATGCCTTCTGCTGCTAGATCCACCTTCTGCCAGTTGCCAATCAGTCACGAGGTCTGCAGCCCATCAATTCAGCCCCATGAAGGGTCTTAACATGAGGATGGAACCAACCTCAGAGATCGGGGGGGGGGGGGGGGACACACACAAATTATCAGCCCACTTGGGATTAATTTTTTAATTACCATGAGCAGCCAAAGACCTCCTCCCCCTTTTCCTGCCCTGGCTCCTGTCCTCATGGAGAGCCTTGGGGACTCAGTATATCACTCTCACCCCTAGGGAGGCTTTCTGCCCACCCTGTACCGCCACATCCTCTTGAAGAGGCTCTAGTGGTTCCCAGGGTCCTGACCCAGCTCCTTTTTCTTTCCCTGCCCCTTCGCAGCCTCAGCCTTGGTGAGGTGATGGGTTAGGAAACAGGAGTTGGCACATCCACCCAGCAGTTAGTGTTTATCTCTCATTTCTGTGGCTGAGATGCAGTTTACTTTTAAACTGAATAGTCAGTACTCAGAAGCATAAAACTGCTGGGCCACTCTTGGGAGGCGATCAGAGGGTTTGGTGGGAAAATGAGGTCGGGGCAGGCACTGGGCCCACACCTCTGCCTTCAGGCACCCACCCCTTCCTCGGGCCCAGTTACCGTTCTGTGCTCTGTACTATGCCAATCAGAAGGAAGGTACAAACGTCCCTGTTCCCCAGGTAGGAGCTCTGAGTATAACAGAAGTCAAGGGACTCTGCAGTTTTCAGCGCCTCAGTACCTTGGGTTCCGGACCCTGCCTGTCCATCTCACCCCTGGCTTGCGTCGGCCTTGTCCAGAGCCCCCTGCCTTCAGAGGCTGCAGGAGGAGCCTGCCATGCCCACTCAGCCTTCTCCCTCGGGCCCACCTTCTGGCCCACAGAGGGAGCTCAGGGGCAGCAGTGCCAGCATGGAGGGGACTCGCCCCGCAGCTGCCCGCAGCCTCCATGCCAGGTTGGGCAGAGTTTGAGGTGAGCAGCAAGCCCCTTGTTCCTGCTCAACTGGGGACCTGTCATCCTGTAGCCACACGGCCCACGGCTTAGGACAGCAAGGCCCATTGAGTCCGTGCAGGAGGAGGGAAGAAGGCCGTCCCTGTGGAAGGGGTGTGGCCAGTCCTCACCAGGGGCAAGGGGAGGCTTAGTGCCTGATAACTGCAGGGAAATTCTGTCACCTTCTGGCCACATCTCAGAACTGCAGGGAGCCCCAGGGCTGTTCCCGGCTGGAAAAGAGATGGGAAACTACCCCGCCGCCCCGCCAGGTCCCTCCTGTCCAGTGCAGAAGGTTAACAAGATGGAAGAGCCAGACTTGGTCCCAGGTAGAGACGTTGTCGTTGTTGACGACGATTGGAAAACAGGATTTATATTGCCATACCTCAGCTTTGGAGTGCTTCCTGTGCCAGGTACTTGGCACACACTTGTTTTTCCCAGTCTTCCTTCGAGATGCCGTTACCCTCTGACAGGCCGAGGAGCCTGCCCAGGGTCACATGCCTGTGAGTGATCCAGTCAGGGTTCCAGCTCAGGCAGCCACGCTCCGAGCTCTGCACTCCACCTGGGAAGCCCAGAGGATGAAGTACCCTAGATGCCCTCATTGGGCATCTCCCCAGGTCCCCTTCGCTTATTTCAGCCTCTGCTTCCACCATCTTTCCCCAAGTTAACTGCTTCTAGCCTGCAGCCCTGTCCACATTCCTGCACAGTTCTAAGAAACTAGACGGAATAACTGCTGATACAGAGTCCATCTCGTGGTGGCCTTGATGACCCAGGTCCAGAGCAGAGCTTGGAGAGGGCCCAGGCTCCCGACAGTGAGTGAGGCAGTGGGGCTGGGTAGGTGGAACCTCAGAGACTTGGGAGTCCAATCCACCTGGCTCTCAATCCCGTCCTGATCAGGGAGCCCCAACCTGGGACCAAGCTCAATTTTCTAGTCCCTTCCAACCACCCTCACTGTAGTCTTTACCCCACAGACTGCTAGAGCTGGGAAAGGGCCTCAGGGGTGACCCAGGGAGAACACGTCACTTTGTAGATGGGGCAGGTCAGGCTCAGAGAGGGCGAGCAGCTTGTCCAGCTCACACAGCCCAAGTGACAGAGCCAGAAAGAGAGTTGCCAACTACCTGGCCAGGGCCCCCTGCTGAGCCTCAGCTCTGCTTCCCTCCTCCAACCTGACCCCAGTGGGTCTCCTCCCATCTGCCAGCGGGCTGTCCAGGGCACTCCTGGAATCACCTACAGCCCGGAGCTGGGTGAGGCCATGACGCAGGTAAGCACGGACCAGGCTTTGCTGGGCTGAAGGGGATGCGATGGGCGTGGAGTGTACTCCTCTCCTTCCCCCCCCCCCCAGGGGAAAGGTGCCTCTCGCCCCCGCCGTGCCCCTTCCCTGACGTTTCACTCACGCTGAGGAGGGGGCATTCTAAAAAGTGGAAACAAAGGATTCCCGACTGCTTTATAATCACAGCTCCAGCATTAACGGAACTGATGGGGACTGACAGGCAGAAAGGGATGCTTGCGGACGCCTGCATGGGGGCCCCGGCAGAGGGCCCAGGGCCTCCGGGTGCTGCTGCTTTGTCTTTTTACCTTCCCGCCTCCACGCCGCAGATGGGCACTCCTGGGGAGGTCCAGGCCTGGGGTAGGCAGGGACCGGGATGCCCCAGGGCTTTCAGCCTGGGGAACTCAGCCAAACCTGGGTCACCATCCATTTCTCCTCCTCTGGAGCTGATGGACTTGTGAAAGGACCCAAAATGTGCGCAGCAAGGACCCCTTTCAGAAAATCTGGGCATCCCTGGAGGCCCGGAGTGTGGCCCTCCTCACCATCACAGCCACAGGGACTGCAGGCCCCACAGCAGCTCGGGAAGGCTGCAGGACACTGGGTGCCCACGGGGCTGGGCCTGCTGGGTGGGGAGCACTCCTCAGAGGGCATCGTTCTTGGAACCAGCACTGTGGCAGGGGCTTCAGAGAGCAATGAACCCCAGAAACATTGTGCTCCCAGCTCCCAAGGGAGGGCACTGGGGTGGCAAAGCATCCCAGTCCCACCAGGGGCGTCCCTCCTTCCCGACAGTACCTTAGGTCGTCCACAGACAGCCCCTCGCCTTCCTCTCCTCACTCCTGCTTCTTTCCCCTCTGTCTCCCTCTCTTATCCATTCCTCCCTCCCCTTTCTGGGAAGCCGGTGGGGCAGGTAAGGGAGGAGAGAGGGTGTTTCCCCTCCACGAGGAGCCAGCAGTGAAACCATGTAGGTACTTTCATGGGGGAGATAGAGGGGCTGCTCCCTGGTGTCGTCTGGCCTCTGCCAGGGAGCAGAGCAAGGAAGGACATGAGAATGGAGGGGCCTGGAGGGTACTGGCCACACCAGGGGGAAGGATATGGTTTTCCTGCACTTTCTTCCCTCCCTATTCAGTCATATTCCTCTTGTCTTGCTTACCTCTTCCAGGAAGCCTTCCCTGACTGTCCCTCCAGGCCTCTCTGGGCTCCCAGGGACTGGAATTTCTCATTTTCTTCCTCCATGCCCCAAGCCCAGTATGACGCTGCCCTCGGGATCCCGGCTCTCCTGCCAGCCCTGGGGCCAGGGAGTCCCCCCAATACTGAGAAGGCTCTTAGGTCTGAAGCCTCTGGTTAGTCTGCTCTCTAGCCTGAGTGGACACTACTGGACCCTGTTCCTTTCTGGAGACGGGAGTAGGTTGGCCAGGGGGTCTGAGCACTCACAGCCCTTGGGGTAGTCAGGAAACCCCAGGACCCCCGCCACTGTCCATCCTTCTGCTCAGTTAACCAAGGCCTGCCTCAGAAAGGTCCACTCTCCTGCACTGCTCCCCAGGGACTCGGGTGGGGGTGGGAGGGGTAGAATGGAGACCCAAAGGAGCCTCTTTTGGAGGAAAGAGGGAAGATGGTTGCCGCTTTCCACTTGTCTGTGTGGAAAGTGTATTTGGAGGAGCTGCAGCCGGCCCCCCTGGTGACTCGGAGGGACAACACACGTTCAGTGAGAGAGAAGCAGGTGATCGGCGGTTTATTGGGGAGCTGAGCAGAGCCTCCCTCTCCCTCCCCTGCATGGAGGCCCAGCTCTCACAGCCCCATGGCCTGGAGGGGCTGAGAAGAATGCCCCACCTTGCTGCTCCTGGCGTGGTCTCCTCTCCAGGCCCTGAGCCCCATGACAACACGCTACAGAGGGCAGGCAGAGGGGGGCTGTGCTGGGCAGGGGTGGAGGTGGGGCAGTGCAAAAGGCACCTCATTAAATAGCACTGTGGTTACCAGCCCAGCCACACTCTCACTGCCATGCTCACTTTCAGGGGAATTCAAAATCATAAAACGAGTGAGATGCTATAGGTAAGTGATATTTCCCTCAGGGCAGCTGGACCAGTAGGACTTTCACTGGTGCCACGGGAACTTCTCATCTCAGCAGGGAAAGGAAGTGACGTTTTGCTAAGGCACCCGCCAGCAGGAGGGCAGTCCTCAGGGGCTGCTGATTCGGTGGATGTGGTGAGACCCAAGACTGGGAAGGATGCTTCCAAGACACTGGGAAGCTTCCCTGTGGAGGCCGTGGGCTGCAGGCTGGGCATTGGTAGGCAGCCCAGGGCAGAGCACAAACAGCCAGGCTCCCTTATGGGCTCATGAAGATGGGAAATGAGCAGCTGTCGTGGCCGGGCACCTACTGACTGCATCACGGGCTAAGGGTCCTTGGAGAGAAATGGCCAACAGGCCTGAAGACAGCAAGGACGTGGGCAAGAGAGGTGGGCATCCCTTGCTAGCCCCGGTGGTCCCACTGAAGAGAAAGGTAGTGGGTTGGGGGAGAGAAGCCCTTGGTCTCCCACCCCTGTAATGCTTGGCTTCTGAGCACAGCAGAGATAGTGACCATTAGAAGCTTCTCACAGGAGAGTGGCCTGGATGGAGTGGCTAATGGGGAAGGTGGGGCGAGGCCAGGGCAGCCCTGAGAGGCTGCAGAGGGCTGGGGGACAGCAGGCACAGGACCAGTCTTCCTCCAACGCAGATGAGAACAGTAGCAAGAGCAGCAGGGTCAGCTGGGAGGGCAGGGGCGGCACCGCCTCATTCCCGCCTGCCTGGGACTCACGGGGCCTCGTTGGACCCAATCCCACTGCCTTTGTTGACGTAGAATGGCCGGTAGTGAGACTGTAGGGAACAAGAGGAGTTAGGGAGGGCAGTGGAGCTTACTAGCCAGGCCCACCTTACCCTAACCTCCTCCGGGAAGCAGCAGTGGTCTGAACCCCAACAATTCTACGGGCCTGTGGCCTAACCTGCCAGCTTTATCTACCCTGTGATCAGGATTGGGCCCTAATGTTATCAGAGCCTCCAGGTCCAAATTCTAATTAGAGTTCGTTTCTGTCATTTGGTTGGTCAGCTTGAGCCTCAGCCCCCTCATCAAAGTTTCTCTCCGAGGCCCAGGAAGGCCCTGCCAGCACCATCAACTCCCACTCACACAGCACCTTCTCCTACGCAGTGCTGCTCATGCAGGTGGACTCTACAACCACCTAATTAAGTGGGTTACTGCTATTATACCCACTTTATAGATGAACAGACCAAGGCCCAGAGAGGCCAAGCAACTTGCCCGAGGCCACTCAGCTGGTAAGCAGAGGAGCCTGGACTCCGGGCCCAGAGGTTGGGTTCCAGAGTCTACCCACCGTCCCCACGCATTTCTCCAAACAGCTTCTGGGTCTCAAGGTCTTCAAGCGTTTGCTTCTGCTCTCCTGCATAAATCTCCCTGACAGAGGGGTGAAGAGAAGGCATGCAGCTGTCCTGCCCAACACAAACCATGGGCCTCCTCTCAGCCCTTCCTCCTCCCTCATCCTGGCTCCTCATCAGGATTCAGGGAGTGCCTCTCAGGGCAGAGCGAGTGGCAACTCTCCTGCCAGCTCCGTGTTACATTCTACAGCAGTCTCACAGATCAGCACTCCCCTCTCTCCCAGGCACTGCGCCACAGCCCTGAGAAGCTGCCCTCCAGGCTGGGATGGAAAAGCCCGAGTTAGCTGCTGACGGCCCAAGCAAGCACTGTGGGCCCCAGAGAGTCCCCAGGAGTGGCTTTGTCCCTAAGTGGGGTCAGAGACTGAGCCAGCAAACACCCCACTGATCCTGATGCAGGAGACACCAAGGGTGCCAGCCCTTGTCCCTGGCCTTGCTGGCCTAGAAACTTGTATCTACTAGTAGCTCTTGCCTATGTCTGGTCCACAGCAGGACTGGGGGCCTGTGGAATGCAGGGCTGAGTCCTTAGCTTAGACCTTAGTGGCATTACCTAATAAACACAGGAAGAAAGGGAGGCCCAGGGCAGGAATAACACAGGCAAAGTCACACAGCTACTTAGTGGCAGAGTCTGAACCAGGTCCCCTGACCCCAGGTACCAGCCTGGACCCCAAAGCATTTAATAAAGCAAAGGGAACAGAACTGGCTGGCAAAAGCCACAGTCTTTCTCAGGAATGCCAGGTCAATAAAACGGATTGCAAGTCACTGAACAGTGCTGTCTTTTTAGGAGTCTGAGTGGTGGTTGGGCAGAAACAGAGAGCCCCATGGCATCTGGCAGGGTGCTCTCCCTCTGCCCCACCCATCCCTGTTCCCTCCCTGGTTCACAGTCACAGTATGAGAGATGTGGGAAGAGCTGTGAAATTATCCCAGCCTTCTGACTCGTGTTACAGATGGGGAAACTGAGGCACATGGGGTCACATAGCAAGTTGGTGAGAGGGTTGGGCCAGACCCCAGGCAGACTGACTCCCACTGGCCTCTTGGCATGTTACTATCTGCCTCTCTTCCCCCAGCTGCAGACACCAGAGCCCTGCTGTACCAGGTATCTCAGGCAGTGCCGAGTCTTCTCCATGAGATGCAGGCTCTGGGATGTGGGAGAGTATGGGGGGAGCCCAGCAACAGAAAGCTGCTATTTTCTCCATATGCCTTCTTTTTGCAGTCCTGCTGCTGCAGTGACCCTGGGCCCAGTTCTAAATCACATACACATTCACGTGGTTCCAGTTGCCAGAAAGTTGAAGATCTCCGACCGAACCAGCCTCAGTCGCTCCTTATGGCCCAGATCAAAGCCCTCCCTGGGCTCAGCTCCAAACGCAAAGGCAGGGGTCGCAGCCCAGTCCGCAGCGGACGCCGCCCACATCCCGGGGCAGCTGGCTGGCCTCCGTCAGCAGGCCTGGCCTGGCCTTCGTGAGAGAAGCCTTCGCGGAGGTGGAGGCCCAGCGGTGAAGGCAGCCCTGCCGCTGGGGCCAGGCAGGGTCCGCAGTGGCAGGACAACCAGGTGCTAGGACAACCCCTCTTGGCACCACATTATAAACATGAGGAAGCAGAGCCCCGGAGGAGCCCTTAGGCAGCAGGAGGCTGAACTTCCCGGCTATGCTCCTGGCTCCGCAGTGGCCCTGGCTCAGCGTCATTGGCTACCAAAACCCAAATACATCTATTCCTAACTTTGTAGACTCTGCCTCAGCACACTACCACCCCTCACCCCTGCACTGCCCCCGAGGATATGGGGCTCGTCTCTAGGATGCCTGTCCCTGGACTGAGCATTTCCCACTCCCAGAGCTGGCAGCAACCAAGCCACCATTCAACAAGCATAGGTGCCCTGCAACCATCTGCCAAATAAAAAACCAGGGCTGCCCATTTTATAGATTAGAAAACTGAGGCTCAGAAGGACATGCTGACCCAGGCCCCCTGCCTGTTAGCCCTGGGTTTCTACTACCCTTTGCTGTGTGCAGGTATTCAGGCCACTGCTGCCTCCTCCTACTGCCCCACATCCCAGAGATGTCACCGTCCTCCAGTAGGCTCTGGGCACGTGATGACTGGTGGTCCCTGGGGAGCCCCATTTAGCACCCCATCTGGACACGCCTGTGCCCAGGCAGGCTCTCCTAGTGACTCCTCACTCACCAGCAGATTCTGCTTGCCGGATTTCCAAGTCTGGGGCTGGACCTTGGGATTCTGACTCCTCATGAGGGAGGGATATCCTGAGGAGATAGGAGGCTCTGGTCAGAGAAAGCATGGCAGGCGGTCAGAGCCCCCAGGGCGTAGCTGCCATCCCCAAAGTGATCACCAAGCTCCATCCATCCCATTACCAAGTATTGCCACCCTGAAGAGGCATGCAGCACCCAGGTCCCTCCATGGGAAATCTGGGGAGGCTGGACAAAGGGAGGTGGCCCAAGGCAGACAGAAAGAGGAGGAGCAGGCGAGGTGGGTTGGGCCAGGCAGCAGGGGAGTGTCACCCCCAAATCCAGGTCGTGCCGAGCACTGTGCTGGGACTTAGCACATGTCTCACTGGGCCTCCACACTACTTCTGTGAGCTCAGCAGTTTGCCCCGAGCTGCACAGCTCATCAACAGGATTTGAACCCAGGTTTTGCTGGACTCCAAACCCCACCCTCACGTTCCTCCTGCCCAGTCTGCTGCCTCTCCCCCACTTCAGAGCAGGAGGATGGGCTCCGCGAGGGCCAGTGATCTGCATGTGGCTGTGGCCCAGGGGCCTGGAGCACTGGGCACTGGTGCAGGGTGGGGCTCCCCAGGGAGGTCTGTGTCCACAGGACTGTGCAGAGCACTCAGTGTCAGCCATCCACCTGCGGGGACAGGAGTGGCGCCTTGGAAAGAAAAGGCTGCAACCTTGATGCAGAGGAACTCAAGAAATCAATAGGGTCGGATGGTGGCTCGGCTGATTGGAGCATTGTCCCATGCACCTAAGGGTGGCAGGTTCGATTCCTGGCTGGGGCACATGCGGGAGGCAGCTGATCAACGTCTCTCTTTTTCTCTCTCTTCCCCTCTGTCTAAAAATCAATAAACATATCCTCAGGTGAGGATTTTTTTTAAAAAGTGTGGGATCCAAGGTCAAAACAAGTTTTAAAAAAATCAATCAATCAACAGGATCTGTCCCTGGCTGGGGACACCTAGAGCCCTGGCCTGGCCTGCTCTAGGAACTTTAAGCTGGTCAGATGCAGACACCTGCAGCACTGCCAGGATGCCAGCCAGCTGGCCCTTCCCTGGCTTGTCACTTGGCAAGGGGGCAGAAACAAAGCAGAAAACCCAGGTCTCTTCCTGTAACTGGCGATGGGACAGCCTTGGAAAGAGAGGTTCCTACTGACCCTAAGCAGGAGGGAATTCAGGTCTCACTTCTCCATTCCCAGGAAGACAACCACACAAGCCACAAGAGAGGTAAGGATGGGGCTGTGTGGAGGGTCTGGGAGGCCAGCCTTATGCAGCAGGTAGAAGTAAAGGGCAGGGGCAGCAAGGATGACAATGGGGCATTCACCTCTCTTCCAGAGAGCTCTGGGAGGAGGGACCAGGATACCCTAGGAGAGGCCCCACAGGCTGTTCCACCTGCCCCAGTGGGGAGAGAAAGGGGAGGGATGGGAAATTAACAGGTACCAGAATTATTTTTAAACAGCCCATTGGTGTCCAATGGTTTGGGAAGCTCTGTGGTGGCCTGTCCCAAGGTGGTGAACTGAGAGGGGAATCTCCCAGCACCTGCTGGGAGAGAGAAAGGCATTAACAGCAGGGTGTTGGTTTCAGGAGGGGCCAAGGGGAGTCACATCTCACCCTGCCATTCCACAGCCCTTGCTCAGCCCTAGCTGGACACTCAGAGCATGTCCTCTGCATCCCCTAGAGCTGGGGGAATAGGTGGGGGTGGTCCTCACAGGTGGTGTGCTCCTTGCACCCATGCAGCCCTGCCCAGAACCCCACCAAGGCCACTCCCAGTGGGTCTGGTGAGCTGATCTGCATGACAGTGACTGCAGATGTCCCTGGGCTATTCCTGAAGGACATGGCATATTTGAGGAGGGGTTCTCCTAAGGTAAAGCCCACAGCAGAGGCTCTGCAGATTGATGGGGACACACTGAGGAGCACTAACATATCACACCTGCTGGGTGGCCTTGATTTGGGCTTGACCATAGAGCAGGGAGGGGCCTATTAGGAGCCAGAGTGGCTACAGGAGATCCCAGAGTTTCCCAGGGGTTCCTGTAGGCTGGGATCCCGAGTCCTATTCCCTTCTCCTGCACCTTGCTGATCATTCCAAAACTCTCTGCCCCAAGCATAGGCTGGGATCCCACTGGGAAGGGACAGCTGGGTGATAAAGCCACCTTCAGGGGCTGCTGCTTGGGTGCCTGTCTGCCCTGCAATGCCTCGTCCCCTCCCTAAGCCCACCCAGATGCCCATCTTTTCTTCCAGGCCAGATAGCTTGGGTGCCAGAAGACAGGCTGGGTTAATCCACACAGCTCACCGGGGCTGTCACCTGGACATATCCAAAGAGACATGAGGTCCTGGGTCCAAATGTGAGCTGGGGTTTGGCTCAAGCCTCCCCCTCAAAATGGCTCAACCCCAGGAGACAGGAGGCATTGGCTCCTCAGCCTTGTCTGAGAGTTCTGGGGAACAGAATCCGACGTGGAGGCCCTAGAGATCACCTCGGGCCACTTTTCCCAAAGGAGCTCACTGGACTCTGGCTCTTTGAAATGTTGATGCAGGACTCTAGGGAGTCCGCTGAGGCCGGAGTCACTGAGTGAGCAAAGTTAGATAGGCTTTCTGCAGTAGGACCACCGGGAGCCAGCCTGGCCACAGCACCCTGGGGATGTCTGGGGTGGGGGTTGTAGAGAGCGTGGCATGTCCCCATCTCCCTGACATGGAGGCCAGTTATCACAGCGTGTCCCTAAGGAGCAGTGTGATTACACAGGTTCTGAAAATGCTGTGGCCTTGACAGTGAAGACATGGATGGTGGCAGCTCTCCAGCTCTCAGTCAGGGCTCTGTTCCCTTGAAGGTGAGGAACTTGTGAGTGAAGGAGCAGGGACAGATGCGGGGCTTGGTGGGTGACAGGAAAGGCAAAGATGGGCGAGGGTTGCAGAGCTCACCTTTCAGGGAGAAGGAGGAGCTGCCTTGGACCGCGGGCAGGTCGTCGGGGCTCTGCACAGTGGAGGAGAACTCCCACACCCGGGACGTGTAGTTACCTGGCCAGGCAGAGGACAGGCGTCATCCCTCAGGGTCGCGAGCAGGATAACGCCTCTTGCCAGGGAAGCTGTCCTTCCGAACTATAAAATGTTGCCATGTCCCTGACCTACCTAAAGGTGCACTGTTCTCAGATGAAGGTCCAAAGCCAATAAAGCATGGCCCATAGCCTTTCGGGGGCTGCTGCCACCACCCTGGCCACAGGCTCCACTCCCTGCGTCTCCTCTTTCCTCTCCCTCCATCGCTCAGCGGCCCGCCAGGCTGCCCCCTCTGAGTCCCTTGCACACAGCACACTCTCTCTTGCCCTGGGCTTTTTGCATGGACCAGGTCCTCTGCCCAGGATATTCTAAATGCACCCACACCCTTAGCAATTTCATGTGTTGGGTCTTCAGGTGTCAGCTTCCCTGTCATTTCCGCAAGTCTGTGTGTACTTCAGCCCACGCCCACCTCACCCACACGCCTGCCCTGGGCTGCAGCTGCATGCTCGATTGCCTCCCACACTGGGCTCCGTGGGGCTCTCACACCTGTGCCTGGCTCAGAGTCTGGTGCCCAGAGGTGTTTGTTGTATGGTTGACAGATGAATGAATGAGCAAGAGAACAAATAAATATAAACACGTGATGAACTTGAGGACAGGGGCAGCTGATACAACCCCTGGAATTCTGTTCACCAAGGTCCCTAGGTCTTGAGGAAAGGAGGCAGTGGGGAGGGTGTGAGGTCACCACTAGGGCATTCGAGCAGTGGGGGGTGGCACTCAGGGTCCCATGGATGCTTCACCTTTCTCGGGCCCTTCCCTCCACCAGGCCCAGGAGGCCTTATGAAGCTCACTTCATGTAGAGTCCCCAGTCCTGAACAGCTTCTCCCACAGGCGTCTGCAGGGTGGGCTGGGGCTGACGTTGGGGCTCCACAGTCAGGGGCGGCTGGGGCTGCCCACCTGCTCCAGGGTGAAGCCCCTCCCACAGGGTCCCCAGGAAGTCTCTGCAGCATGGACCTCAGCGAGCACATGCCCCCAAGGCTCTGAGGGCCCCTGTGCCTGCCTTTTCATTCCCTCACCCATTTGTCCACTCCTTTCAACAAATGTTTCCTAAGCCCTTTCTTCTGGGCCTGGGGCCGCAGCAGTGAGTAGGACAGGCCCAGCTTTGCCTCACACAGATCAGTCTGCCATGCATATGATGGTACAATGTGAATCTAATCCTGGACACAGGCCTGGCATTGCCCTGCACATGGGTGCCCCTGACCTTCCAGATCTCCAGGCCTTGTCCTCACTGAAGGGTACCCCCATCACTCCCTTCTTTGCCTCTTCAGACCTTCCAGTTCTGTGTCCGAGGTGGGGGCTCTGGTGGAGCTGGCTCAGTCTCCTCCCTCTCCGCACATGGCTGGTTAGCACCAAGGAGCCCCCAGGGTGGGACCAGGGCCCCCCGGAGCCTGGGCTCACTGAGCACATGGCCTGCCCTGGGCATGATGGAAACCCTGTACGCGGGGCAGAGACTGCACATGGCAGCTCTCGCTGGGGAAGACAGGTCTCCGCTCCCATTTCATCTCTTCTGGGTCTTCGGGCTTGTCCCTCACTTGCCTCACATGGCAGTAACACCTCCCTGATTTCCAGGGGTGGGCCCGTTCCATGTCCTGCCACCTTTTCCCTCTACAGCTACACTCGTTTGTCTTGAGCACTAGGCAACTTTGTGAAGCGGAAGGACACAGGTCAGTAATGGCTCCTCACCCCTGTACCCGCCAAAGGAATCTCCACACCTAGCCCCAGGCTCCAGCTCCCCACTCCTCCCTCAAGGAGAGGGTCCCCTGGACTCAGGGGTTTCTGCAGTGCCCTCTGCCTTTCCTGCAGACCCATCAACAGTGTCGCACATGTGCACATGTACACACACCCTTTAAGCTCGGTAGGACCCCCCATCCATTTCTGAGCTTACAGACCACCCCAGATCCCCACATTCACCCCACCCTGGGAAGCCCAGCCCCCTGCCCATGGCCCAGCTCCCTCCTCCTGCCACACGGCACTGCCCACCTGAAGCTGAGCCACCCCCTACCTTTGGTGCCATAGAGATTATTGAAGTTCTTCTGGTTGATCTCCTTGGAGAGGCGGCCAGGGGACACTGGCTGGTATGACGTCCTGGTCCCCACTGTGAAGCAAAGGAGGTGTGGGTATCAGTGCAGAAGGTGGGTCTGCCTCAGTCGGAAGCCTGGGGCCTCTGACTTGAAGGGGTTCCCAGTGCCTGTCCCAGGACCCATATTCCACCACTGTGACAGCTCATTTCGGTCTAGAATAAGGTGATCACTTAATTTACCACCCAAGTCAGGATGCTTTTGAGAGCTAAGGGTGCTGCTTATAATTATGCCAAGAGCACCAGGTATAACCCTGGACAGTCCGGGACAGACTGACGCACGTCACTACCTCACCTGGGGTTCGGAGGGTCACCAGAGCCTGTGCTGTCACTCTCCCCAGCCAGGCCCATGTGACTGAGTCCCAGAGTCTGGGCAGTGGGCTCCTGTGAGGAAGGAGGGCCATGGAGACCATGAGGCACCAGACACAGGCATTGGGCCCTTGGCCCAGGGAGGGCCTTGATGAGCTGGTACATGGACATGACCCAGTGGCTTCCCCCCAGGGACAGGAGCCTTAACTGCAGATGTGCCTGTCACCCCCAAATTTGGTCTCTTATATCAATCTTGAGAGGATGGCAGAGTGGGGGGGACACATAACCCCACTTCATAGACCAGGAAACACATACCCTGTGCATGTCAGGGTCCTTCTGTGGGCTCCTTCCTCCAGCAGACCAGTGCCCTCCCAGTTCAGCCCACCTGGCCCAGCACTGGCCAGTCCTTTCTCTAGACCTTTGCATCTGCAGCTCCTCATTCCCCCACCCAGCACCCTCTGCCAATGCAGCCATACCCCTGAGCTGAGCACACTGCCCTCTCTCCGGGCTCCTGGAGACTCAGCTCTCCTAGGAAGCCTTACTGACCAATCCCACTGCCCCAAAGCTCCCAGACTTAAGCTGGTGGCCCCTTGGTGGCCTTGTTTCCTGGTTTTGCTGACTCTCCTTGGCCCTTCCTTTGCCTCTACCTTGAGCCTGGGACCTCCTGGAGGGCAAATTCCCTCCGCCTCCCTGCCCCCAGTGCAGGGGCAGGGACACTGCAGGAGCCTGTTTCTTCCGCCTACAAATGTCACTGCCTGACTCACAGTGGCAGAGCTGGAAGCCCTCCCGGCATTGGAGCCAACCTCCTCTCTTCTCAGACAGGGGTACTGAGGGGCAGTGACAGTCCAAGGTTCTCAGGGTGGCATCCTGGTGAGCCCCCGCTCTTCCCTCCAGCCCTCATCACTATCCACCTTCCTCCCAGTCTGCATGGAGCTGCACTCTCCTCAACACCCACAGAACCAGGAGCAAAGCAGGGACAACTCTGGGGGCTTGATGCCCCATCTGGGGATGGTCCTCAGAGGACTGAGCTAGAAGAGAGAGGGCCTCCCGAGGGTTGCTGGGGTGGCTGCTCAGTGTAGGTCTCACAGAACTAAGTCCGAAGGCCAGCACTTGCAGAGGGCAGAGGGCAGAGGGCAGGACTGGCAGACCCACACCAGGAATGTGGGGGTGGGGGATCAGGTGCCTGCTGCCAGCCAGGCCTCCACCAGAAATCTAGGTATTGTTTTCAAACTGGGCGGGGCAGCAGAGGTTCCTGTCCACTGAGCTCATCCCTCCCAAGCCCCTACGCCCCACCCATTGTACCAGTGTCCCAGGTGTGTGAGTCAGTGCTGAGCCCTGAGGCTTTCCTCTCCCAGGCCCCTGCGCCTTCTCCAGGCTCCTCTCCGCCCTCTCCCCATGCGGAATTCTTCTCCAGACTCCCCTCCTCTCACAAGCCTGCACACCCCCGCCGTCTGAGGCTGGAGGCCAGGTACGCCCACCTTATGTAAAGGGCATTGTTGGGGTTTGTTGTTGCTGCCAAAGAATGTGACAGGCTACCACAGGGCAAGGACAGGCCAGAACTGGTCTGTACCTCACCCAGGCTGCCTCCCCTGCAGGCTGGGCCTCCCCAGGGCCTGAAGGAAGGCTGCAGGGCGAGGACGAGGGCAAGGGCAGGCTGCATGGTGCCTGCCCACACAGGGAGGGGGTGGCGAGGAAACAGGAGAGCAGCCCTCAGTCTCTGCCCTGGGGGAGTCAACCCTCTCACAAGACTACAAAACCTAAGCAGGCACCAGACACAGCTGGGTCTGGCAGGGGGGAGTGGGTGACACTAGCAGCCAGGAGACCTGCTGGAAAGGCGAAGGAAGGGTATGGGCTGGAGAAGAGGGAGGGTGGGGGCGACTGTGTCCAGGGGAAGGAAGCCCCTGCGGAGCATGTCGCCTAAGCCAGGGCGCTCTCAGAGGGAGGAGGCCCTGTAAGTGCTCAGGGCAGGACTGCTGGTGCGGGCTGGGACCGTCCCAGGCAAGCTGAGCAGTCACCTCACCTGGGGGACCTGCCCATCTTCCCACAGGGCAGCAAGGCACCTCCTTACCCTTGGGTGTGAGGTACATGGAGTACCGCTTCATCGCGTCGGGCGTGCTCCACTCGTGCCCGCTCGGGTAGCTGTTGGTGTAGCTGTTCATATAGCGATGGTCGGCCCCTGGGTCGGGGGAGCAAAGTCGGTCAGCAGGGGCTGTGGGGAGGAGAAGCTGGCCCCTGGGGGCACCCTGGGCTTTGCTGAGTCAGCCCCCAGCCACCCCTGTCCCAGGGAGAGGCAGGGCCCCTGGCCTCAGAGGAAGTAACAACCTGCCCAGCATCCCCTCTGCTCCTGAGCTCTGGGTGAGCCTCCACCCTCCCTTGGACAGACCTTGTAAGTAAGGTCATGTGCACAGCACTTGCAGTTTATAAGGTCCTCCTGTATCCATTTCTTATTTGGTATGTATGTCAGCCCCTGCACTGCTGCAAAGGTCCTTCCCCATGCGTTAGCTGAGGGAACTAAGGCCTAGCCCAATATGACAGAGGTGGGTTTGAGCCCAGCCCCACCTCCTAGCTCTGTCCCAGACACTGCTGGCAGCTCGCAGGGATGGAACGATGTCCTGGCGTTGGTCCCCAGGGCCAGGGGTTGAGCAGAGGTGTGCGGAGAGGAGTGAGCTGCTCAGAATGAGCACTGACTCCTCCCCTCCCTACCCCCCTCAGACCTCAAAACCCAAACAAGTGCAGGCTCAGTGCTTCCCTTCCCGGCCGCCCTCCTCCCCATTCCCTTCTCGCACTGCTTCCCCATCTCCTGCTTTTCCACTGCCCTCTCTCCACCTCTGTCCTGGGCAAGAGGAGGAATGGGTGGCTCAGGCCCTCATCCTTCAGCTCCATCACCTGTGCCCAGCAGGCCTGGCACACAGTAGGCACTCCTTGAGAAATAAATGTGCCCCTAGGTGTTGGCTCAGCCCCTTCCTTCCCTTTCCCAAACCCAGGAAGAAGTTGGCCTGGTGTCCGCAGCCCCCGGGCGTTTGACAGTAGAATGAGAAGACCCTGGCCTGGTGGGCGGGCTGGCCTCAGAGAGGAGGGGACGGTCACCCCAAGGTCTCCTGCTTCCTACAGCCAAACACATGCCCAACAACAATGTAGCAGCAACAAAACCAACGTGGAGGCGCAGGGCCCCAGGCACGGGTATGGGCCGCTAACGTCAGAAGCGCCCATCCCTGCTCCTGGGAGCACCTCCTACGCACAGTGCGTAGGGCACAGGGCCACACCTGCAGAGGCCACAGCCAACACAGTCGTGGCCTAGAAAGGGGCAGTGGGAGGATGGCAGGCGGGGGCACTGGAAGCCTCACAGGCCACCTGGACCCAGTCAGGGCCACCCTCAGCTGAGAGGCTCCTCCACTAGGTTTGTACCCCAGGGGCGGCAATCATCACACTCCCCACCCGTCTGCATGGCCATCAGCAGCACTTCTCAGATGAGATGAGATGAGATGAGATGGGAGACTGAGTAGCAGAGTGTGAAACCCAACTGCTGCCCTGTTTAGCTGTGTGTCCTTTGAAAAGCTGCTTCTCTGAGCCTCAGCCTCCTGGTCTGTAGAATGCAACACAACCCACAGGGAACACAAGACACTGAGTGGAGAGCTCACACAGAGCCAGCACCTCACCCTCACCATTGGCATCGTCATCACTGTCATTAGAAGGAGGATTTCAGGACCCGACTACTGCTTAAGCCAAGTGCTTGTCTTGCTGCAACAGCTTATCAGTCCTCAGGTGTGACTGAATGTCCCCCAGTTTCACAGGGACACTGTGTGATGTCACCATCACCAAGATATACAGATGCCCTGCTGAACCCTGGCACTTTCGCACACTTTTATCCCCAATGAGTCCTATGCTTCCCCTGGAGACCAAAGACAGGGCTCACCTCCTTTGGTGTGTTTGGAGCCAGAATTCACTAATCAGGCTTGTGTTGGGCTTAGGCAGCGGGTGGGGCTTTGGGGAAAGTGTCCAGGCTTCAGGACCTAAAGGGGCAGGGCTGGGATTGGTGGGAAAGGACTCAAGAGGGTAGTTTCTCAGGTTCAGAGGCTTTCTGTGAGATTATTCAGCTAGCCTCTGTTGGGTGGAGCATGACTCAGAAGGGAAGCTGACTTCAGGAGAGCTGGTGAGTCACCAAGCCATGCTGTGTTCCACGGTCCCCAGCCTGGCCCACCAAGCCAGAACGAGCCTCTGAGCTCAACTCCACTCAGCAAAGTCCTGCTGGCAGGCAAGCTCTCTCTCCAAGCACAAATGCAGTTGAGGTCACACCTACTGGAGTCTGCAAAGCCACCAGCTTGGAACCTGGCCCTTACAAGTGGCAGCATCCACACAGCTGCTGGATTGGGCCTGGTAATCAGATGCAGATCTGAATGAGACCAATCCCTGAGTTTGATGGGTGGCCACAGAGAAGAGACACCTGGGCACCGCCTGCCCAGATGCCCCTGCCCTGGAGGCCCCTTGTAAAGGCTGCCTAACGTTGGCAGCAAGCTCAGTGAGGGGCTACAGTCTCTGAATCCTACTACCAGCACCTGAGGTGCAACGGGCGGCTGGGAACAATGACAGCCCGCACCAGGCAGCGAGGACTGACCCGGAGACAAATGCCCATGCCTCAGGCTCTCCCCACCCGACAAAGGGGCCTACCGTTCTCCACGTGGCTCCTTTCGATGAAGCTGCGGCTCAGGTCTGCCTGGCACATCTTCTCAACGTGACGCATGCACACGTTGAGGAGGTCATCCTTGAAGTTGCCGAGCGACTGCCCTAGGCCCTCCCCCTCCAGCAGAACGTGATAGGTGGGCAGGGGCGGGGGGAGGGAGTAATTGCTCATCAATGCACCAAATTCCTACCAAGAAAGGAAAGAAGGCATTCATCTCTGGGGTCTTTAGAAGTTCTGGGGACCCTTCTCTGTGGGGGCTGTCACTCCAGCCTGCTTGTCCTTCTCAGAGCCTCCACAGGCACTCATCTCCCAAACCACGTCCTGACACTTAATCAGATGTGTGTATACTGTTCTCTGCTTGTGCAGGTCTCATCTTCCCAGTTACATGCAGCACCATGGGGACAAAAACCATGACACCCAATAAGAGTACGAGGCATACAGCAGTATCCAAAACCCTCTAGCAGACAGAAGGATAGATAGACAAACGGACAAGACAGAGGAGAACAAATATGCACCCTTATCTGCCACCATCCCTTAGCCACACAGGCACCACTGATCAACCACAGAACCCTTCCTGCTGTGCCTGGAGCACTTCAGTGCCTCTCTTGGAGTTGGTGCCAGGTGACATTTGTGTGCCATCTCTGCACTGGGCAGGAATGGCTTGGATAGAAACATTGCATGGAGAGAGGGAGTGGGGCGTGGATGGGTGAACGACAGATGCATGGGAGGAAGGGTGCAGGGTGAGGGGCTGAGAAAGGGGCAAGAGGACCGAGGACCGAGAGAGGGCTGCCACCTGTAGAAACAGCACCGAGTCGCTGATGCTGTGCAGCTGCTCCCGGGTCTGCTTGTCCTCGTGCAGCACCTTGGCCCTCTGCTCCAGGGCATCCACGATCACCTTCACCTGGCCCACAGCGTCCTGCTCCCGCTGCTCCAGGCCGGCCCGCACCTCCTCCTTCTGCTTCTCCAGGTCCCGCACCAGGTCGCGGAAGCTCTGCTCCAAGATGGCCTTCTCGTTGGTGGTGAAACTCTAGGTCCGGAGCGAGGGGACAGGGGAAGGGGGGTCAGTAATGTGGAAACCTCCTCCCGTTTTTGGATTATGCCCTTTGTACCTTTAGTTTCCAACACAGAGTCAGGCTTTTCCAGCCCAGAAAGCCGGTGCGGCCAAGAATCCCACTCAGGGAATCCTTGGGAAATGCCATTTTTGATAGAGATAACCAGGTGTTTTACAGCCCACCTTTCCCTACTTGTCTGTGGCCCCTCCCGCCGTCACCCTACCCTTGGGCAACTCTGCTGCTCAGAAGTCAGGGTGCTCACCGAGACCTCAACCAGGACCAAACATCACTCAGAAAGTGAACTGATGTGTGATTATGTGGCCAGAGTCATAGGTCAATAACTTCAGATCATGGTTTGCAATGATAAGCCATGCAGACATGCACCTGGCCACACTGGCAAAGTCAAGGGGAAATGGCGAGTGTTCAGTGGCTGGGTGTCGGGTGTGCCGAGCAGACAGTGAGGACCCTGGGAGGCAGGCTGTCCTAGAGCCTTTATGTCCTGGCGGGACGTAAAATGAGATCCCACCTGGATGCCTGGCTGACTTAGAAGAGGAATTGGTAAGACTGCCAAAGCGAGTGGGAGAACCCAGAAAAAGACAAGTGTGGGATCTAAGTGTGTGCCTGAGACCTCACGCAGGGCCCCAGGAAGGGGCCGCCTACCTTGATGCGGTCCTTCTCCTTCTGCCACTTCTCAGCTTCATCCTCAATCTCAATGATCTTGAGCTGCAGCTGCTCCTTCTGCAGTGACAGCTCGGTCTGCAGGGAAGAGACCGGGGTTGGAGAAGTCGGGGAAGGAGGGGAAGAATCAGGGAGCCCATCCGGGGAGCAAGCTTGACAGGGCTCACTCTCCCATTCAGTCCTTCATTCAACAAGCACTCGTCGGGACCTCAGACAGGACAGGCACCACGCCAGTTGCCAAGGACCCAAAAACACCATCTCACTGTAAACTTGGACCCCTGGGGTTGGACATCCCAGCCACATATTTCCAAGGCTCAACCTCTGCAAGGCCCTTCCACCCACTGTGAGCAGGAGGGAGGCCCATTTACCGAGTTCCCACTCCTTACCTGGGGCCATTGGGAAGGGGGACGAAAGCTCCTGCCCTTTCTTGCTAAGGGGAGGGAGGGGACCCAGCCCAGCCCGGCCCAGCCCAGCCCAGGGAGTGTCCCCTGGCAGAAACAGTGTGGAACATTTCTATGGCATGACACAGGGCTGCGTTGCAAGTTGGAGCCAGGTTTGCTGCTGGCGGGGACTCTGTCTGGGCAGGCACAGCTGTAAACCTGTTTATGGAAAAGGGAATGTAGCCCAGCCGGGCGTGGCTCAGCGGTTGAGCGTCAGCCTAAGATCCAGGAGATTGTGGTTCGATTCCTGGTCAGGGCACATGCCCAGGTGGCGGGCTCCATCCCCAGCCGGGGGCATGCAGGAGGCAGTCAATCAATGACTCTCTTATCGTTGATGTTTCTCTCTCTCCCTTCCTTTCTCTCAAATCGATAAAGATATATTTTAAAAAGGGGGGAATGTAGTCTGAAGTTTGGACAGGACAGAAACTTGATTCAGGGCAGGAAAGAAGCTAGCGAATGAGGCAGTGATGGGTGGATGAGAGAAGGACAGGCAGGCTAGGAACCCCTGACCAGGGGGAGAGCACAGGCTGTTGAGGTCTGGGCGAGTTGGGGAGAGGAATTGTCAGGAATGTGCTGGGGCATGAACTCTCATACCCATACTTGCCTTCCCTTTGGAAAAATGTCTTACTCTGAAAAGCAGCTACAACAGAGTCAAAGTGTACACAGGAAGGCTGGGGAGGCATGAGTTAAGGCCAATCCAATTCAGGCAAACAAAGGGGTATCTCTTTGGTTCTGCTGGGCTCCCCATTGATGCTCTCAAAGCACCTTCCAGCTTGGAAGACAGGTGG
Organism: Miniopterus schreibersii; assembly: GCF_964146895.1. NCBI lineage: Eukaryota > Metazoa > Chordata > Mammalia > Chiroptera > Miniopteridae > Miniopterus > Miniopterus schreibersii. Next base: position 1,630,469 of record NC_138112.1, on the reverse strand, counting down.
GTGGTCTCCACCTGGCAGGCAGAGAGAGCAGGCATCTGAGAGAGCCTTGGGGCGACCGGTCTCCCTGCTACATGGGGCTTTAAATGCAGAGCCCAGTCCTTTCACCAGCCATCTCTGCTAGGAACCCACAAAAGTCAGGCTGAGGAAGCCACAACCAGGAACGAAAGCTCGGTTGGCAAGGGGTGCTGGGCAGCTGGGCACACACCTCACCACACGTCACACCTTCTCACCACTTCACCTAGCCTGGCGGGTGCTGCTGGGGAGCTGCTGCAGACACCCAGGGAAGTGGCTTGATGGTGGAGAGAGTGGCCCTGGATTGTCTGGGAAAGGTGCCCGGAGAGCTGTGGAGCGAGTGGAGAAGGTGGGCACGAGCTGGGGCAGGGGCTGCAGAGCCCCCAACAGGAGCCCCTGCTTCCCCTCCCCAGCCCCACCCACACTTCTGGGCTTTCCAGCCGGGAGACTAGGTTCTTCTCAGAAAGCATCGCCCTCACCACCTACCAGCAATGGGCCAGAAACCCCACACCACGGAAAGCGGTGTCACCAGCGGTAGAAAATGGGCATTGGGAGAAGAGAACAAAGGGGGGCGGGGTTGGCCTGGTCCCTGGGGAAGGGCGGAGGAGAGGCCAGCTGCCAGCAGGCTCCGCAGTGGGAGACAGAGCCCACAGTGGGCAGCAGAGGCCCAGCCCTCCCACGCTCTGAGCACGCGGAGCTCGGGGGCCCAGAACAGAGGCTGGCAGAGCCAGTGGCCTGTGAGGCCCCAAGAAGTCTGGGCCTGAAAGGTAGCTCTGAGCTGTGAGGAAGGGACCAGAGGCTGGACAGTGGTTCTGTCCCAGCTTCTCCACCCCTAGAGATCTCTTGCTTGGCCTCGGTTTGATGGGACAGCTGAGGCCTCCCCCGCTGCAGCTGTGACTTCCTCACCTGGCTGCGGAATGGAAGAACCAGCACTTGAGTTTCTCTCCCCCACCTACCATCCCCCAAAGAAGGTCTGACAGAGAGGAAAGCGGAGGGTAAAAGCGCATGCAGTGCACACTCCCCCTCGTGCCTGGGGGGTAGGGGAAGGATAGCCCTTCAACAAAATGAGTGGGGGATCCAGGAGCCCGCCCAGAGCACAGGACAGGGAATCTAATCACCATCCTGTCACCATCTCCTCCAGGCAGGTGGCCTCCGCGATTCTCTGTGCCTCATTCACTCCACCTGCCTCTCAGGGAGGTCATTGGATTAGCTGGGACCAGGAAAGTGAAGCTTTCAGAAGGTGCTTGGCACAGAGAAAGAGCTGGCTGGTGGTCGCGGTGTCACTACTGCGGCACCTTCCATGGACCAGGCTTGGCGGGTGAGTGCAGAGTGCCAGGCAAGCCAGCAGGGCACAGGCAAGAGAGGAGAGTGGGCCAGTGAGAGCAGCTCAAATCTCGTTTAGTGGTGAGCACAGTGTGTGTCGTTGTTTGGGGTCCGGCTATAGTGTGTACACAGGATACATAGTGAAGTGTGCACAGAAAGGCCGGGGAGGTCAAGACTAGATGAAAGATGCAAAATAGAGGCTCTCATCGTGGATAATTGAAGCTTGGAGGGTATTGGGGAAACCAAGTGGAGGTAGGAAAGGGGGGTGAGGGTGGACTAACCACCTGTGAGTGGGAGATTTGACCAGAGAAGGTAAAGGCCCGGAGTCCAGTGTCTGGAGTAAGCAGAGGTGCTCGGGGGGCCTCCTGGGAGTGATGGGGGATGAGCCTGCAGGTGAAGGAAAGGTCTTACCCAGATGAGCAGGATCCACTGGCCAAGAGGAAGGAAAAAGGCACTGAGCACAGAGGAAGGAGAATCCAATGAGGCTTAGAAAATTTTTAGAAAGCCTAGGCCAAGGGCAGAGGGAGTCAGCCCCTGGGAGCCCATTCTGTGAACAAGGGAGACAGGAGGACTGCGCGGCTAGCTGAGGGGTGGAGAGGCGTCTGCCAGTGACCAGGGGAGGAGGAGAGGGGCCAGAACCATGTGAGGGCAGAGTCAAAGGTAGGGACATACGGTCTGCAGCAGTGGGCAGAGAATCCGTTGTGTAGGACTAGTCCTGTTTCTTTGGACATGGGCTGGGAGGGCTTTGCTCCCAGCACATCCTGGAAGGGCAGACTCGCAGGACACAGTGGGACCTTGGAAGGGACCTTACTGCTCCCTTACTGCAAACTGCTGCTAGAACAATCCTTTCACACCTCTGGGATGAGGAGGGTTCGTGAGACCTCTGGAGATGTATTCAGATCTGTTTACCTCTTGTCAATACCCCTTCTGTGAAAGGCAGGATGTGGAAAACAGGATAACATAGGAGGCTCCAAAGACACTGGGTTCTCCTGCGACACTGGGAAGAAGGGACCCTAAATGTATTACTGAGCACCTACTGCATGCCAGGCATCTCTCCCTTCCTTAATCTGCAAGCCCGTCATGAAGGCAAGTGGCGTCGTCTCCATTTTAAAGATGCAGAAACCAAGGCCTAGAAAGCTGGTGCAGTTCGCCTGGGTTCTCACAGCTGGAAAGTGGCAAAGCCAAGAGGCAACAACACTCAGAGTCCGTCCTGTGCTCTCTTAAAAAAAAAAGTTTTTATTGATTTCAGAGAGAGGAAAGGAAAGGGAAAGCGAGAGAGAAACACCAATGATGAGAGCCATTGATCGGCTGCCTCCTGCACGCTCCCTGCTGGGGATCGAGCCCGGACAGAATCGAACTGTGATCTCCTGGTTTATGGGTCGATGCTCAACCACTGAGCCAGGCCGGTGGCTATTGCGTGACCTCTTAACCTCTAGGCTAGTGTCCGTGTCTTCCAGGGCGTGGTCTCCCCTTCACCCCTGCTACCTCAGCCCACCAGGCGTTTGCACCTCAGGGGTGGGCAGTGTGGTGGCCCTGCTCTCTCTTGCCTGCCCTTTTCTCCCCTCCTTGTTGCCAAGGCCCCGGCTTTCTCTCTCCTCCCTCCCTCGCCCCTCGGTAGGTGATCAAAGTCCCAGACGTCTGCGGCCCCTCTCCCCAGGGCTCCCCGGTACCCCTCCCCCACTCCCTCCTACCCCCTTTCATCCTCTGCCCTGCCCAGGCCTGCCCTCGACGCCTCCTTCGTTCCCCCTTCCACACCCTCCAGCTGCCTCTTGCTCTGATGCCTGGGATGGGCCTGCAGAGGCCACCTGGCCTTGAAATCTTCCCAGCCTGGGGAGCAGAGGTTTCCTTGAGAGCAGAGTGGCACAGCAGCTGGTGGCACCTCAGCCTGGATGGGGCCTCCAGGAGCAGACACACCTGAACACTGCCCTCAGGGAAGGGAGAGTGGAGATCAGGCCATAGTCTTCCTCTGGCCGAATTAACCACACGGGACATTGGCTGTGACATTTGCCAAATGAACCAGTTAATTGCCAAATTTGTACTGTCAGACAAATGGTTAATTATCTGGATAAGAATCTGAAATGCTAGATAGAGCTCCCCATTTCCACTCACGTGTCAATGGCCCATCATTAGTCTTCTTGACTGGGGCTCACCCTTCCCTCTGCTTCCTCAGTGTTAGGACAGGGGAGGGTGCAGGTGGGGTGGGAAGAACACCCCCCAGGTCATCTCTAGATGACCAGCTTTGGTCCTTGAGCAAGTCACCCCACTTCCCCGGGCCTTGGTTTCCTCCTGGCAAAATTGAACTAGATCCCTGATTCCCAGCCTGGCAACATATTAGAATGTTTATGGGAATCTTAAAAATAAAGACCCCAGGCTCTGACCCCCTGACTCAGAACCTCTTGAGGCAAAGCCCAGGAATCTGTCTTAACGACTCCTCAGGCAATTCAGGTCAGAGGCCGGCATTTAGAAGCCACTGGACTCCCGACGCCGAGGAGAGCCCGCCAGTCCTACAAAAACAAAGCTTAAAGTGGGGAGGAAGCAGCCTGGGCTGCAGCCCACTGGGGTCAGGCCCAGCACTGCCACTCCCCAGGACTGTAGCACTGGGCAAGTCTCTTGACATCTCTGGGCCTATTTCTTTTTTGTTTTGTTTTGTTGATCCTCACTGGAGGATATTTTTTCCATTGATTTTTAGAGAGTGTGGAAGAGAGGGAGGGGGAAAGAGAGAGGGAAAAACATTGATGTGAGAGGGACACACCAATTCCCACACATGCACAGGAATTGAACACAGGACCCTTAGGTGTGTGTGCTGATGCTCTACCACTGAGCAACACTGGCCAAGGCAAGCCTATTTCTTTGTCTATAAAATCAGTGCAGTAACCCCCACCAGGTGGGACTGTTGTCAGGAGTAACCATGTAAGTGCCAAGGCCGGTGCCTGGCACGTAGATGTGCTCCATAAAGACTGGTGTGTCCCTGCCCTTTTGCCTGTTACTTTCCTCCCTGCCTCCTGTCTCTAAACCTCTTTTATTTTGTAGTTTCCCCCTCAGCACCCACAGAGATTACCCTACCTCCTTTTCTTACCCACCCTGTCCCAGAGCAGGAGTTCCCCCAAGATCTCCTGGACAGTGGTCCCAGCCCCTCCATCACGCCCCAGGCCTTGAGCCTGGCTTCTCTTCCTGAAGCCCAGTCACCATTACCTACCCAGAGAGCTCTCGCCTCCACCTCAGTGTTCCCGGCTGAGACCTGTGACTGCCCATGCCTAGCAGCCTGGCAGCTCAGCCTTCACGTAAGAATTGGGCAATGAGGTGAGAAGCAAAGCTATGAGGCATGGTGAGGGAAACAAACTGAGCCGAATGACTGAGTTGGAAGAGTGGCCAAGGTGCTGAGGCCCTGAGATGCGGAGTCTGGTCTGCTCTGAGGACCTCGGAGCTCATGCCTCCAGAGTGACGCCAGCTGAGTGCTCCTCTGCACAAGCCCACTGTGCTGCCAACCCAGAGCCCCACCGGGCCCAAAACAGGTGGGTGCAGAAGCCAGGTAGGCTGCCCCAGAGCCAGTGGGACTTGGGATAGACAGAAGGAAGGGCATTGAGACACAGGAAAGATGCACATGCACACTGTAATCCCATCAGCCCCACCTAGCCTGGGAGTGTCCAGAGGCAGAGGTGGTGGGTATCTGTGTGACCCCTATGACATTTAGAGTGGAACTGAAAGCATTCTGACTCTGGTCCCCCAGGACTGTCATGTTGCCATACCAAGTGTGCCTGCCCAGCACTGCCTCTGCTCGGAGTCTGTGGATAGAGCTGAGGCCCAGCCTGTGAACGCCCACAGCTGTGCTGTCTACAGCCTCCTGGAGCTAGCCTGAGATCAGTCTGAGATGACCTCACCTGGGCTTTCACCAGCCAGCCTGTATAACAGGTTCTGGGCAGAGTCCTTGTAAAAAGCTGTGTGGGGGCTGGTGTTTGGGTCTGAAGGGGATGCTTCCGAAAGATGCCAGGATTGATGTGCTTCATTTTGATTCATTAACTCCACTCTGTGCCAATGTCCCCCCCGTCTGAGGTTTCAGCAGAGTCAGGCCTAGACAAGCTGCTCTGCTCCCCCTCAGTCTCCTGGCTGGTGGCCACCATGCCTTCCTGCCTACCCCATGCCTGCTGGCACACCACACACACACATGACTTGACTGCACACACGCTACATGAAGCTCACACCATCAAAGTCACTTCAGGGGATTAGACACTTTCCCTGAAGCTCCCATGAAGCACACGTAGCCTGAATCCTACCCCCGCAAAGCTTTTCTTCTAAGTTGCTTTCAAATCCTGGAAGAGAACTTATGGGGATTGTTCCCCAAACTCTACAGGCTTGGACAGACCCCCTCCTTTCTCTGGCCTGTTCCTCACCTGCAAGGAGAAGAGGAGAGGACGAGATTGGCACTCACTCTGTGATCTGTAACTTGATGTTCACCTACAGCAGCTGCTGTGTAGCTGGGCAGATGCTCCCCAGACTTGTTGGTGTGTTTGAGCTCTGCCTCCTGACCTACACCATGAGCCCTCCAGGACCAAGACTGCACCTCTGAGTGCTCCAGAGGCCCCAGGACCAGAACGTGAACTCTGAACTCCTGGTGCTTCCAGGGAGAGCTGCCTGGGACCATTCTGTCCTCAGGGCGCCAGGGCTTTTCTTCAGTGGTGACACCTTTGTTTCAGATGAGATTTAGGGCCAAGCCCTGCATATAAAACTGATCAATAAGAGTGTGTGCTGCGTGTAGTAGATGTGGGGGGAGCCTGGAGCCTTGGCTTCTTGGCAGCACCTTCCTCCCTCCTTGTCCCAAGGCCTGAAGACATTTTCAACACTCCTAGGACTCCATGGGGTAATTTGAAAACCAATCTAGTCCAAGCCCTTGGTTTCACATATAGGAAAACCAAGACTGAGAGAGTGGAAGGGAGCCGGCCACAGCTGATTAGAGTCAAAACCAGAACAGAACTCAGTCAGGTCTCCTAACCCCAGTCAGAGGGTCTGCAATATTTTGGTTGCCCTGGATGAAGATGAAGCCCCTTATTCTGTTCTATTTCCCAAGTAAGAGCCTGAAGATGGGTTCCATGGCCCTGTCCCATCTCTGTCTCCCATGTGAAGCTTGAAGTCAGGCTGGGGTGGGAAAGTAGGGGGGACTGGGAACACTTTCTTCCTGGGCCAAATGAGGCTTCTGGAAAGCATCTTTGAGGATTTCCCATCTCGTGTGTCCCTCCCTGCCCAGGGGTATGGGCAAGGGGTGTGGGGAGAGAGTAGTCAACCTGGCCAGGGAGGCTGGGCATGGAGGGGTCCTAAGGGGTGAAGGAGCTCTGAGGAGAGCCAGCCCCTGCTGTGACCACCAGGAGGTGCCCCCAGCAGGAGGCGCCCATGGCAGGAAGCTGTGTGGCTGCTGCAGAGCAGGCCCAGCATCTGCGGGGCAAGGAGCCCCTGCTGAAGCTGAGCCTTAAACCAGAGAACCTTCTCTAAGTTTACACACTCACAAGCCTCACACGCCTCTGCTCTGCCCATAGAAGCACAGGTGCAATCACAAGCGGAACTCATGCAAACACATGCACACATCACATACACCAATGTATGCAAACACCCACGTATGCACACAGGCACCCGCATGCACATAAAACATGCACACATGTATGGATACCTACCCACACACAGACGCCAACCCTTACTACCAGTCCACCTATAGGCACGGGCACGTTACACATGCAACCACACACAGGGCGCACAGGCCCAACTGGGAGGAAGTAAGGGAGGCCAGCGAGGGAGGCAAGAGATGGGCTGAGGGGATCAGGCAGAGCACCAAGAAGTCACCGTCTGCAAATGTAAACTCTAAAGCCAGAAATAAAGGACATTTAAAGGTCCAAATTCCCTCCTCACCCATGACCCATTCCCCAGGGGCCAGTCCTGCTTAGAGAGAATTTAAGAATTCTCTCTCCCTTAAATAAAAAAAGAAGAAACAGCCCAGTCACAGAGCCCAGCTGATTCTCTGATCTGACTTGAATTTATCCCCAGATCCCCGCCAAGCTCCCAATCTTTTCTGAGCCTCTATTTGCTCATCTCCTGAGGCCTTGTAGGATTGGGGAGCTGCTTCTGACCCCAGCCTGGAGGTGTGCAGGGGCAAAGGAGAGTCAGAGACAGAGGAGATTTAAGCCCCAAATCTTAGAAACCCCCAGTGGAGATCAGGTGGGGCGACACCCGTGAGGGCGGGAAGGCCTGGGGGCCTGCAGAGGCCCCGTAAGTTACCTCCTTCTCCGCCTTGGCCTCCTCCACGGTCACGGTGCTGTGATTCTTGTGCTCCTGGAACATGCAAAGGTAGCAGATGCAGGTCTGGTCCGTCTGGCAGAAGAGCTCCATCGTCTTGCCATGCAGGGGGCACTTGCGGGCCTCGAAGTCCCCGATGGGCTCCAGCAGCTGGTGATCACGGAAGGCAGCGCCCTCCAGGTGGGGCTTGAGGTGCAGCTCGCAGAAGGAGGCCTGGCACACCAGGCAGGACTTGACAGCCTTCTGCTTGTTGCCGATGCAGGAGTCGCACAGGACCTCCTCAGAGCCTGGCCTGGCCCGCAGGAGGGGGCCCAGGTCCGCCCGGGGGTAGCTGGCCCTGCGGCTGTCGCCGGGCTCCGGAGCGGGCGCGGGCACGGGCGCGGCGGGCCTCCGGGGCTCCGAGAAGACGGTCTTGCGCAGCTCCCCCTTCTCCGCAAAGGTGACGGGTGGCTTCTTGGCAGCCCCCAGCTGGAGGCCGGCGTAGGGGGACCTCCTGCCTTCCCCGGAGTCCATGCTGAAGTAGTTGGGGCCCTTGTCGTCCACGGACTCCACAAACTGGATGATGGGCCGCCGCCAGTCGCCCCCCAGGAACAGGGAGCTCTTCCCCTCAGCCAGTTTCGCGCCGCCGCCCAGGCTCTTGCCCTCAGCTACCTCCCCAGCATGCCCGTTGGTGGTCTGGGCCTCTCTGCCGTCAGCCTTGGCCCCGTTCTCCAGGCTGCTTGCGGGGCCTGGAGGGCTACCAGCTTCCCTGGCTTCAGGGCCAGCCCCGTTGCTCTGGGGGGCATCTGCGGCTTCCATGGCAGGCACTGGGCTGGCTGTCTCGGCTCCCTGGGCTGCAGGGTGGTGACCTCTCCGGTGGCCGTCTGAGCTAGGAGTGGGACAGGCAGCTGCCGGCCTGGGACACACCTGTGGGCGCAGGGAGGAGGCGGCGCAGAGGGGAGGGACAGCCGGCGCGAGCCTGACACTAGGCAGCCTTCCCAGCAGAGCCGCTAATTATACGGGGCCACACCCTGCACATTCATACCTAACCTCATTTTTTAAAGAAGCGTTTTTTTCTCCCCCAGTTTAATCATTTTCTACAGCTCAGCAACCAGTTGGGCTGCTTCCTTTTGATGCACCTTTTTTCTCATCAGGAAAGTGGGGAGCCTTTGTCCTCACAGGTGGGGCAAAAGCTTAGGTGTCCAAAGAGGCCCACAGGATAGAGGGCTATTAATTGGGTCGTACAAGCCAAACAGCCTTGTGATCTGTGGGCCTGAGTTTCAGGAGAGAGACTCCCTGCCTGGGACAGTGAAGTTTCTCATCTTAAGGAATGGGTTCCAGGGATTTTAGGATTTGGAACAAAGCGGCTACCAATTATTTAACTCACCTTGCCAACTTCCAGGCTCTGTCCTCCGTACATCATCAATACAACAACCTGTTCGATGATCCCCATTTAATAGATAAGAAAACTGAAGCTCTAAGAAGATAACTCACTGACCTAAGCCAACTGAGAGAACCGACATTTGAACCCGAGGCCTTTGAGATGCTCAAGTTCTTTCTCCAGCTAAGGTGTCATAGAGCCACCTAAATATCTCAATGGGATATGGCTTCTGAAAATCATGGCTGTCCCAGTGGCCCTAACAAGATGCATACAGACCTTACATTATTTCTATAAGAGCAGGTCAGAACTTGCTTGGATCTAAAAGACAGAAAAACAGTAATGAGGGGAATGCAAGCAATGCCAGGCCAGGTGGCTGGGCCCAAACACTTAATTCTCATCTGTCTCCACAGTAGGTTTGCTCGTGACTGAAAGAAAAATCTGCCCACCTTCTCTGAGCCAGGCCTCCAAAAGGAGGCCAGTGAAGTGTGGAAATAAGATTATTTCAGAAGTGAGTGTTCAAGTGTGATTATCATTAAGTACAGAGTTCAGGAAGAAAGTGAGAAAAACTACTCCAGCCAAGGCCCCTTTTGGACCACCTGCAGGAACACTTGCCAGGATATGCCACCTGGTCATTTCAAAGCCATGACCCATGGCCATGGTCCTGGGAGCCTCCCCCATCGAGTACATAACTGTGCCTCTCCCAGGCTGGGCTGGGTGGGACAGACAGAAGATGGGTATGGCTGGGGTGGCAGGTTCTGGGTGGTGTGCATGGAGGAGAGTGGGTTTCCCTCCCTCCCCTTGAATCCAGGTCAAGCTCGAGTCTCCACCCCTTTGGCTCACCAGGCTAAGCAGCTAATCTTTTGCAATAACATCCTTGGGAACAACAGCAGAGACAAGCAGTTCACAAATCAGCCAGAGTTTTAAGAGGTGTGGGGTGGTGTTGGGGTGGAGAGTGCTGGCTTAATAATGGGAATTCCCTCTTACCTGATGCCTCTGTTCTCAGACCCCACAGGAGCCACCTCTTGTTTGAACTTACTGGTAAGTTGGCCAAGAGCTCATGGGGCCTCCTAGGGTGGGGAACACTTTCTCCAAAACCCAGGCACAGTTCCACTGGGCATGGAGGGAGAGGGAGAGGAAGAGCAGTGCTGTGCTGGTCTGCTGGGTAGGGGTATGCCCCCTCTTCTGATAGTGTCTCCCCAAACCTGTGAGAACAGGCTATAAGGAGAAAAGAGCAGGGAAGCCAAGGAGGAGCAGAAGAGGGAAACCAAAGGGTCCTGGTTATGGATCCAGTGTCAATGCTGGCTGAGCCCGAGGTGCTGCACTGGGGGGCCTCTGCAAATCCTCAGAGATCATGCACCTGTCTTCCAGAGGTCTGGGGAACGAGTCTGAGCCTTGGGAGTAGGCCGACACAGAGCAGATACTCAGGAAACACTTGTGGATGGGTGGAAGGGTGGGTGGGAGAAATAAATAAAAGGTAGATGAATCTGAGTGGGGAAATGGATAGATAATAGACATGAGAAATGATAGATGGACAAATGGACGGATGGACAGATGGATGGATGGATGGATGGATGGTGAGTACATAGTTGGCAAATGGAAAAATAACTGAAAAAAGGATGAGAAAAGGCAAGAATGGAGAGAGGAAGAAATAAGTGGGAAGGTGAGAGTTAAGAGGAGGGAAGAGAAAGGATGGAAGGAGATGAATAGGTAGCAGGAGGTGAGTGTGCTGATACAAGTTTAGCAACTGGCTCTTCCAGGGTGAAAAAGCACTGGTTTGTAGCGTGCCAACTTCAAGCTGCCAATGCAAGATGTGTGGGGAAGAGATGCACACAATTGGCTCTCTGGAGCCACTGGGAGCCAGCTCCAGCATATCACAGAAGACTGGCGGGTAACTGAGGTAGATTAATAGATTGTAGGGGGAGAACAGACATATGGATTCTGGAAAACGCTGCCCTCAGTTGTCCTGAGGGAGGAAAACAGGTTTAAGTGATTTCAAGGCAGCAAAATCAAGGCGAATCTTGGTCTTCCACAAGGCTGTCCCTCTGACCCAAGCCGGCCGTGAGGGCACCTTCCTTTGAACCCCTCTAGCATCCCTGCCTGTCCCACTCAGAGGCATTGAGCTCAGACCACTCAATATTGTTGTGTGATTACTTGTTGACACAGATTTACTGTGTGCCAGGCTCTAAACAAGGGACAGATCGCACAGGCATGAATGAGCTGGAGAGCTCACAGTCCAGTGGGAAAACAAACCAGTGAGTCAATTATTTGAATTTGGCGTGAACAGTGAAGGAGAGACCCCTATGTGAGGGGCTTGGGCTGCCTAGAGGAGAAAGAGCCCGGGGCAGGCTGAGAGAGGCCTCTCCCTCCAGCCAGGCTGAGCAGGGCTCCCTTCCCAGGCACAGAAGCATCCTCCCCAGCCAGACAAAGGTGACCTGGGATTTGACTCAGCAGATATTTATTTGGTTGAACGCTGGTTCACTGGTCTTTGATCTTCCGGGGCAGGGGTCCCAGACCCCTTCCTCCCTTGGGGGCACACTGATCCTTCCAAATGCCCGGTGGATGGTAGAGCTCCTAGGGATCCTCAGAGCGCAAGGCCTGAGAAGACCCTCTCAGGGGAAGCCACAGAATAATTGTTCTTTGAGGATGGCTGCAGCCTCACAGCCCTGGGGCTGAACCGAAGAGCAAGGTTTCTACCTGCTCTAATACTGAGGGCACTGAGGACCATCTATGGGAAAGTGGTTGCTCCAAGGGCTCCTCCAGGCAGCTTGCTCCAGCCCTGCCACTTGTGGCCATCCAAGGGCCTAACTACGCTCAATCCCATCAACTTGGGCCTGGCCCTCTCCAACCCCAAATCCAGTTGCACAGGTTCCACAAAAGGACATTCCCTGATGATCTGCAGAGCCTATGTGTCACACACTAACTGGCAAAAAGACCCCAAAGGCCATCCATCCAGCACTGTGGCTGGGAGGGGGATGGTGCCTGGAAGCAGAGGAACCTCGTCAATTTTAAAGGCCTTGAAAGAAAGGGATCCCAGGGACCCCTCAGTCACTCACCTTCTATCTCATCCTGTTCTCCTAGTGCAGCTTTAAGCCTTCCTCCTGCAGCACTGCTCCCTACCCAAGGTGATGGTGGGTTTGACTTACTGTAGTCCCTGCCCCATCCCTTGCAAGGTTTAGGAGGTGAGGAGATCTGGCAGTGTGACTTGAAGAGAAGGATCCTTATGGATCTGGGTGAATTCTTCCTCTTTAGATGAGGCTTGCCTGCCGGCTAGCCGCCCACCTGTCAGCCAACCTCAAGCCTCCTCCCAGGCTTCTCTCCTGAAGCACCTGAAAGCAGTTCCCTCCTGACCCGGCAGGTGCAGTAGCCTCACCCACCCTCTGCTGTGGCCTGGTGATTCTCCCACCAATCACCTTCAGATGAAAGAGGAAACCCCTTGAAAAGAGAAAACGCCTTAGCTTCCTTGGAATCTAGGGTTGGGGGCACAGCTGCCAGTCCACCCCGTGCCTCCTAGCTGGACTACATTTACAAATGTCTTTTAACAGACTTGCAAAGAGGTTAGACTTGGGGTGAAGACGGCAGAGTAAGTGCAGTGCTTACCTCCTCCATGCCCACATCAAATTTCAACTAAATTATAGAACAACCATCACTGAGAACCACCCACGGTCTAGCTGGACAGAGTTCCCCAAACTAAGGATACACAAGACACCATGTCGAGACTGGCAGGAGGGATGGAGGCTGGAAACCGCTCCACCCCTGGCAGCGAGGAATCAGGAGGGATGTCTCCACTTCAGAGCAAGGCTCCAGCCCCACACCACACCAGGCTCCCCAGCCTGGAGCACCGGAGCCGAGAGGAGGAGTTCCACATTACCTGGCTGTGAAAACCCTGCGGATTCCTCCCAGGTGATGGGAGGGCTGCAGTCGACCCAGGCCTCTCTTAAAGGGCCCGAGCATAGGCTCACTCGCTCCCAAACACTGGCCATAGGCTCCAGTGAAGGGGCAGCAGCTCAAAAAGTGCCAGGGACACACGGACAGAAACCAAATCCTCTGGCTTCAGGGCAAGGGCTGGAGGGGCAGGACTGAAGTCCTGGCTGGCTGGCACCCTTGTCCCTTTGTTGAGCCCTCCCCCACACAGCCAGCAGGTGCAGGCAGGGGCCAAACCTGAGTCTCCATTAACCTGGTTAACGCCGCTCGCCCCCGCCCTGCTGATCCCTTAAGACCTGGCCCCACCCAACTCACCTGCCTGGTCCAAGCATTTTCAGTGGCTGTTCCACATAAGCCACAGATCTTGCCTGCACTGTGGTCTTTCCTAAAATCTCTCAAAGGTCTACAAACCCCCAACAAGCAGCAGCTGGCCTTGGCATGACCCATACCTCTTGCTAAGTGTCCTCAAGCCTGGCACTAGTGTCAGCCAGCCTCAGTTCCTAGCATAGCCTTTCCCAGGGCCCTCCAAGGCCAGCACAGCAGCTACCAACCACTTCATAGCTCCTACCAGGGGCCCCTAGGTAAGGCACAGGCAGAGACTGACCTGGGCCTGCATCAGAGACCCTCCCAACAGGCCTCAGAACCAATACAACCACCAAATTAGCTCCACAAATGCTACTCACAAAGGATGAATTCGGTGGGCACGAGAGCCCGCTGAAGCAAATCCTGCTCTGTGGGGTCAGCCCACACACAATAGCTTGTCCACAGGCAATCCTCACAGCCAGTCAATATGAGGGTCAGTCCCACCCACTGATGTGCCAACAGCAATCAAGGCTCAACTATAACAGAAGGGCACACAACCCACATAAGGGATATCCCTGGAGCATCCAGCTCGGGTGACCAGGGAAACTGCACCGCTGGCCCCGCACGACCACCCCGCCAATCCTGGGAGGTGTGGCAGCTCCAGCTAATACACAGAAACACACAGGGAGGCTGCCGAAATGAGGAGACAAAGAAGCAAGTCCCAAAGGAAAGACAGGACAAAACTCCAGGAAAGGAATTGTACAAAATGGAGACAAGCGACCTACCGGGTGCAGGGTTCAAAACACGGGTTATATTCCTGTGCGCCATTGGTGGGATTGCAGATTGGTGCAGCCACTGTGGAAAACAGTATACAGTTTCCTCAAAAAATTAAAAATACAACTGCATATGACCCAGCAACCCTACTTTTGGGTATTTATCCAAAGAAATCCAAAACACTACATCAAAAAGATATATGCACCCTATGTTCATTGCAGCATTGTTTACAATATCCAAGATACGGAAGCAACCTCAGTGTCCATCAATAAACAATTGGATAAAAAAGAAGTGGTATACAATGAAATCTTTCTCAGCCTTAAAAAAAAAAAACAAAAAGGAATCTTTCCTTACTTTTAAGATTCAGCAAAATGTATTTTTAAAGCTTAAATAAAATACTTGTAAAGAAAAAGATCCCTTCTCCCCCCCCCCCCCATCCCTTCTCCAGTTTAAGCTTTAGGACACTTCACTGCAGTAAGGTCTTCTTTGGGTCTGAGTTAAACACTGTAAATGATGGAGCTGGAGTTGGGGAACTGAGGCTTTGGTCCTGCAAAGGGGAGGGGAGGGCTCTGGCCCAATCTTAACACTTAAATGGTTCTTTTGACTTCTGGGTATTTTTGCCTATTTGATGTGCTTCTAGATATGGACAGCAGCAAGAAGGCCATGGTGGTTCAAAACCTTATAGCAATAATAAAATTTCTGAAGTCCAATTTTCTCATTTCTGTTATTCTAATATTACAGAGTTTATCCTGAAATTAGAGGGGTTTCAATTACATATTAAAAAGAACTCTCTAAATTGAGAAGTTCTGTTCCTGCTAAATTCCCTTCTTGGAAGAACTTTTAAAACAGGACTGATTTCTACCTGCCTAGAAGGTTTTAGGCACCTGCCTGGGAGGGCAATGGAAAGGAGAGGAACAAACATTTTTAGCAAATCTCCAGTGGGCCACAGTCCCAGCCCTTGGCTACAGAGAAGATAGACACAGTCTCCACCCTCAAGGGCTCTCATCCTCCTGGGTCCCTCCAGATTCAAGCAACAGTTCTCATACGCTTCTTCTAAGGGGTGCCCTCTGATCTCTCCAAGCTTCCTGCCTCCAGAAAGGCATGAGGTCTGAACCCTAACTCTCAGTAAACAGAAGAAAGGTGGAGCCTCCCCAGCGAACAGTAATCAGATCTGGATCTGGTGGGACAACCCTGACCCAGGACATCTTCTAGGAGAGGTCAGCAGAGGCTCTGCAGCCCCTGGCCTGGCACTTTCCTGACCCTGACCTAGGCCTCTGGGGAACATATCCAGTAGGTCAGGCTGACTCCTGGGGCTGCCCGTCAGCACCCATAAGGGACGTGTGATGGTAGCTTTGTGTGTCAGGCAGTGCTGCAGCACCTCGAGATTCAATCAGATACTAACCCAGGTGGTGCTGTGAGGTGCTCTGGGATATGGGAAGCATCGCATATTGGCCTGTAGGCAGAGGAGAACCCTCTGTGGTGTGGGTGGGCCTTGTCGAGTCAGCTGAAGGGCCTGAAGACTGACAGCTGAGGTTTCCTGGAGAAGACAATTCTGCCTCAAAACTGTACCATCGATGCCTGCCTGAGCTCCCAAACTGGCAGCCTGCCCTCGGATTTCAAACTTAACAGCCCCCACAACTGCACGAGCCAATTCTTTCATATAAGTCATATGTGCTTTTGGTTCTGTTTCTCTATGAAATCCTGATTGATTCCTCCGCAGCCCAGCTCTGGCCCCCTGGACCTCCGGCAGACTTCCTCAGTGAGAGGGGACCTTCCCTAGGACCTGTGGGGACTGGCTTTCTGTGGGTAGAGCTGGAACTGGGGTGAGCGTAGTGAGTAAGGAGAATTTGGGAGGAAGAACCCTGGTACTTTCTTGGTGTGTAAATTTGGGCAAGTTTCTTAATCTCTCAGATCCAGTTTCCTTGCCTACAAAATGAGGCTAATCCTAGCTCCCTGGCAGGACTATTGAGGGATTAAGGAGGTAAGGATGGTGAAAATCCCTAGACAGCACACGGCTCACAAGAACAGCTCAGTAGGAGCTTGTTTCCTGCATCGCTTTAGGAAGAACGCCTGCCTCTGCTGGAAGGGGAGCGGGAGGGCGGGACGCCCCTGACAGCCCCGCCCTCTGGAGCGGGTGGGGCGGCCTCAGCCCTGGGCCTCTGGCTCTCCTCCGCTCCACGCAGCTCCAGTACCTTCCAGCTCTGAAATTCTATGATTATAGGGTTGCATCCTAAAATACAGAGAAGGCCATGAAAATAATTAGAGACTTGGAAAACAAAACCTGAGAGGAAAGAGTTAAAGGCACTGGGGTTATTTGGCCCGGAGACACTCTTCCTCTTGGCAGGGTTACCTGTCTACAGGCCTAAGCCCCTGCTCCCAACAGGAGTGAACCCACTAAAGTGCAGCCAGGGGGACTGAAGTTAGATGGAGGCATCTGTCCCACGTGAGATAACACCTACTCCTTTAGAGAACATGGGGGTGGTTTACAGGCCTGCCAGGTAGTAGGAATGAATCAGACCACCCCCGGCTTTCCTCTCTGCTGTTTGAATTCTAGAAACTATTTTCCCCAGAAAACTAGGGGGAAAGAGAAAGCAGCTGAGAGTAGATGGGGGGGGGGGTGCGGCAGTCACCAGGGTGGATAAGCTTGAGCCACAGGGTGGCAGGGTGAGGTGGGCTGCCTCACGGAGAGCAGGCCTTGCTCTCGGCTTGCTCTTAAAACTTCAGAAGGCGCCTTCCTTCCCCACCCCCTCCAAAGATCGATCATGAACCCTGCCCAGGTTCAGGTTGTGCTTACATCGCAGGAAGACAGTAAGAAACATAAGATGCACGTCCTGCCCTGAGGCTACAGTAGCTGGTGCTCTCTTCCAAGGCGCATGCAGACGGCCGCGCTCCTGAGCATCTTCCCCATGATCACCATCGTCATCACGGGGATAACAATTGCAACCACTATTCTGAATTGAGGGTGCACCCTCTGCCAGACAGATTACATAGATTATCCCTAATTCTACAACTCTTCCTGGTACATGGTACAGATGGGAAAACAGGAAGCAGAGGCCCAGAGAGGTGAAGCAACTTGCCCAAGGTCACACAGCAGACCTGGGACTCAGCCCTGGGCAGTCCATCTATGCCATCCAGACCTCAATACAAACCAGTCAGACAGCATCACCCTCATCTTACTGATGAAGAAATTTAGACTAAGTTGAGCAACTTGCCCTCAGTCACTCAACGATTAATCAGTGAAGCAGATATCCCAGCTCCCAAACCCAAACATTTCCCCTTAGTGAGAGTGACAGAGGCATGCGCCCCACTTTGCAGTCCTCTCACTCCCGCGAAGGAAGGAAGCAAATCCCTGTGAAGCCCCCCAGGGGGTGGCAGGCAAGAGTCACTCACTTATTCATCAAAGGCCTTAGACAGAATGATGCCAACACATAGTGTTTTATAGTTTTTTATTAAGCGTTTGCCAGGCACCAGGCTAAGCCTTTATCATGGGCTCTCTCACTCAGTCTTCCCATAACCCTGCGAGACAGGTGCTCTCCTCCTCCCCACATTTCAGAGGGACAGTGAGACTCCCGGAGGTTAAGTAGCTTGCCCAAAGTCAAGAGGTCAGTAAGGAGCAGAACGGGGTTTTGAACTCCACATATCTACTCAGGAAGTCTCCTCCTGGCCCTGGCTGTGTGGCTCAGTTGGTTAGAGCACTGTCCCAGTGCACCAAGGTTTCAGGTTTGACCCGGGTCAGGGCACATACAAGAAGCAACCAAAGATGCATGAATATGTGGAGCAACAGATCCATGTCTCTCTCTCTCTCCCCTCCTTCCCTCTAAATCAATAAATGAAAAAGAAAAATAAATATAAAAGGCTCCTTCAAATTTCTTAAACTCTACTGTTCGTTTTTTTCTTTCTGAGCCAAGCATGGTAACTGATTTAGTAGTCTAACAGCTACCTTTGTGATGCCTCTAAAAAGTCTCCCGTGTTTTCCCAGTCTCTCCTCCTGGGAATTTCATCCACAGCCCGCCTCACCACCCCATGGCTGTCTCACCCCTACGCCAGCTCAGGGTCCCTGAGGCTCCTCCCCAGGAGGGGCCATGAGGTCAGGGTCTGCTCTCCCGGCCCTAGCAATGCCCGGCTCCCTCAGGTGTGTGGTCTCACCTGAAAGCACAGCTGAGTCCAGAGCCCGAACCAAAGACAGACCCAGAGCCACAACCAGAACTAGACCCCAAACCAGAATGAGACCCAGAACCAGAGCACTCCCTGAAAGACAGAGTGAGTCACGTGGAAGGAGAGGCCAGCTCTGCCTGAGTCACTGCCCAGCCTGGGGGTTAGGAAGGGAGGGCTGGGGAGGGAAGGCAAGGGAACAAACTGAGGGGGCACCAAGGCACAAGCTGAGCACCATGGCCCTCAGCCCTAGGCTGCTCTAGGAGCCAGCCCTGCCCACCCTGGAGTCTTCCTGATCCAGCAGAAGCACCAGGCTCTGGGGGAGGAATGCACAAGGAGGCTGGGCAGAGACAATGGGTATGGCAGCTCCTGGCAGGGCAGCTGTTGGGCTTTTCAGGCCTCATCTCCTGGCTAGACTCACCCCTCACACCCAAAATCTAATGAACGTTCTGCATTTCCCAGAGGCCCTGCCAGGGAGTGCTCACCCGGGGCTGTTCACAGGCTGTTCCTTGGCTACCCCACCCACTTTGGGTCTTAGCTTAGTTGGCATTTCCTCCAAGAATCACTTCTTGACCCTTCTGCTCCGATCCAGGCTGAGCGGTCCCGCCTGTCCCAGCCCCCCTCCACCCCCTGCCAAGTTCTTCCTAGTTGCCCAGTGGCTGGCCTGGTTACACTGCAGCGTAACTGTCTGTTACTCCACATCCAGCCTAGCCATAGTCCAGTCATCTTTATGGCCACAGTGTCTCCTGTAGTGCCAGACACACTGTGAGGGTTTGATAAATACTGTTGAGTTAATGAATGGTTAAAACAGAACAAAAGAGCTAGTAGACTATAGGCATCTTGTGGGTCCTGACCCAAAGCCCGCGGTTTTCAAAGCAATGTCAGGTGCTCAGCTGGTTCTTGGCAAGGACAAATCAGGGTTCAAGGGCTGAGATGCTAACAAGAGCCATGAGGCAGTTACCCAAGTGGAAGGCAAGGTGGGACAGGGAGGCTCCCCAAAAGGAGGAGGCTGGGGTGCAAGGCTGGTTACCTGGCTCATATTTCCCTCCAATCTGAGTTTTCAGGGCGGCCAGGTAAGGAGACATGTCCTGTTAGAGTGCTGGCACGCAGACAGCAACAGCCTGGGGGGCGAGGGGGACGGAAGCTGGGGGCTGGGGAGCAACAGAGGAGGAGGAAGGCAGGAAGCAGCACTGTCCGTGGTCCCCCAAAGCGACGCTTGCTGTCCAGTCACAGCTTCACAACAATGCCGTTACCCAGACTGCGGCCACCAGAGCTCTCCTGCAGCTAATCTGGAGCCACTTGTGGACAAAGGGCAATGGGGCGGGGAGGGTAGCTAGGCAGGTGAGAGGGGGAATCGAAGAGAGCTGCAGAAATGTTGAAGAGCTAGAACGAGCAGTGAGCAAGAGCCAGAGTGAGAAATGAGAGGGAGAGAGGCACAGCAGACGGCGAAGGCGCCCCTCCAGTTGCACTCCCAGCCCCCAAACCCTCTCCCAACACTGTCCATATGAACACACACAGCTCCATGAGGTACAATTACCCTTTTCTTTTCTCTTTTATTTCACTTTTTATTTGACGTTTATGTTAAATGTCAAGCATACACAATGTAAACAAAATAGTACAATTTAAATCCCTAGCCTGGCCGGGCGTGGCTCAGCGGTTGAGCATCAACCTGGGATCCAGGCGATCAGGGTTCGATTCCCAGTCAGGGCACATGCCCGGGTTGTGGGCTCCATCCCCAGTCGGGGGCGTGCAGGAGACAGCTGATCAATGGCTCTCTCATCATTGATGTTTCTATCTCTCTCTCCCTCTCCCTTCCTCTCTCTGAAATCAATAAAGGTATATTTAAAAAATAAAAATAAATTAAAAAGTAAATGCAAATAAATCCCTATATACCCATCACCTCTTCAGTTATCATGCTGTGCCATTTTTATTTCACTATATTTTTATCCACTCAACTTCTATTATTGTTTGACATTACTATGTTTTAGGAAATTTTACATACATTAAGATATATAAATACTAGCTGCATAATGTTGGTAGATGTTGATATCCAAGAAACTCACACACCTAACATAACATGGTACATTACTATCTCACCAGAAAAGTCCTTCTTGTTCCTGCCCTGTCAATCCTACCTCCACCCCAAACTAATCTAATTTCTAACCATAGATTAGTTTTGCCTATCTATAATTTCACATACATGATATAGAATATATACTCACTTTTTTCCTCTCAATATATTGTTTTGGAGATCTATCTTGATGCACATATCAGGAGTTTCTTTTACAATTGCTGACTAGCATTCCAGTGTGTGACTATATTAGAATTTGTCTAGCAGTTCTGTTTTTGGTGAGCATTTGGGCTCTTTCCAGTATGTGACTGTTGTGAATAAAGCTTCTATAAACACTTGTTTTTGTAGGCATGTTTTCATTTCTCTCCAATAAATACTTAGGAGCAGAATTACTGAGTTAAAAAGTATGGTTAACATTGTACGAAACCATCAAAACTTTCCCCACAGTGGTTGTACTGTTCAGCATTCTCGCCAGCAGTGCCTATGTGCTCTACAGTCTTACCAACACTTGGTTTTGTCAGGCTTTTAAAATTTAGCCATTCTAATTGCTGTGGAGCAGTTGAGATTTTCATTGCTCTAATGACATGGTGTCAAGCAGTGTTTCATGTACTTATTGGCATTTACACATCTTCTTTGGTGAAGTATCTGTTCAAGTCTTTTGCCCATTTTTAATGAAGTTGTTTGTCTTTTTATTATTGAGTCAGAGTTCTTTGCATATTCTGGTAACAAGTCCTTTGTCAGCTATAAGTTTTCTGAATATTTCTCCAAATTTGTGACCTGCCTGGTTTTTTTAATGTTGTCTTTTTTATCAATTTATTAAGGCATAACTTACATAAGCTTCACCAATTTTAAGTGTACAATTCAATCGGTCTTGACAAATGTGTGCAACCCCGTCTCCACCGCGAGACGCACGCTCCAGAACACCTCCGTCCCCCACAGGGTCCCGCGGCGCCCCGGGCGCCCGCGCCCAGCCGGGAAGTCACGCGCTTTCCGGCCTCGGCCCTTCGCCTTCCCTAGAACGTCACACGGAACCTCGCAGAACGAAATCTTTACGTGGGCGTCGCGCACTGAGCACGGCGCTGTCCACCGGCGCTGTCGGCGCCACCGCAACACCAGCCGGGACCCCAATGCGCCGGGTGGCGGCCCCGCCCCGCCCCTCCGGCCCCGGCCCCGGCCCCGCCCGCCAGCTCCGGCCCCGCCCCCGCCCCCCCCCCGGCTCCGGCCCCGCCCCTCCGGCCCCCGCCCCGCCCCGCTCCGGCCCCGCCCCCTCCGCCCGCCCCCGGCTCCGGCCCCGCCCCTCCGGCCCCGCCCCCGCCCCCGCTCCGGCCCCGCCCCCGCCCCGGCCCCGCCCCCGCCCCCCCCCCGGCTCAGGCCCCGCCCCTCCGGCCCCGCCCCCGCCCCGCCCCGCTCCGGCCCCGCCCCCTCCGCCCGCCCCCCCCGGCTCCGGCCCCGCCCCTCCGGCCCCGGCCCCGCCCCCCGGCTCCGGCCCCGCCCCTCCGGCCCCGCCCCCGCCCCTCCGGCCCCGCCCCCTCCGCCCCGGCCCCGCCCCGCCAGCTCCGGCCCCCCCCCTCCGCCCCGCCCCCGCCCCGCTCCGGCCCCGCCCCTCCGGCCCCCGCCCCGCCCCGCTCCGGCCCCGCCCCCTCCGCCCGCCCCCGGCTCCGGCCCCGCCCCTCCGGCCCCGCCCCCGCCCCCGCTCCGGCCCCGCCCCCGCCCCGGCCCCGCCCCCGCCCCCCCCCCGGCTCCGGCCCCGCCCCTCCGGCCCCCGCCCCGCCCCGCTCCGGCCCCGCCCCCTCCGCCCGCCCCCGGCTCCGGCCCCGCCCCTCCGGCCCCGCCCCCGCCCCCGCTCCGGCCCCGCCCCCGCCCCGGCCCCGCCCCCGCCCCCCCCGGCTCAGGCCCCGCCCCTCCGGCCCCGCCCCCGCCCCGCCCCGCTCCGGCCCCGCCCCCTCCGCCCGCCCCCCCCGGCTCCGGCCCCGCCCCTCCGGCCCCGGCCCCGCCCCCCGGCTCCGGCCCCGCCCCTCCGGCCCCGCCCCGCCCCTCCGGCCCCGCCCCCTCCGCCCCGGCCCCGCCCCGCCAGCTCCGGCCCCCCCCTCCGCCCCGCCCCCGCCCCGCCCCCGCCCCGCCAGCTCCGGCCCCGCCCCCGCCCCGCCAGCTCCGGCCCCGCCCCCGCCCCCTCCGCCCCCGACCCGCCCCCGACCCGCCCCCGACCCGCCCCCGACCCGCCCCCGACCCGCCAGCTCCGGCCCCGCCCCCTCCGCCCCCGCCCCGCCCCCGCCCCGCCAGCTCCGGCCCCGGCCCCGCCCGCCCGCCCCCGCCCCGCCCCCGCCCCGCCAGCTCCGGCCCCGGCCCCGCCCGCCGGCCCGCTCCGGCCGCGGGGCCTCGGTGTTTGGGCTCCAGCGGGGACCCGGCGGCCCGCAGCCCGGGGAAAAGGGAAAGCGCCCACTTCCCGAGCCAGAGGGGTGCCGACCGGGGCAGACAGACGTCTCCCCTCCTCCGGCCTGAGCGGTCTGTCCTCCGGCAGGTCAATTGGTCCAAAAAGCGCTGCCTTGATCGGTTGAAGTGGAGCTGCTCTGATGGCAGTGAGGAGCCCCAGGACGCAGCTGCAAAGCCCGACTGGACGGGGCGGTCGAGCCCGGCGGTTGGAGCCCGGCGCGGGGCGGGCGGTGCAGCCCGGGGTGCCGAGGGGGCGGCCCGCGTGGCTGCCTGGAGCCCTCCTTGGCAGGTATTTTATTTCTCAAGGACAAGTGTGTTCGGATTCACCCATGTTGTTGCCTGTATAAATAGTTCCTTTTTAAAAGTTAACGGTACTTCACTGTAAAATAATCTACAATTTTTTTATCCACTCACCGCTTGATGGACACTTAGGCGTCTGTGTTGCAGCCAATGTAGATAAAGCTGCTGTGGGTATCTGCGTGAACCCCAGGAGTGGGCCTCTGGGTTATGCAGTGACAACGTGTTTAACTTTACCAGCAGCTACGAACCGTTCCCGGCGGCCCTGCGTCCCGCCGCCCCGCCGCCGAGCCGCGGGGGCGCGGGGCTCCCGGGGCGGCTCGGCCTCCCCTTACCTAGTAACTGAGGGTGCCGAGCTGCTTTTCTTGTGCTCACTGGCCGCTTCTTACCTTCGTTGGTGAAAGGTCTCTCCCAGTCTTTCGCCCAGTTTTTAATCAAGCGGTTTGCTTTCTTATTGAGCGGGAAGAGGGTTTGTTGTTTTTTTAATATTCTGGATCTAAGACCTTTTTCGGACGTGTTTTGCGAATATTTTTTACCCCATTGTGGCATGCCTGTTTATTTTTGTAACCATTTCTTTTAAAAAGCAAAAGGTTTTCGTTTAAGTCCACTATGTTTATTTCCTCCCCTTAGGGATAGTGCTTTCTGCATCCCATCAAAAAAACCTCGTGACTAACCCAGCATTACAAAGATTTTATGACTTTGACCCACTATTTTAAGTTAAATGTTTATGGTGTGAGACAAAGGTCATATAAAAAAATAATTTAGACATTCAACTGTTTATTTATGGAAAAGACTCTTATTTCCCTCATTGAATTACCTTAACATCTTTGTGAAAAGTCGGTTAACCCTATACACACGTGTTAGTCTGTTTCTGGGCTCCACTGTTCCACCGATCTAAGTCTATTGCATGCCACAAAACAGTCTTAATTACTGTGATTTTATTGTAAGCCTTGAAATCAGGAAGTAATTTCTCCAGCCTTGTTCTTTGTTTTTCATAGGGGGGGTGTGTGTGTGTTCGCTGTTATACACCTTTGCATTGCCATGTAAGTTTTAGAATCAGCTCGTCAATTCCTCAAAAAATCTGCTGGGATTTTGACTAGGAGTACATTAAATCTATAGATCAGTTTGGGGAGAATTAACATCTTAACAGTATTGTCTTTTGGTTCATAAACATGGCATATCTCTCTATTTACTTAGAGCTTCTTTAATTTCTCCCAACAGTATTTTGTAGTTTCAGTGTGCTGTATAAATTTTGCTAATTTGTCCCTACGTATTTCATGTTTTTGTGCTATTGTAAATGTTATTATTATTTTTTAAAACCTCACCCAATGATATCCTTACTAATTTTAGAGAGAGAGGAAGGGGGAGAGAGCAAGAAAGAAACATCAATGGTAGAGAAACATTGATCAGTTGCTTCCGTATGTGTCCCAACCTGGGGTTGAACTGGCAACCCAGGCATGTGCCCTGAGTGGGGATCAAACTCACCACCTTTCAGGGTATGGGACAATGCTCCAACCAACTGAGCTACACCAACCAGCACTGTAAATGTTATTTTTAATTTAAATGTCCAGTTGTTAGTTTCTAGTATATAGAAATACAATTAATTTTTGTATATTGAACTTGAATCCTAAAACTTTGCTAAACTGACTTATTCTGGTACCTTAGATTTTTTTGTGGATTGCTTAAGATTTTCCAAATAGACAGTTATGTTGACTATAAGTAAAAATAATTTCGAATTTTCCCTTTATAACAACATGACTTTTATTTCTTTTTCTTAAATTATTGCATTGGTTAGGACCTTCAGTACACTGTATATTGAATAGAGATAGTTACAACATGGAGGGAGGAATTGGCAAAGGTGGTAAAATGGTACAAACTTCCTGCTGGAGCATTAATATGTTCTGTGGGTATGATGTACAGCATGGTGACTTTGGTTAACAACATAGTATTTGCATATTTGCGTAGTAAGTTGCTAAGAGAGTAGATCTTAAAAGTTCTCATCACAAGAAAAAATTATAATTACGTGAGGTAATGAATGTTAACTAAACTTGTGGTAATCATTTTGCAATATATACATTAGACTAATATAATGTTATATGTCCATTATATCTCAATAAAACTGGGATGGGGCAGTATAGTTATAACAGACTTCCTTGCCTTGTTCCTGATCTGAGCTGGAAAACATTCAGCCTTTCACCACTATTATGTTAAAGGTAGGTTTTTTTGTAGATATTCTTTTTCAGGTTGCTTAAGGTTTTATTCTGTTCCTACTTTGCTAAGATTTTATTATGAATCTACGTTAAAAATTTTTTTAAAATATACCTTCATTGATTTCAGAGAGAGGAATAGAAGCATCAATGATGAGAGTCGTCATTGATCGGCTGCCTCCTGCACACCCCCACTGGGGATCGAGCCTGCAACCTGGGCATGTGCCCTGACCAGGAATCAAACCGGGGTCTCCTGGGTCCTAGTTCGATACTCAACTGCTGAGCCACGCCCGACCGGGCTATGTTAAATTTTGTCAAAAACTTCCTCGGCATCAATTGATAATGATCATGTGTTTTTCTCTTTTAAGACGATTTAAATGATGTCTTGGTTTCCTACTTAGTTTTCTATAAACAGCATATAGTTGTGTCATCCAATCTAACACTTTTTATCCAATCTAACAATCTCTGCTATTTAATTGGAGTATTTAGATCATTTAGATTTAATGTAATTATTACTATTCCTTGGTATAAGCCTCTCATCTTGCTATTTGCTTTTTATTAGCCCATTAGTTCTATGTTCATTTTGTCTCATTTTTCTATCTTCTTTGGGATTAATTGAAGATTTTTGATAATTCCTTTTTAAAAATCTCTATTAGTTGTGCATTAGCTGTTTCTCTTTATTTTATTTTTAGTGGTTGTTTTAGACTTTAAAATATACACCTTTAAATAATCTTTACCCTTTTACATATAGTTTATAACAGGAGTCAGTAAACTTTTTTTAAATAAAGAGTCAAAGAGTAGATATTTTAAGCTTCATGGGCCATGCAGTCTCTGTCACAACTACTCAATTCTTCTGTTGTAGCAAAAGCTACCACAGCCTACATATAAATGAATGAGCATGACGGTGTTTCAATAACTGAAATTTGAATTTCACATAATTTTCACATGGCACAAAATGTTATTCATATATTTATTTTATTTTATTTATGGATTTTAGAGAGAGGAAGGGAGAGGGAGAGAGAGATAGAAACATCAATAATGAGAATCACTGATCTGCTGCCTCCTGCATGCCCCCTGCTGGGGATCGAGCCCAGACTGGGAATCGATCGAGATCTCCTGTATCATAGGCCGATGCTCAACTGCTGAGCCAGCCAGCTGGGCACTGATATAAAAACTTTGTAACAGAACAGAAAGTCCTTACTTAATGACATTGATAGGTTCTGCAACTTTCAGGGAAATGATGTATGACAAAACCAATTTTACTCTAGGCTAATTGATATAAATAAGAGTTAAGTCCCTAAGGCATCTCATCAACATTATAGTAAAACTATGTTGGACAAAACAATGTTATTCAAGGACCTGCTGTATGCATTTATTTCCTGTCCCTTATCTTTCATGATATTCTTGTCACATATTTTACTTCCATATACACTATAAACCCAGAATACATTGACTTTATATATATATATATATTTTTTTTAATCGATTTCAGAGAGAGGAAGAGAGAGAGAGAGAAACATCAATGATGAGAGAGTCATTGATCGGCTGCCTCCTGCACGTCCCTGACTGGGGATCGAGCCCACAACCCGGGCATGTGCCCTGACCTGGAATCGAACCGCAATCTCCTGGATCCTAGGTCAGGCTACACTGATATTTTTGTTGCTACAAATATTCAATTAACTTTTTAAAAGATTTTTAAATGAGGAAAAAATTATATTTACCTACATATCTATCATTTTTAGTGCTCTTCATTCCTCTCTATAGATTAAAATTTCCATCTGGTGTTATTTTCCTTCTGCCTGAGAATTTCCTTTATATTTTATTCGTAGTGCATTTCAACTGACAATGCATTCTTTCAGCTTGATTGTCCAAAATGCCTTTTCTTCATCTTCATGTTTGAAAGATATTTCACTTGCTACAGAATTCTAGGATGCAGGTTTTCCCTCTGTTTTAAATACGTCACCTCCTTGTCTCCTGGCTTGCACATTTTTGATGAGGAGACTGCTCAGATTCTTACCTTTGCTCTCTTTATGCCTTTTTCTCTGTCTGCTCTTGAGATTTTCTCTTTGTCACAGGTTTTCAGAAATTTGATTATAATATACCTTGATGTAGTTTAAAACATTTTTTCTACTTGGGTTCATTGGATTTTTGAATCTGGGGGTTTGTACTTTTTAGCAAATTTGGGAACATTTTAGCCATAAATTATTTTAATCACTTTGTTCTCACCTGCTGTTCCCTCCGTATGAGACTCTAGCTACCTGTATATTAGGCTGCTTGGCACGTTCCACATATCGCTGAAGCTCTATTCCTTTTTCCCAGTATTTTTTTATCTGTGCTTTATTTTATATAATTTATATTTCTGATCTTCAAGTTCATTGATTCTTGTATATGAAGTCTCTAATCTGCTATTAATCCCGTCCAATGTATATTTTATTTCAGATACTGTATTTTCATAGTTAGGAGTTCCATTCGGGTCCTTTTAATTATCCATGTTTTCTCACATTATGCTCATGTTTTTCTCTACCTTCCTGAACCTATGAAGCATATCAATAATAGCTCTTTTAACGTTTTTGTTTGCTAATTTTGTTTTATCAGTTTTTCTATTGGCTGACTTATCTCCTGATGATGGGTCATAGTTTTCTAACTCATCTTATACATGTAAAGTTTTATTAAGTGCTGGGCATTGTAAATTTTATATGTTCGAGCTGGATTTTGCTTTTTTCCTTGATGTTGTGCTGGAACTTTATTCTGGTGCACAGGGAACTGACTTGTAATCAGCCGGAGCCTTTCACCTGTGTTTAAGCTTCTTTCAAGGTCCACAGCAGCCTGTAGGCTGGAATCGATTCAGCTTCAGCGCTGGGGTGACACCCTCCGGGGCGTTCTACTCAGTGTCCCATGTGTGATTAGGTCTCTCAAGTCTGGCTGGTGGGAGCACAAGTTTCAAGTTCTGTGCAAACTTCAGAAATTATTCTGCCTACTCCTTTTCTGGTGACCCTCTCCCTGGCTTTGGGCCATTTCCTCTCACATTGTAGATCAATAGCCAGTCAGACGCGAGGTGCATCTCTGCAGATCTCCAGGGTCTGTCTCTCTGTGAAGCTCCCGCCTCCGTTACCCTGCCTGCAAACTCAGCGCCTTGGCTCCCCTGAGCTCCAGTCACTTTCTCCTCAATTCACTGAGACCACCAGGTTCTATTTGGATTCTCTCTCCCTTTTCTACAACCTGGAAACTGCCTCTAGATAACGTATTTGTAGGGCACACTGCATTTGTTTCCCTTCTGTCAAGGACCACAGCTGTGCTGCTGTCTAAGATTTGAGAGGCATTGTTTTATGTATATAGTCCAGTTTTCTAGTTGTTTAAAGGTGACAAGGTAGACCTGGTCCCTGTTACTCCATCATGTTGAAGGCAGAAGTGTTTATTGATGAGCAAAGATTTTAAAAAATGTTTAATGAAATCTAATTTATAATTTTTTTCTTTTATGGGTATTGATTTTTGTTTTTTATCCAAGACCTCTTTGCCTACCTTTGGGTCTCAAAAACTTCTCTCCTTACTTTAAAAATCTTTTTATAGTTTTAGCTGCTATAATAAGGTCTATGATCCAATTCTTTTTTTTTCTTTTCTTTGATGTGGTATAAAGTTCAGGAGTCAAGACTCTTTTTTTCCTGGAAAAGATGCCCTATTGTTTCAGCACCATCTGTTGAAAAATGTTCTCCTCTCTATAGAATTACTTTGACATCTCTTTTCAAAATCAATTAACTGTGAGTGCAGGTGTATTTCTAGAATCTCTATGAAAGTTTATTGACCCTTATGTCAATGCAGCACTGTCTTGGTCGCTACAGCTTTATCGTAAGTCTTAAAGTAATCTAGTATAAGTTCCTCAGCTTTGATTTGCTTTTGGGGGATTATCTTGGCCCTTTGAACATCCATATAAATTTCTGAATAAGCCTATAAAATTCTATCAGTAAAGCCTTCTAGAATTATATGGAATATATTAAATCTACAGATTACTTTGGCAAAAATTTCATCTTTTCAAGGTTGAGTCTTCCGGTTCATAAATGTATCTCGCTCCATTTATTTAGGTCTTTTAAATTTCACTTAGCAATATTTTTATAATTTTCAGTGCACAATATTTTGTAACATTCAATGGTATAACTCTTAGTGCATCTTCTAAAAAAGACTTTCCTAAGTATTTTGTTATTTATAATACTATTGTAAGTGGAATTTTTCATTTTCCAATCATTTGCTGCTTGTATGTAGAACTACAGTTTATGGGTATATATTGACCATGTGTCCAGCGACCTGCTAAATTCACTTATCTCTAATAAGGTTTTTATCCACATAAACTACCATGTTATCTGTGAAGAATATTGTTTTACTTCCTTTCTAACATGTATGTCTTTTATTTCTGTTTCTTGCCTTGTTGCAATGACTGTGACTTCCAGTGTGACCTAAGTAGAGGCAGTGAAAGCAGACGTCTTGCTGTCAAGAAAGCACAGTCTTTCCCCAGTGAAGATGATTTCGCTCTAGGCTTTGTATAATGCCCTTTATCAGACTGAGAAAGTCTCTTGTTTCCCCTCTTTGTTGAGAGTTTTTATCATGAATAGGCAAAATTTTGTCAAATGCATTTTTTTGCATTTATTGAGATAATCATATGAATTTTCTCCTTGATTCTATGAATAAGGTGGATTATAATAATTGATTTAAAATATGAAATAAACCTCATTAGTCAGCTATATGATACTTTTTATATATTGTTGAATTCAATTTGTGAATATTTTGTTAAAGGTTTTTGTATGTCTGTTTTGAGAGATATTGTTCTATAATTTTTCTTTTCTTGTCTTTGTCATATTTGGGCTCAGAGTTATGTTGGACCTGTGAAAAGAGCTGAGAAATGTTCCTTCTTTCTATATTTTCTGAAAAAGTATGTGTAGTATTGCTATAATTTCTTCTTTAAATGTTTGATAAACTCACCAGTGAAACCATTTGGGCTTGGAATTTCCTTTATAGAGAAGTTTTATATAACAAATTTAATAAACTGGATGGGTATTGGACTATTTTGATTTTCTATTTCATTTTATGTCTATGTTGGTATGTTGTGTTTTTTCAAATAATTTGTCTACTTCGTCCAGGTGGTACAATTTATTGCAATAAATTTGCTCGTAACTGTCCCTTATTACCCGTTTGGCATTCTGTGGAACAGCAAACGCACGACTGAGGGTGCAGTGCCCTCACCCCAGCCACTGGCGACTGAGGTTTTCCTTTCCTTTCCTTGATCAGTCTCACGCGAGGTTTATCAATGTTATTAATGTTTTCCAGAAAAAACGTTTGGTTTTATGAGTTTTACCTATCATTTATTTTCTATTTCATTGATTCTGCCCTTTATTATTTCCTTCCTTCTACTTATATTCATTTTAATTTCTTTCTCTATTTCTAGTTTTTGAAGGTGAAAACTTAGATGATTGATTTTAAGACATTCTTCTTGGCTAATAGAAGCATTCAAACTGTAAAGTTTCCTCTGAGCACTACATCCACAAATTTGAATATATTGTATTTTATTATTATTTAGTTCAAAATACTTTTAAATTTCCCTTTTAGTGTTTTCTTAGAACCACAAGTTATATTAAGCTGTATTATTTAATTTTAAAATATTTGGAAATTTTCTATGTATCATAGATTTTGAAATTAATTCCATTTTGGTCGGAAAACATACTCTATAATATTTCAATTTTATGAAATTTATTCAGATGTTTTCTCCGTAGCATATTTTCCATCTTAGTGAAAGTCCCATGTGTACTGGGGACAATTGCTGTGTGTGCTATTCAATTAAATAAGTGTCAGTCCAGTCAAGGGAGTCTGTAGGGTCGCTCAGACCCTCTTTCCTGACTGAATGTTCGTCTAATTACTGAGAGAAGAGGGGTAAAGTCTGCAACAGTAACTGTGAATTTGGTTGCTTTTCTCTTTTGTTCTGTAAGTTTTGCTCCATGTACTTTGAAGCTGTTATTAGATTTAGTGCAGGTTATAATAATTATTTTTAATTATTAAATTTTTGTACAGATTTATAATTTTTATGCTTTCTTCATGTATTGATCCCTTTATTATTATGAAATAAACCTTTTTTTTGGTAATAGTCCTTGTTTTATTTTTTTTAAAGTTTCTTTATTGTTGAAAATATTACAGATGTCCCCTTTTTACCCCCATTGATCCCTCCACCCCGCATCCATCCCACCCCCAGGCCTTCCCCAGAGCAGTGTCTGTGTCCATGGGTTATGCTTATAAACATATAACTTCTTTGATTAATCTCTCCCCACCCACTCCCCCCTCCCCGCCTTCCCTCTGAGATCGCTCAGTCTCAGTCCCATGGTTCCATGTCTCTGGATTCATTTTGTTCATCAGTTTATTTTGTTTATTACATTCCACATATAAGTGAGATCATGTGATACTTGTCTTTCTCTGCCTGGATTATTTCAATTAGCATAATACTTTCTAGTTCCCTCCATGCCATCCCAAAGGATAAAAGATTCTTCTTCTTTACAGCTGCCTAGTATTCCATGGTGTGAATGTCCCACAGCTTTTTATCCACTCATCTACTGATGGGCACCTGGGCTGTTTCCAGATCTTAGCTATTGTAAATTGTGCTGCTATGAACATAGGGGTGCATACATTCTTTCTGATTAGTGTTTTGGATTTCTTAGGATATATTCCTAGAAGTGGGATCACTGAGTCAAATGGCAGCTCCATTTTTAATCTTTTGAGAAAACTCCACACTGTTTTCCACAGTGGCTGCACCAGTTTGCATTCCCACCAGCAGTGCACCAGGTTCGCCTTTCTCCACACCCTCGCCAGCACATGTCATTCGTTGATTTGTTGATGGAGCCATTCTGACAGGTGAGACCTCATTGTGGCTTTAATTTGCATCTCTGATGATTAGCGATGTTGAGCATTTTCTCATGTGTCTCTTGGCCATCTGTGTGTCCTCTTTGGAGAAGTGTCTATTCAGGTCGTTTGCCCATTTTTTATTTATTTATTTTTTAAAAATATATCTTTATTGATTTCAGAGAGAGGAAAGGAGAGGGAGGGAGAGAGAGAAACATCAATGATGAGAGAGTCATTGATCTGCTGCCTAGCCCACAACCTGGGCATGTGCCCTGACCGGGAATCGAACCCCCATCGCCTGGATCTTAGATCGACGCTCAACCGCTGAGCCACGCCCGGCCGGGCCCCTTGCCCATTTTTTAATTGGATTGTTTGCCTTCCTTTTGTTGAGTTGTATGCATTCCTTATATATTTTGGATATTAACCCTTTATCAGATGTATCCTTGGCAAATATGTTTTCCATACAGTGGGTTCTCTTTTCATTTTGTTGATGGTTTCTTTGCTGTGCAGAAGCTTTTTATTTTGATGCAGTCCCATTTGTTTTATTTTCTCCTTTGTTTCTCTTGCCCTAGGAGATGTATCAGCAAACATATTGCTATGAGAGATGTCTGAGATTTTGCTGCCTATGTTTTCCTCTAGGATTTTTATGGTTTTACGTCTTACATTTAAGTCTTTTATCCATTTTGAATTTACTTTTGTGTATGATGTAAGTTGGTGGTCTAGTTTCTTTTCTTTTTTTTTTTTTTTGCATGAACCTGTCCAGTTTTCCCAACGCCATTTATTGAAGCAACTGTCTTTACTTCATTGGATGCTCTTGACTCCTTTGTCAAATATTAATTGACCATAATGGCGTGGGTCAATTTCTGGGTTCTTTGTTCTGTTCTACTGATCTATATGTCTGTTCTTGTGCCAGTACCAGGCTGTTTTGATGACAGTGGCTTTGTAGTATAGCTTGATATCTGATATTGTGACGCCTCCAACTTTGTTCCTCTTTCTCAAGATTGCTGTGGCTATTCGGGGTCTTTTTTGGTTCCATATAAATTTTCGTAGTGTTTGTTCTAGATCTGTGAAATATGCTGTTGGTATTTTAATAGAGATTGTATTGAATTTATACTTAAGGTTATTACTGATAGGTGCTTATTTATTGCCATTTTATTTCTTTATGCCTGTTTCTCTTTCTATTTCTATTTCTTAATACAGCAGTGCCTTTAACATTTCCTGCAATGTTGGTTTGCTGGTGATAAACTCCTTTAGCCTTTTTTGTCTGGGAAGCTCTTTATTTCATATCTATTTTGAATGATAGCCTTGCTGGGTAAAGTATCCTTGGTTTCAGATCCTTGTTTTACCTTGAATACTTCATGCAATTCCATTCTGGCCTGTAGTGTTTCTGATGAGAAGTCAGCTGACAGCCTTATGGGAGCTCCTTTGTAGGTAACAGATTGCTTTTATCGTACTGCCTTTAAGATTCTCTCTTTGTCTTGAATTCTTGGCACTTTAATGTTGATGTGTTGGATGTGGGCCTCTTTGGATTCTTTTTGCTTGGACTCTCTGTGCCTCCTGAACTGGTGGGACTTTTTCCTTGACCAGGTTAGGGAAGATTTCTACTATTATTTCATCAAACAGGTTCTCTAACCCCTGCTTACTTTCGACCTCCTCTGGCCCTCCTATAATATGAATATTGTTACATTTCATGCTGTCCCACAGCTCCCTTAGACTGTTCTCCTGTTTTTTAATTGTTTTTTCTTTTGGGGTCTCTGATTGAGTCATTTTTTTCTACC
This sequence comes from Miniopterus schreibersii, assembly GCF_964146895.1. Classification (NCBI taxonomy): domain Eukaryota; kingdom Metazoa; phylum Chordata; class Mammalia; order Chiroptera; family Miniopteridae; genus Miniopterus; species Miniopterus schreibersii. Next base: position 1,596,695 of record NC_138112.1, on the reverse strand, counting down.
CTGTCTTCTAATTCTCTGATCCTCTCCTCAGCTTCCTCTAATCTCCTGTTTATTCTTTCCAATGTATTCTTCATTTCTGCTATGTCATTCTTCATTTCCTTCATAGTTTCCATATCTTTTTTCATGCTGTTGAGCATCCTTACAATCAGTATTCTGAACTCTATATCTGAGAGATTTCTTATCTCCATTTCATTTAGCTCTTTTTCTGGAGACTTCTCTTGTTCTTTCATTTGGGGCTTGTTTTTTGATCTCCCATTTTGGCTACTTTTTTGGATTTGTTTCTAAGTATTATGTAGATGTGCTAGGCATCTCAGTTTTTTGGAGGGTCTCTGGAACAGGCCAATGTCAGATGCAGTTTGTGTCTGGCCCTGAGTACCCTGTTTGGGGCTATCAACAACCCTAGGCCTGAGGTCTCCTCTTCTGGGTCTGGGTGCTGTTGGACAGGAACAACATGCACACCAAAGTCTGCTTTTCTAAGGCCCGGGTCCAGAAGCAGATCAGGTAAAGACTCAAAGCACCCTGGGGTCTGCCTCTGCCTGCAGACTGATTAATCTGATTCTCTTAATGGGCCTCAGGCTGTAGAAGCTCCACAGGGTGGGGTGGCTGGTTGTTATCAGTCTCCTAATAAGCCTTAGGCTGTAGAAACTCCTCTGGGCCAGGTGAGAGGCTTTCAGCGGGGTGGGGCAATTGCTTCCCCACTCAGGCAAAAGCTGAATATTGACCACCCAAGAAAGATGTCCTCCACAGTCTGGGGGAATGACTCGGCACAGGAATCCAGACGGGCATCCCCTGATCTCACTCTTCAGAGCCCACAACCCCAGACTCTCCCCACACAGCTCCAGTCCACTCTGCCCCCGTCTGCCAGAGCCCAAGGTGAGTGGCTGCACAAGAAACTTTGTGTGTTGGCTCTTTAAGAGGGTGCCTGCAGTTCCAGCTGCCTCTCCCTGGCAGACAGAACCCCTGCTGCTTTTCACAGCCATATGTTATGTGGGCAACTCTCAGTTCTAGTGCTCTGGGCTGGGAAGCCTAGCTTGGGGGTTTAGATCCCAGAGTCTTCAGTGGGAACCCCCACAGCTGAGATCTCCCTCCAGACCTTCAGCTGCTGCCTGTGGGAGCCCAGCCAGCCCTCTCACACCTCTGTGCTTTCTACCAGTCTCTGTGCAGTCTCCACTTTTTCTCCTTGGTTATGAGGGTGCTCTCCAGCCAGTCTTCAGTTCGTTTTCAGGATGGTTTTTCTATGTTTTAGTTGTAAATCCAGATTGGTCCTGGGAGAGTGTCAGTGTAGCTTCCACTCAGTCCACTGCCATCTTGAATCTCCAATAGTCCTTGTTTTAAAGTCTATTTTGTCCGATGTTAATATAGTCACCCCAGCTCTTTTATGAGCTGTATTTTACTGGTTATTAGTCGGAGGTCTAATGGAAATGAAACCTACTGGAGATCACTATCGATATCAATAATTCTACCTATAGCTGTATCTCTATCTAAAGAGAGAAAGATTGATAAAAAGATTCATTTCAAGCAATTAGTTTATGACATTGCAGGGGCTGGCAAGTCTGAACCTGTAAGTAGGGCAGGCGGGCAGGCGGGAGCTCCCAGGCAGGGCTGCCACGGTGGTCCACGGGTAGAACTTTCCTTCCTTCCTCTGGGAAATCTTGGTTTTGCTTTTAAGACTTTTCAAGAGCAAAATGGGATGAACCCCACCCAGGTTGTGGAGGATAATCTCCTTCACTTAAAGTCAAGTGACTAGATGTTAACAAATCTCCAAAATATCCTCACAGAAACACCTGGGCTAGTGTTTACTGAATAACTGAGAACTAGCCAAATTAACACAAAAAACTAACCATCACAGATGGTATATCTCTTTCCATCTTTCACTTTCAGAGAGCTCCCTTGTTACCCAGAGTGCATCTGTTACTATCAGCACGCCCTGCTTCTTGCCCAGTCAATCTACTTCTTTTAAAGTGTTTAATTAATCAATTTTTATCAAATATGTATCAAACTACATTTGCTGTATCAATACATTTGGGTTCAGGTCTGCCATTTCTTATTTGTTTTCTATTTATTTCATCTGTCTTTTTGTTCACTTGTTCTTCCTCTCCTGGCTTCTTAGGAATGAAGCAAATACTTTTAAATATTTTACTGTGATGCCTCTATCAGCTTTTTGGCTCTATATCTTTGCATTTTTAGGGATTGTTCTAGGTATTATAATATGCATCTTTAACTTACTACAATATACTGAGAGTTAATATTGTACTGCTTAAAATAAAACCTAGGAACCTTGCAACAAGATAGTTTCATTTACATTTACTTTCATACTTTGTACTGCAGTGGTCTAGCTTATGTTTTAAATAATAATATGTCTTTTAAAGAATTTAGAGAAGAAAATACAAAAGGCTATGCTATGTGCATAGCCTTTTATATTTACCCATATATTTATCATGTCTGATAATCTTTATTTTTCCTGTAAATCTGAGTTACCATCTGGTGTTGTTTCCTTTCAGTCTAAACAACTTTCTTCAACATTTCTTATAATAAATTCACTTTATTTTTATCTTAAAATTTGTTTTCATTATCGAAGACAGTTTTGCTGAATATGGAATTCTGAGTTGACAGGTGGGTGTTTTTTTCAGCATTTTGACGATACTACTGAATTGTTTCTTGGCCTTCATTGTTTATGAGAAGTTAGCCGTTATTTTATCGTTGTTCCTCTCTGGAAGCTCTGAGTACTGGGGAGGCCGAGAGGGGCACTGCAAACGGATTGCTGAGTTTCATCCTGAATCTTCCGTGTAATAATTATGAGGTCTAATATGAGTCCAGTAATCTCCCCGAACTTCAGTTTCCCATGTGTATAGTCAAATAACAAGTCATAGCATTATGGCATTATTCTGAAGATCAGATAGAAGAGTACATATACTTTGTAAAATGTGAAGTTCATGGAGAGGAGTCTTCATTTTTATCATTGCATGGTGAAAATGGCAGGTGGTAAGCACAGCCACATGGATAAGGTGGTTGTTGCTAGCAACCAGGGCAGAAGGAAACCTCCAGGAGTAACCCTTGGAGTGTTAAACTTGGTAGTAAAACAGCACAGGACAGGTATAAATCCAACCCAAGAGATCATCCATAAATATGAAACTAAAAAAACATCCAAGTTCAGTCTCAGCAACAAGATGTACTCAGAGATGCAGGACTTGACTGTGATCATAACTAGAAATGAGAAGCACAACTGTTTGATTGGTAAACTGTTTGGAGAAAGATTGGTAATTTAAAAAAGTGGGATGGCAGAAAGGCAGAAAAAGAAGAGGCAGGACATTTCCATGTGATCCAACAGTCCCTGGGGGGAGAGCTCCTGTATCTTTTGAGGGCAAACGGACATTTCGGAAACCAGGAAGGTATGTTCTGTTGGAGGATGGGGAGCTCACTGGGCCTCACTAAGGACTTCCTGGTGACACGTCACAATGTTGGACAAACCATTATGTGTTCTGGAAACAAGCTTACTGAGATACCTGAAGACTTTATCAGCATCCCAGAGAAGCGCCACATTTGGCAGACTCCTTACATTCAGTACGGCAGTAGTTAACATCCTTGGCACAGGCACTGCCCTAAGTCGTGTGCATGTTTGTGTTTCCTCAATACTTGGCTCTGCTAAATATGGTATGAGGATGCCTCACAGCCACCCTGTGAGAACCTTATAGGCTACATTGATATTCCTCCCATAAATTTATCATGAATCACTTCCCTGGAGATAAATTATCTCAGGGTGTACTAATGGAATCAGGCTTCAGGATCTGAAAGCAGTGGACAGACTACAAACTGTAGTAATTTTTTATACATACATGCCACTCTCTTTTGAGGTCCTCGGACACAGGGTTCAGCCATGCATCTAACTAGACTTCTCTACCTTGTTTGTGGGCATAGTGATGGTGGTTATGGTCACAACTTACCAATGATGTGGCCAATTTGAAACAATCCTCAGGAGATGCACCCCAGGGTGGAGGGAGGGGGCCTGTGTGAAGGGAAGGTTCTACATGCCACCAAACAATGGCTTGAGGTGGCCACAGTAAGTGAGGAAGTTCTGGACCAAGGGCTGAACCCCACATACATCTATAATCCTTTGAATGTTACACCTATGTGATCCTGTCCCCATTACCATCCTGGGTTTCTTAGGAGCCTCCTACTCTTCTCCCCACAGTGGCCCTGGCTCATTTCAGTTAATTCTCCATGCAGCTGTCAGAGGATCTTTCTGTCGGAGGACAGCATTTTGACCAGCCATCACCTTCCTCCTCCACATGCTTGCCTAACCTAAATCCCTTCAGTGGCTTTCTATTGCTCTCATGATAAAGACCCACATCCTTAAGATGGTCCAAAGCCCTGCAAAGTCTGGCCTCACTACTGTAGCCTCAGACCTTAACACACAACAGGTGCTTATTGAATAAATGAAGTCCTTGGGCCACTCAACAGCTCTGAGTGCCCTCCCAGTATCTCCTCAGGTTTTTTGTGTGTTTGTTTGTTTGTTTATCAATATGCAGGTGTTTTGTGGAGGGTTTTAAATATGTTTTTATTAATTTCAGAGAGAAGAAGGGAGAGGGAGAGAGAGATAGAAACATCAGTGATGAGAGAGAGTCATTGATCAGCTGCCTCCTACATGCCCCCCACTGGAGATTAAGCCTGCAACCCAGGCATGTGCTCTGACTGAGAATCAAACCATGACCTCCTGATTCATAGGTTGACACTCAACCACTGAACCAGGATGGCCAGGCCCTCCTCAGTTTCTGATGTAGATCAAATGAGTTAACTCAAGAGGCTACTGGTCAAGATGGCAGAATAGGTAAGCACAGTGCTCGCCTTCTCCCACGACCACATCAATATTACAACTAAGCTACAGAACAACCATCATTAAGAATTGCCTAAAAACTAGCTAAACAGAAGTTCTCTAACTAAGGATATACAGGAGAAGCAACATTGAGAGTGGTAGGAAGGGGTGGAGATGGAGAACAGGCTGTTTCCATAGCCATATGTGGCAGTTAAACATCAGGATGGGTATTACAGCTGCAGAGGTCCCCCCTGAGGAGCAAAGGGTCTCAGCCCCACATAAGACCCCCCCAGCCCAGGGTTCTAGTGCCAGGAAGAGAAGTCCCCATAACTTGTGGCTATAAAAACCAGCAGGGATTATGACCAAGATGAAGTGCTGCTGGAGTCCCAGATGTTCCTCTTAAAGGGCCCATGCATGGACTTACTTGCTCTGAGCTCCAGAGCTAAAGCAGTAGCTCAAAAGCACCAGTGACATACAGGGAGGAACTAAATTGTCTGGCTTCAGGGCAAGAGCAGGAGGGGCAGGTTTTTCCCCGACAGGAGTGCTGGCAGAGGCCATTGATCCTTTGTTGAGCCCTCCCTGCACCCAGCCTGCATCTGCAGATGGGCACCATATCTGAGTCTCCATCAACCTAGCTAACACCTTTCAACCTGTCCTGGGGGTTCCCTGAGATTCTGCCCCACCCAACTTTCAGGCCCAACCAAGCCTCTTCCAGTGACTTGTCCATACAAATGGTCTGTCATGGATCAGGTTGCAGACTTTCCTAAAATTTCTCAAAGGCTCAAAAACCCAAAACAAGCAACATCTGGCTTCTGCATACCCCATGCTACTTGCTAAGCAGCCCTGAGCCCAGCACTAGCATCAGCCAGCCTCAATTTACAGCTTAGCCTCTCCCAGGCACCTCCAAGACCAGCACAAGTGGCAACCCTCTGAGGATCACTCTGTAGTTCATACCAACTGGTCCTAGGCAGGGCACAGACAGCAGCTCAACTTGGCCTGCATCAGAGCTCCTCCCAATAGGCCTAAGAACCAACACTCCAGGTGGCCAGCTTCAGATGCAGAGTTGAAAACACTGGTTGTAAGGACACTCAATGAACTTAGGGGGAGAATAGATGACCTCAATGAGAACTTCAACAAAGAGATAAAAAACATAAATATGGAGATAGAAAACATAAAAAAGAACCTGTAAGAAATAAAGAATATAATAACTGAAATAAAGAATACATTAGAGGGAATAAACAGTAGATCAGATGAAGCAGAGGATCAGATCAACAATTTGGAAGACAAGGTAGCAGAAAACACCCAGTTAGATCAGGGGGAAAAAAAGAATTTTTAAAAATGAGGACTATTTAGTGGACCTCTGGAACAATATCAAGTATACCAACATTCACATCATAGGGGTACCAGAAGGAGAAGAGAGAGAGGAAGGGATTGAGAACCTATTTGAAGAAATAATGACAGAAAAGTTCCTTAATCTGGTGAAGGAAACAGACTTACAAGTCCAGGAAGCACAGAGAGTCCCAAACAAGAGGAACCCAAAGAGGCCCACAGAAAGACACATCATAATTAAAATGCAAAAGTTTAAAGACAAAGAGCGAATCTTAAAAGCAGCAAGGGAAAAGCAGTTAGTTACCTACAAGGGAGCTCCCATAACACTGTCCGCTGATTCTCAACAGAAACTCTGCAGGCCAGAGGGAGTAGCAAGAAATATTCAAAGTGATGAAAAGCAAGAACCTACAACCAAGATTGCTCTACCCAGCAAGGCTATCATTTAGAATTAAAGGACAAATAAAGAGTTTCCCAGACAAGAGAAAGCTAAAAGAGTTCATCACCACCAGACCAGTATTACAAAAAATGTTAAAAGGACATTTTTAAGAATGAGAAAAAAGAGAATGAGAATGAGAATAATAAAATGGCAATGACCACATCCCATCAACAATTACTTTAAAGGTAAATGGATTAAATGCTTCAGTCAAAAGACATAGGGTAGCTGAATGGATAAGAAAACAAGGCCCATGGGTGTGCTGCCTGCAAGGCCAGGGCAGGGTGGCAGGGAGCAAGGCCCAGGCTCTTAGTGCTCTGGGCCTTCCCAAGCTTGGTTGGCTTTGATGGCTGCTCCTGCCACCCACAGAGTCCTGTGTCATGCCCAACACAGAATGGACTTTATGTCTTCCCTCAGGTTCCCACAGCCAGCCAATGGGGTACCTGAGCTTGGTGCCTAGTGAGTATCTGGGGTTGGCAGGAGCCTGAGCTCTAGGAGGTTCTGTCTGGCACAGAGGGTGAGGGGAACCAACCTGAGCAAGGAGGCTGCTGTGAAACCCGCCGCCCAGCAGTCTCCAGAAGGATGAGAACTGCTCCTTCCTAAGGGTGACTGCTGCGTTCTGGGCTGTGCTCAGCACCATTCAATCAGTATCTCAGGTTCTGTCTCTGTGTCTGTTTCCCTGCACCTGGGGCTCCTCCTTCTTGTAGGCTGGCTCTGTGTTGTAGTTCATTTCCCATCCCTAACACCAACAGCCTCCTGGCACAGAGCAGGGCTGCAAAGTCTTACTCCTTTAGTGCTCGCAAGTACCCTCTGTGGTGGGCATATATTATTTTTATTTTCCTGAAAGGAGTCTGGGGCCCAGGGAGGTTACCTGCCCAGGATCATGAAGCTAATAGTGAGCAGATGCAGGGAGCTGGATGGATGAAATGAGCTGCTCACAGAAGATTCCAGGAGCTCCATGGGCTTTAACCAGCCAACCCCAGGGCAGACGGCCCTCTCCACAGACAGCCCTCCCCACTCATGGCCCCAACTACCGGAGCATGCAGTGCAGGAAGGGCTGGCTGTGCCAGGCACCAGAGATGCGATGGTGGCAGCTATTGAAGCAGTGTCCGCTGTTCTGAGCTCCTGGGAAGATCTGGAGACTGTGTGACCTCCTGCTGGAGGACCCAGCGTTTGAGACAGAGCTCCTCGCCCTTTTTCATGGCACAGCACAGGGGAGGATGATACGGGCATGGCACACTTTCAACCAGGAACTGCAGCTGGGGGGCAGCAGACCCCCAGGACCCTCTGGGCATTTGGAGCATCTGCCTGGGTAGATCCCTGTCTAAACACACATCTGTTCTTGGCACAGCAGGATGCCCACAGGTGGGAACGCTCTCTGAGGAGGGGCTCTCACACCAGCTGCCCCTGTCCACCTGCTTGGCCTTTCACAGGAACCCAGTGACGCAGCCTGGTTTCCTCCTAACAGCCTCCCTCCTTCTCCCTCAGCCCCCACTGCCTCCCAGGACCCAGAGCCCTTTCTGCCCCCAAATCTCCCTCTACTGGCCTCACAACCCCACTTTCTATCCAGGCCAATTTCATGCAGGTGTGATGGTGACGAGTAAGGGCTGTGCAGTCAGGTTGCCAGCATTCAAATCCTGGCTCCACTGTCTTCCAACTGTGTGACCTTGTGCTAGTTCCTTCACTTCTCTGCCTCACTTTCCTCCTCTGTAAAAGGGGAGAGATAACAGAGCTGAACCATAGGGTTCAGCTATGGGGGGGGGGGCACACTGCTGCTGGCACAGGAAGCTGCACAATGAATGGCAGCTCTTGTCATTGTGACCCACCCCCTCACAGCTCAGCAGCCTTGCCCTCACCCGGCGTGAGGCCTTGCATTCATCAGCTGCCCTTATATTCAGCTCCAAGCCTGAGTTGCTGCCCTTACCAGCCTGTGGCATAGGGTGTGGGTACAGAGCAGACAAGATCCTGGGCAAGGCCACTGGCTACACAGCGTTGGTATCGAGGGCAGCTGGGGTTTGGCCTGGACATTGAAGAACTGAGGACAGCAATGCCTCCGTGTCCACCTGTCCATCAGGATAGCAGTGTCGGGCCACTGGGACCAGCCTCTGAGGTGGTCATCTGAGAACCCTAGGAAACAGTCTAGCCCCTTCCTCTATATGCTATCACTGAACCTGGCTTAGGTAGAGGGATTTCTGTGCCACCACAGAACTTTTTCACACCTAGTAAGTCCTCTGGTGCCACCTACAATCCCTCCTGCTGTCGTTAGCTCACTGTGCCCTGGCCTGAGAGGAAAGAAGCCTGGGTGCTCAGTCTCTCCCTTCCCTGTCCAAGGAAGGTTGTAGAGCTGAGAGGAGGTGCCTCTGAACATCAGAGAGGACACAAGAGGAGAGGGCAGTTCGGAGGCTCGAGGGCCAGCTGGCCCTTCCTCCAGGGTCAAGAGCCTGGCATGGGAACCAGGCACCCAGACCAATGCTCTGCGTTTCAGCCCTCTCAGGTGGGCGAGCCTGGCACGCCGTGGCCATGCGCTGGGATCCCTTTCCATAAGAGACACGCACAGACCTGCCGACATGCCGGCCCTGCCAGTGTCAGGCTGTGAAGGGTCCCAGCGGTGGGGAGCCAGGGAGGCAGCCGAGCCTGCTCAGGACTCTGGCCTCCTGGGGCTGCCAGCGCGTGCTCTGAGGCGAGGGCCTGCTCTGGGTTCTTGAGGACAGGATTCCAGCCCAGCCAGGCCACAGCCACACACAGGCCCGAACCAAAACAGGCTGCCTTGATTCAGCCACTGGCTGCCCCTATTCTGCCCTGCTGGCTCCGGGGCAGGAGGCAGCACCCGAGTGGCTCTCAGATGCACACGCTACGCTTGCCCTCTTTCCCCCACAATGCCCTAGTGACCCTCCTTGGAGACGCAAGAAGAGTGGGGGGGGAAGGGTAAGCAAGTAGCCCCTTAGGAGCCCCTAAAGCAGTCCAGGAAGGGCCGGGACGGCCTGGAGGAGTAAAGCACACCCCACGCCCAACCCTGACCTGGAGGTGCAGTGGTCTGAGCAGTGCCTGAGCTCAGAGAAGAAGTGAGTCCCACAGCTCAACCTCAACTCTGTCCTTTGCCAGTTCAGTCTTGCCCTGGTCCCTTGGGTTTGCCAAGCCTATAATCTCCTCTTTAAAGTGGAAGGGAGACACCCCACACCTGTTTCAGGTGCCTGGCATGAGGGACTGTAAGGGAAGGGGTGGAGCAGGGAAGCGGGAGAGCTTGCGTCACCCTTCTTCCCTCCAGCGCCCCTCTTCCCGGAACCAGGTGTGGCCAAGCAGCGGCTCACCCCGCCTGAGGCGAGGTCTGGCTCACACGCTTCCACCTTAGGAATGAACATCATCTCGGGATGGGACTCAGCAGTCCCAGCCCTGCTGCTTTTTGGGGTGGGGGGACTTGTAGAACCTTGATTAAAGCTCTGCTCTTTAGATCCTCACTAGCTGTGCACTCGTGAGCAGGGAGAGGCCCTCTGTGAGCGGCCAGCCTTATTTGGCTCTTATTATGTGCCAGGCCTTGAGATAAGCACTTTGCCCCCACTCCTGCCACAATCCTGTCAAGTCCCTTTTCACAGGTGAGAAAACAGGTTCCAAGAGGTTGTGTAAGTTGCCCAGGTCACACAGCTGGCAGGTGGTGGTGCTAGAATGGGGCAGTGCCACTGTTACACACCGAAGGAGGTGTGGGAGAGCTGCGCCGCAGCTCAGGGAGGAGTAAGTGACATCTCACGGGAAGCCCCGCCCAGCATCAGGAGCGTGGACTCAGGCTCCCCCGCCCTGCCCACGGCCTGTCCGAGGGAGCCAGAGCGTGGTTCCGCCTTCTCACCACAGGGTGTCCCCACACTCCTGCTCAAACACCCACCCCAGGGTCCCTTCGTGGGTTGGGTCTGAATCCTTCCTGCCACTATTTAGCATGTTTCTTCCTGTTTCGTCTTGAGGGAAGACCATCCCTGGCCATTGGCAAGCGCAAGGCCTGTCACCATCCCACACCCTGCCTTGTTGGGCTGAGCCAAGGGGCTGTAGCAGATGGTATCGTTTTCCACGTGGGCCTGCATCCTGTGGACCCCTGGGTGGTTTACAGCCACCTCCGTTCTCCCACCACCTCCCTGTCTTGTCAGGAGTGTCAGGCAGTGCTCCAGTCCCCTGAGAGTCATGTGCGAGGAGCTTTTAGGAAGCCCTGCACCCTCCAGCGCTGGGCCTCGAAGGCCTGGAGGGAGGCTCAGGCCACCTGTTCTGGGGACCTCTCCCCAGTCTGGCAGAGTAACTGGTAACCTTGGTATTGCTTCCTAGTCTCCAAACCCCACATTCTCATAAATTCCTCCCTGTGACGATTAATTAAAACAGGCCTAATTATCCTATTTTGAAAGATTATTGAGGTTACATAGGTGAAAACATTTTGTAAGCTCTTTATTACAATATAAATGTTGGTTTCCAAAGATAGGGAAACTGAGGCCCCACAAAATTAATGACTTTCCCAAAGCCACACAGCAAGTCTGTGGTGGCATGACCCTAACCTAGGGATTCTCCCAAGAAATCACACTTGGCTTTGGAGTGGCCTCTGTGTGATCCTACTCCAGGGGTTAAAAGGACATCAGAACAGAGATCATGGGGAGAGGGGAAGCCAGGGGTGAAGGGGTTACGGGTACCTGGAGCCAGCATGGCTAAGGGCACTGAACAGATCGGCAGGAGAGGCAAGGCCAGAAAGGTGTCTGGCTGTGATTAGGTCCCCAAACCATCTGGAGAATAAGACTCTATAAAGATTGGGTTTATGGGGGCAGATGGCATGAATTAGAGACCTTAAGGGGGCAGGGGGCCTTTAGAAGGGGTCAAGGTGGGGCCTCTTCTGTAGCACCCTGGACCAACCACATCTGCTACAGCCCCTGCTGTGCCTTCCTGGCCTCAGTCCAGTACCCTCCACAGGCCAAACAAAACCCACCCCCTGAGAAGTCTGGGAGGGTGTGCGATCACCCAAAGGAGAGAGAACCTCCCCTTTGCTCTCACTACAGAATCCACAGCAAAATATGGTCAAGGCAACACAAGGGTGCTCGGCCTTGGGTGGTGAACCCAAGTACAATATACAGATGATGTATTGTAGAATTGTACACATGATACCTATATAATTTCTTTAACCAATGTCACCTAAATAAATTCCATAAAATTTTTTTTAATGTGGTACAAGCCCTGGCAGGTAGTTCGGTGGTAGGAGCATCCTCCTGTGCACCAAAAGGTTGTGGGCTCAGTTCCCGGTCAGGGCACAGACCTAGGTTGCAGGTTTGATCCCTGGTCTTGCATTGATGTTTCTCTCTCTCTCTCCCTTCCTCTCTAAAAATCAGTAGAAACATATCCTTGGATGAAGATTTTAAGAAGGCTTTTTTTAATGTGGTAGGAGCCTAGAGCCATTGTAAACGGTGGACCACACTGTGGCCGGCAAATCATAAAGAGCCCTGTGCCCCTGGGCCTTGCACAGCCGTCGCCACATGCCTGATGGTGCAGGGCTTGGAGACCACCTTATCCAGGCGCTTCAACAGAAGCCTACGCCACACAGCTAACAACTCGGTGCTGGACTGGCACCCTAAACTCCCAATTCTTGAACCAGTGCCTTTTCATGACCACACTTCATCACACATGCTCTGGGTCCCATTTCCTCACCTAACCAGTACCTGTTTGACATCTCTCACAACTGAAATGGAATAAAATGTTAGCTGCAAAAGGCTTTGAAATGTTAAATCCACCATGCAAATGATTGCATATTATTGCCATGGTGAACAAAGCTGAGAAGACCCTGGAATTTCCTGGCTAGCTAGGGGCTCTGCTTTGGGGGGTAGCCCAGCTTACACCCCTTGATCCTCACAGTCCCCCCTCACTGTGGCTCTGCTCAGGAGACGCAAGTAATGCTCAGCCTGAGAAAACAGCATGAGGAAGATGGACTGTTCTGCAACCAACCAACCAACAAAAAATCCTCTCTTCCTACAACCCAAAGCCAAATAGATGATTTCTCAGTGACCCCTGGGAGAATTATCCCACCCTGCTGCTACATTCCTAAATGGGGAAGAAAAAGGGAGAGACAGGGATGGAGGGGTGACAATTCTCTCATCACTGGGAACGATCTCGGCTAGCCAGAGGATAACCGCGCAGGGTCTATCTCTGTGCCATGGCAACTCTTCTTCTAGAAACTTGCCCTTGGTTGTATTTTCACAGACACATATGTATAAGGCTGCCCTTGCAGTTGTCTACGGACAACCTAAATGTCTATCATCAGGGAACGGGGAAAACAAATTATGATACATCCATATTATTAATACCAGGCAAAGAATGAAGTAGATATATATGTGCCTATAGTGAAGCAGATTTATGGGAAGACCTCTAAGATATTGTTAAGAACAAGTCATATATGGAAGAGTGTATATGTTTTTGTTGATGGTGAAAAGGAATGTATATAAAGCACAGAAAATTTTAATGACACACGAAGAACTATTACTAGTAGTTGCTTCTGGGTTGGGAGACTGATGGTCTGTAACACAGGGAGCTTGTGTTTCAGTACATTCCTATTTTAGCATTTGTATATGTGCTACTTTTTCCAATTAAATGAAAAAAGAAAGAACAGCCTAGAAAAATAACTACTTGGGCTCAGCCACACTTCTCAACACCACCCACCTTCCAATTTCCAAAGTCTTGCCTCTGCTTCCTTCCCACCTGGCTCTGACCCATTCCGGCCTATAGGCCTGTTTCACCACAACCACTGCCTCTGGGGGCAGCTCCTCTTCGTCTATGAGGACCAAGGCCTCCCTTTCATGCCCAGCTGCAAGAAGCTTACAAGGACCTCAAATGCTTAGAGATGGGAAATTGCCCCAGGTGAAAGCCCTGTGAGCAAGCCAAGGGCCTTGGTTTCCTATGAAGTGCCTGGAAGGAGTGGCAGTTAAACACGAAACTTCAAAGAGCCTAGGATTTTCAAAACTTGCTTTGGGGGAATATGCAGTTTTTATTGGAGGTGTCAGACATTAATGAGAGATCTGGGTCTTCTCAGCAAGAAGAGCACTCTCTCCCTCTCTGCTCTGCTCCCCCTGCTCCCAGCAGCTGGCTAGGCCCCCTTTGAAGAGTAAAGAGGGTTGAGTTCAAGGGGCCTTCTGTCCCCCTCCTCAGCCCACACTCCTCCCACCTTCGCTTCTAGAAGGTGTTGAAGCTGAAAGGATCTGAGGGAAGGAGAGTGGAAACCCAAGGGAGGGGCTGGGGAGCAGTTTCAGACAGAGGCCAAAAAGGCCAGCCTTGCTTACCTGCTCCCTTGAGAAAGGTTTCATGGCAAATGATGAGAATTCTGGGGCCTGCTCCATGCCAGCTGGGAAAAAACCTTCATACACAATTGTTTCCTCTGGGAAATGATCGCACTCTTAGATACTTTGAGATCCTTAAACAGAAGAGTTGTGGGAGCTTCATTTTTTCCTAATATATAGCTACAAATGAGCCTTACTTGACCACATTTTAAAAGCTGTTTCATTTCCCAGCTTTGGAATTGCACCTGATGAGCTTGAAAGGGGCATCTTTCAGTACTATCTGTGGAAGGAACGTCTGTATTCATATATGCATGAGTAAGTGAATGACCTGTGTTACCTTTATCTACAACCTGAAGATATTAGATTTAACTTTAGAAATTAGACATAGACATTAGACATTAGACATTTAAATCAGACATGAGAAAATACTCCTGGTGGTAAGGCATCGGAACCCTTGAAAAGGCTATACCATGAGTTCTCAAAGGAAAGAATCCCTGTATTACCCATCTTTCCCTAAATGATGGATGGTTGGGTGGGCGGGTGGATGGATAGGTGAGAAAATGAATGGAGGAATGTGTAGTATCAAGATCCCTGGAGATAGAGGGGAAGAGTAAGACAACCATCTATCAAAAGCTAGTCAGTTCTGCCTGAGGCTGGAGGAGGGACAAAATGACCTATTGGGTTTGTTTCCAACCCAAGAATCTACAGTTAGAGTGAGTGTATCTAGGCCCTGAGAGTATAATGCTAGTAAGGTTTCTCAAAAGTTATTCCTTGCTAACCTGTGAATGGCTATCAAGGATTCAGTCTCTTCCCTGAATGAGTGTGGTGGGATGGTGATCACCACTGCTGGCCCCTGGGCCCTTCTGCTGCTGCCACTGGGTGACCTGTCAAGAGCCAGTGCTCCTCCAGGCCCTCTCAGCAAAATCCCCTGAAGGAAAACACGGGGGAGTTCTGTCCTCTGAATACCAGACTCCCAGAGCGTCCCAGGTCAGACAGAGGCCGGAAATGGAGGCATGCCATGTGGACATTTTCATCTCTCTTAAGGGTCAGGTAGGTCTTGGCAGCAATAAAACATTGGAGGAAAGGTAACTTATTCACTTCTAAGTACCAACAGAGAAAAGAGGCCCAACAGACGCTGCCCCGAGACAGAGTTCTGTCCCCTCCCCTTCCTCCCCTTGTCTCTCTCTTCAGTTTCCACCCTTCCCCTAAAGTCCCTTCTTTCAAGCTCCTTGGACCAATGTCCCTATTCCTCCCTTTCCCACAGAAAAGCCCTCTTATTCATGCCCTGGACTTGGCCACGGAGAGTCCCTCTTGACAGCACTCACTAGCTCAGGAGGGCAGGAGTGGCCCCCTGACTCTACTCAGGCTCGCTCTGGACAGCTCAGGCTGAAGCCTCATTAACCAAGAAATAAGCATATTTCCGCTCATGGTGAGCACTCATTGTTTTGTTTTGTTTTGTTTTGTTTTGTTTTGTTTTGTTTTGTTTTGTTTTCCCAGAGCCCACATAGTCTGGTCTCACAGGAAAAAGGTCTATTTCTCCTCTCAGCTTGTCTTTGACCCTACCCCTTATGAGACAGTAACTGCTGCACTGCCATCTGAGAAAGCACCGTCCATTCCTGAGCTTGGTGGGCAGCGGCAGCCCAGCAGCTGGCAACTACTCTCAGCATCTGAAATGACTCTAATCAGACTCCTTCTAATTCCCAACATCCCCTTGGTGGGAGGTGGAAAGGCCACCAGGCAGTTCACAGTAAGAGTGACAGAGAATGGTCTGTCCAGTAGATCTCATCTCCGAGGGGCATGGAGGGTTTGCTCTTCCCCCGGTGTCACTGTTGGAATGCGAGGGGCTACATGTAACATTCCTTATAACCCAGTTGGTATTTATGAATGGCATGGCCCTCTACAGCTCACCAAGCATGTCAATACACATTGTGTCTTCCAATCAGACTCAAGGGAGGTTGACAGCACTGTTATCCCCACGGTAAAATTGGTAAAAGGCTGAGTAAAGCCTACGACACAGGCCCCCTGACCCTCCTGCTTTCTACACTTTACCTTTTCAAAAGTTTTGTATTTCCACCTAGAAGTCACCATTGTTGCCAAGACAGCTCCTCTGCCAAGGAAGAGTTACAAATACACGACCCCCTTCCTGGGGCGAGTCAAAGGCTGAGTGTTCTGAAGCTGCAGGGAGACACATGCCAGCATTTCTGATCCTCTAGCGGGGGGCGGGGGGGGGGGCGTCCCTGTGGGCTGTGTGCTGCCCACAAAATCATGTGGTCTGGCCCTGCCAAGGCCTCACCAGAAAGAGAAGCAGTTCCAGCCATCACATTAGGGGTGAGTTAATTAAATATTTGACCAAATACAGCAGGCTAATTTTCAAGTTGATATTTTGGTATGGCCCAAGAATGATGTTATAAATTTCCAAATGGCCTTTGGCAGGAAGAAGGTTCCCCTGTAAGGCCTCAGAAGAAAACATGCCATGAACAAAGACAGACTGTTACATCATCTAAAGGGGAGAGAAGGAGAGATGGAAAGAGGGCAGGAAGGGAGGAACAAAAATGAGAGGGGGGAAGAGAGGCCAGTGAACAATCCTCTGAGGACCCCTGGGAGATGACACGGGTGAGCACACAGGCCGCGCACATCTGTGTGAGGGTGGAGTGGGATGGCCTGGCCATTTTCCCAGCTCTAACATTGCTTGCTGTGAATCTGTAGGTAAATCACCATATCTTTCTAACTTTCTATTTTTCATCAGCAAAATGTGGGGATTTATGCCCACCCAAAGACTACCTAAAGCTAAAAAAAATAATAATGTTGAGCCTGGCTGGAGTGGCTCAGCTGTTTGAGTGTCATCCTTTGAACCAAAAGGTTGCCTGTTCGATTCCGGGCCAGGGCATGTGCCCAGGTTGCAGGCTGGATCCCCATTAGGGGGCGTGCAGGAGGCAGTGGATGGATGACTCTCTCTCATCATTGATGTTTCTATCTCTTTCTCCCTCTCCTTTCAGATCAATAAAAACTTTTTTTTTTTTTTTTAAACGTTGAGGCCGAGGTGAGAATAGAAGGGAACAGGAAAATGTGAGCAGAGGGAGGCAAGGAGCCCTACTGGGAGATGGTTTGAGAGCCTCAGGTAAGGAACTAAGAAGTCATACTGAAGAAACCATTCTCTAGACTTCACAAAACCAGAAAAAAATCAAATTATTTTCTCCTTATAATTTTGATATACAGCCCAGGTCCTCTCCCTCTTGAGAATCCTATTCCAGCCCTAATGTATCTTCCAGACTTGGCAAGAGGACTCTCCCAGCTGCCTCTCTCATCCAGGCTTTCCCTTCACCTCACCACAATTCCTGTGCTCAGCACAGATGGGCAAACTTGAGACAGACCTTGGCCCTTGGCCCTTGGCCCTTAGCCCTAGCTGGGCCTCTTTGTGGCACAGGACAGACACGGAAGCCTGGAGAAAGAAGGCTCATGGGTACAGAGGCTAATGGCAAACTTGAAGGACTCAACCTGGAACAAAGATTTTTAAAGACGGAGAAAGGGTGAAGCCCACTGCATTCACTCTGCTGCCTAAGCAAAGCCAAGGGCAAAACTGTGAGATATGAGGCTATTGAGCAAATAAGCTTAGCTGAGTCCAGAGCCATGCTCAAGATGAAGGGGGAGGTGGCAGCCGAGGCAGGAAGGCACCCAGGGCCAGAGAGGAAATCTGGCATCAGTGAGATAGATGGATAGTCAGTCTCCAACCACAGATGTTCCTGGATAGCAACCCAGTGGACTGAGGGTCAGCAACCCAAGCTGGAGGCATAGATAGAACAATTGGGCTGAAACAGGCCTCTTCAGAAAAAAGTGGGAACAGTGGGCTGGGTATAAGGGAAACCAAGGCAGCTACATCACTCAGGCCTGTGAGAAGCTCAGGTGTTGGTGGACCCAGCGCAGTCACACAGTTCCCAGGGAGTGGCGCCCAGGGCAGCCTTGATCACTGCAGTGGGGAGCATCATCATCAGGGGGTGGGGGGCAGCCTTCTGTCCAAAGAGCAAGGCCCTCACCTCCTTTGGGGCTTCATGAAAATGGACCCATCCTTCCCTTCACTCTTCCTTGTGCAACATACTGGATTTTCCTCTGCTCCCAACTTCCCCAGGACAGCCCATCCTTACAGTCCCTCTTTACTCCAGCTTCCTGAGATCAAAGCTCACCCTTCCTCTACCCTGAGAAGGCAGGAAAGCTACCTCATCCAAGGCCAGAAGGCAGCAATGGACACCCTTCGAAGGCTTCTCCTTGACAGACTGGTTTCTGTTCCTGGCTGTGTGACCTGGAACATTCACATCACCTCTCTGTGCTTCATTCCTGGAGGGAAGTGAAGAGGGTTTCCCCAAGCCTCTATGCTCTGTGGTTCTCTCCCTTGCAATATTAGTAGGACTGGAGTCTCTTGCATTCTAAACATTGAGCCAAGGAGCCTCTGAGACAACTGAAGTTCAGAGAGGTTAAATTGATTACCCAAGATTGCACTGCTGGATTTAGCTGGCTATATAGGGCCTCAACAATCATTGGTTGACTTGCTACAGATGTATATTGTAACAGTGAGGGGCTGGAGAAACTCAGTGGGGTCAGCTGGGTGAAACAGCTCAGGATCCCTAAGGCCTGGGGTCTTAGTAATGTTTCCTCCAGGATGGAGAATCTCCCCAGAGCCTGCTGAGCCTATTCCTAGAGTCTCTGATGACTGCCGTGCACCTGCCCTGTTTCCCTCTCTCCCACCTGGAAAAGCACAAGCTGTGCAGGTTCCCCACTAGCAGCAATGATAGGAAGGGCACCTGCTCACTGCCCTCTGGGAGATTGTAGCTCTGCAAACAGCCTCCAAGCCCTTGGGAGGGACAGGAAAGGGCAAACCAGCATTGCTCTTCCTCCCTCAGCCACAGACCCCACAGTCCACAGCTTGGGGAAGAGCCCAGGTCTGAGAGACCCCGGGTTCCCTGGGCGCCACAGTCAGGGGAACGTGGCCTCCCCCAGGTTTGGGCTCCTGCTTTCTCCTATAATTGAGATGATGACCCAACTCCCAGGGCTGACAGGGGCTTTGAGATGCTGGGATGAAAGGCCCTGGGCTGAGTACAAAGCGCAGTGTGCTGCCGGGAGTGGGAGGCCTGGCCCCGGGTCTTCCTCCAGCCTGGTGCTGAGTCACTGCCTCTCTCCCAGCCAAATTGCCCATCTACATTCCAGAGACACGGAGCTCTTGGCTGGAGGGGGGTGATGTGTGCAGGACACAGTCCAGGCATGAACCTCAGTTCACCACCAAAGTGCCCCAACCCAGGAGGGCAGGGTGCTCAGGCCCTGGTGTTGCTGATGCACGTGTGTCACTTTCTGACTCTTCTCTTCGCATGGCTGGGAGAGCAGACAGCTCAGGATGAGCATCCTCTGGCTACACTTGAAGAAACTGAGGAGCAAACCTGCAGATGTTCCCCAAGGTTCCAGATCACATAGGAGGAGGAAGCAGCTCTGAAGACCCTGGCTTCCCAGTGGGCTGGCCCTCCACAGAGGCTGCCCCCACCTCCGAAGCACCTGCTTTCCTTCACCAGGGGTAAGACAAAAGCACCAGCTTGGGCTTCATCTTCAAGGAATTTCTTTTCCTGCTCAACTAGTACCTCTTGGCCCCTGGAAGGATCACTAGGTATTTCTGGTGAAGGGGGAAAGGTGGGTGTTGAACAAGGGAATGAGGCATTTGGGAAGGTCAGAGGGAGAGGGAGAGGGAGAGATGTCAAAGGGGCCCCATGCCAGCTTCTGCCAATGGGTTAGCCCCCAGACTCCTCCAGAGAAGTCTCCTCCTGCTGGTCCCCCACACTAGGGGGCTAGGGCTCCCTTCCCTGGGTGGACCTCAAAACTTCCCCTTGGCATCCTGATATAGCATCTAACACTAGATAAGAGTTAGGCCCACTCTGGGCCAGTCATGGGCTGTGGACCCTGCTTCAGAGTAAAGAAGAAAGGTGAACAGCTGCCCACCCTGAGAGGGTAACGAGCTGACACAGGAGGAGGCCCAGGTGGCTGGCTGGCTTGCTTGTACTTTGGATCCAAGGCTTTCCCCTTTCCATTGTCTAGGCATCTCTCCTACTTCAAGGCTTGCCGTGCTAGTCCTTAAACTAGCCATTCCTGGCTGAGCTCAAGTCCACCTCTGAAGAGGTTCCTGCCCTGGAACCTTTCTCATGCTGGAAACCTGAGAAGCAGCGGTGAGAACAGCTCATAAACACGAGGTCTCCGGGCAGCCCTGCCAGAGCCAGCACTCCAAGAGTCCCGGTCACCTCATCCTGTGCTTTCAAATCCAGCTGATCAGAAAGTAGCAAGAGCCCGGCCGGTGTGGCTCAGCGGTTGAGGTTGAGCATCGACCTATGAGTCAGGAGATTGTGGTTTGATTCCCAGTCAGGGCACATGCCCCGCTCGATTCCCAGTGGGGGGCCTGCAGGAGGCAGCCGATCAATGACTCATCACTGACGTTTCAAGTCTCTCTCCCTCTCCCTTCCCATCTCTGAAATCAATAAAGATAAAATACATTTTAAGAAAGAAGAAAGAAGAAAGAAAGAGAGAGAGAGAGAGAGAGAGAGAAGAAAGGGAGGGAGGGAGGGAGGGAGGGAGGGAGGGAGGGAGGGAGGGAGGGAGGGAGGGAAGAAAGAAAAGAAAGAGAGAAAGAGAGAAAGAGAGAGAGAGAGAAAGGAAGGGAGGGAGGAAGAAGCGGGTGAACTGGGGGAACTCCCCAGGCGCAGGCCGGACTGCTGCGGTGTGTGGGAGAGCTTAGCGCCGCTCACGGCTCTGAGGGGCTGGGGTGGAATCTGGCCTGAGCGGGGTCTTGCAGTGGCCCCTGAGGTGCCTCCAGCTGGCAGATCTGAAGGCCTGGCACAGGGCTGAGCAGGAGTGGGGAAGCGTGAGGGTGGGTTTGTTCCTTTTTCTGGGCTGGGCTCCCTGCCCCTGGCACTGGGCCTTCCTGGCAGCTCCGTGTGTTAGTTTTCACTGGAACAATTCCTTTGAACTCAGCTTGAATTAGCATCACCATGGCGATGGACTGGAGTCTCACAAGTCAACCTGGTCCTCACCCCTTAAGCAATTCGTTCTGGGGAGAAGAAGCTGAAGAAGGAGGAAGGAGGGCAAGGGGGGCAGTGGGACAGAGGAGAAAGGGAGGGGAGGAGGGGAGGGAAGCTGGGGGCTGCGGAAGGGGGGCAGGGGCACCGGGAAGGAGGTGCAGAGGCCGAGAGGGGCAGGGGAATGGGGCAGGAAACGAAGGAGGGATTCTGACCCACCAGCTCGGCCGGGCACCTGGCCCATGGGAGGCAGAGCACCCCCTCGCCTTTCTTTACCTTCCCAGCCCTTCCCGAGGCCCCACCGGCGAGGGAAGCAAGAGAAGTGAGGGAACTAAGCACCAGACTTTCTGGGAGAAACATGCAGTTAGCACTTTCCCAGGGGAGACCCCTGAGCCCAGCCACAGGCACCAAGTCCACCTCAGCCCCTTCCTCCTGTGGGGGCCAGGCTGATAAGAGACAAAAAGCAGGGCTTGGAACCTGAGAACTGCAGAGGGGTCAAGGATCCCCTGCTACCCTGCCCTGTGACCTTGGGCAAGCCACTGACCTCTGCAAAATAGCAGTGGGAAGGAAGGTCAGGAACGGGCGGCCTTGGCATTGTCTGCCCACAGCCCTATGGGGTCACTGCTCCCTGGGTGCTGGGCGTCTCGCCTGTCTGGAAGCTTCACAACATGGCAGTGACTAGGTAGTCATCACTGAGTTCCCAGATGGTAGCCTAGCACAGGGCCTGGCACACAATAGGCAGGCAACAAATATTTTTCAAATAAATTAACAAATGAATGAACTATTGTTGTTGTTTTTAATGGGTGGTAAGAGCGGGAAAGGGGAATAGCAAACCAGAACCCTCAAGAATTTGGAGTTAAGGGTCTCTCTTTCCTCAAGACTCGGTCCCCACCACCTCCAGAAAGCCCTCAGGGACTACTTGTCCCTCCATCCACCACCTGCTCAGACTCCTTACCCCTGGGACCCCTGCCATCACCTCCATCACCAGGCAGTGCAATCACTGTTCGTCAGTTTCCTAGGTCAGGCTCCACAGAAGCGGGACTATGTCTTGTCCCACAGCACCGTGTACGCTCCGAGCACCGAGTGAACGTGTGAACCTGAGTATTTGGGGAAGGCCTGGGCCATCGTTCAGCTGTGCCCATCTCGGGGCAAGTGTGAGGCTCTCGGAGGCCAGCGACTGGCAGTCCCCGTGGGAAACAAGAGACAGGTGACACAGCATGCCGACTGAAGAACAGGCCGTGAGAGAACGGTCACGGCAGAACAGGTGGGCTCCCAGGACTCTCTTTCAGGGCTGCTCCATGAAGAGCTGAGGAGAGAGGTGTTTCCTAGGCCCTGGAGAGCACAGAGCTTCTGAAGAGAGAGAAGATTAGCCTCTCTTTGTTCTCAAGGGAGTCAGATGGTGGGAGGAAGGCTCCCGGGCAGGAGGGAGGTGGTGTGTTCTATCAAAGGCCATGTGGGACTTCCTGAATGACCTTGAAGGAAAGACCGAGGCTAGAGGCTATCAATCGTTTCAGGACCAAGAACAGCCTCTAGGCGTGCTCACCTGTTCAGGCTTTTGTGGTTTCTTTCTGAGCGCTGGGCTGCACCGGGCCCTGCGAGCAAGCAGCAAGCAGCACACTGGGTGATGAGCATCAGGAGGCCTCTGTCCAGCGCCAGCTCACCACTTAGCCAGCTGAGTGACGTTAGGTATTAGCAAGGTACCTAACTTCTCCAGATCTCTGTGTGCCATGTGCCCAATGTGCCCTGTGTGCCCAGTGTGGCCTGTGAGAGCTCATTCCGCACTGACCGGTATCACCTGGCATCCCTTTGAGTCTTGTTTTCCCCACATGAAAATGGAAGTCTAATCTGTCTCAGCATCTTCGTTTCTTCCACCCCTGCCTCCAACAAAGCAGGTACTCTCTCTTCAGAAGACCTATCCAGGGGACATTACTACATTGACCCTTGGACTCTGCAGGTCCGATTCATACTGTGAGTGTATTTTCTGTTCCTTATGATTTTCTTAAAAACAGTTTACTCTCTCTAGCTTACTTTGTCAGAATATAGTATATAATACATAACATACAAAATGTGTGTTAATTAGGAAGTCAAAAGTTAAATGTGGATTTTCGACTATGTGGGAGTCAACCCCCCTAATCCCCATGTCATTCAAGAGTTAACTGTATTTCCATCTGTCCTAAGAATCCCATCCTTTCTCTCCTTATTTCTCACCTTTGGCTCCTTTCACATTTCTCCATTTGCTGTTAGAACCTTTCTCTCCAGCCCTCACCACTCCTCCCTTCTTTTTCCCAAGCCCTGCTTTGGCCTCTCTCTCTCCCTCCCTCCCCTCTGCTCTCCTCCTCTGCTGCTCATTATAAAAAAGAAATCTTTCTAAATATGCCAAAAATGTACTCGTCCCCCAAGGACTCCAGTTCAGCACAAAGGGCTGGTTCTTCTGGCTGCTCCGCGTGGCCTCCTTGCCCACCGCCTCTGAGCGTGGCCTCGTGCACCCGACTGGAAGTGCTAACTGGGGATTTGTCCATGTGGCTGTGGCGGGGGAGGCTGAAAGGACCGTGAGTTGGATGGAGGGTGGAGACAAGCAGCTTAGAATCTTCCCAAGGTTCGGTTTATCCTCTGAGGGGAAAAGCAAACTGTCTACTTGACATCATGAGTAACTCCTTGAAACCTGAAGAATTCTATCACGTTGCGAGAAAGATTCGGGTTAGAAACTGGGAAGACTGCAGAGCAGGCCGGCGCCCATGAGGAGCGTGGGTCTGGAGGACATGGGAAGCTGCCCTCTTCCCGGCTTTGTGTGCGTTGCTGGGGCTGAGGAGGGGCTCTGTGGCCCTGAGGAGACCCTCGGATGTGAGCGCTCTGGGACTCCTCAGGGAACAACACACTCCTCTCCACAACACCCCACCCAGTGCTGCCTGTCAAAGTCCTGGGCCACAGGGCCACTGACCTAGAGGGTGAGCAGCTTCTCCCCTCCAACGCCAGGATGACCTTGCTCCTGCAGGAAAAACAGATGTGATGATTCAGGGCTGGGGGAAGGGAGCCTAGGGCTGAGGAGGGGACATCCAAGGCCTCTCCATCCCACAGGAATCCAGCCTCCCGTGGAGGCACAGCGACTGCACTACCAGCAGAGTCAGTGCAGCCTCAGCTGGCTCTGCTCCCGGCTGTGGCATTGCCCAGGTTGGGGAGAAGCAGTGGGGGAAGCCTTGGCCTCAGCATTCCCTGTACTCACGTCCTGCCTGGATTTCTGAACTTTCCTTCAGCTGCCTCCCCTCCCTCCCCCACCCCACCCCACCCCACAGTAACTAGGCTGCTGGAAGTAGCTGTGTTCCTGAGTTAATCAGAAACTCCTGGACTTTGCCCTTGAATCAAGGCCTCCATTCCTTTGTCCCAGGGCAGTGGGGCCAGCTGGCTCTTCTCTAGCTTATGTAATGTTAGGAGAATAAAGGGCCAGGTGAGGGAAGGAGAAGGAAGTTGAAGTTTACCAGGGGCCTCCTGCTATTATCAGGCACTGGGCTGGGCACTTAGCAGGCACGGACCTCACAACTGTCCTATTGGGGGGCAGGGGTGTCCATTTTGCATTTAAGAAACTGAGGTGCCAAGTCTTAAAGAAACTTGCCCCAGATACCACAAATATGAAACGAAGGATGGAAAACGCCTGAAGGCTCTCACTGGAATTTTGAGGGGGTTTCTAACCCATAGTTGGGTTAGAAAATCCCATGATTGTCTGTAGAGTGTGGACAGAAAACTGAGGATAGCTGTGATGTTCCAGCGTGGAAAGAGAGAGAGGGTGTATGTACGCCTGGGCTCGTATGCAGAGGGAGGGCCCCAAGGGGAACTCTCAGGCCCCTGAGGTTGGACATTCCTTTGGACTCAGAAGCCACCAAGACAGGCCTGTATATGGATAGAGGGGGTTAAAGGGCACCCTGAGCCCAGGACACTCTTCCAAGAACCCTGGAGAACCCTGGTCTGGCCCTGAGAAGATCAGAACTTTGGAATACATTGCCAGAGAGGCCAAGGGCATAGGTCTCATCCCTATTTGGGGAGGCAGCAAAGCAGCAGGGCTTGGGGAGCACAGCTCGGGCCCTGCTCCTCCACGGGCTTCCCTGGCCACCCACTCCCCACTCTCCAAGCCTGCGGCACACTAAAGCTGGCCCCGCCCCCGTCGGGCCATGTGCTGCCAGTTCGCATTGCTTCCTTCCCTGTTCTATTTCCCATTTGCCCTCTCCCCCTTCCCTGCCACCATCTGGCCTAAAGAGCAAATTCCTATCCTGACCGGAAGCTTTGTTGGAATCTGGGAGGCCTGGTTTAGCAAAAACAGAAGAGCCAGTAACTGCAGATCCAAGAGCAGGCCTCAGGGAATAAAGGAGGAGTCAGCGGTGGGGACAGATGCATTTCTGGCAGGGGGAGGGGCTCCAGAACCCATGAGAAGTGAGGTGCAAGAATGCAAGAGGTGGTCAGAACAGGGGATACTCAATACCCAGCCCTGCCCTACAGAGGGAGCACGTGGCAGTGGGGGCAGCTGGGGCACTTCCACCCACACCAGCCAAGTCCCAGTTCTGCCCACCAGATGCCTGGTTTCAGCTGAATGGAAAGCAGATGCAGGGAGGAGGGGCTGAGCCAGGGGGCGGATGAAGTCAGCAAGACAGGCAGCCCTGGGCCTCACCAGGCCCATCGGGTGCTGCTCAGGGCCCACCCTCTCTGGTCCTGCCTTCTCTGAGCACGCTGGGAGCCCCCGCAGCAGGCCAGAGGGCCACCTCCACCACCAGCCCCAGTTAACCCTTGCACAGCTGGCAGCTTCCTCCTGTTTCAGCCGCCTGCCTTGCACATCCAGGCACAATTCCCAGTATCTCGGCACAGTGTCCTGCCTATGCCTGCCCGCCCTGTCCCCTCACACAGGCAGGCCCCTGCCTCCAGTCCCCACAGACAGCCTGGCATTCCTGTTTCCCCAGCGGGCCTGAGCCCTCAGGCCTGTGAGGGTAGCTGTCCCCAATCCAGTCAGCTCTAAAGAAACAGGCATAGAGAGTCTAGAACGTTAGAGCGGGCAGGCCTCGCAGACCTCCAGCCCAGCACCACATTTACAAGGAGACATCTGAGGACAGCTCAGGGTCACTGATGAACAGAAGGTCCAGAATGCAGAGCGCTCAGTGCCAAGTAGGAGGTGTGGCAGCCTCTGTCAGGGAAAGGTAGGGGAAGAACAGGGCATTCCCGGGCTCTCCCAGCGGAGGGTGGGCCTGTCCTGTTGCCTGGAGGTGCAGATGTTGCCTGAGGCTGGGTATGGGTGGGCTTCTGTGGGTGGCTGGAAGTGAGTCACCCTGAGCGAGTCGCATGTGTGTGGTGTGCTGCCTCCGCGTGTTCTCCTGCCTGTCGGGGGTGTAGGTGTCCCCTGTGTGACAGGCCGCAGGGTGCCAGCCCGCTGTGTGAGTGGGCTCCCTGTGTCTTGAGGAAGCATCTCGAGGCTGCTCTCAGGATGTGCTGGCACACTGCGTGCACAGGGTCAGCAGTGCACGGTCCACAGGAACACAGGCTCACTTTCTGGTAGCAATTGTGCAGAGATGGGGAAGCGTTAATGTGCTTTAAGCCTCAGAAACTCCAGTTCCAGAGTTTCCAGCTCTCCCAGCTAAACTGAGCACAGATGTAGCTGCTTTGCTGCAGCTATAAACAGACCTCCCAGGATTTTTCCAGAGGAAACTTAGGAACATTTTGGTGTCTGCTCTGGGCATCAGGAAAGAGAGTGGGATGGGGCTTGAGGACAAGCCTTCAAAAGAGAGGGACCTCAAGTCAAAGAGGAGCTGGAGAGGCAAGACCGCTTCTCAAAGGCCAGGGTGGGGGGATGTTCTGGTGGCTTCCGGTTGTGAGGCCCTCAACAGGCCCCAGCTACCAGCTGGGAGGGTAAGATCCCAGTTGCCAGGGATGCTGGCCCCTCCGCTCAGGCCACTCCTGCTCCCTGGCTCCCTCTCCCTGATGGTGTAGGGTCCCTCAGGGGTCCCTAGGAAAGTGTCCACTGCCTTCTGGGAGAACACACCAGCACACCTGCCTACCCTGCACCCGGGGCAGCTGCATGCCAAGGGATGCACATGCATAGACACACCATCCAGCCACCACTGCGTGTCACTCACACATCCGATCACACGCACATCCCCACCACAGGCACACATACACATGCCCGTATGCCAACATTTTAAAACCACAATCCCAGGTACCACACAAACAGCCCACCACACAGTGCATGCCCACCCCACAAACAACGATCCCACATGCCCATCCCCAACTCTTCATCGAAGTTCCTCACCTGGAAAAGTGCTCCCCACCCCCATATAGTCCCAGACCTTCCCAAGACAAGGAATAGGCATGATCTTAGGCTTCTTGTCTAAGCAAACTATTTAAAGGTTTAAGAGAAGTTGGCCTGAGTTGATTTAAATGACCCTCTCCCGGGATGAAATCTCCCATTCAACTATGCCCCTTTCTTGTCCCTCTCCAGCAGGATAGAAGTAGCTCTCCTCTCCCCATTTGCTCTTTGCTTTCTTAGGTAGGAGAGATCATACACATCCACCCAGCAAACTCGTACGGAGCAGCTACTCTGTGCCTGTCACATGCTGGGCAAGTGTGAGGCACAGAGCTGAACGAGAGGCTTTTTCCAGCCTGAGGGAGCTTACAGCTCAGCAGTGGGATGTACTATAGCCACTAGACACCTTGCCAGGTAGGGAGATGAAGTCCAGAGGTGTGAGAGGGGCTTTCTGGAGGAGTGGCACATGGGCCTTGACTGACGGGCAGCATTTACCTGTGCAGGTCATTGGGGCAGGGAAAAGAATTTGGCTGCACTCCCACGCCACAGAATTCTCGAGCACATTGCCCGGCTTTATTGTGTCCACAGCACTTATCTGAAATTACCTTGCTTATTGAGCATCTATTCTTATCTATCTCTAGCCCTGTGATGTAAGCTAAGTGAAAGCAAGTCTGCTGCACCTGCAATAGGGTCTGGTGCTCTTTAAGTGGTGGGGGAAAGAGCAGAAGGAAGGCAGGGAGCCTCAAATGCCAGGGCATGGGCTGTGGAGTGGAGGTCGTGGAGGTCGGTCTCTCAAGAGGAAGATGGACGGCCATGTGCCTTGAGGGCCAGATGGATTGTAGACATCTTCCAATGGGGAGTCATTAGGTCTGGGAGAAGGCAAGGATGTGAACAGAGCACTGAGCCCCTGGGCCAGCTGTGGAAAGTGCAAAATGCTTCAGAATGTGGGGTGTCTGGGTCTAAGATGGAGCCCACTGATAGGAAACTCTGAACAGTAACAGGATTGAACCTTTAGCATTATAGATTTATATGTAAACCTAATGTAAGCATTACAGCTTACCTTATAGGGGTGGGGCGAGCAAAAACAGATCATCAAGGAAGCAAGAGAGGCTGAGCTAAGTCTTCTCTCTTAGCTTCATCCTCAGCTCAGCCAACAGGAATCGATCCTAGATAGAGAGAAGTTATGATGCCAAAGCCTTGTCTTCGTGAGAACACGTTTATGTGGAATGGCCCGTCGGTGCCTTTCTCTGGAGAACACGAGGAGGCCGGTAGACTGTGCATGAGCGTGAAGTGGCTGGCACACTTGTCCTGTCCTAGGAGCCCTTCCCCTTTGGAGTGTGGAACCAGCCAGTGCCCAGAGTCTCACTCCTGCTACCAAGCAGCTCACTCAATTTTAGGACAAAAGAGGTAGGGGGCATTGAAAGGGAATTATTTTGTGAGCTACCCTTCCTCCCCAAACTGGGTAGGATGAATGCTCTGGAGAGGTTTCACTTTAAACTTTCATCCACTGGAGGTAGGTTTTATCTCAGCAACAGCACTCAGACAGTCCTGGAGGTGCAGGTGGGCTCTCCATGGCATCTTTACTTTGTTAGCCTGGCATACTGTGTGCTGAGCTCCCTAAGACCCGGCCACCCCAGCTGGAGCCATCAAAGACTGATCAGCCCTGCAGCTGCCAGTCCTAGAGTTGAAAGCTCCAGGGTTGCATGGAGGTGCAGAGCACCAGCTGTGAGCAGGAAAGAGGGAACCTGCATTATGGTCTTGACTCCCAGGGACCCCCTCTGGAGCACAGCACCTTGAATCTCTGTTGGAGTCAGGTCAAGTCAGATGCCTCAGGCCCCTGGAGGGAATGGACAGAGCTACAGAAGGGGCCAGACTCAGTGTGGTGGGTGGGGCACAACCTCAGACTCAGCCCCAACTCTGAACTGGTTAGCTCGGCTCTCTTGGACAGACCAGGTCTGTTTTCTGCACCATAACTTCCTCATCTATAAAATGGAGACAATTGTCACTACTCAGCCTGCTACAGAGGGATGCCCTGGAGAGCAAATGTGATGGGGGAAGGAAGGAATTTGTGCTGCATAGGCCAGGAGATGAGGCTCTTCCTCTTCCCTAGGGCACAGGATGTGACAGCAGGGGGACTAGAAAGGCCCTGCTTCCAGAATTGGTCAGAGGCTCACATTTCTCAGCAGCTGCCCTGAGTCTAAGCCTAGCTCCACCACGCACCTGAAGCCACCTTGACCTTGACAGCGCAGCTCTCTGGACCTGAATTGCCTTGTCTTTAAAGTGAAAGTGGAGCCTGGCCGGGCGTGGCTCAGTGGTTGAGCGTCGGCCTAGAATCCAGGCAATTGGGGTTCAATTCCCGGTCAGGGCACATGGCTGGGTTGCGGGCTGCAGCCGATCAATGACTCTCATCATTGATGTTTCTATCTCTCTCTCTCCCTCTCCTTTTCTCTCTCTGAAATCAATAAAAATGTTTTAAAAAAATTAAAAAATAAAGTGGGAGGGGAAAAGTTGGTGCTAAATGATTGTGAAGCTCTGCGTTTGTTCCCTGGTCCCTCCATCCCCAGATTCCAGAATTCTCCCCCCTGCTGTCTCATTCTCAGCCAAGAGGATCCTGGAGAAGAGGAAACTGGCTGCCAGTGAGTGTGTCCACTGGCTGGCAGCTGAGAGTGGCTGCAGATGGGACAGAGAATGGGAGGGACAGCAAAGGACCCAAATTGAGTCCCCAAGTGCTCCTTATACAGATGGGCAAGACATTGAGGTTTGGGGAAACCAAAGTGAAGGTGCATTGCAGTCCTGACTTTTTCTACTGCACTTATTTCTTTTCCTTAGTCTGTTTTTTGTCTTTGTTTTTTGGCAAGTGTAATTTATTTGAACCAATATTTTCACTATCATGAAAATTACTCTTCAGCACTGATCAAGCTCCCAAGTCTGGAGGTTAGGGGAAGTATATTTTCATTCATTTACCTGCTTCTGCAACAAATATTTATAGAGCCACCACTATACGCAGGCATTAATCTGAGTATTGGAAACAAAGAAGTGAGTACATTCACAACCTCCTGGGAGACAGCAAGATATGTACACAGGCGGCTCCCACCAGTGTTAGGAGGGCTGGGCGAGGCCCACCCTGGGTGCTGGGGCGCAGGGGGGCTGCACCCAGCCAAGTGGGAAAGCTGGCTCTCCGACGCTGCCGTCAGATTGCCGAGATGATGGGAAATAAAGGAGTTGCTTGGTGCCCAACAGTTTAGGGGGTGGTAGAGCAAAGAGTGCCCAAGAGAAAGTTACTGGGTATGATAATTAATGTTTTGCTGAGGAGGAAAATATATGTGCATGTGTTGCTCAGCATGCAAATACCTCAACTAACAACTCAGAGAAAACAAATGGAACCACACGATTTTCCTCACAAAGATGTAGAAAAGAAAAGAAAGGAAAGAAAGGACAAGACAGCGGTCACAGATGCCTCCTCAGGCAGCTGAGAGCACGTTCCTGCCAGATGAGGAACAGGGGCCAGAGCAGGACAGGCTGCCGGAGCTCCTCTAGGAGTGAAGGCCCAGCAGGCAGCATGCCACACCCAGCCCCTGACCCAGCCCCTGACCCAGCCCCTGACCCAGCCCCTGACCCAGCTCCTGACCCAGCCCCTGACCCAGCCCTGACCCAGCTCCTGACCCAGCCCCTGACCCAGCCCCTGACCCAGCCCCTGACCCAGCCCCTGACCCAGCTCCTGACCCAGCCCCTGACCCAGCCCCTGACCCAGCTCCTGACCCAGCCCCTGACCCAGCCCCTGACCCAGCCCCTGACCCAGCCCCTGACCCAGCTCCTGACCCAGCCCTGACCCAGCTCCTGACCCAGCCCCTGACCCAGCTCCTGACCCAGCCCCTGACCCAGCCCCTGACCCAGCCCCTGACCCAGCCCCTGACCCAGCCCCTGACCCAGCTCCTGACCCAGCCCCTGACCCAGCCCCTGACCCAGCTCCTGACCCAGCCCCTGACCCAGCCCCTGACCCAGCCCCTGACCCAGCTCCTGACCCAGCCCCTGACCCAGCCCCTGACCCAGCCCCTGACCCAGCCCCTGACCCAGCTCCTGACCCAGCCCCTGACCCAGCCCCTGACCCAGCCCCTGACCCAGCCCCTGACCCAGCTCCTGACCCAGCCCCTGACCCAGCCCCTAACCCAGCCCCTGACCCAGCCCCTGACCCAGCTTGCTGTTTCATTTCAAGGCACTCATCCAGGTAAGGGGAGATCTGCCCACACAGGTCAGGTATTTTAAGGAACAAGAGATTCCTAATTCCTTAGGGTGTGTCCAGCAGGTGTTACTTCCAGACACCTGCCGCCTAACCCTGAGAGGCCCGCCTCCTCCAGACAGGCTGTGCTGTCCACAGCTCATGTCCACGTGTAAGGAGCTGGCTGACAGGAGAAGACAGAAGAGTTATTTTTGTTTCTACTTATGCGAACTGTAAATATATGTTCAGAATCTCCAAGTGACAGGATAGGCCCAAGTCAGCACTTTCCAAACTGATGCCAAAGCCTGGCAGCACCTGTCAGTTAGTGCTAAGAAAACTCCAGAGCCAAGGGGCTGCCTGCCCGGGTGCAAAGCCAGGAGCACTTCCCTTTGGAGGACTGCTGCAGCGTGGGGCTTCCCTCCAGGGCAGGTCTGGGCCCCAAGAGACAAAAATTCAGGAAGGATCCTTTTTCCATTGCCATCTCCAGAATGCTGAAGAGCTGGGGCCTGATGGGAAACGTGTAAGACAGGCTTGTTGCTGCAGCACTGAGCTGCTGATCTCAAATGCCCTCGTCCTCCTCGACAACAACCGGATCAGCCCCAGCGTCCAGGCAGGGGCCAGTCTCTAGTGGTGTGGGACCAGCTGGAGAATTATCCAGCCAGAGAAGTCCAAGGAAAGGATTGGGCCTGGGCCTTGCCAACCAGCGTAAGCGAGGGTGATGGGACTCCGTGCCCAGGGAAGATGCAAGGCTAGCAGTTCCCATCACACAGGCCAGGAGTGGGTACAGGGCCTGCCCCTGTGGCTGCCTGTGGCAGTGGCTGGCAGGGTTTGCAGCTCCAGCTCTGGATCCTGCGGTCAGCCCGAGGTCTTCCTCCACTGGAGCTGCCGCTGCCCCTCTGGCCATCCGCGTTGGCCGTATGCTGCTGCTGTTCCCCTTCCTGCTCCCCTGCATTTGCACCCAAGGTGTGAACACCCTTCTCCTGGGTGTTTGCATCTCTGCTTGAGCACAATAGGCTGGTCTCTGGCCAGCCAGCTCTTTTCCCAGCCGACAGACCCCAGTGGCTCCTCCATAGTCTGCACAGTGGGTGGTGCTCTCAGGGTCAGTGTGGACCTAGACTAGGGCCACCTGCTTCAGCACCGGAACTCAGTTTCCTAACAAAGAAAGCACTCAAAGTGGCCCTCCCCACTCCACCCCTGCTCCTGACCTTAGGAGGTCTGAGCTGCCACATTCACCCATTATCAGCCTCCTTCAGGGGAGTGAGCTGTGCCCCAGAAGCATTCTTTTTTTTTTTTTAACTTTTTTAAAATATGTATTTTATTGATTTCAGAGAGAGGAAGGGAGAAAGAGAGAGAGAGAGAGAGAGAGAAGAAACATCAATGATAAGAGTCATTGATCGGCTGCCTCCTGCACGCCCCCTGCCTGGGGATGGAGCCCGCAACCCGGGCATGTGCCCTGACCAGGAACCGAACCGCGATCTCCTGGATCCTAGGTGGACACTCAGCCACTGAGCCACGCTTGTAGGCCCAGAAGCATTCTTTCAGCCAGCAAGGCTGCCTCACACACACGGTCTATCTGGCCATCCACAAAAGCAATCACATTTCTCCCCAGCCCAGCTCTGGGCAGGATGTCTGAGTGTTTCAGAAGCCGAGTCATGTTGCTTTTCCTTTCAAAGTGCTGTGCTGGATTCCTTACCAAGTCCTTTCACCCGGCTTCATTACTTTGTTCTCTTCTTGTGCTATTTTTCTCTAAATCTTTTTGGTGGGGAGAACGGGGGGGGGGGGGCTCAAAGGAAATTGAACTTCCAGTACCAGTGCCCTCTATGGCTGAGGGGCTTGCCAAAAGTACAGAACTGGCTTCTCCTAAAGCCCCTATACCAGTTATTGGCACAACTGTAAATGTTAGCCTCTGAGAGTCCCAGGTGACTTGGAAGTCTGCACACCAGCATCTTAGAGTTTGCCTAAACCGCCCGTTTACTTTCACTGCAGGTCTGTGATAATAGAGGAAGGAAGCCTGAATTCTGCAGGGCCACTCTAGCCAGCAGCAGCAGCACCTGAGAATTTGTTAAAATGCAAATTCTCAGGCCCTACCTCAGGCCGGCTGAAACAGAACTCTGGTGATGGGGACCCCCTCATCTGCAATTTCATGGGCCTTCCAGGTGATAGAGGAGAGCATGTAGCTGCCAGGTGATGAGACTCACACTAGAGGAGAGAGCGCAGGGATCCTTCATTCAGCCTTCAGGAGAGCCTGTCTGGCCTTGACCTCCCTCAGAACAGGCCGCCAGTGCCACTGCCACCTGGTCTAGAGAGCAAAGATAGGTGTTGCCTCTGGGCAGAGTATCCAAGATACCTGAGTAAGCAGTGAGGAGAAAGTTGAAAAAAACCCCAGGAAAAGGTGTTGTAATGTAGTTCATTGATTATAGGGACTAGAGGCCCTGCTGCTCCACAAACCCAAGGCAAACAGGTGGTGCTTCTACTGTACCAAGTACCACCTACCCATCGACCTCCTACAAATGCTTCATTTCCCAGAAAAGAAACCCAAGCCTTTGGAAAGTCAAGTCACTGCCTAAAGTCTCTCAGAAAACTAGTAGCTGAACCCAGACTCAGGAAGGAGGGAACTGATCTGAAAAAAAAGTCTGAGCTTCTGGGGTACAAGGATTTGTTAAGTCACTTAGTCATTTGACAAGCAGCACCTACAGACTGCCAGACACTCACCCATGTCTAAGGAACCAGCAGGTGTGTAGGGTGAGCGTTTCCATTTTTCTGGTGGGGGCTCCCAAAGGTAAGGTCTCTCTCTCAAGGTCCACAGCGTGGAAGCAAGTAGCAGAGTGAGAGTTTGATCAGAGTGTGACCCACAGTTGCTTTCTCCCATGAAAAATATCCTAATGGCCCATGCCAGCAGCTCCCCGAGTCCCTGGGAAAGCCCATGAACAGAGATATGTCCCCAACAGTGTCCCCAGGGATACACCCCAGCCCAACAACGTGTGGAAAAGGCAGAGGAGAATCAGCTGGAGGGGGCTTTGGCTGTGCCCTTAACTCCACTGGGCCGAGGGCCTGCTCAGGAGCCCCGCTCCCTCCTTGGCCTGCAGCCCCTCCCGCTTCCAGTTCAGCAGGGCCCCATTGGTTCCAGACACCACGTCTCCTCTATTTATGGCTTTTTCCTTTGCTTCAGTGTTTCTCCCTGATGAGTGCCTCCTCTCCCTGGATTTACAGCATCCTGCTGCAGCGGGGTTGATGTCACTGCAACGAGAGCCAGTGCGGCCTTCACCCTGGCTGCTGCATTCCAACGGAGGCCTGGCCTCCAGGGCCCAGCAGGACTTTTCTCTGCAGGGCGGGGTGGCTTTGCTCCCTGGCCTGGGATTGGGGTAGAGGGTGGAAAACTGCTGTCTCCTCCTAGTGCCTGGAGACAGCTGGCCCAGCTATGAGCTAGGGCTTCAGACTCCTCGGTGGATCCTGAGAATGGTAAGAAGGAGACAACAGGGAATGTTAAGAACTGGCACAGAGGGAAGCTGGGTGAGGGTGTACGTGTGTGCAGATATGTGCCAGCTTTCCCAGCTCCTTCTCCTCCAGCCAGCCCTGTGAGAACCGAAGTTCTGAACTGGAGGGCCTAGGGCAGAGGAAGGCGGAGGCAGGCACAGAAAGCCTGTGGTGCCCTAGTTTAATCCAGATGTCAGCAGAAGGGGGAGGGAGGGAGGGAGGGAGGGAGGGAGGGAGGGAGGGAGGGAGGGAGGGGAGCAGGCGCTGGAGCCAGGCCTGTGGGGGATGGGGCATAGGAAAGCAGGCTCCCAGCAGGAATGCCAGAGGTGCTCTGAAGTCACTTCCGGAGTTTGGTGCCCTCTGGTTATGCTATAAAATTGTTATTTCAAGTTGGCCTCCATAGTTTCTAGTTAATAGAGACCATCATCTCTAATAAATAGAGGGGATGTTGCCAATATGACTCCAGCCCCTGTGGAGAAACTGCTGCATTTGTATCGGGTGGAGCTTCCAGTCATGTGAGCATTTCCCTCTGCCCAGCATTTCTGGGACAGGCCCAACCATGGAGGCTAATACCTGGTCCTGACCAGAGGCAGGGCTGCAGCACAGGGCCCCAGGCACTGAACACAGCACTTCATTTAATTATCACATCAGCTCAATGAGAGGAATCATTATACCCATTGTACAGACAAAGAACTGAGGCTCTGATTCTTAAAGGCATAGCCACCTGTGCAAGGCCACAACCCCTTGGGCTGTCTGAGGCTCCTGCCCCTGCTTTGCTACCCATTTTGGAGCTGACATTTACTCGTCTTTGAGCAAGACAGGAGTTTGGGGGAGGCTGACGGATACCATCAAATAGCCAAAGACCCATCAGTTCCTAGAAATCTGAAATAGGCTCAAAGATGCCCCACAGTCATACTGGAGAAAGACTTCTGGGGACAAGACCTTGGCCATGCATGTAGGATGCCCCAGCCAACTTCCCCTTCCCCCTGCCCTCCTGGGAGATGGAAGTCATCTCCCCAGTAGCTGTAGAGAGAGAGGCCAGCACTGTCCAGGAGGGCACAAAGTGTAAATTATCCTAGAGGCTGTTGACCCTGGAGAAGGCAGTGACCTGTCCCTACCCTACTCCACCTCCTTGTAGCCTCATCCCTGCCAAGAACAACAAGTACACAGTCAGGTCCAAAGGCACAGCTGGGAGAGGGGCCAAGGGCTGCAGCCACATGGACCAGCCCCTCTGTAGGAACCAGTGTGGAATGAATACCTGTCAGGGGTGAGAGGCACGGCTGGGGTGGAAACCCTCGGTTGAGTGAGTGCAGAGGGCCCTGCAGAGCAGGGAAAGAGCTCACACTGGAGTCAGGTGGTCTGGGTGTGGCCCAAGTTCTGCCGCACTGGCTGTGTGACCTTGGACAGAGCGCCTGCTTCGCTGTGCCTTCTGTCAAGGAGGAAGTCAGGTTCCTATCTCCTGGAGTGCAGGTGGGCATTCAGTGGGATGCTGGACTTAAAGCATCTGGGCCAGTGCTCAGTATGTGGTGAGTGCTCAAGAAACGTCAGCTATCATTGTTTTAGATTCCACTTCCTATGTCACTGCCTGTTCTGGCCTCAGTCTCCTTGAGTTCATTATGTGTAGAAAGATCCTTTTGGATGACACCACTCATTTCCCCCAGGTTTCACCAAACCTGTCATTCCAGAGACCCAAGGGACCACACAGGTATTAATTAGCAAAGCCTTAGGGCAGGCCCAGGCAGTAAGGGAGCCTAGGTGGCACTGATCACTGATTGGTACTATCAGATCTTTGCCCAGTCAGGACAGAGCAATGCAGGCTGCAATGGTGCCTCTGACCTTGGGGTTTACAACTTGCCTGAGACTGCGCCCCAGAGCAGCTGTGCAGCCCCTGCCCTCCCTCACCCTCACGGGGCTTAGCACAGGAGAAGGGCAGGGGCGAGGCAGGGAAGGGGGGAAGCAGGACAATCTCCTACAAAGGGGAGTGCGACCAATGCCCAGAGCTGTGAGAGATGCAACTCTCTAGCAATGGCTCTCAAATAGTTTAACGTATCCAGAGAGCCTGTTTGAAAAGCATAGTCCCAGGCAATGCTTTCAGTGACTGAGGTCCAAGGACCTATATTTTTAACAAGCACCCAGAGGATTGGTGAGGCTGCTCTGCAGGACCACATTTTAAAGAACACTGGTCTCATGTTTGCGTGTCCAATATTATGTGCTTAGTGCAGAGCCAGGCACGCCATGGGTATATAATAAGTGCTGATTGATGGAATAAATAAATAAATGAGCAAGTGAGTCTAACAGAAAGATGATGAACAGTTCCATAGAGCAAAAGATTCCCTTCCTCTAGGAACTCCCTCCTTTAAGGAACAGGTAGGTCTTCACCTCCCGGAAACTCCCTTGCTCAGCTGGGACCAGACTTACCCACTGAAGCTGCAAGCTGGTGCTGAAGTTCTCAGGGAAGGCCTAGTCCACACAAGGGAAAGCCCCAGAGTCCCTCTCCCACCTCACATCTATCTGCCAGATCTGTCCAGAGAGGTCAGTGATCCCTGGGGATTCTGTTTCCAGAAAATGCAATCACACAAAGGTTTGCCTATAACTTTAGAGCTCTGGACCTGAAGCTACCTGTTGTTCAGGATCCTTGCTGGACTGCCCTTTCTCTGTGAGCCCGGGTTCACAGCAGGAGACTGGACAAAGGGGAGAGGAGGGCCAGGGGGAGGGTCTGGGCATGGGGGCTGCCATGCTCTGCCCCCTGGGGCAAAAAGTTCAGGTTTGGGGAGTTGGTTTCTTTGCTCCCTTCCCTGTCCTCTGGGGCAGCTGGGCAGAGTCAGAGCTGGGGGCTTGAGGGACACGGGGCAGGAGGCCGCTGAGGTGCCCGGGTGTCACCCATGAGCCATGAGACGGCACACTCACTCCAAGGCCCAGAGGACAGGAAAGGTAGCAAAGGAAGGGAAGGAAAAGAAACCTTAATAAACTCCATTTGGTGCAGGCACCTTGCTACTTGTGTATCATGTCACAATAGTCCTCATTATAACCCAGTGCAGCAGGAACTAATATCCCCTTTTTACATGTGAGGGAGCAGAGACTCATTGGCTGAGAGAAGGAATGTCACAGGCCCAATTTCACAGCCAGTGAAGGGCAGAGCCAAAATTTCAAAACCACAGCCAGGATGCCCTCCTATCTATGGGACGGGATGGACTCAGTGCCTGCAAACCTACTTCCCCTGCCCCCAAGGGGCAGCTCCTGCTCTCTGCCCTCTGTTGCTCTTCTGTTATTTGCAGGAAATAAGAGTTTCTGAGTGGGCTGTGAGGACCAGATCCCTTCCCCTCTGCTCTCACCGGTAGCCTGGGCCCACCCCTCCACCCACACCCCACCCAAGGTCTTGGATTTGAAAGCTGCTTTGGTCTTTGACAATTACAGCACAGAGAAGGACTTTCAGGCTCCCAACTTCCAGGAGGAAGCAAAAGTTTTTTAAAAAATTAAGAGCTAGACTCTGCATGGATGACACAGATACTAGGATATTTGGAAGGGCTAGTAGGCAGAGCTAGAAGCCCCAAACCTTGGGGTCAGGCCTAGCCCCACCACTCTCTGGTTTGACCTTGGGCAAATCCATTCACTTCTCTGAGTTCCAATTTTCTCACTTACTAAATAATAATACCCACCTCCGGTATTTATTACAAAAGATATTATAAGAAGTAAGAAAATGTCAATTATACATTTTTAAAAGGGGGAGGACTGCTTTCCCAGGGTCAGGCAGCTATTTAGTTCTAGACTCAAAATTTTAATCCATGTCTGCTGGGCCCCAGTCTCTGAACCTTTACACAATGCCTGCATTCTCTTAAATGGTGTCTGGTCAATCAGCCGGGGTTAATGAGTACACAGATCTTTGTTCTTGCTCTAACAAGATAATTCAGTACTTTATTGCTTCACTTTTTGGGGAAAAATTGTTTTCTAATCCTCACCTGAGGACATGTTTTTCACTGATTCTGGAGAGAGAGTGAAATGTCCACGTGAGAGAGAACATAATTCAGTTGCCCCCAGCATGAGCCTCAACTGGGGATCAAACCCACAACCTGGGTATGTGCCCTGACCAGGAATCGAACCCGCAGCCCTTCAGTACATGGGACGATACTCTAACCAACTAAGCCACACTGGCCAGGGAAAAACATTTTTTTAATTGAAAATATAGAGTTAATATAATAAGCATCCATATGGTCACAAAAAAAGAAGTTAAGAGAATGGATCTAAAGCTCTGAGGCTCCCAGTAAACAATTGATAAAGACTCGCCCAGCTTCTCACCACTTCCTGTTTAATAAGGGAGGTATTTGAGAGAAGTACTTTGAAATTCCAAAGAGGAAACATACACCATGAGAAATAATTTTTTAAAGCCGGGCATTAACTGAATGCTCTTGTCTTCTCATCTGTAAAATAGGAATCATAGTAGTACCCACCTCAAAGTGTTGTTCAGTATTTGATGAGAACTCATGAAAAGACTCTGACCTTCTCCAGAAGAACATGAACTCATTAAATGATCCTGTTATTAATCTCACTCTGCTGATTTGCACAGGGATATTATAGGCAGGTCTGAGAAACTGTCCAGACTCAGGAAAAGGTGGAAAGCTTAAGGTCAGGTCAAGGAGATTTGTGCTGGGCATGAGAAAGAACTTTATAGGTGAAAGCTGCCAAGATCCTGCCCTTGAACAGCAGTAATCAACTCCCCTCAGGGCACGACAGGGACCTTTCCCCTCACAGACATTTAGAGAGATGAAGCACTCTGTCTCTGGCTGGAGATGTGGCCCTGGCTGGAGGCATAAATTAAAGTTTATGTGTGGGGGTGTGGGGGTGTGGAGAGAGACATCCATCTTTGCAAAAAGCATTGCTATTCATATTATATTGATTCATATTAGAATCATATTTATATATCCTTTTATATGTTTTCTACAAGACACTACAGGGGAGAAATAGTAACAGAATATTAGCGTGAGCTCTCAGCTGTTTATACCATGGCACGTCTACAACCATTAAGAAAGACGTGGCTTGCCCCGGCCAGTGTGGCCCAGTGGGTGGAGCGTCATCCTGTCCACCAAAAGGTCACAGGTTCAATTCTCGGTCAGGAAACACACCCAGGCTGCAGGTTTGATCCCCAGCCAGGGTGTGTACCAAACTACTCTGCATGATACCTTTGCCAGAGCCCACAGAATGTGCAACACCAAGAGTGAGCCTAATGAAAACTATGGCCTCTGGGTGATAGTGACGGGTCAGTAGGTTCCTGGCTGTAACAAGTGTACATGTTACCTCCCCCCGCTCTGGGGGCTGCTGGTGGTGGAGGAGGCAGGGTGTGTGCGGGAGCAGGGGTATATGTAAACACTATACCTTGTATTCAATTTTGCTAAATTTGAACCTAAAATTGTTCTATAAAATAAAATCTATTTTAAAAAATGTTTAAGCTCTGTTGGAATTATAATAGAAAACATATTAAATAAATATATTATCATATTGTTTACCATCAATAAACATGGGATATCTTTCCATTTATTCAGAAAAATAAAATCTAAAAAAACAAAAGGCTGTGTGCCAGTGATGGTGGTCAAGGCCAGTTCAGGAGAGGGGCGTTCCCTGTCCCAACTGGGGCCTGAACCCTCCCTCTCTGGGCGACTCCAGGCCCTTCTTAGAGACTCCTGTCTAAGTTCCTGTGCTACCATCTGCCAGACAGAAGCCAGAAAATGGAGATGCTAAAGGACCAGCAGCAACAGGAAAGGCTGCCGGCCCTGGTTAGAAATGGCTCCTGTCCAGATGCTACTGGCTCATCCTGGGCTTCTGGTGAGAAGGCAGGACTTCTCCTGCCACAACACGCACTTCCCTTTGTAAGAGCAGTAAAAAGCTGGGCTAAAAATCCAACTGATTTTTTTAAGTAATAAGTTCCCTTGGGGTTACATAAAGGAAAGGATATTTACCCGTGCAAAGGTAAGGAACACAAGGCGCCCAGGCCTGCCAGCCCCCTCCTCCCCTGCACCAAGGTCTCCGCTGGAGCTGAGGGTGCAGCTGCACAGAGCAGGGGCGAGAGCCTGCCTCTGAGTGTGCACCTTGGTGATGAAATTGCTGGGCGGGATGGAGACAGGATGCTCTCAGGGACAGACGTCTGTCTCCCATGGTCTGTAGTATATGCAAAACTTTTGTGCTTTTCCAGGGATGGGCAGGACCACTGGCAAATGGCCTGAGGTTGTCTGCTGGTACAGTGGCCACCCAGCTACCTGGAGGTCTCTGTTCTCCATGGACCATACAACCAATAAGATTCTTGAGAGCAGGGACTGTGCCTTAAATTCTCTCACCTACCACACAGTGTCAGGTACACAGGGGTATGGAAAACCTTATTACTGAGCACACTGTGTACAAGGCGCTATGCTGGGCTCGAGGTGGATACAAAGACGAGCCGGACCCAGTACACCCCACCCACAGTGATAAAATGGAAGCCCTGTGTGGTGTCTGAGGAGGAGGCTAGCCTGGCTTGCGAACCCTGAAGTTCTGTTGAGTGGTGCCACTCACAGCTGGCCTCAGTTCTTTTGTACCTCTGGTTCAAACACAAATGCTATGCACCCGTAACAAAAGGCAGAGGGTAAAAAGTACCTGAAGAGCCACCAAAAGTGTAAGGGCTTCTATCCCAGGCTTTCCAATCTCCATTCATGGTGCCACCCAGTTGCCCAAGTCAAAACCATGGCATTGTCCTTGACCCTCACTTTCATTCATCCCCTAGTCCAAAGAAATATCAAATCCTACTTCCAAAATGCAGCTGAAGTCCAGCCCCTCTTTATATTCCCACTGCTACCACTGTGGCCCAGGCCACCAATACTTCTCGTCTGGACTGCAGTCCACCTCCAGAGTGGTCTTTCTGAAGTATAAGTCTGAGCACGTCACTCCCTTACGTAACACCTTTCAGTGACTGTCCTTTGCTCTTAGGGTAACAAAACAGAATGAAACCCACACCCTAGCATTTCCTGCGAGGCCTGCATCTCATAGCCCTGCGTTGCGTGGCCCCTGCCCAACTCCCCTGCATTACTTCAAGCAGCTCACCTATACCAGGCCTCAGGTAGTTAGTGACCAGACGCAAGCCTGCACACAAGCATCCCCTTTGCTGGTCAATCCTGATTCATCTTTTAAGTCAGCCTCAACATTGCTGCCTTCCCAGGCTTCCTGGACCAGGAGAGAGTCTCCTCTAACTTTATGAGGTACCAGTCACAACAATTGTAATTTAAACATTTGTTTTTGCACTCATTTTTTAATGCTTACTCCTTTTGCAGCTGTAGGTTTCATCTCAGGGTAAGGAATTGTTACATCTGCCTTGTTTCACTGACTGACTGGATGACTGGGCGGACGGACGGACGGACGGATGGATGGAAGGAAAATGAATGAATGAAGTGTCTCAATAGGGGAGTAGGAAAGCCTCCTGGAAGAACTAGCACAGAGAAGGAGATAATTAAGTTGAAAAGCTCCAAGAGTCCTTGGCCTGGAATAAATTAGTGGGATGTGCCTTCCCTTGCTGCTTGATGGCCCAGGCTTTCTTTTCCTTTCTGAAAGTCATTGATTCAGCCCAACTC
The DNA here is from genome assembly GCF_964146895.1 of Miniopterus schreibersii. Classification (NCBI taxonomy): domain Eukaryota; kingdom Metazoa; phylum Chordata; class Mammalia; order Chiroptera; family Miniopteridae; genus Miniopterus; species Miniopterus schreibersii. The sequence goes on along the minus strand of NC_138112.1, from coordinate 1,554,253 downwards.
CATCTAAACTTCCCCTCGGCCTGGTTTTATGACTGGGGAGAATGGCTTTCACCCAGGTATCCCAGGCTCTATTTCTGTTCCACGTTCTGTGCAGGCCCACTGTCCCTCCTGTCCACTTTTCCACCACAGCTTCGGGCTTATGTAACTGAACAATTGTGTGATGCTATAAAACTAATCTGTACTTCTGCTTGGGCAGCGAAGTGGCTGGAGCTCTGTAGTTGGCCTCGAGAGGCCAAAGAGAGCACCCCACCCATTCCCAGCACCTTCTCAGACACCAAGCGCACGTAGCCAGCCCTATCCACAAGGGCTCAGTAACAGGACTACAGCAGAGCCCAAGCCAAATGCCAGCCACAAAAAGAAACTGAAAAAGGTCTTTCACCTGTGGAAAGATGAGGTTCCTATTGCATTCTGCCCATCTCCTAGCAGAGTTCACGGGTTCATTTCCCTTTCCACCTTCCATAGGATTCCATCAACATCTATTTTCTTGGCCACAGATTGGGGGATGGTGTCATTTTTCTCCCTGACAACTGGAGACACACTAAGACTAAAAAGCCAAGGGGCGGTGCCTCCCAAGGTTTGGAGGTTTCAAGCAGCATGAAACTGGAAGACCAAGAGACTAAAGAGAAAAAGTGTCCCTGAATGAGTATGTGTATATGTGTGTGTGGAGGACGGGTGTGTGTAGATCACACAAGGATTTAATTTGATACAATGGGAAAGAATAAACTATATTAAGTAATGATAGCCCCCATTTATTGGGTCTTTACTATATGCTGTGAAGTGTTTTGTACTCAGTATTTCATTTAATGTTCCAAACAACTCAGTGAGGTAAGCATTTATGCTCCCGTTTCACAGATGGAGAAACAGGCTTGCTTGATCACACAGCTCATGAGTGGTCAAGCTCCAGGATTGAGATCCGGAGGCCCTTGCTTTGAACCCTACTTGCAGCTGCTTTCCTAGGAGTAGAGATCAGGAAGGACAGGAAATTGGTTTATGGTGGGGAAGAGGGCTTGAGATTAGGCATAAAAAACGTTCTGACCATGAGGGCCATTTGATTGTCCTCAGGGTAATTAGGCTGGTTAGGGCTCTTCCTCTGAGGGCTTTCATTTAAGAGGGTGGCTGCTTCCACGCCTAGCAGGGAAGGAAGCTCTGTGCTCCCAGCACGGGGCTGGCTGTTGGGACTGACTGGCAGCCTCGCTGGGGTACAAGATTGCCACACGAGACCGTTAGATCACAGAAGATAGCACAGGATGTGTGCCCAAACGGGGCTGGAAGACTGCAAGGGCGATAGGCAGGCAGATGCTCCTGTGGCTAAGAGCAGGAGAGCTGTGGTCAGGTGGACTTGTGTTTCCAGGCCCCGCTTGCTCTTCTGGTGGCCTGACCTTGGGTACGTTACTTAACCTCCTTAAACCTCGTTTCCTAGTCAGTAAAGAGAGGCTAAGAATAGAACCTACTTTGGAGGGTTGCCATGAAAATTTTTAAAAAGATGATACATGTAAAGTGCTTGGCACAGAAGTCGAACGTAATGATACAATGAATGGTAGTTGCTATAATGATTGTTACTGTGGAGGCCAGAGGCAGGAGAGTGTGGTACGGGGCACAGCTGGGCACTAGTCAGGAGCTAAGAAACCTTCCCGGGGATCTCGAGCTCTGCTCTGCATCTCGAAGAGCTGGTCAGGTGCCACCGAAAGGAGGAACAGGGCCGGAGTAGGTTCTCACAGTGAAGTGAGACTCCACGTTTTCTATCTGGGGTTTAACTGACGAGAAAGTTGATTGGAGGGGAAGAGCTGGTGGAGGGAGCTCTTCCTTCATTATTTCCAAACCCAGAATTTACAGACAGAGATAGCCTCAGAGACCTAAAAAAGAAACAAGACACACAAGGTTCTTTGCTTCCTTCTTCTGGGATCCCAGTGGGGTGGAAGGTAGGGCCCCAGGAATACGGCTGAGGCAGAGCTGACGAAGGATGGGAGACAGAGCCTGAAATAGGGAAGTTTCAGAACGTCCCTGTTAGGCGAGGCCCAAATGACCCTGTGGGAGGACTCCCACGGGAAAACTCAGCACGAAGGTTGGATTGACACGGGCTCCTGTGAGGCAGAAGGCTAGCTTTGAGACCCGGGCATCCCTCCTCTTCAGTCTCGCTGGCTCGGGGTGGGAGGCCTCGGAGAGAAAAGACTGCTTTGCTAACCCATTACTCTCTGACCGGCTGCTTTACCTCCCTGATGTGAAGGTAACTCCGTGGGGTCCAGGATGGCTGCCACGAAAGGTGCTGTTTCCTTTATATTCTCTATCCTTAGCCCTATTCTACCTGCACATCAAGCATCACCTAGGCCTTTGTTAAGAAACACAAATTTTCAGGTATTTTTCCCCCCCCCCCAGGGAGTCTAATTGGCTAGATTTAGAAATCAGATGGCTTTTTTGTTTGTTTGTTTTTTAGATATATCTTTATCGATTTCAGAGAGAGGAAAAGAGAGCGATAGGAACATTGATGGGCTGCCTCCTGCACGCCCCCGACTGGGGATCGAGCCCACAACCCGGGCATGTGCCCTGACGGGAATTGAACCGCGATCTCCTGGGTCCTAGGTCGATGCTCAGCCGCAGAGCCCCGCCGGCCCAGCGAGACCAGGTTTCTAACCAGCATCCAGCGGCTTCTCTCGGTCAGCCAAGCTCAGGAAACGCGAGTTAAGGTAACGCCGGACCCCTTTCAGTTCTAAACTCAGGGGCACAGGGGACTGGAAGGGCGCTGAGCCGGCAGCTAGCGGTGGGTTTGGGCCTGGCGCCGACCCTGCAGCGGAGGAAGCGCGGCCCTGCTGGTGGTGCCCTCAGGGCGCCCGCAGCCTGGGTCCCGGTCCCCTGGGTGCTGAGAGCCGTTGCGTGGGGAGACCTGGAAGGGAACGGGGTGCAGAGCGGCGGCGAGCACCCCCTCACCTGCGGCCACGGTCCCACTGAGACGGGGCACAGAGTAAAGAGATGACGGGTGCGCCCCCGGGAACACGAGGCTCCCGCACCCGGGGCTTCGCGCGCACGGGCCGAGACGCGCGGACCCCAGCAACTCCCGCTGCACACAGGGGGCGCTCAGGCCCCAAGAAAGTGCGCAACGTGCCCGCAGACTCAGGCAGCAGGAATCCAGACCCCTCTGCCTCTCCAAGCTCCTCGTTGGGTGCACGCAGGGCAGTCCCCGTTTATCGGGATTTGCGGGTAGCCCCTGGTGGTCAAGCGCCAGTGTCCTCAGTCCCCGGGCATTCTCCGGAATGGCCTGGCGTCGAGCATTTCCCGGGGTTCGCTCGGGCCATTGGGGAGACGGGGGGAGAGCGTGGGGGTCAGGAGGGGCGGGCAGGACGAGGCGAGGCCTGGGGGGCGCAGGGGGCCGCAGGGGCCGGGGGTCCGCGGGGCGCGCTCGGGAGCGTCCAGGGCGGTGCGGGCGCCGCGGACCGCGTGCCGAGGGTCGTGGGGAGGCGGGCTGCGGGGGCCTGGCGCCGCTGAAGCCTTTTGGAAACCCGCTTTCTCAGAGGAACCGAAAGAACAAACCACCCCCGGAACAGCGCGCCCCAGGGCTCGTCCACGTGGCGTAGAACCGGCGGGCGGCCCCGCCCCGCGGAGGAAGGGCCCGGGCGGCGGGGGGAGGAGGGCGCCGCGGACGGGGGCCGGGGGGCGGGGCCGGGGAACGGGGGCCGGGGGGCGGGGCCGGGGAACGGGGGCCGGGGGCCGGGGGCCGGGGGCCGGGGGCCGGGGGCGGGGGAGGGCGGGCCCGCGGGCGGCGCGGTGCTGGAGGAAGCGGCGGGGGCGGGGCGGGTGAAACGCGAGCCGGGCGGGCCTGGGGTCGGCGCGGGACGGAGCGCAGCGCGCGCCCCGGACTCTCCTGCAACTTCGCGCGAAGTTGGGCAGCGCCCCGCCCGCCGCGAGCCGGGCCGGGGATGCGCCCGCCGGGCCGCGGGGTCCCCGGGGCGCCCCGCGCGCTGCTGGCGCTGCTGCCGCTGCTGGGGGCGCTGCTGGGCGCGCCGGCCGAGCTGCGGGTCCGCGTGCGGCTGCCCGACGGCCGGGTGGCGGAGGAGAGCCTGCAGGCGGACGGCGACGGCGACAGCGTCAGCCTGGAGCTGCGCGAGCCCGACGGCGCCCTCGTCTCGCTCACCGCCGACTTCAGGAAGGTGAGGCGCCGCGGGGCCCTCGCTGCCCGACCCGCTCTCCCCGAGGCCCGCGCGGACCCCGTTGCAGCAGCGCCCCGGCCCTGCCCGGGCCTGGAGCGGCTCCCCGGGCGCCTGCGGAAACCCGGGCGGCGCCGGCGGGCCCCTGCCCCTCCCGGGCCCCTCCTCCCCGTGCAGGGCGGCGGGGCCGGGCCTGCAGCCCCGCGCCTTAGACTCCCGACCACCCTCCCCCCGTTTCACTCTCCGGGCCGAGCGCACCGTCCGGGCCTCTCCCGAGCCAGGGGAGCGACCACCCTCCTGGGTCTGGACGCCCGGGAAGCCTGCGGCGGGCGACCTGGGGAGCCCCGACCTGGGGAGCCCCGACCTGGGGGAGCCCCGACCTGGGGAGCCCCGACCTGGGGGAGCCCCGACCTGGGGAGCCCCGACCTGGGGGAGCCCCGACCTGGCGGAGCCCCGACCTGGGGAGCCCTGACCTGGGGAGCCCTGACCTGGCGGAGCCCCGACCTGGGGAGCCCTGACCGGGGGAGCCCCGACCTGGGGAGCCCTGACCTGGCGGAGCCCCGACCTGGGGAGCCCTGACCGGGGGAGCCCCGACCTGGCGGAGCCCCGACCTGGGGAGCCCCGACCTGGGGAGCCCTGACCGGGGGAGCCCTGACCTGGGGAGCCCTGACCTGGCGGAGCCCCGACCTGGGGAGCCCTGACCGGGGGAGCCCCGACCTGGCGGAGCCCCGACCTGGGGAGCCCCGACCTGGGGAGCCCTGACCGGGGGAGCCCCGACCTGGGGAGCCCGGCTGCGGTCCGCGCCCCGAGAGATGCGCTCCTGGGGCCTGGAAGGAGGCGGCCGCCCTGAGCTTGGCTGACTGTGGGGCGAGACCAGCCTCCCCTGGGTGTGCGCGCCCGGGGCGGAGGGAACCAGAAGGCGGACCTGTCCCCAGGTCGGGGGCGCGGAGAGTGGAGGTGCTGGGGGCCCGGAAGGGTGCTGAGTGACGGACTGACCCAGCAGCTGGAGCCCTGAGGGGAGAGGGCTGAGGCCAGGCACTAGAAGGGGTCTCCGGGTCCCCTACACCCACCCACCCCCTCTCCTGACAGAAGGAGGCCCTGTTGTGCCCCCCGCGCCGGGCAGCTGGGGAGGGACAGGGCTGTAGGACCCCCACTGAGCACCTCGCCTTCCTCTGGAGCCTGGGAGCTTGAGAGGAGAAGGGGCAGAGTTTGGGAGGCAGCTGGGGACCCGGCAGAGCGGACACAGATAGCATGGGGCCGAGCCAGTGGACAGTGGAGGCAGGCTTGACAAGTGACATAGGTGGACCTTGGGGCGGTGTCACAATAGGGAAGGCTTTGTGGCCCTTTCTGACTCAGCAGGCCCCGGATACACTCTCCGATTCAGGCAGGGCCAGGTGAGTTTGTGTGGCCAGAGGGACGCCGATGTGGCCGGAACTCCTGCTTTCCCACCTGAACTCCAGGGCAGTATTATCAAGTGTGTTCTTTTCTAGAAAATCCAAATAGTGGCTGGACCCCCTCAGGAAGCAGAGACCCAGTCTTCCCTCCTGCCTCCCACTGAAGCCCTTTGCCCCTAAGAGTGAGCCTCGGGCCAAGCTGAGTCTTCCACCTTCCTGCCCACTGCCCCGCGTTGTAGGAGTGGAGCCCTGGAGAGAGCCTCCCTCATCTCTGGGACTTCTCCAGCGGCCAAGGCTGCGGCTAGGGATCGGTGAGAAGAGGCAGCAGGCAGGGCTAAGCTTTTATAGCCTCCAGCTGCCGCACGAAATACGCTATTGCTCTACCCTGGAGGCACGAGGGGAGAGCTCAGGTGGCAGTGCCGTGGGGACTGAGGAGTGGGGCTGAGGGTGTCCTGGGGGCGCTGACTACCCAATTAGAGGCTCATTTGTTGCCATTTAAATTCCCACAGTGGTTCAAACCTCCACCCAGATTTCTGAAGTCCTTTTCAGGTTAGCCTCTGACCCACAAGCTGGTGTTTCACACCCGCCCCTGGCATCTCCAGTTTCATCAGCAAGGGCAGAAATCAGGAGTGGTAGATCTCAGAAAGGGAACCAGCTCTCCAAGGCCCCTCCAGTGCTGGGTTCTCAGCCTGGGGCAGGGTAGAGCTGGGGAATCCCAGGTGTCGAGGTGGGTGTCCTGTGGAACAGCCTTCACTCCCACCCCAGTTCAAATCTTGTTGCCTGCTCATTTCTCAGGCCTCAGGCCTCATAACCTTTGCTAGATTCCCACAAGAAGTCCTGTCTAGAAGTAATGATTTTTCTTGTAGGAAAAAAGGCCTGGAAATAGTGTTTCTTTTGTTTCATGTACCAAATCCATTTGGGGTGGTTTGGGAAAAGCCCCTAGTCTGCCTGGAGATAGTAATGTTTGCCATTTTATCACCCTTAGGAAATAGTCCCAGACAGAGATGAGACAGACTGAATGCTGGGCACACTGTTTGATCTCTGCAAGCCTTCATTTGTTCATCTCCAAAATGGGGATAAAAACGGTTATTGTGAGAACTAAGTAGGAATGCGTGCAAAGTATTTACTATGTGTTGGCTGTTGTGCCAAGTGCTCAAGAAATAGAAGCTATTAACTTTCATAATTGTGGCCCACATAGCATCTCAGCATGGACTCTCCCTGCTAAGCTTGGGCTCAAAGAGTTTGAATGCTGGATCCAAAGTCATATAGCGAGTCAGCACTGAGCCTGGAGGAGCCTGGAGTCGCTCACAGTAACCTTTTTTAAAGCACCATGTATTAGAGTTCTCCGGAGAAACAGAAACAAACACAGACGCACACGCACATGTATAGCTGTATAGAAAGAGGGTTTGTTTTTTTTTAGCAATATCACAAGCTATTTCTTTTTTCATTGAATTTATTGGGGTGACATTGGTTAATAAAATTATATAGGTTTCAGCTGTACAATCGTCTTTATGTTGTATTGTGTGCTCAGCCCTCCAAGTCAAGTCTCCTTCAGTCCCGTTTAGCCCCCATACCCTCTTCTACCTCCCCACCCCCTCCCACTGCAGCCACCATGCTGTCGTCTGTGTCTGTGAGTTTGTTTGTTCGTTTGCTTAATCCTTCCACCTTTTTCACCTGGCCCTCCCACCCCTCTTCCCTCTAACAGCTGCCAGTTTATTCACTGTATCTATGAGACTGTTTGTTTTTCCCCCCTTAATCCTCACCAGAGGATATGTTTAGAGAGAGGAAGGGAGGGAGGGAGAGAGAAAGAAAGAGAGAAAGAGAGAAACATCCATGGTTGCCTCTCTTATGCACCCTGACCAGGGGTCAAACCCCAAACCTTTAGGTGTACGGGACAATGCAGGAAACAACTGAGCCACCTGGCCAGAGCTATGTGTCTGTTTCTATTTTGTGTGTTACTTTATTTTGTTCATTAGATTCCACATATGAGTGAAATCATATGGTACTTGTCTTTCTCTGACTGGCTTATTTTACTTAGCATAATGCCCTCCAGGTCCATCTGTGCTGTTGCAACAAGCAAAATTTTCTTTTTCATGGCTGAGTAGTAATCCACTCTGTAAATGTACCACAGCTTTTTTACCCACTCATCTCCTGCTGGACACTTAGGCTGCTTCCAAATTTTGGCTACTATAAATAGTGCTGCAGTTAACACAGGGGTGCATATATTCTTTTAAATTGGGGCTTCTTTGGGTATATTCCCAGAAGTAGAATCCCTGGGTATTCAAGAAGTTCCCTTTTTAATTTTTTGAGGAAATTCCACTGTTTTCCACACTGACTGCACAAGTCTATAGTGTACTAGGTCCCCTTTCCCCACATCCTAACCAACATTTGTTGTTTGTTGACTTGTTGATGGAGCCATTCTGACAGGTGTGATGTGACACCTCATTGTGGTTTAATTTGCGTCTTTCTGGTGATTAGTGACATTGAGCATCTTTTCATATGTCTATTGGTATCTTTATGTCCTCTTTGGAGAAGTGTCTGTTCAGGTCCTCTGCCCATTTTTAAATTGGATTGTTTGTCATTTCACTGTTGAGTTTTATAAGTTCTTTATAAATTTTGCATATTAACTCCTTATCAGATGTATCATTGGCAAATATGTTCTCCCATTCAGTGCGTTGCCTTTTCATTTTGTTAATGGTTTCCTTTGCTGTGCAAAAACTTTTTTAGTTTGATGTCCCATTGTTATTTTTTCTTTTGTTTCCCTTGCCCCAGGAGATATATCAACAAAAATATTGCTGCAAGAGATGTCTGAGATTTTACTACCTGTGTTTTCTTCTAGGATTTTTATGGTTTCCAGTCTTACATTTAAGTCTTTAATCCATTTTGAGTTTATTCTTGTGTATGTTGTAAGAAAGTGGTCTAGTTTCATTTTTTTGCACATATCCAGTTTTCCCAGCAGCATTTATAGAATAGACTGTCTTGATCCCGTTTCTCTCGTGTCCTTTGTCAAATATTAATTGACTGTAAAGGTGTGGGTTTATTTGTGGGCTCTCCATTCTATTTCATTTATCTATATGTCTGTTTTAATGCCAATACCAGGCTGTTTTAATTACTTTGGCCTTGTAGTGTAGTTTTATATCAGGTAGCATGACACCTTCAACTTTGTTCTTCTTTCTCAAGATTGCTGCTCCATATAAACTTTTTGGAATATTTGTTCTAGTTCTGTGAAATACACCATTGGTATCTTCACAGGAATTGTGTCGAATTTGTAGATTGCTTTGGCTCGTGTGGACATTTTAATGATGTTAATTTTTCCTGTCCATAAACATGGTATACGCCTCCACTTATTTGTATCTTCAGTTTCTTTTTTCAGTGTCTTATAATTTTCCAAGTACAGGTCTTTTACCTCCATGTACCTAGGTATTTTATTTTTCTGATGCAATTGAAAATGGGATTGTTTTTTTTTAGTTTCCCTTTCTGATAGTTCATTATTGGTGTATAAAAATGCAACTGATTTCTGGATATTTATTTTGTATCCTGCAATTTTGCTGAATTCATTCATCAGTTCTGGTAGTTTTTTGGTGGAATCTTTATTGTTCTCATGTCATCTGCATATAATGACTGTTTTACTTTTCCCTTTCCAATTTGGATGCCTCTTATGTTTTCTTCTTGTCTGATGGCTGTGGCCAGGACTCCCAGTACTATGTTGAATAAGAGGGTGAAAGGGGGCATTCCTGGCCTGTTCCTGGTCTTAAGAGAAACACTTCTAGTTTTTGCCCATTGAGTATGATGTTGGCTGTGGGTCTGCCATATGTGGCCTTTGTTGTGTTGAGGTATGATCCCTCTATTCCCACTTTGCTGAGTTTTTATCTTAAATGGGTGCTGGATTTTGTCGAATGCTTTTTCTGCATCTATTGATATGATCATACGATTTTTGTCCTTCATTTTGTTTATGTGATGTATCACATTTATTGATTTGCAAATATTGTACCAGCCTTGCATCCCCGGAATAAATCGCACTTGGTTGTGGTGTATGATCTTTTTAATGTATTGCTGAATCTCATTTGCTAATTTTTTTTGAGGATTTTAGCATCTATGTTCATCAGGGATATTGGCCTATAATTCCTTTCTCTGTAGTATCTTTATCTGGTTTTGGAATTAGGGTAATCCTGGTCTCAGAAAAAAAGCTTGGGAGTCTTCCCTCCTCTTGGATATTTTGGAATAGTTCAAGGAGGATAGGTGTGTGTTCTTCTTTGATGCTTGGTAAAATTCACCTGTAAAGCCGTCTGGTTCAGGACTTTTGCTTGCTTATTGGGAGTTTTTGGATTACTACTTCAATTTAATTAGTTGTAATCTATTCAGATTTTCTAAATCTTCCTTATTCAGTTGTGGAAGACTATATGTTTCTAGGAATTTGTCCATTTCTCCCAGATTGTCCAATTTGTTGGCATATAGTTGTTCATAATATTTTCTTACAATCTTTTGTATTTCTGTGGAATCAGCTGTTACTTCTCTCATTTCTGATTCTCTCTCTTTGTTTCTTGATGAGTCTGGTTAAAGGTTTTCAATCTTGTTTATCCTTTCAAAGAATCAGCTCTTGGTTTCATTGAGCTTTTGTATTGTTTTTTAGACTCTATTTTGTTTATTTCTGCTCTGATCTTTATTATTTCCTTCCTTCTCACTTTCGGAACTGTTTGTTGTTCTTTTTCAATTACTGTAAGTGTCAAGTTAGATTTTTATTTGAGCTTTTTCTTGTTTCCTGAGGTAGTCCTGCAATGCTGTGAATTTCCCTCTTAGAATTGCTTTCCCTGTGTCCCACAGATTTGGGGTTGTTGTGTTCTCATTTTCATTTGTTAAAGGGTATCTTTTTATTTCTTCCTTGATCTCATTGTTAACCCATTCATTGTTTAGTAACGTGTTATTTAGCCTCCATGATGTGTTTTTCAGTGTCTTTCCTGTGATTGATTTCTAGTTTTGTACCATTTTGGTCAGAGAAGATGTGTGATATGGTTCTTCTTAAATGTATTAAGACTTATTTCGTGTCCTAATGTGTGGTCATATAGAAAATGTTTCATGTGTACTTGAAAAGAATGTATATTCTGCTGCTTTGGGGTAAAATGTTCTGAAGATATCAATTAAATCCATCTGATCTAGTGTGTCATTTAACCATGCTGTTTCCCTGTTGATTTTCTGTCTGGAAGATCTACCCATTAATGTAAATGGGACATTAAAATTCCCTACTATGACTGTATTACTGTAGATCTCACCCTTCTTGTCCGTTAAGATTTGCTTGATAAATTTAGGAGCTCCTATGTTGGGTGCATAAATATTTACAAGGGTTATATCCTCTTGTTGAATTTATTCATTTAGTACTATGTAGTGTCCTTCTGTGTCTCTTTTATGGCCTTTGTTGTGCAGTGCATTTTGTCTTATGTAAGTACTGCTACTCCAGCTTTTTTTTTTTCTTTTCATTGTCATTTGCATGAAGTATCTTTTTCCAGCCCTTTATTTTCAGTCTGTGTTTATCTTTTGCTCTGAGGTGGGCCTCTGGTAGATAGCAGATATTTGGGTCTTCTATTCTTATCCATTCAGCTACCCTATGTCTTTTGATTGCAGCATTTAAGCCATTTACATTTGAAGTGATTATTGCCCGGCCGGGCGTGGCTCAGCGGTTGAGCATCGACCTAGGATCCAGGCGATCGGGGTTCGATTCCCGGTCAGGGCACATACCCGGGTTGCGGGCTCGATCAATGACTCTCTCATCATTGATGTTTCTATCTCTCTCTCTCCCTCTCCTTTCCTCTCTCTGAAATCAATAAAGATATATTAAAAAAAAAAAAAAAGAATTAAAATGGCAATAGATACATACCTATCAATAATCACTTTATTTTTCTTTCTTTTAAATATTAAAAAAAAAAAAGAATTAAAATGGCAATAGATACATACCTATCAATAATCACTTTATTTTTCTTTCTTTTAAATATATCTTTATTGATTTCAGAGAGAGGAAAGGAGAGGGAGAGAGAGAGATAGAAACATCAATGATGAGAGAGTCATTGATCGAGCCCGCAACCCGGGTATGTGCCCTGACCGGGAATCGAACCCCGATCGCCTGGATCCTAGGTCGATGCTCAACCGCTGAGCCACGCCCGGCCGGGCACCATTTTAATTCTTTATAACTATGTTATACCTCCTCCTTCTCCTCTCCCCCTCCCCCTCCCCCTCCCCCTTCCCCTCTCCTTGGCCCTTTAACATTTCTTGTAATGCTGGTTTTGTGTTATCAAACTCCTTTAGCTTTTTTTTTTTTTTTTGTCTTGGAAGCTCTTTACTTCCCCTTCAATTTAAAATAATAGCTTTGCTAGGTAAAGTAGTCTTGATTGTAGGTCCTTGGTTTTCATCACTTTGACTATTTAATGCCACTCCCTTCTGGCCTGAAACGTTTCTGTTGAGAAATCAGCTGACAGTCTTATGGGCGCTCCCTTGTAGGTAACTATTTTTCTCTTGCTGCTTTTAAGATTTTCTCTTTGTCTTTAACCTTTGCCACTTTAATTATGATGTGTCTTGGTGAAGGCCTTTTTGGGCTCATCTTGTTTGGGACTCTCTGCACTTCCTGGAATTGTATGTCTTTTTCTTTCACCAGGTTAGGAAGTTTTTTCAGTCATTATTTCTTCAAATAGGTTCTCAATCCCTTTCTTTCTCTCTTCTCCTTCTGGTACCCCATAATGTGGATGTTGTTATGCTTCGTGTTTTCCCAAAGGTTCCTTAAACTAGCTTCATTTTTTAAATTCTTTTTTCTCTTTGCTGCTCTGATTGGGTGTTTTCTGCTACCTTGTCCTCCAAATTGCTGATTCGATCCTGTGCTTCTTCTATCGTACTGATTATTCTTTTTTGTGTATTCTTCATTTTAGATATTGTATTCGTTTCTCACTGGTTCTTTTTGTTTTATATGTCATTTTCTATGCTTGCTATCTCTTTGTTGAAGTTTTCACTAAGTTCATTGAGCATCCTTATAACCATTACTTTGAATTCGATATCTAGTAAATTGCCTCCATTTCATTTAGCTCTTTTTCTGGAGATTTCTCCTGTTCTTTCACTTTGGGCATGTTTCTTTGTCCCCCCATTTTGGCTGCCTCTTTGTGTTTGTTTCTATGTATTAAGTACTTCTACTATGACTCCCAGTCTTGGTAGGGTGGCCTTATGTAGTAGGTTTCCTCTGGGACCCAGTGGCACAGTCTCCTTGATCACCCGAGCTGGATGGTCCATGAATGTCCCTAATGTGGATTATGTGGGCCCTCCTATTCTAATTGAGTCTTGATTGCTATTGGCCTTTCCATGTGTGTGATCAACCCTCACGGTGGCTAACTATGAGAACTGACTCTGACCACAGTGTATGAGCTACTATATAGGTGCTGACCACACAAAGCAGGATTCATCTCAGTAGGGCCTGGTGCCTGCTGAGATCTCCTTTTGGATTTGCTGCTTGTGATGATAATTCAATCCTGCTCTGATGTTGTGTGAAGCTGGCCACTGGGTGCGTTGGTTCTGGGGCCTCTTGGGAGGGACTCTGGTGCAGGTCAATGTCAGACACTGTGACTGGCCCTGAGCAACCTGTTTGGAGCTACAAAGTGATCCACAGTTTGTGGCTGCTTGTCCTGGGATTGGGTGTGCATAGAAAGGACCAAGCTGCACACCAAGCTGGCTTTTTCCAGCACCGAGACCAAGGGCAGATCACCAAAATTCCCAAGGTAGCCCAAGATCCACCCGCATCTGCATCTTCCTGCCTACTGCCTGTTACGCTCAGTCACTGGAAGAGCCTCTAGTGGTACTTGAGTTGCATGAGGTAGGTTCTTAGTGCGTCACCAGGTAGGGGCATGTGGTGTTCACCAGATTGAAACACTTTCAGACTCAGTGCCAGTGCTGGTTCTGAGGCCACTCAACAAAACTCCCAGGGCACACCAAGGCCAGCTGCCACCCACCAGGTGCCCACAGACCTTTGCAGTAGTGTGGGGTCTTAGGGAATCATCAAGGTGAGGCCAGAAGAGTTTATCAGGTCCAAACTGACCAAGATTTTGCCATGTGAAGGGAGGGCTCTGCATCAGTTGAGCATGCAAGGGGAAACTGGCCCCCACCCTAGAGCCACACAACTCTGTCTATCCAGGAGTCTTCCCAGACCTCGGCAGGCCGGACCACCAGGAGCCTAGAGGGAGGGGCTAGTGAATCCCTCACTAGGGGATGGTGTCAGTAAGATTCATAGGAAAGTAGAAAGAGATTTATTATAAGGGATTGACTCCCACAATTATGGAGGCTAAGTCCCACTATCTGCCATCTACGAGCTGGAGACCCGGAAAAGCCACTGGTGTAATTCTAGTCTGATTTGGAAGGCCTGAGATCCAGGTGCGCCAGTGTCTGTGGGCAGGAGAGGAGTGTCCTAGCTCAATCAGAGAGAGCAAATTCGCCCTTCCTCTGCCGTTCTCTTCTATTTACACCCTTCATGGTTTGGATGGTGCCCACTTACATTGGTGAGGGCTGTCTTTACTTTTCTGCTAATTCAAATGCTCATCTCTTCTGGAAACAGTCTCACAGATTCAACCAGAAATAATATTTTACCAGCTCTCCTAGGCATCCCTTAACCCAGTCAAGTTGACACATAAAATTAATCATCACACTCCAAGATTTCTAGCCAACCCCTCAGAGCATGCAGCAGTCATCTTTGTCTTGCCAGTTTACCAGGCAGCATGGAGCCCCTTGTACTGGGTGCATTGTAGCCTTCCATCTGGCTGATCTCACCCCTCTTTCTAGCCCCCTCTCTTTGCCTCTGCTGAGAGCAAGGTTCCACCAGGGCCTGGCTTTCCCCCAACTGCCACCCTAGCTCTGAGTTGGTGAAGCAGTCACAGTAATCAGCCTGCCGTGGGCACATAGCCAGGAACCAGGCGAGAATTACAGACTCCACGGTGGCATGGAGCTAGCAAATGGCCACTGTGCATTCCTGCAAATCTTCCCAGAGGCTGCTGACCACCAGGTAGATTGAGCTACTGCTTTAAAAGACATGCTTTAGCTCAGTGGCTCCCAGACTGCTGCACACTAGAACCCCCTGGGGAACTTTGGAAACTCCTGATGCCCAAGCTGCTGTCCATACCAATTAAGTCGGAATGTCTGAGGGCGGGAGCCAGGCAGCAGTGTTTTTTAAAGAGGCCCTGGTGATTCCCATGGGCAGTGAAGTTTGAGAACCACTCATATAGTTGCTCCAGGAAAGGGGAGGGGACTTGGAAGAGCAACCCGGTTCAACTGTCAAATGAAGGTAGAGCCAAACTCAGTCACCTATTTAAAACCTGTCATTCTACCAACAATAGCCCTAATGTGTTTAGCAGCATGTGGACTGTGGGCCTAATTCCACATGCCCTCACACAGAGCTCTAATTCATAGCACACGCTCAACGGCAGCACTCTTCTTTCTAATCCAAATCCTGCATGTGTAATTGTGCCCACATGTACATACTTACCGGTGTGTCTAATAGCATGCGTGCCACCACCCCGAGTCTCTAACCTGGTTTTTGTATGGCAGCCTTGGTCCCCCTTCCCCAGACTGCTTGCTGTCCCTGTCCAAGCTCTCTTACCCCTTTGTCCCTCAGTATGAGTGTTCAAAAGCTGGGGGAGGGGATGAGTCATGTTCCAGGCATGGTTTGGTGCTGACCAGATGGGGAGGGTGGGGCTAAAAGATATGAGAAAGTCATGTGCAGCTGCTTCAGGGGGAGAGAGGCAAGGGGAGTAGGGAGGAAGGAGCCACAGAATTCCAGTGTGGAGGGAGGGAACGGTAAGGACTATGAGCTGGAGCCAAGATAAGGGGAGCCTATAGCAGTATGTCAGTTCAGGGCCACTCTGAAGGACCCAAGGAGACTGGAACTTGAGCCTGCCCTGGGCACTGATGGGTGATGGGAGCCAGAGAAAGGAATAGTACAGAAAGCACCAGAGTGCCTGCCTGGGGGCTCCTGGTCTGAGAGCAGCATAGGAAACTGAGGTACAGTCAGTGACGATATGGACGGTGCAGGCAGTCAGTCATGCTGCTGCCTGAGGTTCACTCTAATGGACATCACATCACATGGGCATCAGACAAGAGGAGCTTGTCTTCCCTACCCTGTCTACATGAGCTCCCTGCAATTTGGCATAGGATGCAATGTGGTGGATAGGATGCTTCTCAGGGATCAGAGGACAGTAGAGGTACTTTCAAGAAAGGCCTAACCTTTTTAGAGTCCGGAGCATTTCCTTACAGGCGTTTATGAGAAGTCACTGGAGGAATGGCCCGGCTCATGCCCATGGGGCCCTTGGGTCTGAGAGCAATCCCTGTGCCATGTCTGAGGAATTCCTCCACAACCAGGGATCAGTAGCCCTGCCCAAAGGGTCAGATGTGCTCCCCAGAGCTTGGCAAGCACCTCCCCCCTCCTGAATGCCTAGGTCCAGGTGGAGTCCTAGCAAAAGATCCAGATGAGCCAGTGAAAACTGCCCCTTGGGACCAAGTGAGTGGCCTGCTGGAAAGAAGGTAGGGAGACGAAGTGGGGTTCTTCCCTGTGAGGTTTCCCAAGCTACGGAGAGGGAGTGGAGGAGAGGAAGGGGAGGAATCTCGGGAAGGACTCCTGTTCCACTGGAGGACAGAGGGCCCAGCCTTGAGACGAGAACTGTGTGTGTCTGGGTCCCTCGCGCTGCGGAGTCACTCTCATCACACTCTGTTAGTGTGTCGCACGGCCGGCCTCATTTGACCGCGCCCTGCATCACGAGGTGGATATTGCCTCCATTTTGCAGATACACAAGCTGAGGCTCAGAGCTGTGAAGTGACTTTGAGACGATCCAGGATTAGGGCCCAGGGACCCTTCCACTATACCTTGATGGGCTGTGTGTGTGGGAGAATTTAAGTAGGCTCCTTCCAGAGGCTGAAGAAGCCTAAGTAGGGAAACAGGAAAGGGACACGTGGCTGAGAGAGCCGAGTGAAGGGGAGCAAATCCAGAGAAACCCTCTGCACCAGGGGCTGGTCCCTTCGTCCATGCTTGTCACCCAGGTGAATGTGGAGCATCCACCCCTTAGCGTCTTTGTACCAGAGACTCTTCCCTTCCTTCGTCCTTCCAGCCTCTAGAGAGATGGGAGCAGGGCTGTGGGGACCATTTTTACAAGATCTCACAGACACTCACTCTGCACAGTTTTTTGCCCTTTACTAGCTGTGTGACTTGACAAGCCACAGGCTCAGACATGACAGGAGCACAATGGGCCAATAGTGCGGGGGTTGCAGATTTATTGTGAAAAGTGAGGAAGAGGCCTTTGGATGCAGACGTGGTGTTGACAGGTGAACAGGGACAGCAGGGCAGCCAGTCCCGGGGCCGCCTCCCGCTCTTCCCTTGCTTGTCACCTGGTTGGTTCCAGCTCCTTTTTTCTGCTCTAGGGACCAGCACACTGTTAGGAGCCTCTGTCCTATAAGTTGACAAGTATTTAAGTTGCTGCCCTACCAGAGATTCCAGAAAAGAGGGGGCATGGGAGGTGTTGGGGCTGGGAATCCGGGCGAGAGGCAGCCATGAGCCCCATCTTAGGAGCCGAGTCAGCAGGACATTGGGGCACAGATGATCCACAGAGCAGCTCACATTGTCCTCATGGCAGTCTGGACAGTGGTGACCTTTGGGATTTGGCTGACAGAGCACCAGGGGTGGGGGCCGGGGGTGGTGGTGGAAGGGGCAGGGGGCACTGGCCTGTAACAAGAGCCTCTGTCCCCAGCCTAGCCCTGAGCGTGTACACACATCTCATAATGGGGGTGGCCTAAGTCCCTGGGCACCAGCCAGAGGATGTACTTGGCCAACTTTGGGTTGACTCCATTCGCCCATGTTTAAGGGTACTGGGCAGGGCAGCCGAGAGTCTCCTGTCTCCCACGGGTGGCAGTGTGGGGCTAGGCGGTCACTCGCTCCTGGCCTCTTCACCAGTCCTGGAGCAGCCCAGCCAGGAGCAGAGGAGTAAATATTTAGGTTGGCTTAGCCCTGGCCTCAGAGTCACCCACTCTGGTGGTGTGTGGAAAGGAGACCCAGATGGCAGAGGAAACTCCCAGGGGACAGTGCCAGCTGTCCAAGAGCAAGGAGGAATTTGGGGATGAGGGGGACAAGCTGCTCCATGAGAACCCTGGAGAGGTGGTTTCCAGCCTGGGCTGCAGCCGCTGTGGCACAGCGGGGAGCTGGGAGTGGGCTGGTGAAGGGAAGGGCAGTGCCACCTCCTCTGGCCCTTCCGTTCACTGTTCCCTGGGGGTGGAAGGCTGGGTGGGCAGCAAGGTCTGAGACCGGAGAGCCTTGCCTCCCCCACCCAGAATGGGCTTTCTGGGGAAGGGCACTTGGAGGAAGCTAGGAGCTGGCGGTGGAGGCAGCAGGGAGTGGGAGGGACAAAGGGGGAGAGGAGGAGCGGAGGTGCCCTGGCTGGAGCTGGGGTAATGAGGGCATCAGAGCCCAGGTCTCCGTGCCGGTGCCGGGAAGGTGCCCAGGCCAGGTGAGTGACTGGCTGGGCGCGCGGTGTCGGGAGGAGGCTGTTAGACGGGGAGGTGTGTGTGAGGTGGGGAATGCGAGGCTGTGCATGAGGCTGCGAGGGAGACGGAGAAGACGCATCTCTGAGAGGTGTTGCCTGTGACTCAGAAAGGGGCGAGGCGGAGGCTCCACGGGAGGGACTGAGGGAGAGAATGTGGTCGCAGGAGTAGCTGTGTGTGCAGGGGAACTGACCGTGCACCTGAGCCACAGTGGGGCAGGAAAGGGCGCTGGGGGCCTGTGTGCCACTGGCAAGATATTGGGGGCACCTGCGTGTGAAAGACTGGATATGCGGCCTATGGATGAGGGAAGCAGGTGGGGCCACGCCGTCCCTGGCAGAAAAAGCAGCTCAGGCAAGGTCCTGGGGGGGCTCATTCAGGAGAGGGCCAGCATCCTGGTTAGGGAGTGTGAGAGGTGCTGTCTGCAGAGACCCAGAGGCCAGCCTCCGGGGCACACTTTATGGAGAGGAGAAGGCAGCCTTTGAAGGCACCAGGCAGACCTAGGACAGTAGAGTGGAGGATGGGCTGGGTTGGGGCATTGAGACCCTCACACTTTCCTGTCTCCTGTAAATGCCTCTCTGCTAGAAAGCCTCTCCTCCTCTCATTGCCCTTCCCTCTGGGAAGTCCCTTTCCTCCCCCACGTGCAAGCCTTTTCATTAAGGGGACAGACGACAAGCATCCCCTCACCCATCCCTTGCCACCTAGCTCTTAGCATAAACCTCCCCTCGGCCTTATAATGCACCACTGGCCGGGAGGCCGGCCCCCTGAGCCTCTTAAGGACAGGGCACTCTGCCTCAGTCTTACCCACCCTGCCCCACCTGGTGGCTGTGCAGGCCCTCCCAGGTTGCGCTAACCATTGCTCTCCCACTGATTTGCTGATTAGGCTGAAGCCCGGGAGCAGCACCTGACCTCCCTGGTCTCAGGTGCATCTGAGAGAAAACCTCACTCCTGCCTCTGCAGATCTGGGATGGATCCCAGGTGGAACCAGGCCAGGGGCTGCCACAATATAGGAACCTAAAGAGCTCAGCCCACTCTGTTCTGAAGCCTTTCATGCCATTCTTCCTCTTAACAGTCCCTGGCGGAGGGTACTGTTGGTTTTAGTCACTTCACAGGTGTGGAAACTAAGGTGCAGGGAGATTGAGTCAATCCCCAAGTTACATGGCTGGTGGTCACAAAACCAGGGTCTGTGTACAGTGAGCCCCGGCTCCGGAGCTTTTGCTCTTAGCTCTGTTCTCCTAGAACAAACCTGCTCTGCTCCTCACTAAAGCCACTGAAGACTAGCGGATGCTCTGTCCTCGCGCACTGGCCACCCTCTGCATGACCCGGTCCTGTCCCTGTCCCTGCAGCGTCCTTTCCTCCCACTGCCTGCGCCTGCAGGTCTAGGAGCTGATCAGACAAGGAGCCTTCAAGAAACCTCCCGTCTTGGAAGCTGCAGGCTTAGCCCTGGTCTGAAGACCCTGCCTTTAGCAGCCCCATGCTGTGGGCTCTTCCCCAGCTATGCCATCTGTCTTGGGTGCTAGGCCACACCCAGGTGAATCATCCCAGGGCATTCTCCAGTGAGGGGGAAGCCTGGAAGCCCCATCTGGCCTGGGCTTAGAATCGGGCCATATGTTCTCTGAAGCAGGGTGGCCTCCCCCTCGCCTTTCCTTGTGCTGGAGGGAAAGGGGCCTCTGGAACCCTAGTAGTGACTGAGGTGTAAGGAGTAGAAGGTAGGAGGGGCACTAGTCAGATTGGTAGAGCTAAAGAGATTCAGAAACTAAGGCTGCCCAGTCCCTCCCAGGGGCAGCAAGTGGAATATGGTTTTCTGGAGAAACAGGACTAAGAAGACTGGAGAATTCGGGGTTTAAAGAGGCCAGAAGACAAGCAGACAGCTCCTCTCACTCCGATATTTGTGTCAGATGCCTGTTCATTAGTCATGCAGATCCGCAAGTGGGAGCTGCTGCACTCTCCAGGCAGGTGCACCAAGCACCCAGACCAGCACCGAAGGGACAGGCACAGCTGGAAGAAGGATCTCATCCAGTTCTGCTACTCGCCAGCTGTGTGGCCAAAGGCAGGCAGCACTCCCTCTCTGGGCCTGAGCATCGGTTTGTGTAGCTGGGCATCAAGGAAATCAGACGCATTGATCTAGGAGGCAGTTGTGCACAGTGGTTAGGAAAACTCAGACTCTGGAGTCAGACTGCCTGGATAAGATTCCAGCTACACTTCCTCTCAGTCCCATGACCTTGAGCACTCAGACTCGGTAAAATCATAGTTTCCACTGCCTGTTGTAAAGATTTTAAACAGGACAACATGTCCTTTTTGACTCATAGTAACAATGACCTGTCGCTTCCAGTTATAAGCCTCAATAAATCTTTGTCCAACACAAATAAACGGGAGACCGAGGAATCCGTACTCCCTCCTTCACCCGTTACGGCCCCGTTTTGGTAGCATTTTGTTGTTATTGACAGTGCTATTTAATATAGATACCGGGGAAAACTCAGATTCCTTTCCTCCACATCTACTCTAAGAATTCAAATAAATGCTTTCTGTTAATGGTGGGCAGCTGATGCCCCCAAGCAGTGGGACCATCCAGCAGCCCTTGGACTGCAGGGTATTGGCAGGAGATGTGGTATTGGAGAAGATGCTGTGAGCATCTGTGAGTAGGTCATTGCTGAAAATACCCCAGGAGTGGAAGTCTGGTATCAAGTCTCACCTGGCAGGAAGTGAGCCTGGAGTGGAAAGTACATAGTACACCAGCCCCCTGCCTCCCCTCCACTGACCCGAGGGAATGGAAGATCAGAGGCCAGCCTGGTGGGGCACGGCGATTCCAGACATGTGGCCCAAGAACATTTCCTGTTGAGCAGAAGTTGGGGTGAACCCAAGCTCTGATTCACCCTCCTCACATGCCTAGGGTCATAAGGAACCTAATGGGACCTTTCTCACCAGCTGAGCCTCAGTTTCCCTTCCTGCAATATTGGTGGAAAATCTCCCTGTACATTCCCACATCTCACTTCCAGAGATCATTTACAGTAAAAGGAAGTTAGAGAAATGTCCTTATAAAGTCAGAGGACTTCAAGAGGGCAGGAGGGTTTGTGGGGTGACAGCAGTCATCTGTTCAGATCCCCTGTGACACTCGCTGGTCTCCTGCAATGACGGCAGTTGCCACACGAGTACTTTCTGAGCACCGTCTCTGGGAGGGCCTTCTTTTGTGCCCTCCACACGGACTCGGGAGTCCTCACCGCAACCCTGCCAGGTAAATGCTCTCGTCATCATTTACACACGAGGCTTACAGAAGATAGGAGATTGTGGGGTGCCAGCTAATACATTGCAGCATTGGGGTGGAACCATGGGCCCCTCGCTGCAGGTCCAGGAACCCAAGGGGGCCCCTGTTTCCTGTTCTTGGAGCACTTACACTCCAGCAGGTGCACAGGGAGCACTCACTGAGCGGGGCTTTCAGTGAGCGAGGCCAGGGCCACACTGAGACAGCTACACAGGGCTTTGTACTCTCAGTGCCAGTGCAGGGCCATTGGGGTCCTACAAGAGAAATGTCATTGTCACCAAGTATTTCCTAAGCAGGGGGCCTTGACAGATTTTTTAAAAATTGACTTAAGAGATAGAGGAAGGAGAGGGAGAGAAACATCAATGTGAGAGAGAAACATCAATTGGCTGCTTTCCACATGTGCCTCAACTGGGGATCAAACCCGCAATCTTGGTATGTGCCCTGACCGGGAATTGAACCCACAACCCTTCAGTGCACAGGATGATGCTCAGCCAACTGAGCCACACTGGCCAGGTGGGGCCTTGACAGATTTAGACCACTTCTAACCAGGACCTGGTAACTTCTCACGGAGCAGTTAGGCAAGGCATGGAGAGGGGTGAGAGCCGGGGCCACCTCTGGTGCAGGTGGGCTGGAGCCCAGGGTGCCAGCAGTCAGTTGGGAGGGGCCCCCATCCGTGGCCCCAGTCCAGCCTCCCCCATTCATGCAGTGAGTCAGTAACAGCAAGGAGCCCTTGGCCTGCTGGTAATGCCATTAGTAACCCCGAGGGGAAAGCGGAAGTGGAGAGGGAAGGGAAAGGTGAGCCAGCCCACCTCCCTCGGCCAAAGGCAGCCACAGCTGCAGGCAGCTGGTGCGGGTGTCTGCCCTTAACCCTCTCTTGCCCTCACTACCTCCATCTAAAATGGGGTGGCCAGGAGCCTGGCTTGTCAGAAGCACGGGGGGATTTTGATGAGCACTAATATCTAGGCACTTCTCCAAACCTGAGTAAGAATGTCAGCCAGAGCCTGGCCGGTGTGGCCCAGTGGTTGAGCGCCATCCCATGCACCAAGAGGTCACTGGTTCGAGTCCCGCTCAGGGCACATGCCCGCACTGCCTTGCTAGATCCCCAGCAGGGTGCGTGCAGGGGGCAGCCGGTCAATGTTGACGATTCTCTCTTGATGTTTCTCTCTCTTTCCCTCACCCTTCCTCTCTTTAAAAATCAATAAAAACACATTTAAAAAAACGAATGTCAGCAAGACAACTCTAGAATCTGTACTTGTAAAAAGTACAACCCCTCCCCCATGAGGCCCTGGCCATGGGGCTGTAGGACCCTGACCCACCCTGATGAGGGTGGCCCGTGAGTGCCACACAGGGAAAGCATCGGCTACGAATGAGCCCGGTGCCTTCACGGTGAAGTCTGTGCTTTTCAGCAGTTCTGTTCTGAAGATCTTCCTGGCAGTGCCCTGTATGAACTTCCCAGGAGGCTTTGGAACACCTGGGGGGGGTGCTTTTTCTTTTTTTTTTAAATATATTTTTATTGATTTCAGAGAGAGGAAGGGAGAGAGAGAGAGAGAGAGATGATGAGAATCATTGATCGGCTGCCTCCTGCACGCCCTCTACCGGGGATCGAGCCCGCAACCCGGGCACATGCCCTGACCAGGAAGCAAACCACGATCTTCTGGATCCTAGGTCTATGTTCAACCGCTGAGCCACACCAGCCGGGCTATTCTTTTTCTTAAGTCACTGGGTTAAAGGGGAAAGGTAAAAATCCCAGACCCACATGAGGGAGGTGTCTTTTGCAGGGCCGTGTCCAAACACAGGTCCTTTCCAGGGCCTGAGCTGAGCACGGGGGGCTGGGGGAGGCCTGCCTCCTCCAACTGGTCCCCATCCTTCTGCCCTTTTCCCTCAGTATGTGAAGATCTTCCGGGCTCTGATCCTGGGGGAGCTGGAGAAGGGTCAGAGTCAGTTCCAGGCGCTCTGCTTTGTCACCCGGCTGCAGCGCAATGAGATCATCCCCAGTGAGGCCATGGCCAAGCTGAGGCAGGTGAGTGCCTGCTCGGGGCCTGCCCGGCCACCTTCGGTCCCAGAGCTCTCACCCGCAGCCCGCATGGCCCCCAGCCTGCACACTGCCCCTCAGTCTCCCACCCAGCACCTGACCTCACCCTCATACCTGGTACCCCACTCTCACCCTGTAGCCCCGAACCCCCTGACTTTGCCCCAACCAAACCTGACCGCGTACCCCAGATCTCTAATGTGCACTGAACCCCCACTCCAGCCCCTAATGTCAGCTCCTCCCCATTCATGATGGAGGCTAGGGGCTTGGCCTCGGAAGTCGGATCTGCCTTCTGACCCAGTACACCTTCGTTATCTGGGTACCATTGGACAAGTTACCGCACCTTCAAAGCCTCTACCTGCCCTAGGCCCTTCCCAGAGAGACTCAGTTTCCTAAATGTTGGAAAGTATGGAGCCCCAGAGGTCATTTATGTGGGACAGCTTGCCTGCCCTCCCCCCCCCAGCAGCATGACTGAATTCTTCAGGCTGCAGAGGACGGCCCAGGGGCCCACTGGAAAGGCTGGACTGCACTCTGGGTACCAGTGTCTCTGCCAGTTGGAGTAGGGGTGGGTGCCCTTTGACTGCCACCCTGTAGATGGCCCCAGGGTTCTACAGACAACCAGCCTGGGCTTGTCTGATTGTGATCAGGTAGAAATGGGCAGGGAGCATTCTGAGACCCGGTGGGAGCAGCTCTTCTCCCCACAGAAAAACCCGCGGGCAGTGCGTCAGGCCGAGGAGACGCGGGGCCTCGAGCACCTGCGCATGGACGCCATCGTGAACTTCAGCCAGGGCGGCCTACTGAGTCCCCACCTCCGCAACGTGTGTGCAGAGGCTGCAGACGCCATCTACACCCGCCAGGAGGATGTCAAGTTCTGGCTGGAGCAAGGTGAGCTGGGTGCTGCCCTCTGCTGTAGGGTCCAATCTGATAGAGCCAGTGAGGAGATGGGGGCGGTCGGGAAGGGGCCTCTAAACCAGGCTGGGATTGGTCAAGGTGGTGACGACAGCCAAGTGGAAGGGACCCATTCCAGGTAGGGACACACACAACTATGACTCTGCTGGGCCTTGTGGAGGGAGAGTCCCAGGCACATCCCATTCCATCCCTGACCTTTATGAGAACATAAATGGGTCCTTCTGTCATGTGAGGGGCACGGCACCAGGGTTGGGGGGGCCCCAAAGACACCCATGCCCACACGCTCATCTCTGCCGCCACCTCTTAGAAATCCACTTCTCCCCTTCCTTCCACACCTTCCCTGGTGCCCCATCTGTCCCCCAGGATCCCCAAGGATCTTTGCCTTTCTGGCCTGTGTGGCCTCACTCCTGGGCCATCTCCTGGTCCTTCTCTTAGGGTTGCTCTCAGGTCCTCTGTATAGAGGGACAGAGAAGCGTCACCATTCCAATCCCAGGGCCCTGGGCCCTGGGACCTCTGCTCAGCTGGCTGCATAGCAGCCTAGGTTTAGAAATGCCCAGAGAGCTGTCACACCTACCACACCCCTCCCCAGTGGGCTGCACCCCTAACTGAGGCATAAGCCCAACACTGTCCCCCAGAGGCTGGTCCTGTGGCCACTGAGCTGAGCCAGGGCCCAGGGCCTGCCATCTTCCCCAAAACCGCTTATGTACACACTCCTATGTCCCCTGTGCCCTGGCCATCCTGGGTCCCCCGTCTGTGCTGGCCCTGCCCGGCCTGGTCCTACTTAGATAGCGTTCCCTGTAGGAAGCTTTGTATGATCCCCTTCCCATCCCCGCCCCCGCCCCGCCACCAACCCGCCTCCATTCCGCCACAGGCCAGTGTGGCGAAGCTGTTATGCGCGGGGTGGCCCCATGGCGAAGGTGAGGCCTTGCTCACAGTCAGCCCACCTGTGTTCCAGTCCTGACTCTACTTCTCACTGTGTGGCAGGTTATTAAACCTCCCAGGCTGGTTTTCTCATCTGTGAGGCAGGGATGAGAGTACTTAGCTCATACAGGTGACAGGATACCTAAAGAGGCCATGCGCTGAATGGCCCTGGCCCCTTGCTAGGGGCCCCCCTCCCTCCCCTTGACCTTTTGTTTCTTCCCCCAGGTGTGGATGGCTCCATATTCAAGACTCTGCCTGAGGACACAGAACAGGCTTTGCTACCTCGCTGCAGGCATGTGGGGGACCGAGGGAGGCCCTGTGTCTGCCACTACGGCCTGAGCCTGGCCTGGTACCCCTGCATGCTCAAGTACTGCCACAGCCGGGACCGGCCAGCGCCCTACAAGTGCGGCATTCGCAGCTGCCAGAAGAGCTACAGCTTCACCTTCCACATGCCGCAGAAGCAGCTGTGTCTCTGGGATGAGGGCCCCTAGCGAGGCTGGGGTGAGGGCTCACCACTCCTTCCCCAGCTCGAGTCCTTGCTTCGCTCCCTGCCCCGCTCCGCTCCCCTAATCTTGGAGCCTCTGGCCCCATCACTCCTGACTGTGAAGAGGGATGTGGCATTGCAGGGGTCAACTCACGAAGGGGCTTCCACCCCCACCGTGCCTTCCTTGAGGACAGAGGAGAAGGGGCTTCTCCACACTGCACCCCCTCCCCTCCCTAATCCCCCTATTTCACTCAACCAAGATGTCCTGGCCTGTGATTCTCCCATTTAACTCGGAAGGCTTGGACCTGAATGGTGTCTGCCTGTTGTACCCACCTCCCCAAGCAGACCACCTGTGCCTTCCCCCAGACCCAGACCTGGCCGCAAGACCAGGCACCCCCTTTCCCCTCTAAACAGAAATGTGTTTGTAGGGTCTGGGACAGGGCAGGAGCATGAAGTATGAGGAAAACTTGAATTCCAGATTTTTAATGCAAAGTATTTATCATTTCTACCAGAAATTAAAGTTTCAATTTTTACTTGACTGACTTTTGGGCAATGCTGCCACCTGGTGTCAAAAGAAGTGTCCTGCATGTCCTCGGGGACCAGCACTAAGCTCGGCCGCCACCTGGTGGGGCGAGGGGGTGGGGGTGCTCCGGGAAGGTAGCCGCACCTGGTGGGGCGAGGGGGTGGGGGTGCTTGGGGAAGGTAGACGGACCTGCACTTGGGAAGAGGAGACGCACATGGCCCGCAGGCCAGGCAGGAGGAGAGGGCATGAGATATATTAAGTCACGAGACAGGATGAAACTCCAGAACCAGATGTCCAGGGTTCAGATCCTGGTCTTGCTTCTCATTTGCTGTGCAGTCTTGGGTCAGGTTACTTACCTCTCTGCCTCAGGTCCCTCAGCTGTACAGGGAGTGCATCATGTCAGGCGCCCTGCACAGCGGTCACCGTGTCAGCGGCTGTCATATTAGCCCCTGCCGAGGGCGGCATCTCCATCTGTAACCCTGAGACAGCTAGTCCAGACCTTTCGAAGGCCTCCTCCCTTCGAAAGTATCTTCCAGTATAAGGGATGTAGCATGACATCTGGGCCGGAAGCTGGAGGACTTCCAAGGAGGAGGGACCTACAAGCTGCATTTACTGGAGTTTCCTGGATGAGTCTCCGGGACGTGGGTTGAGGCTAGAGGACGGTAAGAATTTGGCAAGGTGGAGGAGACTGGGTCTCGGGGGCTGCAAAAGTCCCAGGGGTCTCACAGAGCACCCAGGTCCTCAGGAAAGGGGGGACCAGGGGAAAAGAGGCTTACAGGGCAGCCCCCCTTACTCTCCTTCCAAGCACCCCCAGGACAGGCTCCTGCTGCCCCTTGAGCCTGTGCAGGCTGGAGGGTTGTGGTAGGAGCCAGGCTCCCTTGGCCGTGGTCAAAGTTAGGGGTCAGTGGGAGACATTTTCGGGTGGGCATTCCTCTTTCTGAACCTGTTTGCAAAGGCCAACTCCAGCGATGCTGGGGTGCAGGGGAGGGAGGCGTTCCTCCCCAGGCCTTTTCCTCCTCCCCTCCTGCACAATGCAGGGCCCCAGTCCTAACCCTAACCCTCCTCCGGGTGAGAGAGGCAGTTGCTTGGCCGAAGGCACTGCCTACTCCGTGTCTGCTTTTAATGCTGGGGGTAGAGTCCCCAAGGCATACACCTTCCCTGGTTGCTTTCAGATAGCTGAAGTCACATCTGTAAATCTGAGACTAAAGTATTGCTTTTGTAAATAGTAATATTTTCAAGACTTAGAGTGTTTTTCCTATCTTTCTTTGGAGTGACTAACACCTCCAAGCCTGCCTGCCCCCTGCAGTAAGGGGGCCTTCGGACACCCCCTTCTTGGTCTCAGGTCAGGTCATGGGGATGAGAGTTAAGATCCCCTGAGACTTGGGATCCTGCACACAGACAATATCTATATGCGCCATCACCCTAGACCACCCTCCTGACCCAGCCCTGGGCGTCACAGTGCCCCAGCCCCACCATCGCAGTCCAGTCCCTGCCCACAGGTTTCAGGGCATCAGAATCCTCAGGAGCTTGTTGAGTACATGTAGGTTGTCAGGTATTTGAGAAACAAGGTAAGGCGCTCCTGTCCTCCAGGGCCTCTGGGCTGCGCAAACATTCAAGGGTGACCTACCCCAGCGGGATTGCCCCAGCTTGGATTGGGCCTTCCTGTCCTTCCTGTGGGTTTTCTGCAGGCTCCTCTCCCTGCAGTTCTGTCAGCCAAGGGAAGTCTTAGGTGGGAGAACCATTGGGCCCCACAGTGGGGCACCTCTGCCCCGGGCCTTCACCAGACCTGTGCGTGCTGGGTAGAGTGCCGAGGATTCTGGCAAAAGTAGGGCAAGGACTACTCTCAAGAAGCAAAGCTTGACACTAGCAATGCATGTGATGCCTGTGAGGAGTGTGGGTGCCAACATAGTCCCAGCTCTATGTTCCCCGAGTGGACCACCCCTGATACAAGACCCCAGTTGCCTAATCTGCTAAGAGAGAGGGCCTCACTAGATCACCTCTAATGTCTTCCCTGGCACTGGCAATCAATGTGGGATTGTTGCCTGGCATTCGCCTCAGATTGCCATTTGGCTACTGAGAGACAATTGAATTGTTTATTGTGATTTGCTCTTACAAGCCATGCTGTAGAGCAGGGGTGGGGAACATCCATGGCCCAGCTAATCATTTGGTCTGGCCCTGCCAAGGCAACTGCAGGTGGGACTCAAAATTCAATAAATTCAATGAAATGTTTGACCAAATATAGCAGGCTAATTTTTAAGTTGAGAATTCTGTAGGGCCCGCAAATGATGTTATAAATATCCAAATGGCCCTTGGCAGAAAAAAGGTTCCCCACCCCTGCTATAGATAAATGGTGAAAATGGAAATCTGAAATGGTCAGTATTTTGTAAATACCATCAAATCGCCCTCCAAGTGGGCCGTCCCAATTTATACTCACCAGCAGTGTAGGGAAGGCCCTGTTTCCCCACATTCCTGCTGCATCAGTAGGGGTTCTTCAGAGGAAGAAAGAGAGATTTTTAAGGAATTAGTTCATGCATTTGTGGAGTCTGGCAAGTCCAAAATCCTGGCAGGCTGGCAGCTTAGGCAAAAGTTGATATTACAGTCTTGAGTCTGAAAGCTGTAGAACAGGCAGGCAAGCAGCTGTAAATTCACCTAGGATCTCTGTTACAGTCTTCAGGCAGAATTCCTTCCTTTTCAAAACCTCAGTGTTGCCCTGGCCGGGTGGCTCAGCTAGCTGGAGCGCCGTCCCACACATCAAAAGGTTGTGGACTCAGTTTCCAGTCAGGGCACAGACCTAGGTTGCAGGTTGGATCCCCAATCAGTGCATACAGAAGGCAGCCAATCGATGTGTTCCCCCCTCCCCCAAATCAATAAACATTCTCTGGTGAAGATTTTAAAAAGCCTTCATAGACACATCTAGACTGGTGCTGGGCCACCAAACAACTGGGCGCCACAGACTAGCCAAGCCGACACACAAAATTGACCACCACCTGCCATCACTTGATGTTATCATGAAGTGCCATTTGACCGTGAGAAGTAATAAAGTATTATAGGGTTTATTCTCAGATATCAACTTTTTAAAAAAATGTATCTTTATTGATTTCAGAGGTAGGGAGAAGGAGAGATAGAAATGTCAGTGATGAGAGTCATTGATCGGCTGCCTCCCGCACACCCCTCGCTGGGGATCAAGCCCAAAACCTGGGAACGTGCCTTGACCTGGAATCAAACCACAATCTGCTGGATCCTAGGTCGATGCTCAACCACTGAGTCGTGCCAGCCGGGCTCAGATATCAACCATGGACTATAGCCCCATAACAGCCGTGCTGCTTGTTCCCTGCTTGACCCCGCCCCTGCCCCAGGTCACCCTCCTCTGCCTGTGCCTGTCGACACCAGCCTCTGATGGGCCCCACCTGGGCTCCCTCACCTCTGGCTCGGCCAGTGCAAAGCATCAGACACCCGAGGGTGGGATGAGAGGGACTTCGGGGCATGTGCCCTGCTCCTTGTTTCTTCAGCGCTGTACCCCTGGCACTAGCTCCCTTCCCCCATGCTCCAGACCTCCTTTCGGGCCTGGACCACCGTTCCTCCCCTCACCTCTTCACCTTGGCTCCTCAGTGCCACTGCTCTTGGTCCCCTTGGCCCTGCTGGCCCCTCTGTAAATAAGGCTGCCTTCATTAAAGGCACTTGAGTGACTGTTTTTTCTGCCAGAGACCCTGGTTGATGACAGCAGTAGTCCCAGTTGGGGACCCAGAAGCATGAGCAATGGGAAAGAAGAGGGCCAAAGTGGGGTGGAAAGCTGTCTCCCTTGGCAGGGACTCAGTGCACACCTCCCGGGGAGAAGGCCCCCACCTTAGGGGGCTTCCAGTCAGCAAGGGAAAGAAGGCAAATCATAAGCTCCCTCAGGGCCCCGCCTGTGGGGTCTTGAGGAGGGTGGTGCCCACATCCCCTGAGGTGACAGGCTCCCTGCCTTGGCCGCTCCACTGTCATAATGGGAGGGGCCTGATGAAGTGACAATGTATTCACGCCTCCTCCCCTCCTACATCACAGGAAGCAGAAACATCTCTATCCAACCTCCATCCACGGCTGTCTTTTATTTATTTTTATTTTTAAAAAATACATCTTTATTGATTTCAGAGACAGAAAGGGAGAGGGAAAGAGAGAGATAGAAACACCAATGATGAGAGAGTCATTGATCAGCTGCCTCCTGCACGCCCCCGACTGGGGATGGAGCCCACAATCCGGCATGTGCCCCGACGGGGAATCAAACAGCCATCTCCTGGATCCTAGGTCGACGCTCAACCGCTGAGCCACCCCAGCCAGGCCCATCTGTCTTTTAGAATTCCCTCCTGTCATAATGGTGGGGGTGCTGTCCCTTCCTCCCAACCCTGACCCCGGCTCTGAACCCTGCCTGGCCCCTCTCCCTTCCTCTCTTCCTCTTCTCTCTTTCCTGCCTTCTTCCCATCAGTCCTGAAAGTATTTAAATCTTTCCCATCTAAAAACATGAGTAAAAAGGAGCTCAAGCACCTCTCTCATTTTCCTATTTGTCCCTGTTCCTTCACAGGGAAGCTTCTTGCTGGAGTCCTCCACCCCCCAGCAACCCAACCCTGCGATCAGTAACAAGTCATCCGCTACTGAAACTGGCCAACTATTTCCACCTAAGTTAGGGCAGATTCAACGTCCTCCCTGAACAAAGAGCATGGTCCTCACTCACTCACGTCTTCTGCCTCCTGAGCTCTGAGACCTGCCACGGTCCTGCCGGGAGCCGCATGTTCACACGCCCTCCTGGCAGATGCCGTTCTTGCCGGCACTGCCTACGCTCACTCCCAACTCCTCCCTCGGGGGACCTCTGCTTAGATGGCCTTTCCTCTAAGGAGCCTTTCCCGAAGTCCATGGCCAGATTCAAGGAAGGCGTGCCCCACAGCAGGCCCCAGAGACCCTCGGTCTGCCTGTTAGAGCGCACACCACACACGAGGGACTTGCCTTTTCACTGGTCCACAAGCATTGCCCACTGTGAGGCCCCTGGGGGTAGGACACTGTCTGGTTTCCATTCCATTCCCACTCCTAACCCAATGGGTAGCTCTAGTGGGTACTCAAAACATGCTCTGAACGGATGAATGGACAAATGCCACTGACCTCCTACGTGTGGGTGTGTAGCTCAGAAGCTCCAGAGGACATTTTATCCACAGAGATGTCCAGCAATAGGACAGACACCCCAACAAGGCCGGGTCTCCTGTCACTGAGGCTGGCTGACTCCAACTGGGGCTCCAGGGTAGCCTGGCTTTTACTGGGGAGCATGGACTAGAAGACCCAACTGCATTCTGAAGCTAACGTTCAATATCTCCATCTTGCCTGGCACTGGGGCCCTCGCCTGCGATTCCCCCAGCCATGGGTAGGCTCTGGCCGCTGGGCGGTTGGAGACCTCTCCAGACACCTGTAGGCAGGGATGCTCAAGTCAGGGCCACACCCCTATCACCACGAGAGGGCGCCTTGGGCTTAGACCCCCCCTGAGCACAGGGAACCAGAAGGCCTTCCTGGCCCGACTACACCTGGGGAGCCAGGAAAGGGACCGCTGAGACAGCTCTGCTGAAGGCGCAGTTAGAGTGGTCAGACCCAGGCCCAGTGCTGGCCCCAAGGTCAAAAATGTTCATTTGAAAACAGAGTTGTTATGCTGTTTTAACATTAAATATTTTTAACAATTATCTAGTATTTGGAAACTTCAGGTGAAAAATGGGCAATGCGTTTGTGTGGTTCTCCCTAGCTGTGAGCGAAGCTGGGTCCTGAGTGGAGTGGAACGTCTGAGTTGGGGCTCAGCATTAGGGGATCAAAGGCAGGGAGTAAATGGCTTTGTGTCCTGACACCCATGTCCTCTCCAGTCTGATCCCCAGAAACAGCTGCTTTCTCACGGTTCCCAGAGCACCTCTCACTTTGTCACCCTGACACCACCGCCTCTACCCCTATTCTGCAATACTCCCCTGGCAACAGTGCCACACGATTGCCTCTGAGATGTGATTTTTAAAGAGGACCAGGAGTTCTTCCTGGCCTCCACCTTTTTTCCATCAGCCCTTTGAGAAGCCTGAGCTTGGACTTATTCCCTGTGGTTGCCCCAAGGCATAGAGCTGACCCCCACCACACAACCCCACGCTCTAGGCCCTACAGTCCATCTGGCAGGCAGAAGAAGCTAGAAGGGACTTGTTGCTTGGTGGCCTTCCAGGACGCCTTGCTCTCCACCCTTTTCCCAGCTCTGACAACTCAATCCAGCTGACATTACAGGAAATGAGCGTGAGCAGCAGGGCCTGTAGCCAAGAAGGCCACTTTTCGTTGCTTCAGTGGGAATCAGGGCTGGGGCACCCCTCCTTCCCCTGAGTCCCTTTTCCAGGACTACAGATCATTTTCAGCAATGTGTCTGGAAGGGAAAGCTTGATTCCCAGAGATTTCTCGAAATAGGGCCTGGGGAGCTAGTGAATTCCTAGAGGTACAGCCAAGAAGAACCAGGAGGACCTGGGGAAGGGTCCAAGTTCATCATAGTTTAGGGGCCACAGCATCCTGGAGTAAGACTGGTTACTCCCTGAAAAAGTCCTCCAGCTATTGAGAGAGGGGGTAATGGACATGGGGAGAGGTAATTTGCATTTTATTTGCATAGAGTTCTCTGGATGTCCAAAGGCACTGAAATTCCCTGTCCTTGCTTCTTTCAAACTTTCTTTCTAATGCTCCTTTCTAACCTCCAGGCAACCCCGCCCCCTCCCCCCCTTTTTCCCCACAGTGTTTCCTCTCCCAAGCTAAACACAGGCATGGAATATTAGGCTTAGGGGTCTGGCATCTTCCTCACCACCTCTCATCTGCCCAGAACTCAAAAAGCTGATTTCATGGAGACTGAATACTGGGAAGGAGGGAGGGAAAAGGGGTCTTGTGAGGGCCTGTTCCAGTTCGTCTAGTTGAAATTATGATCAAGGAAGTCAGAGACGGAAGACTAGAAATTTTCCAATGCTGCCCCTTGGCCCATACACAGGTGCCGCAAACCCACCCAACTTTCTAAGAGCCAGGAAGAGCACGTGAAGGGGGAGCACAAGGAGTGGAAGGGTCTCTGCTCTGTGTTGCTCGCCATGTGACTCCGTATGGATGATATCTAAGCTCCTTCCACCTCAAGTTATAAGATCGTGGGATGGGGGGTGGAGAGAAGGGGAAACTCAGGCTCCAGCACCAGCTTTAGAGTCAGGCAGACCTGGTCGAAATCCCACCTCTGCCATCAACTGGCTGAATTAATCTCCCTGAACCTTAGTGTCCTCTATAAAAGAAGCCTAAAAATTATACCTTCCTTCTAAAGCAGTGCTGACTACATAAGATGCCCTTTCCTGGCACAAACGGAAGTACACAGCAATATTCATTGAAGGAACGAAGGGAGGATGAATAAGTGAGACGGTGTCAGCCACTCTCCCCTCCTCCCACACCATGTCTGAAACACAGAGCTATGTCTCCAGCTGTGAACCTCCAAGGTCCCCTCTCTTTCCCAAAGGGCACCATCCCCAAGAGCTCCACCCCCATCCCCAGGACCCCAGAATCCTAGGCCTCTGCAGCTGGAAAGTCCAGCTGGAAAGTCCTTAGAAACATCAAGTACATGCTCCTCTGTCCTCTGGAAAACTAAAGCCTGCACAGACCATGTAACTTTGCTCTTGGAAAAGAGAAACAGGTCCCAGATAGGATTCAGAGAATCAGACCTTCCACGCACACAGCCATGCAAATAATATGCAAATAGAGAGTGGATGTCACCTGCAGGCATTTCTTTAGGATGGCGGCAGGTGAAGTTCAAGTGTAGAGCAGAAATGAACCTCAGGGGAGGGGCCACCCCTGAAGTGAAGGGGAGAGGAGAGAGAAGAGGAAGGGAGGGGAGGCAGGCTGGAAGTGTCTGAGTGGGGTTCCCTGGGTTCACTAGGCCTCCAAGAAGTCTCAATTGATCTCTTTCCTGGCCAGAAGAAACAGGAAAAGTGGTCCCCTCTCTTTTTCCCCAGAGTGGAGGAAGAGAAGACCCTGTGATTGGGGGAGGCCGGTTTGTATGTATCTAAGGATGCACCTGTTAAGCACTTCCTGTTCCCCAGCCCACGTGGCGCCCACCGAGTCGAGCCCTTTCCGATAGCTGTTGTGTGCCCGGCACTGTGCTCAAGGCTGTGGGGCACCAAGCAGTTAACAACCAGGAGACAGGATAAGGAGAGTCTCATGGAACCCACCACAGCAGCTGCTGAGAACACTGAAGCGCCAGGGTGACTTAGTAGAAGATCAGGCCACTGCAAGTTCAGGAAAGAGGTGGTGTTCGATTTGTGTGTAGAGGAAACAGAGCACGGTGCTTCCAAACAGGAGCCCAGTACCTTACCGGCTGTGTAACACTGGGCAGGCCTCATTTGTCCCATCTGTAAAATGGAAATAACAACAGTCCAGTTCATGAGTTATTGTGAGGACAGTGCAAGAGGGATGCTTTTAAAATGTTAGCACAGTGCCTGGCACATAGTGAAAGTTCAATAAATGCTGGATATTAAAATAGGGATTATTGGGGTGGATGGTGGGTGGACAGACACGCCAGGTGGAGAAAAACACTGAAAATAAGGCATAGAGGCAAAAAAAGCCCAGAATCTGTTTTGTGAGCAGGAAAGAGTCCTTGATACTAAGGTAGGCTAATCAGGAGGCCTGTCTGGAAAGAAAGGACTTGCCCTCTTGTTGGCACGTGGCTTTCTGTGCTTACAAGGCAGGTGACCCCTTGCCCTTGGCACCACTTCCTGAAACCTAAAGCATGGGGGAGCAGGGGGGAGCTCAGATCTATGATGGGTGCTGCAAAAAGCACTGGAGTGGGAGTCCAGAGGCCTGATTCCAGCCAGGCTCAGTGTGTCGCTAGGGAATTGTGTGGCTTTGCCACCTCCCAGCTCTGTTGATGAGGGAGCCAGCTGTCCCCACAACCCCACGTTGGTAAGTAACTTCCACATCGCCCTGTCATAGAGCCTCAGAGCCACCTGGAACCTGGGGGGGGCAGGCAAAGGGCAGTGTCTTCGCCTGGAAAGTGTGATAATGACGTGGGTCCCATCCAGGTCCCAGGATGTTTCAAGGGTGCACAGGGCTGGTGAACTTGGCCACCTGCTAAGTCCATATAGAGATGCTACTTAGGATTTGCACCTGCCCCATTTTACAGATGAGGAAGCCGAGTCCAGGGGGGTGGAAGCCCTGTTCCCTGTCGCACGGCCGGTGAAGTGTTGAGAGAGGGGTCCCAGCCCGGGTTCCTCGGTGCGCCCATGGCTTCTCCACACACTCCAGGCTCCTTGCGGCGCTTGCACTTCGGATCCGTGCAGAGGCGGGTAACCTGCAGGGCCCCTGGAAGGGGCGAGCGGGCCGGGCGGGGGACAGGCCCGGCCCCAGGTGCCCCGCAGGGTCAGGACCCGCCCCGGCAGCACCCGGCCCCTCCCCAGGCCCCTGGCTCCGGGCTGGGCGCATGCAAATCGCTGCTTTGCCTGGGCCGGGGGCCAGGGGGCCGAGCCGGGGCGGGGCGGGGCCGGCCGCGCTCACCTGCCGCGCGTCCCGGAGCCGGCGGCGGGACGGCAGGGCCCGGGCGGCGGCGACCTGGCTTCGCAGGGGGCCCGGCTGGGGCCCGCTCCGGGGGCCTGGGGGGGCGCTGCCGCCGGCCCCGCCTGGGGCAGGATGGTCAACCTGGAGCTCGTGCCCGCAGGTGAGGGAGGGGCCCTGGCCGGGTCGCCCGCGCCCCAGGGTCCGCGCCGCGCTCCCCTCTGGGGTCTTAGTCCCGGCGGCCGGGGGCCGCGCGGGCAGCTGGTCCCGGGGGGGGGGGGGGGGGGGGTGTTGGGGACCCCGGGGGAGCGTGAAGGCGGGGCTGCGGGGGGGGCCTTCGGGGCCTCTGGAGAGTGGCGGGTGGCCGGGGCTGCGGTGCGCTGACGGCGCCTCCCCAAGCGCGCGTCCGCCGGCGCAGAAGCGGGGCCCCGGGTGCGGGCCGAGCGCGAGGGAGGGCGCGCTTCTGTGGAGTGGGGACTCGGCGGGCATCGGATGGGCCGGGCGCTGGCGGGCCGGGCAGAGCAGCGCACCCGGGCAGGGGCCACGCCGCCGGGCACGGACCGGGGCTTGCGCATGGCAGTGAGCCCGCCTGCCACCGAGCCGCGGGAGGCGGTGCCGCGGTGCCCGCCGTGTGCCGCGGTGCCCGCCGTGTGCCCGCCGTGTGCCGCTGTGCCCGCCGTGTGCCGCTGTGCCCGCCGTGTGCCCGCCGTGGGCCGCTGTGCCCGCCGTGTGCCCGCCGTGTGCCGCGGTGCCCGCCCTGTGCCCGCCCTGTGCCGCGGTGCCCGCCGTGTGCCGCTGTGCCCGCCGTGGGCCGTGGGCCTTGGCGGGCCGTGGGCTCCGCGGGGCAGGGGCGGTGCGCGCGTGCTCGCGGGGGCTCCGTGGGCCGCAGGGGCTGCAGGAGGCGCTTCCCTCTCTGGGAGAGGCACGTCCCGCTCCGCGTCCCACGAATTCCGATGCCGAGGCCTCCTGTCCCCGGTGCGGACCTAGCGGACAGAGCCTTGCGGGAATCCCTTTCCCCGCGGGACGGCGTGCGGGCGTGGAGTGAGCCAGGCGGCCCTCCGCCCGCGGGCCCCTCGCCGCGGCCGGTCGGGCGGGGTCTCGGTTCCTGAAGGGCCGCGCTGGGCCGGCCTCGGGGTCTGAGCAGAGAACAGCCTCAAGATAAAGCAAGCTCGCCCCAACCCGGCCATTGCACACCCGCTGCTCGCCTCCCAGCGACCTTCATTTGGGATTTCGGCACTGTGGACAGGAATTTGTCACCTGCTCTCCTTTCTGAAGGAGGAGGGAGGAAAAGTGGGGGAGGCAATTTTTCTGACCCACTCCAAGGAGTAGAGCAGGCTGGAGGCTCTAGCCCTTCCTGGGGTCCCCCAATCCTGAAAAGAAGCAGCAGTCGGTGTTCACGGAGCCCTGGGACCCACAGTTCTCCAGACACAGTCCTGCAGGACTACGTGAATGGCAGGCTGACAGAGAGGTGCTGACACTGAGCAGGTCCGCAGGTGCCAGGACTGGCAGGAAGGGTTAGGTGAGGCCCAGAGAACCACCCAACTGGTATCAGATGTGTGGGGGAAATCTGTTTCCAGTCCCTGTGGCACCAGCATGGGTTTGGGCACACCTGGGAGCAGATCCCCTCTTCTTCATGTCAACATGGGCCCCAGCGGCAAGTTCTTCAGGGCCAAGATCAGAGACTTCCTGGGGGCTTTTCATCTCATTGTGTATGGAGGCTCCAGCTCAGGGAAGTGGGAGCAAGTGGGACAGCTGGTGCCCAGAAGGAAAGCAGTCTACAGGCTAAGAGGATCTAGCAGAAAACAGGAAAGAGAGTGAAGTTGAGGTGAGAGGGCCTAGCCCCCCATGCCTTGGCCTTGGAGGAAGCTCCGCACTGATGCCTCTCAGAAGCCCAGACATCTCTCTCACCCCGGTGGGTTCCAGGCACAAAAGGGGAGACTGAAATAAACCTAAGGTAGGGGTGACTCCTCAGGGCAGGGTCTCCATCCACTTTGAATGGGTTGACAGACTCATTTCTCTACATTTACTGGCTGCCCCTCCCCAGCCCACTGCTTTAGACTGTCTGCCCTCAGGGCTGTCTGGGCCCCTCTGTGTGTTTGGCTCCCTCCAGTGACATCTCAGAGGGCGCTCTCCATTTGAGACTTTCTGTGGAGTCTCTCTGAATGGGCCTGCGCCTGAAGCTTCGCTCTGCTGGGCCTCCTCAGTGGGCCTTGCAGTCCAGGTTGTCTGTAGCATCTCTCAGTGAAGGCTCTGCTGTGGGGTCTGTGAGGGGTGCCCCTCTATGGAGTGCCTCATTATGGGTCCCTCTCTAGGGTCTCTCAGTCCAGGATCCTCTTGGTGGAAGTTTGGTCTTTTGGGTCCTATTTTACCCCTCACAGTAATCCTATATCCTGCTGATTCTTTATAAACAGCACTTCTCCTGTGAATTCCAAGTCGTAGGCCCTTGGGGACTCCTCAGTTGATTGACTGGAACAGGCTGAGAGGTGGAAGGACAGGGAGCAGGATCGCAGAGCAGGTGTACCTCCTCAGACCGCTCCACAGGTACTGTGGCCCCTGAATCAGCCCAGCTTTTTGCTCTGATAACCTGGGTGTAAGCCATGATCAGGTCTGCCTGGGGCCTTGGCAGTTTGTACTTCATAAAGCATCTCTCACATGGGAGCAGGAAAACCTGAGCAGGCATGAGGTCACCAGGCATGTGGGCACCCTAGCTAAAGAGGGGCTCCTTGCTCCCAGGCTAAAAGCAGTCAGAGAGGCAAATAAGAGTCAGACAGGCAGGCAGATGGGGGAGGAGGGAAAGGAGAGGAAAACATTGAATAGCCAGCCAGAGGGGGGCACCTGGCTGGCCACAGGCATCTCTTTTTCTGCCCCGCAAATTGTGAGCTGTCCCCTCAGAAAGTGGATCAGGTCTCACAGACTTATCCCAGGTACAGCCCAGAAATGCCGTCTGGGTTGGAAGGCCTATTGTGAGAGGAAGTGGGTCTCTCTCTTGAAGAGAAGTCTCCTGTAGGGGAGAGTGGGAGCCATGGCTGGCTCAGAAGTAGAACTGCTGGGTCCTTTGAATTCCCTCTAGTGGAAGTGCCTCATCAGTAGGTGTGTGAGGGAGGAGTCAGGAGGGAGCTGGACTCGGGAGGTCCAAGACTGTGTGGACACTCAGCCTGCGGCCTGGGGGAAACACTGCCCCTGGACTTGGTTCCTGCAAGTTCACACTCACATCCTGGTTCACAGATGTGTAAGGAGGGGCTACTCCTGGGTCATGCCAAGGCACAGGGAGGGGCAAGGCCAGCTGCCAACATATTGCCCCAGCTTTAGATTGTGGGGGTGCCAGGGAGGTGGATGAAAGTCTGCATCTGGTATCTGGGCTCTTACATAGAGCAGCTGAGCCTCCCCAGGGAAGGGAGTGATGGCAAAGAGCCTACTCAGTTGTGACTGAGATAAGAGCCGAGAAGCCTGGCCGCACCCTACACCTCTCGCACTCACCCCTGCAAGTGCTGTCTGACAGGAGAAGGGTTATGGCGTCTTGGGGAGTTTCGGTGTTGGCCCATTTTTAGGCTGAGACCCAAGAGTTCGTCCCACCCATTAGCCTCAGTCTCCTACCCAACAGAAACAGGTTCTCAGTATCGTAGTATCCTATAGGACTTAGAAGAGCTTTTTCAGGTCATCTCAGCTTGCCCCTCCACTCGGGCTCAACACCTTGTCCAACCCAGAAGTGTCAGTGTGGCTTCCACAGTGAGCACATCAAGTGAGTAGATGTCCTGGCAGAGTGTGGGGCCTGTGACTCCTTCAAAAGTTATTTTTACACATGATCAGGACTACCTTTTAAGCTCATTGAAAGGATGAGTGACATGCCTTTGGGGTATATTTAAAGGCAATTCGAGGGATGGGTATTGAGAGAGAGTTTGGGTTACAGGCATGAAATTATGATTTAGCTAAAAAAGTACCCTTCCTAAATGTCAGGAGTTTGAAATCAGCTGATTCAGAGACTCTGAGCATCATCCCAGCCTTACTGAATCTTGACCTCTTCCTGTCCACGTGAGCATTTTTTCTATGAAGTCGGAATTTGGAGAATGCCAGTGGTTCCCCAGGCAGAGGACACATAATGGTGCTTAGGCAGAGCTGTAGAGCTGTTTGAGGTACTAGGAGAAGTATCTGTTTAGCTAATCAATTATTACATGCTTGCTTTATGCCAGGGCAGTTTTCTTTCACTATTTTATTTGCTCCTCACAGTAACTCTGGGAAATATCTTAATTCCCATTTTTTAGTTGAGAAAACTGAGGCTCAGATATGTGGCCAGGGCCCCGCAGCTAGTTGCGATTGGCCCTGGAATTAGACCCAGGTCTGTGAATTGAAGGCACTGCTGAAGCAGATTTAAAAATCACCACGGAGAGGACTCTCCTCTTCCCACATTTCCCCCGCAGCCTCTGACTTTCTCAGCACTGCCGAAGAATCCCTGTGGGGAGTGAAAGCGAGCGCACCTGTATAGGGCCATGCCCTGCTCCAGGGGCCGTGCTGGGGGTGGGATGAGCAAAGCCGGTTCCCATGGGCATGCGGGGAGCAGCAGCAGAGCCCTTCGCGGATGTGTCCAAGGGGCCTACACTAGTTAGTCTGCATATTCATGCATGGCAGGCGACACAGAGACTTCCAAACTGCAGCAGAAAGGGCTTGGGCTCTGGAAATGCCCTCCTAGATGTAGAGCACTGAGAGGAGGAGGCCAGGTTCAGTTGCAGGATCTCCCCTGGGGGTCTGTGACCATGCAGGACAGTGCGGAGGCCTGGGGAGGGCTGTACGGAGCTCCGAGTGTTCACCTGGGGGTCGTCACTTTGGCAGGTCTCCAAAACAGTGCTTGAGCCACAGTAGCTCCCGAGGTTGCTCACTCTTCCTCTGCTTCTGGGCTGTTCCAAGGATTGGAGAGCATCTGGACTCCCCATCTCTGCTTTGCTTGGCCAGGAAGTCATCCCTCCTACCGTGTAGTCACTATACCCCCAGGGGCCACAGTTTAAATCTCTGCCAGAGCCACATACATTATTGCCCTAAAAATAATAAGTTTTCTCCCCGCTTTCCCTGGAGCAGAGGTCCACCCTTCCCTTCATCCTGATTATCTCCACACCTCCGGGTGGCCAGACGGCCAGCTGCCTGATTACCTCATGCAAATTGCCGCTGCCTGCTTTAACTGGGACTGGCTGGTGAGCCCGGTATGCAAACTGGCTCACCGAGCCTTTATCTGGTTTGCAAGAGTTCAAGTGCTGCCCCAGAAAAGAGGGTGGGGGTGAGGGTCAACGCGCTTTGTATAAATATTCTTTCTGTCTCTGAGGCTTCAGCATTTGGATGGTTCAATAAGAACAGTGACTGAGGAGCTGGTTCAAAGTTTCCTCTTTCCTTCTCTCCTGACTCTAGAGGAGACTCAGGGCCTTTTAGGTGATGGCAGCTGTCTGTTGGGTAAATGTTTAGTTTATTGAAATGGAGCAGGACAGAGAGGCCAAACCCACAGCACTTGGGGGCTGAGATGGGCCTTGCCGAGGTCTTCTCTCTCTGTGGGGCACACACCCACTGACGTCCCTTTTTCACAGCACTCGGGAAGTGGAGGAGAGAAGGTAAGGATCCCGAGGACAGGATCTCCAAGGAGGACCACAGAGGAGTGAGGGTTTTGTTCCTAGAGAGTGGGCTGCTGACCTCTGAGAGCCTGAGAGCGGAGGCAGGACTTAGTGTGAGGTGAAGCTTGGTTCAAGGGTACGCTTACCTTCCAGGGCAGGGCATTATAGGGGGGAGTGGGGAGAGGAAACATGGGTATTTCTTATGCTACTTTAAAAAGTAAAATAAATTCCCCAAATACAAAAGGAAGCAAGGATTAAGAATGGGAAGCATTCTCTCCTAATCCCCCCCCCCCCCCAGCTATACTCCTCCCCTTGTTAAATTTTTACGAAAACGGGCTTGGGATAGAAGGAAATGGCCATGAATAATACAGAAGGTGAGAGACCCTGCAGTAGCATGGGAGGAGGGGGAAAGAAAGGAAGGGAAAGGAGGCAAGCCTGACTGGGGAGATATGTACCAGGAGCTTATGAATATTCTAATGGCAGTGTCCAGGAACCAGGAATTTGAAAGTCTGATGGTTATTGTAATTACACATTCATTTTTGCTGTTTAGTTAAAGCCACATAATGTCATAGCAAGAAAATTGTGACCTGTTGTTAAAATCAGTTGTGTTTTCCCTGCAGATATCAAGATGAGTGGGGATGTAGCAGATTCCACGGACGGTCGCAGTGCTCTCAGCCAGGTGGAGACAGGTAAGGGTCTTCTCTTCTGGGGAATGGAACAGGAAAACAGCTGGTGGGAGAGAGTTGCTGGGAATCTTCAAACGATGTGGGGTCTGTTCTCATTTGGTCTTTTAGCCAAGCAGACCCAAAAGTTGGGCCCTAGGGAATGAAGTAATTCCCTAGAGACGGGTATGACACCCCCCGGGTCTTTGAACAGAACATACTGACCTACGGTGGAACTAAACCTCTGGAACTCAGCTAGAAAACAAAACAAAAATGTTAGAGAGGAAAGTCACTTCTTGATGTGCCATCCCAGCACCCCTAAAAGCAGTGGGTTGTGTTCCCAGCTGCTGCTGACTGACGGGAGGCAGAGCCTGTCTTCAGTGGACAGGGACCGGAGCCTTGTACCCCAGGTTTCTCAGTAGCCCTATCAGGGAGCTAACCCAAGGCGCCATGTGCAGTGTTCCTCTTCTGTGCAGGGGGGCTGTAGACAGACCCAGAGAGGAAGGGTTGGTCCCTAGAGATGACTTCGCTGTGTGGAGAAAAAGAGGAGAGGGGACAGCTGAGAAGAAAGTTTCACGCCTGCCTGCTTTTAACTCGATAGTTCAAGCCTTGCTTTGAAAGCTCCATATAATTAAAAATAACTTAAAGAAAGATGAGTATAAATTGTAACACCAGCAACTAACTTTAATAGCATCCAAACAAGACCTCAATTAGTCTTTCATCTGGATCACTGGAGACTTAGAAATGAGAAGGGAAGAGAATCGATGACCCCAGAGCTAAAATCTTTTTCCAGGTCTTCAGTTCCATTGTTGAAGCTAAAGACTTGGGATAAGGGACAAAATAA
The DNA here is from genome assembly GCF_964146895.1 of Miniopterus schreibersii. NCBI lineage: Eukaryota > Metazoa > Chordata > Mammalia > Chiroptera > Miniopteridae > Miniopterus > Miniopterus schreibersii. The sequence goes on along the minus strand of NC_138112.1, from coordinate 1,511,439 downwards.
TTGGGTTCTTGGAGGGGGAAGCACATGCAGGATGCATTTGCTGTGAACGCTCCTGAACCAGTTTAATATTGAAACAGTGTCTGTTTGCATAGAGAGAGCTACAGGCTTCATATATATGTATATATGTGTGTGTGTGTGTGTGTGTATTATATTTGGTGTTAATCCTCACTGGAGGATATTTTTTCCATTGATTTTTAGAAGAGGGGGGAGAAACATCAACGTGAGAGAGATACATCAACTGGCTGCCTCAAACTTGCAACCTAGGTACATGCCCTTGACTGGGAATCAAACCCTTCGGTTGCAGGCGATGCTCTAACCACTGAGCACACCAGCCAGGGCTGCATATTTTGCTTTATGTATAGGGACTGCTGAACTAGGAGAGTGTGGGCCAGGTGCATCCATTTTGAGGTTGATTTCTCAGCTGAGGCTCCATGCAGTGGACACCTGTTCTTCCCAGTCAAGGAGAAAATTCTCTCCAACCTCAGGAACTCCAACAAGGCTCTAAAGTCAGTCCAGCTGGAGCTGATAGGCATAGTCTTGGCTCTGACACTCTGTCCTAGGGAAAAATCAGAGTCCAGAAGCCAGGATTCAGAAGAAGTTGGGTCACCTTTCCTGGCTGGCTGGAGCCAACTCTGTTCACCTGGGCCATGTGTATGGCCCCATGTCCATGGGACCCAGCTAAGAGTGTTCATGTGGGAAGGAGCCACACTTAGCAGGCACATGTGCTGCTATTAGTTACATGGCCAAGTCAGGGTGACCATGTAAGGAAGAGAAGGAGCCACACAGAGCCCAGAAAGGTGTACCAGGAGAGGGAGGGAGTTCAGATCCCGGGGTGGGATTAAGAAGGTTAAGGTGTTGTTGACAACCTGAGCAAGTTCTGGTTTCATATCTGGGACTGTGGGAGCTATGTACCAACTAGGCCACATAGGAGAAAGAATCCAGACATAAGTTGGGACTCTTGGAACCCGACTGTAATCCCAGGGTTACTGCCAATTCAACAGGTGGCCTGCGACCAGCCACCTTGCCTCCTTAGGAGGCAGGAACAGATGGCCTTTGAAGAGTGGATTTAGAATCAGACAGACCTGGGATAAATATCACAGCTCTGCTGCTTACTGGTTGTATGATCTGATAAGCGGATGTAGCCTCGTCCCTTCTATAGATGGGGACGATTAATGTACCTCTTTGAGAATGGGTTGAGAGTTAGCGAGGTTCTGTCTAAAGGCCTTTGCACAGTGCTTGGCACAGGGCAGCTGTGACCATTGGGACTTCTAATGGCATCCTTAGGACTCTGTGATTCTCTAATATTCAGAACGAGCATTGCTGCTTAGTGCTCTGGGCTGCAGCTAGCTGGGGTGCCCTTCTTCCCTTCATTCAGGCCAAACGGGTCAGCCCCAGAGATTGACTTTTCTCCTTCCACCACTCAGTAAAAGATTCTGTGTGGCTCCTTGGCTCCAAGGAGACCCTGAAGTCCATGCTGTCTGGAACTTCCCCACCCTAGTCTTTCACTGGTACGGGCTTAGCTCAGTGGCTGGTAGCATCCGAACTTAGGTGATCATCAAATTACTGCATGTTTTTAAAGGCAAGAAAAAAGAGGTAGCTAATTAAAGTAACCAAACTTCCTGGAAAGTCATTCTGACTCATTTTTTACAGAGGAGATCTTATTATGAGTCACCATGGTTACCAACTTGGTTTAATGGCTTTCTTTGGATATTTAAAAGACAGATTCCCCTTCCCAGCAGTGCATGAATTAAGAGGTGGTTTGTGTCTGGGTTTAAAGGAACTATAAACAAAGGTGACCTAGAAAGCCCCAGCTCCCCGAGAGCACCATCTGTATTGTGTGAAATCTCCAAGAGGCACAAGTCTGGTGGGGTAGCTGGGAAAAGGAACTGGATTTTCCATCCACACTCACCCAGTTTGCAAACAAGAGCATTCTCAGGCCTGGACATAGACCTCCTGGTTGGTAGAGAGCTAGCAGGGCAGGTCTCTTTCCCTTTCTTTGTGCCTGTCTGGAAGTTGAGGTGTGGATGGAGGGTGAACTGCCCAAGGTCTCAGAGCAGGACAGAGAAGGACAGCACTTGGACCCAGCGGAGGCTCCTGTTCCCCTGCCCAGTGCTCTTTCCACCCTTCAGAGGCCTGGAGCCCAGCTGTTTCTAGATTTCTGTACTACCCCCCCTTTTGTCGTTTCTTTTACACCCCCACCTGTTGCTTTGCCTTCATTTTGGATGCTGACAGCATTTGTTGTTGTTCTCATTTGAGTAGTTTGTAAGGATATTCAACACATTCCAGAAGCCCCTGGGCATGAACTGGCACCCACGCAGCTGACCCTGTGACTTTTGACGACACCGGTCCCAGTGCAGCCTCAGACTCAGGGGAGGATGAGTCTGGTAGGCTCAAGGGGAGGGGAAGGGCAGTCACATTCGTGAGGCCTCGGCCCCATGCCCAGGCACAGGTGTGCGTACCCAGAACTTTACATACATCATCTCACTTTTTATTCTTATAATTCCCATTTTTACCAGTGAGGAGATTGTGGCTAAGAATGAGAAGCTCACTTGCCCGGGGCCACACAGCTTCTACCCAGGAACCCACCTCAGGCCTGTGTAACCCAGGCTCAGCCGTGAACTCCCTGCTCGCTGTGGGCAGGTGTCTCCCCACTGGGCCCTTTATTTCCCTCCTCATCAGCGAGGGTTTGGGACGGATAACCCCTAAGGGCTGAATTTTAATAGATGTGTCCACGGTTTCACTCTTCCAGATTCTCTCCCATCAGTTTCGAGACTGCACTTGAGTGTGGGCTCCCAGAGTCCCGATGCCCCCTCCGCCCGCCTCCCTCAGCCCTCGCGTGCCCTCCCAGCTTCCTCTCCGCCTGCTCAGCTCCGAGACCCCCGGCCCGGGCGCTGCTCTGCCCGAGCCTCTTCTCTGACCTGATCAACATCTCAGCGCACACTTGGGTCAGGCCTTGGGCTCGGAAAGAGGAAGAAACAGTCCTGCCCTCAGGGCCTTTCCCCCAGGGCAGGGGTTCCATGGCGAGCCCTGCCAGTGCCGCTGCGTCTGGAAGAGCACCCCAGGGCGGCGCTCGGCCTGCCCCGGCTCCGTGAGAGCCGACGAGGGGCTGAGGGTGGTGCTGAGAAGGAATGCTAGCTGGTTTCCCCAAGAGCCCGGACCTAGCAAACGACGGAACGAAACCCAGGCCTTTCTAGTGACTTTCCATCCAAAGGTTGTGGTGGGAAGACTGGGACCAGCGGGGCACCGGACAGGGGATACAGGGAGCGGCAGCAGCCGGGAGGTGGCAGGACTGTGGGCAGTGGCACCAGCAGAAGGGGCTGGGGGAGCCGCGGCCCTGGAAGGTGCGCTGGCCTGGTCCAGGGGCGCAGCCGCCTGGGGCCAAAGCATGCTTGTTCGGGAAGAGAGGGAACGGCCGGGGCCACCCCACTCCCTTCCTGTGGGGGTGAGAATCCAGCCTCTGGGAGACTTTCTCCCCTTTCTCATCCTGAACCGGCCTCAGCAGTGGCCCGGCCCCCCCGCCCCCCACCGCACGGGACGGCAGAGCAGCCAGCGCCTCGGCACCGTGTCCTCCTCAGAGGCCCCGGAGGAGGCCCTGGGGGGGACCCCGAGGAGGGAAGGAGGGCGGGGGCCAGGGGCGGGCTGCCGGGGGCCCTTCCTGCGGCCCTTCTGCCGTCCTCTCTGCGAGGCAGAGTGGCTGACATCTGCCCCACCCTCCTGAAGGGCCACCAAGGCAAGTAGCTGCTTGGGGAACCTTTGCAGAAAGTCTCCTCACTTAACCCTGGGAGCTTTCAATGTGGTTTAAAGAAGAAATGGGCTTGATTCTATAGGGGAGCCCAGAAAGTCAGTGATTCTCATAAGGTCCCAGAGGAAGGATGATGCTCTGACACAAGACTAGAAAGTCCTTTCAGCCAGTGCATTCCCAGGGCCTCCCTGCCTCCGCCTGTACTGGGTCCCCAAGAAAGCACGCCGAGGGTGAAGAGCGTGTCTCACCACAACCCAGAGGCGAGGGCCCGGGCGGAGGCGGGCAAAGACTTCAGAAAGGAGTTGGGCTTCAGTCCACGTACTTATTAAATAGCACTATTCCCTCAAGGACAGAGAAGACAGGAGAAATCTAGGAAGTACTCGAGGGGAGGGGAGAGCTGGAGGGAAGGGCAGCCCTATCGGCCACATGCACACAGACACACACCCTCACACGCTGACACTGACACACCGACACTCACAGACTCCCCCACACACTCGCACTCACAGACACGCCCACGTACTCACATTCACACGCACACACACACACTCAGCTTCATGATTAAATGACAGAGTGGCATGAAAGCGCTCTGTAAAGCGTACACCACATTACACGTGCAATCTATCCTTAGACTGATAATTACTGGAAACATTCGGGGGACAAGACAAAGTTCTGTCCCTGAACGATGTGAGACAGACCTGCGAGTGCCGGGCCTGGGGTTTCCCCTGCGGAGGTGGCGGAAGACCACGCAGGAGTGGACGGAAGGGGTGCAGGCGCTGGGACTGGGCCGCAGCTCCGCCTGCACCTGCCTCATCGCTCCCCTCTCCGGGAGAGAAAACAGAAGCCACAGCCCCCGACCTCCGGGGGCTCTGATATGAATTCCTGAGGTGTAAGGATTCTGAGAGGACATCTTGTCCACACCTCCCTCTTCCTCTGGAAACATTTCAAAACCATCCCTGGAAAGTGAAAAAACGTAGTGTTCTTAGAGATTGTGTCCCATCGATCCTCCATTCTTAAGAAACGCTAAAACCAGTTTCTCTTGGCCACCTATTGTTTTGGTTTTTTTAAATTTTATTTTTCCCATCACCATTTATCCCCTCTATTCTTGTACAGTATAATCCGCAGTGCTTGGAAGTCCTTTCTTGTCTCTTACTGAAGACCCTTGCCTCTGGCCTCGCCTTCTCAAACCAGTTTCTGTGGCAGAGACTAGAAGGTCTTGTTGCTCACCCAGGCTTCATGCTGTGGCTGTGTGCTTGAGATCTCAGGAGAGCAGTCTGTGGTCTCCGGCATCTCCTACCTGCCTCTGGCACTCAGAGAACCTCAACAAATAAAACAGCTACAACAACCACTCACGCCTGTCCCACACCTCTCAAGTCATAGATCCCCAAACCCAAGTGCACAGGTAGACAAAGCAGGTTCATGCTGTTCAGATGAGCTGGGGATGGCTGGCCAGTCCTCCCTGGAACCAGTTCCTCTTCCTTTGGAGGTCTCTTGAAGGAAGCGCCCCTCCTGCCACCCCCGGCTGCCATCTCTCTTGGCCCCAGAAGCACGTGGACCTCCTTTCTCTTCAGCCTAAGAAGGAACAAACTGAGAGAACCTGGCGGGGGCATCCATGTGCTGTCTTCTGCCAACCTGAGCTCCACTTCATTTCATCCGTGGTCATTCCTCAGAGAACCACTCCTCCAACCATCTGGGGTGCAGGGCCAGTTCTTTTACTCCCAGCCTGTCATAGATCATGCTTGGTCCGACTGCGTGGGACTGGAACACGGCTTGCACCCATCATCTGCGTTCAGTAGGACCCAAACTGGTCTGCACCTGCGTCAACAGGGAGAGCCCACTAATCAGTGCTTGGGGTGCTCTTAACATTTCTCAATCTTACTCTCCGCGTCTGTCCGCACCTAGTCTCGGGCCTTAGGGCACAGTTCACAGACCAGCCCCGGATGTGGGAAGGGGAGCAGCTTCGGGACTCGCCTTGAGGGGTTTGCAGTGTGGATAAGAATAGCCCTTTCCACAGCAGTGTGGTGATGGCGGGGGCGGGAGGTGCAAGAGGTATAGAGGGATAAACGGTGATGGAAAAAATGAAATAAAATAACATTTAAAAGATAAAAAAGAATAGCCCTTTCCTTTGGCATTCAGACCCTGGGCACATATTATGGCCTTCTTAACATTCCCCTTCCTCCCACTGTGGGCATGTGGGGGTGCTGAGGGGAGATCCAGCAGGAGAGGTAGGTCCCAGGCTGGCTGGTAGGTCCCTTTGCTGGCAGGGATGGAGCGACAGCCTCCACTGGCAGGCTGAGACTAGGTGTTCAGCAGCATCCAGAGACTTGGGCCATCACAGCTTCCTGGGCCTTACCCCTTCACCGAGGCACCACGATTGCAGCACCCCCTCCCCAGCCTCGAGGAAATGCTTTTGGTCTCTTGGGTCCACCCTCCTCAAGGAACAGTTAGGGCGATGAACACCTGGTGTGGAAAAGGGCTAGTAAGTGGAAAAAGAGTTTAAAGTGAAATGAGCAACCAAATCAGGTAAGTCTTCGGGTCTTGAGGAACAGCCCAAATGCAGGCAATGAAATGCAGTTACATTTTGTTCTGCCCCATCCTACAAGTACACAGACAGACAGGCAGACATACATACAGACTCACACTCACATAACCCCCCATCAAAACCCTCGGGAAAAGCTTGGTTTACCCACGAGCAGCCTTTCTTTCCTGTCCAGGCTGCTCTTTCAAAGGCAGGCTCGGGTCCTGGAGGGGGTTTGGGAAATAAAGGAGGGGCAGGGAAGTGGAAGTCGGAGACTTGGCCAGCATTTGATGGTGGGTCTCTTGAGTTTAAATCCCTCCTCCAGGCAAGGACTTTCCCTAGATGACCCACCATTAGGAAGAGTTGCTGAGGGGAGAAGCAGGCTCAGCTTCCCTCTCGTCCATGCTCCCTACAGCCTTTGGTTTGGGAGGAGGGAAAGAAGCAGCTTAGTATCCTCCAAAGGGAAGCTGTATCAGGTCATCCCAGCCGAGGCTGCTCCCCCCACTGGAGCCTGAGGGTCTGGGGGGCAGGCCTGAATTTCATTTCTAGGGACTTCAACCACTGACATGTCAAAGGTCCCCCCCACCTCCCTGGACTAATGCTGGGGGAAAGAGGCTCCCAGGGTAACAGCAGGGCCCTGGGAGACACGGGGAGGGAGGGCCGGCCTCTGTACCAAGCCAGGAGCATGGGAAACTGAGCTGCAGGCGTCTCCCAATAAGCACCAGTGCTACTGACTCAAAAAATAATAGGTGTCAATTTGCATAACGTTTACATACAGGTTTCATGCTGTTTTTCACCTCCTGCCACGGGCACCACAGAAGACCCCTAGGTCTCCGGCCCCCAGAGTAAGGGCATATGTCCTCCAGACTCCAGGGCTTCTCTACCACCCCCCAGGGTTAGCCACTGGATTACCGCTGGGGGATGAGGGACAGCAGTGGGCCTTCCTGGGTGTGCCTGCTCTAGGTTTGTCAGAGAGGTGCAGGAAGGGAGCCTGGCAGATATGGCCACTGCTGGGCACCTCGGTGAGGGGCACCCCACTTGCCTTCTGTGGGCTACAGGGAGGCCTCCCCAGCAGGGGCATTCCCCCTTCCCACCCTGCCCTCTGTGTGCCTGCTCGGCCTGGAAGCCAGAGAGCCCAGAGAGTTGCCAAAAAGAGAGGAAACTCAGTGGTTGCTGTTGAAGGGGTCTGGGGGGCTGATTTGCATAGGGAGATGATTTCCATACTTCAGGGTGAATTTCCATATTCCTGCCTCAAAGCCTTTTGGGGTACAGAGTGGGGGAGGGGAGAGGTCTTTTGAAATTCAAATGAGGATGATTAAGGTTTTCTTTTGGAGGGAAGCCTGGACAAAAGGGGTTAAGCTGGCTGGCAAATGTCTGCTCTGGCTCAGTTATTAAAGGGAAGCTGCACTGGGCTCCTTCACACCCATCTCTAAAGGCCCTGGAGATCTGCTGATGGCCAGGCCAGGCCAGGCTGGGTATTAGGAGCAGCCAGCTGAGTCTCTATCCCTGCCAGCCCCTGGACTCAGTTTACCCCCAGTGTCCTGAGGATGCATGAGTCCATGAGGACCATTGTGCCAGCTCTAGTTCTGAGCTCAGGCCTACCTCCTTCTAGTGACTGTGAGATTAGTACTTTCTTTTTTGGCTAAGGAAGTGTGAGGACAGGTGGATTCTGAATTCATCTCTACCACTAATCAGCGCCTTGGACAAGTCAACTTCCCATCTTTGGGCCTGAGGTTGTGTATTGGACGAAGGGTCTGGACTTGAGGGTCTCTAAGATCATTTCTAGCTCTTAGATTCTGGGATCTGAGCACACTTGGGTTCTATGTGCACCACTTGTTATTTCTCAGACGCTGAGTGATGTGAAGCTTCACTCCTCAGTTCCTCTACTGTGTTGGGAAGGGCACCCCTGCTTCTCAGCTTACCCAGGTGCATCATTAAGGCCATAGACTTCAGAACTGGAGTCTGCATTTGGATCCCAGCTTCTCATTTAGTGGTTACATGATCATGGACGGCTTACCGCCTGGCTGCTCAGTTTCCTGGCTGTAAATGGGTGGTCATAGGGCCCATGTCCTAGGGCTGCAGTGAAGGTTAAAGGAGCCGACATTTGTGAAGCATGTAGAACAGGGCCTGCCACAGAGTAATTCTGTTTGCTAGCACTAGTATCCAAAGGACAGTGTCCACATGATTGATGGGCCACGACCCAACAGCTAATCCCGGGAAACTCAATTAGGAATATGGACTGTCCCTGAGTAGACCTGCCTGTGAATTCGTTTGTGGCAACACATTGTCCTACTCACGCGTATTTGGGAGCATGCTTCAGCTAAAGGCTCTGGGAGAGCTACCAGTGCTTAGTGGTCACTCCAAGAGCCCACCCAGGTAGAGGTGTCTGTCACCTCACCCAGTGTGGGCTTCTGCTGTCCATCCTGAGTCAAGTTTGTCTTCACTTCTCAGGAAGTAGGGAAATGGCAGGAAGAAGGAGAGAGAGTTGATGAAATGAGCCCCTCCTCCCAGGAGCCAGTGCTGAGATGGGACAGATTCAGTGAGACTAGAGGATATTTGTAGTGCTGGAAAATCTTAAGGTTCCTTTTTCCCCTTGAGTTTCTGTAGCAACTCCATATGAGGTTTATTTGGAGATAGCGTGGTGGACATGGGTTTCAGTTTCTACTCAGTGATTTACTAATCGGTAGCCTCAGGCAAGTTGATTAACCCCTTTGAGGCTCAAGTTTCCTCATCTGTATAATGGGTTAATAAGAGCACCTACTCACAGGGTGGTTGTGAGGATTAAATGCTGTCATGTATATAAAATGTTTACTACAGAGCTTGGTGCATAGTAAATGCTCAATAAATGTCAGCTATTAATTAGTTCTTATTATTAGAAAACAGAGTTTTGCTGCCAAAATGTTTTAAAATTCTCTGATCTAGTCCTAGTTCCTATTTTATGGGGGAAGAGATTGGGGTCAGAAAAGGGGAATGACTTTCTCAAGGTCACAGTGGGGGTTTGAAATCAATGTTTCTTTAGAAGCCCTTTCCCCCTCCAGAGGCAAGTCCTCCACCCTCTGTTTTTTGTTTTGTTTTGTTCTGTTGGACAAACCTTCCCCCTTTCCCACCATTAGTCCCTTAGAAGTGGCTCCTCCGGCCCCAGGGCCCCAGTGAGGAGGAAGATGGGACCCTGGCAGCATTATACCACTTGAGGGAAAGAACTGGTGTCTGGACTCAGAAGACGGCTGATGCCATCTCTGGCAGCAGGAGCTCTGTGGCTGCAGCCTGCAGAGCTCACGGGGGGCTGAGGTGCGTGTCGCCGTGGTCCTGCAGGCCAGCAGCACCCTGTCCTGGGAGCCGGGCGTGAAGGCTGAGTCCTTCCTTCCAGCTCCGGTGCCGTGACCCAGCCTCAGTTTCCTTGTCCATAAACAAGTTGTGAGGCACAAATGAAAGGAAGAATGTATCTTGGCAGCTTTCAGAAGTGTGAGATATTAGAATATCTCCCATCTAAGCTTTCTTACTACACACGTGCCCCTCTGAGAGGCAGGGAGGACGCCTGTGTGACGTCCTGCGTGAGAACCAGAGTCGGGGCTCCCCATCTCTTCTCCCGCTTCTCAACCTTGCTTCACGCCGCCCCGGGGAGAGGGTGAGGATCCGGGCGCCTGGTCTCCTACTGACCTTGAGCCCCCTTGAACTCTTCCCCTCCTGAGGCTGGGTGAGGGTTAGGGAGGGTGCCAGTCGGAAACTGACCGTTAAAGGGCCCCGTGGCTGCGGGGGGAGAGTCGAGTCTAGACATGGAGCTCGGGGATTGGTTCCTGCTTTGCTATTTGTTGCCTGCGTGACCTTTAGCTCCTCACTTCTCTGGGGAACTCAGTTTCCTTACCTATAAATGGCATGCACGCCGCCAGGAGTCTCCGTGGTCCCCTCAAGCAGGAAAGGCTCTGACAGAAAAATAGCAGCCGAGTGCTGCTCTGACATGTGCGTATCAGGTGCAGCCACAACCCTGGGTTTATTTAGCAGACCGCTTCCTTTGAAGGTGGATTTTTGTTATTTGTCCTGGGTCAGAGTGTTATGAGTTCACACCTTGGTGCAGAACCTGGCTCCCCTGGCCCCATAAGTTGCTGCAGTGGCCTGACTCACTGACCTCACTGGCTGGAACCTGGCATGACTCCCCAGGATGCTTCTTCAACTTCACCCCTGACCCCAGTGAAGCATCCTGGGGAGTCACGGTGACAACTGCCCATCAGTGTGTGTCCAGCAGAGATAAGGGGGCAGTGCAGGGAAGCACCAAGAGTCCATCTGTAGCTCAGATGGAGAATAGTGAGGGTTATATTTCCTTAAAAAATTAGAAGTCCTTGATGAGGAGCCTTTCATTTATCAAAGACTGGCATGACCGATTGCAGAGGGGAGCTGGGAGGGTGTGGGGCTTCTCTTAGCAGAAGGGCGTCAGGAGGCTTCTGTCCTCCACGGCCTGGCCCTGGCTCCCAAATTCTGTGGAAGGTACTGAAGAGCAAGGATGGGGGGTCCCATCTCATGACCAAACATGTGGAAAAGTCATCAGGACCAGACGCTCACAGAGGCCCTGTCTCAAGGAAGCCCTGAGGTCAGTCATGTTTACTCTGCTTTAAATCATGAAAATCCCCAGATCCACTGACTCTCAAGGTAGAGTGAACCTGAGAGACCATCTTGCCCTGGGACAGTAAATGGGTTTCTTTAGGAGAGCTAAGCATGGTCATCAGCGGCCCACTGAGCACTGAGTTTAGGAAAAGGAACAGGGCGGGGGGTGGTCCATGAGGGATGTCATCAGGGCTTGGCTTGCAGGCAGACTGCGATTTTGCTATTACTGTCTGTGCCTTAGAGGTGAAGTGACTTACCAAGGACACTCAGCTGGTAGAGAACTGACCTCAGGCCTCCCATCATTTAAGACACTGTCCTCTCACAGCCTGTTCCAGGTCCTCCTGGGTCCTGCTCTTCAGGTGGCTTTAGAGTTGTCCTCAGGTTCCTCCTGGGTCCCTCATTCTGTGCAGACAGAGACATTTTTGTTGTAATATTTAAGGGAAATGGAAAGCTACCGAGATTAAGCCACTTGCCCAAAGGAGCCTTCGAGACTGGCATGCCCTGTGTTGTCTGCACAGGACTCTGACCCTTAGGCAGTACTCTCAGTTCCTGGGTGGAATCTCAAGTAACAGAAAAGCTAGTGTGTTCGTGGGGTCCTGGGAAACTGTTTGACTGGTTTAAATGACGATGCAGGAAGCCTCTGGTTTGCTCTGGTGGTGTTTCCATGGTCCTGGTGACTAAAATCGCTGTCCAAGGAAGTACCAGAAGTTGCCAAGTGGTCACAGAGTGTCACTGGAGGTCTTGCTGGGCTGTGTTGGTAGCGGAGCTGGCGAGAGAGAAGCAGTCCATCCATGGGAGAGGTTCAGTCTCCTTGCCCAGTGCTCTCTGCATTGTTTACCAGGCAGAAGTGAAAAATCCTGCTCGAACAGTTCTTCATTCCTGTGCTTCCACCTCCCTCACCCAGAGAATTACTCCCCGGGCAAACTCACACCCCAGTGCTGCCAAGGCTATGCAAATCAGCGGGCCCAAGGCTCCGGGCGCAGCGTGGAGAAGCAGGCTGGCGCCAGGAAGACTCCGACCGTCCACTTGGGACGGGGTCCTGGCCAGGCCCCTCAGCACTGCCTGCCGGATGTCATGCGAGGAGGGGCAGAGGTGGAAGTTGCTCTGGACTCCCAGGACCTCCCACAGGACTAACCTTGCCGTTTCTGTCAGGACTCTGCTGAGCAGAGTGGCCATCCTGCCCTAAGGAGACTCTACCTAGAATCCTGGGGCTCCCCACTAATGTGCGTGCCTTTTGCTCTCTTGATCACTTAATATCATTTTCTATGACTAGGGATGTGGTCTCCATATTTAACCCAACTCCTTCTACCTATGTATAGTTCTAGCCTCTTACTTTGTGGGAAGCTCTTTAGTATAGATGGACAGTCTAGGAAGAGTGTGGGACCAGGGAGATGCTGGAGTTGGGATAGCTAAGTCGGGGCTTTGGTGGAGTCCTCAGATGCTAACAATTGATTTATGCTAGAGTGGGAAGAAGGGGGCACATTGGGCTTGGAGATGTGGGTTTTTCTCCCCCTGATGATCATTCCCAAAACACGCCCATACTTTAAAAGCTCTGTCACTTTGTACATATCACTTAACCTTGTTGAGACTCAGTTTCTTCATCTATAAAATGGAATGAATAATAATGTCTCATCTTCTCAAAGGCAGGGAACTTACCCTGATGCTCTCCGGAGGTCCTCCTAGCCCCGTGAGCCAGGGTTTCAATGCATGGGCTCTCCTCCTGCTTTCTCGCTGGGATCTCATGGCCCAGAGATTCCCGGGAGACCATGAGATTCAAAGAGGCTTTGGAAGACCCCAGCTAGGGGCCCTTTCAACTTAGCACAGATCTCACCCATTCGCCCCACCAAGACCTCCAAACTTGGGGTTCTGAAGCTCCCTTCCTGAGCCCTTTCTCCTCTGCCTCTCCCCTCTGTGTCTGTGTCTTATGTGTGTGCAGAACAAACAGAACAGAGGACAGTGGTACAGAGCATTCTCTGGTCATTCCCGTGGCCCTCTAGGCACAGACAGTAACAGCTTCCAGGAGGGAAGAAGAAGCCCAAGTACATTTCAGTCATTTGCATCGAACCCTAAGACTTCCTTCAGAGATGGAAGGAATTTCAGAGGTCAGCTGAGAACCCCCTCTTGATGTTATCAAATTGCCCCTTCTAATTAAAAAGCACTTCTGTAACTCCCCGAAATAAGCATTCTTTGCTCAAATACTCCCAGCAATGGAAGCCCTGTCGAGGTGAAACTGCAGGTTTCACTGCTGGACAACTCGTTAAAAATCCTTCCTTATAATGAGATGAACCCTACTTCCCAGCAGCGCCTACCGCTGCTCTGTTCTCTCTTCAGAGCTGCAGGCTAAGCCTATGTTGCTTCCATGCCAATATTTGGGGAGGAAGGAAAGTCCACTGACATTTATTTAAGCATTTACTATGTACTAGGCACTGTGCCAAGTGATTTCAAATGTTTCCTCATTGAATTATTTTTTAAAACTTTTATTTTTAAAACCTTCAAGCATACCGAAGAGAAAAAACAGTTTAATAAATAATTAATAATTACGTAGTTCTTAACATTTTTCCATATTTGCTGCATCTACTTTTTAAAAGAATAATATATTTTTAACTTTTTATTGTAGACATTTTCAAACACATGCAAAAGTAGAGACAAACACAGTGAGCCCTCCAATACTCATTGCCTGCTTTTGATAACCATCAGATTCCTGCCATTCTTGTTGCTGGAATATTTTCTTATAAATTATGGACATTATAACATTTCAATCCTAGATATGTCAGTATGCATCTCTAAAACATAAGGACATTTTCATTCTCACTTAAAAAATGATCTCATTTAATTCTCATGGCACTGCTAGGAAGACGGTTTCACCTGACAGCGAGTGTTCTCTTCCCTACGCTAAATAGTCTCTCTCGTCTGTTGTGTGATATCTGGACTTTTTACCATCTTGGTCTTCACGCTCTTTGTTCGGTTCATTGGAGTCCCTTTTAAAAAATGGTGCCCTGAACTGGGCATGATGCTCACAGCAGGAGATCTTGAATGGTCTGCATGTCTGCAAATGCACAGGACAGTATTAGCTTCCTAAGCACCCATCTGCAGCACCTTTGGGGTCAATATGGAGCTTCAGTCAATAAAAACTCTTTGTTTGTTTGTTTGTGTGTTTTTTCTGTGAGATACTTTAACACCAACTCCCCTATTTCCCTTGCCCTCAAGGAACTTCAGCATGTTTATTTCCAAATAATGTCTGTCAATAAACAGAAATGAGAATCATTTTTTTTGTTTTCTTCTTTGGGGGTGGTAGGTATATTAGATTCTTTTGGAAATTTAATCTCTTTAAAAATGTAAAATACAGCATATAGATGTTCTAATGGTCAAGTATCTTAAACTATGCACATTTGAATTTTTAATCACCATATGCATCAGCTATGATTATTCCTATTGTTAGTTCCAGTTTGAGGTTGGTCATTGGTATTGGAGAAGAAACTCTTTATTCGGCTGCACATTGTAGCGGTTAGTGTTTCCCCGGCTTTATAGAGGTGTGGTTGACAGGAAACCGTCAGGCGTGAGCCTCATGGTGACGAGACAGGCACTCACGGTGGAAGGATGCCTGCCGTCCAGCTCCTGGCCCGTCCGTGGCCTGCGAACTTGCCCTGTGGGAGTGAGAACAGCGGCGCTCTGGCCTCAGCAGACTCAGCTGGAGGCGGCCCCGCAGCTGCAGCCCTGTGCTGACACTGCCCTCGGGCCCTGTCCACCTGCCCCCGGGGCTCCTGCGCCTCTCCCAGCCCCAGCCCCTGGCTATCGTTTCTACTCGCTGCTCCTATGGCTTTTTTTTTTAGATTCCACATGGAAGTGATACTGTGTATTGCCTTTTTCTGTGTGGCTTATTTCACTTAGCACGATGCCCTCGCGGCTCATCCGTGTTGTTGCGCACAGAAGGACTTCCTTCCTTTTCGTGGCTGAATAATACTTTATTGTGTCTATACTACACCACCTCTTTTTTATCCATTCATCTGGCAATGGGCACTTCAGTCCTGTCCGTAGTTTGGCTATCGTGAATAATCTGCTATGGACAGGAAGTGCAGACACCTCTTCAATACCCTGTTTTCACTTTCTTTGGATATTTGCCCAGAAGTTGGACGGCTGGGTCCTATTCCGCAGATTGTAATTTCACTACTTTAGTTTACTACATGACATAGATTAGAAAAGTAGATTTCTGGGTTAGAGTATTTGTCAAAACAGAATTCTCTAATTAAAAGAAAAATCTTCAGTTTACTTTTTTCCTTTTTAATTTTTATTGGGGGTAAAACATAAAATTTAAACACAATATAAAATTTAAACATAAGATTTGCCATCTTAACAATTTCTAAATGTATAGTTCACCCTTCCCTGTCTTTTATTTATACAGGTGATTTTTAAACCTAAATGCACTAATTCTCATTACATTGTATTTTGTTGGTTTTGGCCCCTGATTTGAATCTACTGAAATATTTTCTAATCCTGATTTCCATTATCCAGTTTTCTGGATAATCTTACTATGTGCTTTGAATCACTCCCCAAAACAACCATCATCTATACTGTTTATCTGCCTAAGCTGCTAATTAAAGTTTAATACTCTGTTTCTCTGTGTTGGACACTGGCTGCAGTGCATTGATTGGGAAAATTGTGTTAGTTGAAGACTTGAGAAATCCAAGTTTTGGTCCTGATTCAGGGTCTCTGAAGCTGTGTGGCCTTGGCAAGGTGCTTTCCCTCTGAGGTTGGACTTCAGTGTTCTTCCGACTCTAAAAATCATGTTCCTGCCCGTATGTGTGTGTCCTGCTTTGTTTTTTCTGCAAGTGATCACTGCCTTCCCAAGAGGGAGCTAGGGCTTGGAAATAGAATGTGTGCAGGTTTCTGCAGATGGCACCTGTGAGCACCTGCAATTTCTTAGTTCTCAGTTGTTTTTGTAGGACTTTCTTAGTAATTTGGATCAAATACATAGTCATTCAGCACCTATTATGTGTTAGACACTTTTAGGCACTCGAGGTACAAAGATAAATAAGAGGTAATAACCCATATATAATAAGATGTAATAAGGCCTCTAGGAGCTCAGACTTTCATGAGGGAAACAGATACACCTAAGAAATGGGACACCTGCTGTAAGGGACATGGGAACACAGAGGAGGAAACCCTTTGTTTTGCTTTGGATAAGTTTCACGGAGGACGTGACATTCATGTTGGGTTTTGGAGGATGATTGTGTTTTTTCTAGGGAGAAGGGCATTCCAGTCCAAGGGAACAGAATATAGAAAGTCCCTACCATAGGACCAGGCTCAACCTGTTTGAGAAATAGCCCAGAATGTGTGGAGTTCAGCTCCACAATTGGATAGTCTTCCCAGCTTAGAGATCATGGTCACCAGCTTTATCTCACTTTACCATAGTCCTGGGAGGTGGCTTGGTTGGTAATTATGACCTTATTTTGCCATTGAGAAACCTGAGGCTCCAGAACTTCCTGCCTTGACCACACAGCTTGGGAGTGGTGGAGCCAAGGCTTGAACCCCAGTCCTTTGACTCCAAGTCCAGAATTCTTTCCAAGTATATCGCACTGCTCCTACATGTAGCATCTTAAAGGGGCAAAAAAGAAATTTCTGGCAATTGTGGACCAGTATTTCACACAATATAATAATTGCATCTCTTCCTTTCTCTGGGAAAGAGGAACACCTTCCTCACTCTCTCAAAGAAGAATAAACTGAGTCTGGGAATGACTCGCAGTCACCTCTCTGATCTAAAGCATTAGGGGAGCAGCAGAAACCCAGTGAGCTAGATCTTGGCACAGAGTTTCCAGGCACCACCTCCCAGGCCTTTCCTGTAGACTGGGTGGGGAGAGATGCCAGGTGGAACAAGTCCAGTGACCATGGGAGAAAAGCAGGAACAAGCTCCACAGTAAAATGAGAGCTGAGGTGGTGCCCTGTCAGCCAGGTCTGGAGGGAGAATCGGCAGTGTCCTCATGCGTTAACTAATGCCTCTATTGGACCACATCACCCAGTCTGGCCTAGACCCCAAGCGCTTTGAGCTCCTTCTCACCGGCTGCGGGCCATGAGAAAAGCCATGTCTCCTGAGAACAATCTTACCTGTTTAGCAGTGGAATCAGAATCAGAATGGGAATCGCCCGGTGGCACTGAGCCCCTTTTAAGCGCCCCACACTGAGCTCGGTGCCACTGTCCATTTTCCTGGGATGTCCTGGGGTCAGTCCCTGGGAGGTCCTGGCTGGCCCAGGCACCTCCAATCCACCCATTTAGTTAGCTCAGGATTCAAGAAAAATTAGGCAGAGATACCAGTGCAAGTAAGAATGAATTTTATGAGAAAGGGAAACCTCATCACCGGGCTCCAAGTGCAGCAAGTGCCTCCTCATGATGAGAGGCCTCTTGACAAAGGCCAAGAAAAACTTCCAGACAAGAGAATTGCTGATTGTTGGCTGGTGAGTTTTCAGATTAATCTTTGAATTCTGCTCGCTCATTTTTTTTTTCATTTTGTGGATCTCACAAATGACATGGTAATGGCTTTCACAGAAATCAAAACCAAAGGCTTCTTTAATTGCCCACAAATATGGTGACCCCTCCAAGTCAAGCTGCTTTGGCCCTGTAGCCGTTCCCGCTCTCTCGGCTGTGCTCACACATCTGTGTCACCTCCCCCTGGAAGCACCTTCCCCTCTGGCCGCCCAGACGCCGCTCGCCTGGTCCTCCTGCTTGATGTCCAGCGTTCTCCAGCCTCCTGTGCTGGCTCCTCATCACCATCCCAACCCCAACCTTCTTCCTTCTTCCTTTGGACTCGTTTCTTTGTAACTCGCTGAGCCCTGTGGCCTTGTGGAAGCTGATATCGCTGTATATGTACCACCTGTAAGCTGGTGAATACCCAATTTATATTTCTGACTGCACACTTCTGAGCCCAAACTCATTTCCCCGCCTCCCCTGGGATATCTAATTGGCATCTCAAGCTTAACTCGTTCAAAAATGTGGCTTTTGATTTTCTACTACCAGCCTACTCCTCCTTGAGTCACCCCCATTTCAGGGAATGGCACATCTCTCACTCCATCGAGAAAGTCCAACCTCTAGGAATCATTCTTTTTTTTTTTTTTTTTTTTAAAGTATATCTTTATTGATTTCAGAGAGAGGAAAGGAGAGGGAGAGAGAGAGAGAAACATCAATGATGAGAGAGTCATTGATCGAGCCTGCAACCCGGGCATGTGCCCTGACCGGGAATCGAACCCCAATCGCTTGGATCCCAGGTCGACGCTCAACTGCTGAGCCACGCCCGGCCGGGCTGGGAACCATTCTTGATTCCTCTCCTTCCCTAGCACCCACTTCCCATCCATCAGCTGGTCCTGTCAGCTACCAATTCAAAACATATTCTGAATCTAGGCCCTTCTCACTATCTTCTCTGCTACCCTCCCATCCAGCCCACTGCCCCCTCTCACCTGAGCCACTGCACCAGCCTCCCAGCTGGTCTCCTTACTACTCTTACCCCAACACTGAATCAGTGCAGGTTTAAACACTTAAGTCGGGTCATGTTACTCCTGTGCCGAAAACCCTCCATCACTTTCCATCACCCTTGGCAGGAAACCTGAAATCTACGTGACCCGCCTGTCAGGCCCAAGCAAGTCATCTTGTCCCTGGTTACCCCTATCTACTTCTCTCTGGCCATACTGGTTTCCTTACTGTTCCTCAGAATACAAGCCTGTTCTTGCCTCAGGTCCCAATCCGTCTTCTGGAATGATCTTCCCCAGACCTTCAAAAGGTTGGGTCCTCACTTCATTCAATGAAAATGTCACCTCCCCTGAGAGGCCTTCCCAGACCACCCTGCTCACAAACAATCTCTGACACACTCTTTCCCTGACCATGTGTTACTGTTCCCTCACTAATTATCTCTAAATGAAATTATGTGTGTATATATATTTTTTATTCCTTTTATGTCTCCCCAACTAGAAATGAGGTCAGAAATGTCCATCTGTCTTGTTCAGTATTATATTCCCAGTGAAAAGAACAGTGCCTGGCCTATAGAGTATGCTTAATATATACTTGCAGAATGAATGTAAAATTTAAAAATTACTCCTTATTAGGCCACCTTTAAAATGTCATGAAAAGATTTTTTTTAATGTAAAAGCAATTTTACCTTTAAGTCTACCCTTCCAAGGCAACCATTCTTAGTCTGTGGGCCCTTCCATGTCCAGCTCCCCCGCAGGCTTTATTTGCCATCTTCGTTGGTCTCAAAATCAGGCTGCTATTCAGAGATCACCTGATGTCCCCCCACCTCCCTCTTCCCTGGGATTCCTCAGCCGCCCCCTCTGTGCTCATCTTGCCGGCCCAGTCGCTCTTGGAGACGTCTCACGGCCATGCAGCAAAGGCCTCCCTGCCGTTGTTTAGAACAGAGAAGAGGGAAAGGGGCTTAAGTTAAAACTCCAGAGGATTCTCTTAGACACCATTCATTCATCAACAGGCATTTCGTGTGTGTGTGTGTGTGTGTGTGTGTGTGTGTGGCACAAGACAATTTTTTTCTTTTTTTTTTTAATATATCTTTATTGATTTGAAAGAGAGGAAAGGAGAGGGAGAGAGAGAGATAGAAACATCAATGATGAGAGAGTCATTGATCAGCTGCCTCCTGCACGACCCCGACTGGGGATCAAGCCCACAACCCGGGCATGTGCCCTGATCGGGAATCGAACCCTGATCGCCTGGATCCTGGGTCGACGCTCAACCGCTGAGCCACGCCCGGCCAGGCACAAGACAATCTTTAAGTAATGATAATTGGACCTATAGTAGGAGAAAACATGATATAACATAGGTGGGATGTTTCATCTGTAGGCATTTCTTGAAACTCTGACCTGTGTTAGAAACTATGGTGGCCATTGGGGATATAAAAATGAGTGTCATTGTCCCAGTTTTCAAGGAACTCATAAATACTGAGATAAAAAAGCACACAGACAAATAAGGAGTTGCCAGATAAGCACCACGTGGCTGGTAGAGAGGGTCACTGATTCCAGAAGGGCAGGGACTCACTCTGTGAACATGGACAGAGTCTGAGGACATGGAAACGAAGCTGTGGGGTGTTTGGACGTGAGTGAGCGTTCTAGTGGCTGCAGCGAAAGGTGCCGGGAGGAAGGGAGAGGGACAGCGAGTGGCAGAAGACAAAGCAGAGAGGGTAGGCAGAAACCAGGTCACCCGGCAAATTAATTATATCTTATGCTAAGAAACTTGGACTTTATCCCAAAGCTATTGAAGATCCAGTGAAAAGCAGAAGAAGTTTCTGATTGCAAGTTCTGAATTTATTCACTCGTTCATTTATTCATTCATTAAATCAATATATTTTGAGCACCTGTTAGGTGCTAAGCAGTACTGGGCTCTGGGTGGATGGTATATAATTGTTGTTTTCTTTTGTTTCTCTTTTTTAAAATTTTCAATTACAGTTGATGTACAATATTATATTAGGTTCAGGTGTACAGCATAGGGATTAGATGTTTATATAACTTACGAGACGACCACCTCGATAGATCTAACATTCATCTGACACCATGCCTAATTATCACAGTATTATTTACCACGTTCCCTGGCTGACTCTTCTATAACTTCCACTTTGTATTCTTAATCCTTTCACCCATGCCCCCACCCCCCTTCCCTCTGTCAACCATCAATTTAGTCTCTGTATCTATGTTTATTTCTGTTTTGTTTGTTAATTTTGTTTTTTAGATTCCACATATAAGTGAAATCATATGGTATTTGTGTTTCTTTGTCTGACTTATTTCACTCAGCATGATACCCTCTAGGTCCATCCATGTTGACACAAATGGAAGATTTTACTATTACATTGCATAAATGTACCACAACTTCCTTACCCACTCATCTATGGACGGACGCTTGGGCTGCTTCCACATCTTGGCTATTGTAAATAACGCTGCAATGAACATAGGGGTGCATATGTTTTTCCGAGTTAGTGTTTTGGATTTCTTCAGATAAATACCCAGAATTGGAATTTGTGGGTCATACAATGGCTCAACTTTTAATTTTTTGAGGAATCTCCATACTGTTGTTTTTTTAACAGTGGCCACACTAATTGGCAGTCCCACTTCCCTTTTCTCCACGCCCTCGCCAGCACTTGTTTGCTGTTTATAGATGACAGCCATTCCGGCCGGTGTGAGGTGATATCTCACTGGGGTTTTAACTTGCGTCTCTCTGGAGCTTAATGATGTTGAGCATCTTTTCATGTGTCTCTTGTCCATCTGTGTGTCCTCTTTGGAGAAGTGTCTGTTCAGGTCCTCTGCCCATTTTTTAATTGGATTGTTTGTACTTTTGGTGTTAAGTTGTATGAGTTTCTTACGTATTTTGGATATGAACTCCTTATTTGTCGTTGGCAAATACCTTCTCCTATTCAGTAGGTTGTCTTTTTGTTTTGCTGATGGTTTCCTTTGCTGTTTAAAGTATGTTTGGCTTCATTTGTTTAGTTTTTCTTTTCTTTCCCTTGCCCAAGGATACATACAAAAAACATTACTGAGAGCAATGGCAGAGGGTTTACTGCCTGTGCTTCTTTCTAGGAGTTTTATGGTTTGGGGTCTTACCTTTAAGTCTGTAATCCATTTTGAGTGCATTCTTGTGTGTGGTGTAAGAAAATGATCCAGTTTTATTCTTTTGCATGTGTCTGTCCAGTTTTCCAAACACCATTTATTGATGAGACTGCCTTTACCCCATCGTATGCTCCTGCCTCCTTTATCATAGGTTAACTGACCGTATTGCTGTGGGTTTATTTCTGGGGTCTTTGTTCTGTTCCACTGATCTATGTGTCTGTTCTTATGCCAGTATTGTGACTACTGTATCCTTGTAGTATAGTTTGATAGCACGTAGTGTGAGACGTCCAGCTTTGTTCTTTTCCCCCCGTCAAGATTGCTGTGGCTATTCAGGGTCTTTTTTGGTTCCATGTAAATATTGGGATTATTAGTTCTAGTTCTGTGAAATACACCATTGGTATTTTGATAGGGATTACAGTGACCCGTCGATTGCTTTGAGCAGTGTGAACATTTTAACAGTGTTGATTCTTCCTGTCCGTAATCATGGTATGTGCTTCCACTTACTTGTATTGTCTTCAGTTGCTTTCTTCCATGTCTTATAGTTTTCTGTGTACAGTTCTTTTGATGCAATTGTAAATGGGGTTGTTTTCTTTTTTTTACTTAAAAGTTTTTAGTTTATTAATCTTCTCATGAAAATCTGTAATCGCCACAGATGAAGTCCCTGAAGAACCTTTACTCCTGTCGTCCAATCTCCAGCTCACATTTTGCAGCACCAGCACCAGACTTTGCAGTCCTCTGGCTTTCTTCATTCTGTTCTTGGGTTCCTCTCACTGTTTACTTAAAGTCTTCGTTTCATACAGGCCATGACTTACACATCTATGCTTGGGTTCATTTTTCTTTGCACAATCTAAGGAATCATAAATCATGACAAAGCACGTTGTCCTACCACCACCAAAGTGGTTTCTGAATCCAGACACAAAGATGGCACCTGGTGTGGTCTTGTACATTTTGGCCAGTTTTCCCCATATTTCTGTCTTATGTACTGTTGTGTCCCTAGGGTGCAGGATGTGGATGACCATTTGTTTCTGCTGCAATAGTCTGTTGGTCATGAACTTTCTGTCAGGATAGTTAGTGTGTTGTTTATGATAGTGGCCTATCTTTAAGCAGTCAAGGAGAAAAAGAGAGGGATTGTTCTCTTAATTTCTCTTTCTATAGTTCATTATTGGTGAATAAAAATACAACTGATATCTGGATATTAATTTCTTATCCTGCTGCTTGACTGAGTTCATCGATCAGTTCTTGTAGTTTTTTGGTGGAATCTTTAGTGTTCTCTATGTACATAATCATGTCATCTGCAAATGATGAGTTTTACTTTTTCCTTTCCAATTTGAATGCCTTTTATTTATTCTTCTTGTCTGATTGATGTGTCTAGGACTTTTTCTACTATGTTGAGTAAAAGTGGTGAAAGTGGCCCTAGCTGGTTTTGCTCAGTGGTGAGAGGGCATTGGCCCATGGACTGAAGGGTCCTGGGTTCGATTCCAGTCAAGGGCATGGCCGTACCTCAGTTGCAGGCTCGATCCCCGACCCCAGTCGGGGCACATGTGGGAGACAACCAATTGATATGTGTCTCTCACATTGTTGTTTCTCTCTTTCTCCCTTCCCCTTCTACTCTCTCTGAAAAGGGAATGGAAAAAATATCCTCAGGTGAGGATTAAAAAAAAACAACTGGTAAAAGTGAACAATCTTCTTTTTCCCTATCTTAAGGAAAATCCTTTTAGCTTTTCATCATTGAGTATGATGCTGGCTGTGGGTTTGTCACATATGGCCTTTATTATGTTGAGGTATGTTCCCTCTATTCCTACTTTGCTAAGAGTTTTTGTCATAAATGGTGCTAGATTTTGTCAAGTGCTTTTTCTGCACCTATTGGTGTGATTGTATGGTTATTATCCTTCATTTTATGTATGTGTGTATTATGCTAACTGATTTGCAGATATTAAACCAACCTTGCCTCCCAGGAATAGATCCAAATTGATCATAATATATAATCTTTTTAATGTACTTCTGAATTCAGTTTGCTAATTTTTTTATTTTTAGGAGTTTTGCATCTCTGTTCATCAGGGATATTGGCCTATATATATATATTTTGAAGTGCCTTTGTCTGGCTTTAGAATTAGGGTAAAATGATCTTGGGAGCCTTCCTTCCTCTTCAATTTTTTGGAATAGTTTGATAAAGATAGGTGTCAGTTCTTCTTGGAATTATTTGGTAAAATTCCCCTGTGAAGCCATCTGGTCCAGGACTTTTATTTGTCGGGAGGTTGTTGTTTTTATTATTACTGATTCAATTTCATATGTTCTTGAGTATTCTAGTTATATTCTTGTTATTGTTCTGTTCAGATTTTCTGTTACTTCTTTATTCAGTCTTGGCAGATTGCATGTTTTTAGGAATTCATCTATTTCTTCTTGATTGTACAATTTGTTGGCATATAATTGTTTGTAGAATTTTTCTATAATTTTTTGTATTACTGTGGTGTCAGTTGTCACTACTCCTCTTTCATTTCTGATTTTGTTTATTTGGGTTTTTTCTGTTTTTCTTGATGAGTCTGGTTAAATAATTATCAGTCTTGTTTATCTTTTTAAAAAGTCAGCTCTTGGTTTCATTGATCTTTTGTATTGTTCTTTAGACTCTGTTTTCTTTATTTCTAATCTGATCTTTATTCGTTCTTTTCATCTACTCACTTTGGCTTTGTTTGTTGTTATTTTTCTAGTTTTTTTAGGTTTAAGGTTAGATTGTTTTTTTGAGATGTTTCTTGTTTCTAGAGGTAGACCTGTGTTGCTATGAATTTCCCTCTTAGAACTGTTTTGGCTGTGTCCCATAAATTTTGGGTTATTTTGTTTTCATTTTCATTTGTTTCAATGTATTTTTTGGTTTCTTCCGTGATCTCATTGTTAACACATTCATTGTTTAGTAGTATGCTATTTGGCCTCAATATTGTGTGTTTTTCAGTTTTCTTTTGTTATTGATTTCTAGTTTCATATCCTTGTGAATGGAGAAAACGCTTGATCTGATTTCAGTCTTCCCAAATTTGTTGAGACATGTTTTGTGACCTAATGTGTGGTCTAGTCTAGAAAATGTTCTACTTGCACTTGAAAAAGAATGTATATTCTGCTGCTTTGGTATGGAATGTTCCAATAATATCAATTAAATCCACCTGGTTTAATGTGTTATTTAAGGCCGCTCTTTCCTTGTTGATTTTCTGAATGGACAGCCTATCCATAGACATCAATGGGGTGTTAAAGTCCCCTGCCATTACTGTATTACTGTGGATCTCTCTCTTTATGTAATTATATGTTTAAGCAAATTATGGTATGTCCACAGAATGGAATATTAGGTAGCCATTAAAATGATGTTTGCAAGCATAGGGAAATAGTTTTAATGCTCCTTAATAGTAAAAGAAAAATATGTGTGATGCTCACTAGAAAAATCATGGTAATAATCTGTACAGACTAGTTATCAATGAGAAAAATAAACATAAAAACAACCATAAAATATACCAAAATATTAATTATAGTTGCTTCTCAGCAGAGTGATTTTCCTGCTACTTTATACTTTGCCTGTACCAAAAGTTTTCTTTATTAAGCACATATTTAATGTTTCAACTAAACTTTTATGCAAAAGGAAAAAGTTGAACAAGACAAGAAATGGAAATTGGAAGGTAGGGAGAAATAGAACTGCCACCTGCCTACCTGACATGACTTAGATATCATTACCCCTGAAGGGCTAAGATGTGGGAGGACTTCTTGCCTATGGCAATTCCTTTAAGATGCATGGCTGGTCATTCTTTGCTTACCCATGAAAGCACCTGTAATAGCTTCTGCCTAAGGGAGTGACAAAGAACCCACACTCTGGTATGGCAATTTCTAATCCTAGCTGACTCTGTGACCTTGGACAGGCCAGTCTACTTTTTCCCTGGTTACCCACCTTTCTGAAAGAAATTTTCCAAAGACCTTTCTAGGAAACATGATAAGCAGGAGGATTCTAGTCATAGGGAAAATGGATGGTCTTTTTCAACATAAAGACAAGCTTATCTCAACACCCTACTTTTCCTCTAACCTTCATTCTCTTCCAATCCTGCTAGCAACTAATATTTGTT
Source organism: Miniopterus schreibersii (assembly GCF_964146895.1). Classification (NCBI taxonomy): domain Eukaryota; kingdom Metazoa; phylum Chordata; class Mammalia; order Chiroptera; family Miniopteridae; genus Miniopterus; species Miniopterus schreibersii. The sequence goes on along the minus strand of NC_138112.1, from coordinate 1,485,915 downwards.
TTATCTCTTCCAGGAAATGATCGAAACAGCCTAGATTTCAACAGGCAGGTAAGGACTTTCAGAACAAAACCTTTATTCAATAAATTTTGGGGGTCACTTGTACTATGTCAGATGTGGGAGAAACAAAAAAAATTAAGTAAAGTTTGAGATGCTTGTTCAGAACCCTACACTTGAGGATTAGAACGGATCTCTAAAGGGCTTTTGCCTCCAACTCCTTTCCAACCCACAACCAATGTCTGGATCTCTTCCCCCCACCCCAAAGAATACTGACTAACGTAGCACCTGTTTAGCATGGGCTGCATGCCAGGTGAGGCCCAGAATCTAAGACAGCAGCTCTTTTCCTGTCAAGGCTGGACCCGAGTTGCCTCTTGGATGAGTCTGTTCACATGGTCCGCCTGTGTGTGGAGGAATTTATGGAGGTACAAAGTATGGAGTACCTGCATTTCTCATGGAACTCCTGATTCACAGGAAGTAGACAGCAGACAAAAAAGGGGAAACAAAGAACAGAAAGAGCTCAGAAAGGGGTGAGTGACCAAGCCCAGTGGGACAACGTGGGCACAGGCTTGGTGCCTTGAAGGAAATCAAGTTGGGAGTGGGAGTTGATCAGGGAGGGCTTCGGGCCGGGTAAGGTGGTGCTGGATGGGCCGCAGGATGGTTGGATGTGGGTGTGTGAAAAGAGGGTGAAGCAGAAACAAGATTTTCCTCTTAGGCTTCGAGGCAGATGGGAAGCATGGGGCAGGGCGGAGACAGGGTGTGACGTCAGAAGCAGGAGGTATGAGAGTTTGCTGAGAGGAGGAAGTCTATGCTGGACACAAGCAGGGACCAGTAATGGAGGGTCCTACAGAGTTGGAGAGGCGAGACTTAGGTACAGAATCAGGAGCCTGGATTTTGGTTCTGTTTGTGCTACTAGTCAGCTGTATAACCTTGGTCAAGTCACTTAACATTATTGGTCTGAATTTTCTCAGCTGAAGAATTAATTTATTTCATAAATTTGGGGTGGGGGTGGGGGAAACGTGCTATGTCAGGTGTGGGAATACAAAGAAAACTAAGAGTGTTCTCTGCCCTGGAGGAGTTCATAGTCTATCATAAAGTATGGGGAGGAGAGAGAGGGAAAGGGGAAGGGGGGGGAGAGAGAGGCTCTCACGGTGTAGTCTCAGTCATGCTTACTGCAGGTATATGAGAGCATGGTGTCAACAGAAATGGGAATAGTTAATTTTCCTGGGGCCTCAGGGCAGGCTTCATGGAGAAGCTAATATTTGTATCTAGCTCTAAAGGGTGAGTAGGAGTTCGTTAGGTAGAGAAAAGTAGACTGGAGAGGGAGATGATCCCAGTGGGGTGCTGATTGGATAACCACTAGTTTCTTGCCACTCTGACCATCTGAGTTCAGGTTTAGACAGAAGTCTGGGGTGGGGCTGGAGGTGAAACTCAGACCTATGTTTTCCCCTTTATCTGCAGAGTGATTTGATGTCATTACTAACATTTTTTAAAAGACTTTTAATTCTGGGTACATCTTTCACAGTCAGAGAAAGGAATAAACGAGTCCTGAGCCAAAACCTCTCATGCAGGCAACTTCTGCAATTTTGTTCCTTGGGGAAGTTCGCTAACAAGTGGAAGCCAAGGGCTCTCCCTCCTCCCTGGAGACCTAGCCCAGAGATAGGCTGCCGTGCAGGAGTCACCAAGGTGGGCTGTGAGGAAGCGCTTGCAGAGAATGTGATTTATTAAGCATTGGAACAGCTATCAGCGAGGGAGGCCATAGAGCCAGCTTCTCACTCATGGTCTTAAAATACAAGACAGATTCTTATCTAAGGGGTAGTTTGGGCCGGGTTTGCTTCATGGGCAGGAAGTTGGAGGCGATTCCCAAGGATTCTGGGATCCTGGATGAGAGTCCTAAGCAGGTTGGGTTGTGGCCTATACCCTGTGCTTTCTCTCCTGAGGACAAAGGATCCCAGCCCCAGGCCCTTGGATGAGATGCACAGGGCGGAGCTCATCCCACACCAAGATATGGCTCCACCAACCCAGCCCAGAGGTGGTTCACTTCACAGGCCCAGTGGGTCTGGCTGCCAGTGCAGTCTCTCTAAATCTTGAGAAACCTCCGTGCTTAAGACAGGGCTGGAGGCAGCCCCTATGGCCTGGGGTGGCCAACAGAGAGGTCCCTGACCCTTTGAATGTCTTTTGGGGTGTGGTTTCTCCACCAGTTGGGAGAAAGTTTCCTGGCTTCTGCCAGGATTGGGCCTCCCTTGAGTTTACTTCCCTCCCTCTCCTGGGAAGGGTTTTTGGATTTCTTGTTACCAACAAGAACAGACACGACAGACTTTCTTTAAAGAGAGGGGAATTTTGGAGGAACAGAGGCTTAGCCGAGCCGCACATATTCATACACTTAGAATGGAGCTCTTCTCTGTTCATAACCACACACATCCACGCCCTCCCTGAGGTTCCTCCTGGCTCCCTCTCACCTCATCCCTCAAATGCCATCAGACACTGACACCCACACGCTCATATTCGTACCAGCTCACCTGTGGGCCTACAGGCAGGCGCCCAGGATTTCTCAGGCCACTGCACTGACAAAACCAACATTTTGCTGAGTACCAGGCTCTGTGCAGGGTGCTTTGGGTACTTTATCTCATTAATTCTCACTATAAACCAAGTGTTACTACCCCCATTATACATGAAAGGAAACTTCTTCCCAGGTAGCCACCTTTTTTGGTGAAAAATTTGAGAGGTAAGTAATTTGCTGAAAGTCAGAATTGGCCAGTTGGCAGAGTCAGAGATAGACCCACATCTCTTTGACTCTAGAGCCCGTTTCCCCACGATGCCTTGCTCGACCTTCCTCTGCAGCCTCTGAGCTCTCCTCTCCCTGTACATTCGCTCTGTCTTTAGGGAGAGGCCTGGGAGCCAGAGGCTGAGCATGACCTCACAGTGACTAACTGGGAGGAAATGGGAGGTGGAGGGAGTGGGGAGAAGAAGAAAGAGAGGTTGTGTAGGAGCAGCCTGTGTGTGTAACACAGACACTGGAAGCAAAGGATGAGCCACTGCCTTGGTGAAGCTCCGGCTGGAGGGCCCCAAGCTGCCTGGTGCACGGAGCTGAGCCCGGTGCTGGGCAGACCGCAGTGCGGACGCTGTGTGAGCAGGGGAGGCTGGCGCGTCAGGCCGCTCTGTGCCGAGGCTGCTAACTCCCCGAGCCCGCGTGGGGATGAGGGGGGCATCCACAGGCAGGGCTACCCTTCCGTCTGCAGGAGGGATAAGCAAAGCTGAGATGCAGCAGAGTACGACCAGATCCCGGATGGAAGTCAGGAGTCCTGGGTGCCAGTGCTCTTTCTGCCCCTTGCTAGTTGCTGCCTTTGTCTTTCTGTGCCTCAGTTTCCTCAAGAATAAAATGAAGAAGTTTGTGTGCAATGACCTCTAGGCCCCAGCAGTCTGTGTGTTACGGTCCCATCATTTTTCTTGTGCTACATTCCACTGGTTAGTTTGACTCCCACTCTCCTTTCTTTTCTTTTTTTAAGAGAAATGAGGAAGAGAGTGTCTGCTTCTTTACCCCAAGATGGAGGGTGAAGGGAAGTATGTAATATGGAATCTTTTCAGCACTTACGCTCTTGTGTGATCTAGTGAAAAGAAACATTTGAAAGTTAGGGACAAAGACAGGAGGACCTAGCAGGCTGGATCTGGGGCCAACCACTCATTCTTCGAATGTCAAGTTTCTCCCAAGCTCTAGGTCGAGGGAGCCATTTGTAAGAAGATGCACTGCAGCAGGAGGCAGTGAATTCTGTGGGAGACGTAAGAGTGCTGAGCTCTGCGATGCTGCCTGAGGATATCACTGAAGAGATGGCATCTGAAGTGGGTGACAACAGGGAAGTAGGGGGTGACTGGTAGAGAGGGACAGCGAGAATGTTTCTGGCACAGGAGGCTCACTGTTGCAAAGGGCTTGGCTTCAGGGAACCGTGAGAAGATCTGCATGGGGAAGATGAGGCTGGAGCTGCGGGTCGGACCAGATTATGAAGAACCAGCAAAGAATTTTATCTTGTGATCAGGAGGGAGCATTTTCAAGCATGGCTGGTTTCATTCAGTGGAAGCGCCTTAGAAGGGGGTGTGAGTGAGGAAGGAGGGAAGGGTGAATGAGAGACGGATGCAAGAGAGGCCTGATAGAGCGCCGCTGCAGCAAGCAGGCCGTGCTGAGGAGAGAGGTCATAGCAAAGAGGTTAAGCACGTGAGCATAGGGCCAGGCTGCCCGGGTTTGAATTCTGTGTTTGCCATACCTGCCTGTGTGACCTTGGGCAAGCCCTTCAACTTCTGTGCCCTGTTCTCCTCATCTGTAAAATGGGAGCGTGATGATGTCTCTCTCACAGGACTTTGTGAGGGCCAAGTGAGTGAGCGAGTGTGAGTGTGTGTGTACCTCTCAGACAGGTGTCTAGAACTTGTACAGGGAGAGACAAAAGTAGGTTTACAGTCGTGAGTACACGAAACAGCTTATTCTATTATTACTTATTAATGTATTCTTTTCCATATGAACAACTGTGAACCTATTTTTCCCACCCTGTGTACTGTGTAGGCACTTGCTGTTATTTCTGCTTTGCCAGTAGGCATGGAGGGACTCGGATTTGAGAGCTATTTCTGGTATAAGATCAGTAGGATTTTGGTTGGACAGGGTCAGCAAAGGAAAGAAAGGTCCAGCAGGATTCTTAAATTCCTAGCTGAGCTGCTGAGCTTTAGTGGTGCTGCATCCAGAGATCAAGAGGTGGAGCCAAGTTGTCCAGATGACTGAAGGTGTAAGAAGGGCAGGTAATGGGCTGTAGGTGCCTAATACCTGGTGAGAAATTAAGAGCTTGAGCCTGGAGATAGGTCAGGATGCAGGGCTGGGAGTCACCGTTGAACCGTGTTAACTGAAAGATGGGAGGAAGCGAGGTCCCCTAGGAAGGTGTGCAGAATGGGAGGGCCAGGGAAGACCTGGGGAGAAGGGACACATGAGGAACAGGCTGCGAGTGGGTGCCTGCAGAGGAGGCTCATGGAACTGTCAGAGGGATGGGAGTAGAACCACACTCACAAAGCAGACTTTCATGAGGTGGGGGTAGCCAACCACAGTGATACTGCAGGGCCTGGAGCCTGAAAATGGGCTATGGTTCGGCACCGAAGGGAACAGTGATCACCTTATCAGGGCGCTGGTAGTGTCTGTGCTGAGAGCAGGTGCGAGATTGCTGCAGTTGAGGGTAAATAGGGGTTAAGGAAGTGATGGGGAACAAGAACTGGAATTTCCCTCCAAGGAGTGGGTGACAATGGGATGGAGGTGTTGGCCTGAAATGGACAGAGTGTGAAGAGAAGCCTTTTGGAGATAAGGGAGACTTCAGTGGTGTGGGTCTGGGAAGAGAGAGAGGAGGTGCAGAGAAGAGAGAAATGAATGGAGGGTGGAGGGTTGAGCTTAGAAGGAGAGAAGGGCTCCTTCGAAGGGCAGGCAGAGCTGAGTGCCTGTCGGTGAGTTCAGGAGCCCAAGGGAAGCTCTCCTAGTCACAAAATTTCTCCACTTTCATTTCCTGTTTTTTGGGCTAACTGCTAACTTCAGAAGGCCATTGGGAGGTGGAATTGGCTTAAAGGGGCATGGAGAGTCCGCAATGACAGGTGCACACCTGAGAAGCCTCACGCTGCTCTGTCCTGGTGACTTCTGAACCCCTTGTCATCCAGGGTCATGACCGAAGCAATGCTTCCATCGATGCTGTCCAGTGCCATCTGCTAGGAGACTGCCCCAAAGCTCTCTGAGGCCAGAGGAGGGTCTGAAGCAAGTTGTCAGGTGGCCTTATTCCCAAGCTTCCTGCCTCAAGGTGGAGAATGGGTGCCCTGTGGCTTTCTCTTAGTCCCAGGCTTGGCGGCATTCTCAGCCCACCTGCACCCCTATACCCATCTCTCACCTCCTGTGCCTCTCTCTGGGCCCCATGCTGGCTAGTCCAGTGCAGTTGCCCCAGTGTGTCCCATATAGCATTTAGCTGTAAATAAGATTGGATTTTTCTTTCATTTTTTTAAAAAAATGTGAACTATTGTGGTTCTCTGGCTGCTCCTGGTATGTGTTGATTTGAAGTGTTTAATCAGCTCAATGGGGTACACCTCTAAAATCAACAAAATTCAGCCTAAGGAAAGGTGTCTGAGAATTCAAAATAATGAAGAGCCTTCTCCATGGAGACACAGGGAAGCTGGTCAGACTCTCAAGCTGCAAATGAGGGTCTGCAGTGTTGGCAGAGTCAGCTCCCTCCTCCTGCTCCTCTCGCCAGAGGCCTCAGAGCCAGCCAGAGCAGCAGAGTGGGAGAGGGCAAGGGAAGAAATTAACTAATTGCATTTGCCTTTAGTTCCACATTCCACAAATCTGTAGTTAGCTGGTTAGTGCAGAGTCACAGGGGAGTCAAGCACGTCCCTGGCTGTGGAGGACAGGAAGGGCCCCTGTACTACGACAACGCCCACGGGGCTCGTTCAGTGAGGCAAAGAAAGCCGAGCAGGCGAATAGAGCAGGGATAGTGGCTTAATAAGCCCGAAGGAGGCTCTGAGACATCCCTGTGAAGGATCTTGAAGGGTAAGAATTAGGGATGTGAGACTTTGGGGCCTCTGAGGCTTGTTTCCCTTTGCTGCGGGACCCAGCTCCCGGCCCATACTTCCAGGTGGAGGCAGGATGACTGGCGGGACAGGCAGGCTGAGAGAGAAGAGGGTGAGGAGCTGGCAAACCCCATTTCGCTCAACCCTAAGCAGTAGGGTGGGTTTCAGAGTGTGGACGCGCACTATCCCTCCTTTTTTCCCTCCAAGGTACCATACAGTGCTGAAAAGTAGATACAGGAGCCTGACAGAGCTGCAGTGGGGACATGGCTTTGATGTAAGTCCATAATGGGCTTCCCAAGACCTCACTCCAGAATTAAATGCACCCACCAGGCACAGAAGGAGCTGGTGGAGAGCAGACCTTATAGCACCCTTCTAGCCAACAGGCAGGTCCCAGAAGGGCCAAGCCACACACCCAGTTCCTTCTAAACCTGTGGCTCTCAGCCTTATCAGACCCAGTGTTCCTTGTAACAAGGATTTTGTAAAGCCTCTTTAATATCCTAGAATGAAATTTAGAGAAAACAAATAAAAATCAGTGAGATACTTTAATTTGCAAAAAAGAGAAGGGAAAGTAATTTAAAATAAAATAACATGTATTTCAGCAAGTAACTCCTTAGACACACTTCCCTCAAAGGGTTAACAAGGGGTGGCAGGATGCTCACGCCTGTAGCAATGAGACAGATGCTGACACAGGCTGATTGGGATGCTGTATTGGCAATTCAAAAGCCATAATTTTCCAGAGCATTAAACTACTTTTGCTATACTTCCAACAAAATAAAATGTAATATTTCCTCAATTTACACAGAAAATGGCATTCCTGGAAAAGTCAGTGCATGTTAAAAGTGTACAAAAGATACTTTGTGCTCGCATGAAAAATGACACTGGGCTCTAGGCTCCCATGACTGTAGGCAGGCTGTTTACTGGCACAGATGTCTAGCGACACACTCAGAAGCCCTACGGAAGGTGCGTGGGATGTGAGCCAATGTTTCGTGTGTGTGGTGCCTGCTGCATTGCAGGGTGACCACAATGCCTGCCCTCTGCCCAGTAAGCACAAGTTATTAAGACAGTTAGAAAAACTGCCCCCCAGGTTTCAGAATTGCCACCCTGGCTTGCTGTCACCCCTAGGAAGGACAGCTGGCTTAGACCTCAAGGGAGACAGGTCACTCTACCAGGAGGCAGGGAGCTAGATGCTCCACACGGAAATTCAACTCAGCCCTAGTCAGTTTGGCTCAGTAGTTAGAGTGTTGGCTTTTGGACTGAAGGGTCTTGGGTTCGATTCTGGCCAGGGACACCTGCCTTGGTTGCAGGCTGGGTCCCCGGCCCTGGTCGGGGCTCGCACAGAGGCACCTATGGATGTGTTCCTCTCACATCAATGTTTCTCTCTCTCTCTCTCTCCCTCTCTCCCCCTCCCCCTTTCTCCCTCCCACTCTCTGAAAAAGCAATGGAAAAAATATCCATGGTTGAGGATTTAAAAAAAATAAAGCCCAGCCCGTGCAGCTCAGTGTTTGAGTGTCAACCCGTGAACCAAGAGATCCCTAGTTTGATTGCTGGTTACGGGCTCAATTCTTAGTGGGGGGCATGCAGGAGGCAGCCAAACAGTGCCTCTCTCTCATCGATGTTTCTGTCTCTCCCTCCCTCTTCCTCCCTCTTCAAAAGAAAAGAAATGCAAGGCAGTGGGAAATGGAGGCCCCCCAGCAGTGGGAAGGAGCGCCCCAGGAATAACATACATAGCCTCTGCCCTCAGAGAACTTAATTACTATGCAAAGAGGGATGTAGGTCTGAAGAGTTCCTAAGGGCCGAGCATGGGGGTGCGGACCAGCGTGGCCTCGGGGGGAGGAAGCAGCGGCCAGGAGGCAGGTGCCCAGCAGAGTCCCGGCAGGAGACTCGGTGAGGTTCAACGCCCCTGCTCAGAAGTGACTTCCCCACCGCAGTTAGATGCTATAACAATAATTGTACTTATTAGATTCTGCCTGTGTCTGCTTCCTAGGCATGTGGTAAGGATTAATTATAGTTGAGATACATAATTTAGCGTAGTCTCTGGTAGACTGCAATCGCCCAGGAAGCATCAGCTCCACTGCGTCCTGGTGAACGAGAACCCGTCAGTTTTCTTCCTCTTCTCTCCCAGGTGGCTGCTGAGCTGGGCTGGCACCAGTTTAGACGGCTGCCAATGCTACTAGAAAGGTAATTTTTCTGAGATCCATGATCTGTCAATTCAAAGCCCCCTCCCACCCCCACAGCCTTGGGTGGGAAGCAGTTGATGAGTATCTTTGCTTTTGGAGAGGTGGGAATGTCTCCTTCCTTGCCAGCCACTCTTGGCAGTTTGGCCTGAAGCTCAGATGCCAACTGTTTCGTGTTTGTGGCCCGGGCAGCAGTCCCAGTACTGGATGGACTGAGCCTTGTTGAGAACAGGACAGTGAGGAGGAAATAGGAATAGGAACAGCCGTGTACTCTCCAGAGACCTGTCTCTCGTAAACCCTGGTCTAGCAGACACTCCCAAACAGCAGCACAAAGCCCCCCTGGGCCTGAGAGTCAGTTCATTCAGGCTCCAGGGTCTGCACAAGCCTGAGAGTGCGAGACAGAGTGGAGATGGAATGTTTCTCTGTGCTCAGGTGTGGGGCGAGAGCAGGGAGGAAACCAGCAGGAGAGGAAAGTGTCTGAATCCTCCCCCTGATTCTGCAGAAATCCAAAAGCAGATTTTCTTTGGAAGTTTCAGAAGTTGCTTTCGGTGGATGCAGACTCCAGTGAGACTAAAAGCAGAACCGGCCCTTCCCCTCCACGCAGGAGTCTGGAGCAGGGGTCTCGAAAGGGAATCTGTAATTGGCTCCAGACAATCACAGAACAGTTAATACCCTTAGTTTAACAGGCGCTGGGTGAGCTGAGTCCTCCACAAGCTGTATATCATTTAAACTTCGCAATAACCCAGAGCAGTAGTTTGTTTTGCTTTTTGTTTATATTTTTGGTGGTTTAACAAATATAGATTTATTATCTTATAGTTCTGGACTGTGGTCTCAATGGGGTAAAATTCGTGTTAGCTGGGCAGCATTCTTCCTGGAGGCACTGCTGGAGAGCTCCATCTCCTGCCGAAGGGCTCTGGGACCCTTCCGTTGTCACCTCTTTCTGCCTACAGCCAGGGAAGAAACTCCACTTCTAATGACTCATGTGATCGGTTAGGCCAGGCCGACCTGGGTAAGGCAGGGTCATCTCCCAGCTCAGTGTTCTGAACCTTAACCACATCTGCGAAGTCTCTTTTGCCAACTAAGGGAACATACTCACAGGTGCAAGGGAGTGCAGAATGGACGTCTTTGGGGCCATTATTCAAGCAGGAGTTTCCATAGTCCCCATTTTACAGAAGAGAAGACTGAGTCTGGGAAAGGTCAAGGGACTTGCTTAGAGCCAGGATTCAAACCAAAGGTGATAGGATGTGCCAGACACTTTACATAGTTATGTCTTATTTGACATTAATCCTATGCCAGCCTGGCGAGGTAAGCATTACTTATTCCCATTATAGAGCTGGGGAAACTATAGCTCTATAGTTAAGAGGTTAAGTAACTTACCCAAGGTGGGGCCCAGATATGCAACAGGCCTGTCTGACTGCACTGTACTGAGCTGCTTTAGAGGGAGCGCTCGCTCCTGCACATGAGACGTGCCCTGGAGTTATTCCGAGGGCCACACTTGACATTTGCACAGTACTTTTCCACACTTTCAGAGCCCTCTCACCCATACTGGCTCCTGCAGACCTTTCAAGGCTGGGACTTGCCAGCTGGGATGGCAGAGATAGTATCTGCAGACTCGGGGAAGGTAGCCAGGCAAAGGGTGGGGCGGAGGAGGGTTCCCACCCAGAGGGTTCCCCTGGCCCCGTGAGAAGCGCCTCCCCGGGCCTGTGCGTGAGAAGGTGCAAAGAGAAGAGGAGTGTTTTCCTGTGTGTACGCCTGCAGGGCAGGGGGTGGGACCTGGCTTTCTCTTTGCCACCCCCCCCCCCCCATCAGGGCTGTCAGGGCAGCTCTAGGAACCAGGAGATTCTTTTCCCAGAATCACAGCTGCTGCTGAAAATCTTTTCCACCTCAAAAAAGTCAAGCCCAAGGGTGGCTTTGGAGGCCACGCTTAGGGCTCAGGAGCTGTTTCTATGTACCCGTTCTGTTCCCTCTCTGCTTGACAACTTACAAAGGGCTTCGTCAAGCCAGTGGGTTTTCCTCTCACAGTAACTGTGTGAAGAAGGTGTTACTATTCTCCTTTGACAAAGAAAGGGACAGAGGCTCCAAATGGTGAAGTGTCAGAGGTGGGACTTACCCCGTCATCTTTATTCAGTGCCTACCTGGTAGTAGGTGCTGTGCTCAGTGCTGGTCTGTCGTCTCCAAATCCAGTGTATCCTACTAATCGCAGCTGCCCTCAGGGCCCCCTGGCCCCCTGGGCCTCTGCTGCTTGTGTTCTGATCAACTATCAAGATGCCCCTCTCTCCCCTGTGTGGCCACTAAAATCCCCTTGGCTCCCAAACCTCAAGGATCCTTGGTTCACATCCTGTTTTGCTTTTCTTTGGCGGCAGCCCCTCCTCTGGGCTGGCATCTTCTGTTTCCTCCACAAACGTCCTTGGTATGACTGCTGAGGGTGTCCCTGGTTTTAGGGTTGCAGAGGACAGTTAGTGGTCGGAAGTCCAGCTCTGGCGTCACATGGGTCTGGACTTGAATCTGGCTCCACTAGCAGAAGCTGTGTCACCTTGTCACTCACCCTCTGTGGGCCTGTTTCTGCCTCTGACGTGAGGAAGAGAATGGCATCAGCCTCACCGTGTTCTTAGGAAGGGAATTAGCGAAATCTTGAATGTAAAGTACTTGGGACCCAGTAGATGCTCAGTCAACACGAGTTGTTGTTACTGGTGCAACAAGAGGGGCTCAGCTGCCCCATGTCACGTCCACGGGGCTCCCGCTGGCCGTTTCCCCTCAGCCCTGCCCTGAGAGGTCTGGGGGCCTTTTCCAGGTAGCGTTCTGCTCAGGCTATCCCACCTGCTCCGCTTCCTTTCTTATCTGCCCTCTCACCTGCCTCAGCCCAGTGCTAAAGCAATGACTAGAAAATAGGCCAGCCTGGTCTGTGCTGGGTACACACAGGCATGGCTCACTTTACGTAAAACAGTGGTTTTTGAAATACTGCACATAAGTGAAAGTTTTGTAAGCTAAGTTTTATTTTTCTTTACCACAAGAGCCTGCTCTTTAAAGGAATCTTTTCAGAGGACAAAGAATGCCCTTTTATGATCAGTTAGAGCCAAACATCATCTGTAGGGTTTGCTTACAGTGAGTTATATATTAATCTGCTTTTACCCCTATGACATCTTCTCAAAGAAAGTGTGTGATCCTAGCAAGGACATTTTAAAATTATGCCCCATCACTCTGGATGGGCTCATCTGGGGGCTTGGAAGTGGGTTTTATAGCCACTTGTGTAACTGGTAAACTGGAGCCTGGGAAGATTGCAACATCCAGTCACTAGGGGTAGGCAGGCGTTGATTCCTGCAGGGCCTGCGGTGGGGTACTTTTGGGCCCCTTGCTCTGGGTGAGATGAAAGGGACAGTCGAGCCACCAGGCCAGATCGGGTAACGCCTCTGCCTGGCGGGGAAGCAGTGCAGTGCCCAGAGGCAAGGGGTCAGTTCTCTTCCTCGCCCGTGAGCCGGAACCAGCTTCCCTTCTGAGGACATGGCGCTTCCCCTCACAGTCAGCCCGCAGCACAGAGGGCAGCTTCCTGGCGAGGGGGCACCCGCCAGAGCCTGGCCGCCCCGGGGGCCTGGGAGAGGCGGACGCTTCTCTGGCGTAAAGCAAGGTGGCAGGACCTGGGAACTTGGCAAGGGCCTAGCACCCTTCCGGTGGGCTGCCCCACGCTGCTCAGGGAGGCCCTGCAGGGAACAGGATCTGGGGAGTCCAACTTCACAAAAGGCCTCCACTCTAGTTGCCCTCTGTCCTGTGTCCTAAGGACTTCCAAGTGCCACCTGGGTGCTTGTAAGAAGCAGTAAGAATCCTCTCTGAGATGAGGGAAGTGTCTGAAGGCAGGAGGAGCAGAGGCAGGGACAGGCATCTTGATTCTGTTTTCAATGAGCCCTGGCAGCAGCCTCCACCCCACCTTACTCCCCATCTTTCCCGTGAAGCTCCGATGCCTTGTTCTCCAGATAGTCCTCTGGGACCATCCGCTCCATCTTCACCTTGACAGGCTTCCGCTGTGTGTGTCCACCTTCCCCACCAGACTGTGAAATATTTGAGGAAAGAATCTATACTTTATTATTATAGCGCAGCAGTGCCTGGCACAGAGTAGACATTCAGTTAGTGTTTCCTAAACAAACGATTGATGGGCGGCGGGAATGAGCCTGCGCTCCTGCTCACCTGCCCCCATGCTGGGTGCCCGTCTCTGCTCTTCATGACGCTCTGCTCCCTGCTGATCTCTCCCGCCAGCGATCCACGCTCACCCCCTTTTCCCAAGACGGTGAGCTTGTTGGGTTTATGCAACTAGAGTGTGCAGTGGGCTCAGGTAAATACTTCCCAACCCCGCCACTTCTGGCTGGGACGTGAGAGCTGTTGACGGGGGCATCTCAGCTGTGTGCTCGGCGGTTGCTAGGTGCTAGGCCGACTCTCTGTGGATCCAGGGTCTCAGATAGTGCCATGACCAACCCAGTTTTCTAAACTCTTTGAGTTTGGAGTTCAGCAGCAAGCTACTCATTAAAGCCAGGAACAGACCCCTTAGGGAGAAATGTGGCATTCCTGGGGCTGCCACATTTGGCCATTTAAATGGAAACAATGAGGTTCAGGGTATCCAATAACACCTGATTATCACTGTGACTTTGTTTTTCATAAACTATGGAGACAAATTTGGGTTGAGCCTCTAACCCTGGGGTGAGTCAGAGACACACAGACTCGTAGGGCTAACAGGTCTTTCAGACGATCTGTCCTCTGTACCCAGAAGAGCTCCACAGACCCTTAATGTCTGACACAAGGCTCCCTTCTTTCTCCCTTCTCTCCTGTGTGTTAATACACTTAGCTCTTCAAAATATGTCTTATGACTGAGTTTTCACTGACTGCAGTGACATTTTAAAAGAAACTGTACTGCCCTGGCCAGTGTTGCTCAGTGGCTGGGCGTCAATCCCATGCACCCAGAGGCCACCAGCTCGGTTGCCGGTCAGGGCACATGCCGGTTGCAGGCTTGACCTCCAGCAGGGGCGGTCAGGAGGCAGCTGATCAACGTTTCCCTCTTTCTCTCCTCCCTTCCTCTCTCTCTAAAAACATTGATAAAAACATATTAAAAAATAAATAAAAGAAAATGTAGCAAATTTTTATGTTCAGTCTTTACAATCTGAGATTTTGCAATTTTTGGTGTTAAAAGTAAATGATAATCTGAGTAGATATTAGTTACTTTATTTTATTTTATTTTTTAAATGTATCTTTATTGATTTCAGAGAAAGGAAAGGAGAGGGAGAGAGAGACAGAAACATCAACGATGAGAGAGTTATTGATCTGGGGATCGAGCCCGCAACCCAGGCATGTGCCCCTACCAGGAATCGAACCCCGATCGCCTGGATCCTAGGTCGACACTCAACCGCTGAGCCACGCCCCGCCGGGCGATATTAGTTACTTTAATATTCTTATTTGGCAAAATAAAACAACCCTATCTGAACTTTCAAAAAAAAAAAAAAAAAGATTTACTTGTCAGGAACCTCAAAAACCTAGGAACCAGTGATTCTGGCCTCACCTATCTCCCGCTGCACGTGTTCTTCCGCTGACACCTCTGTCGGTGGCCCCTGTCCCAGTCTCTGCCAAAGCTCCCCCGGAAGGTCAGGCTCCCTGCGCAGAATGCAGCCTATTCCAGGGCTGCGTGGGTTGCAATATTAGGCCATTCTTTGTCCCAGCAGACCCCTGACTGACCTCCCTGTGGTGGTCACTGCCTGTGGCAGCTGCAGGTGCTAAGTCCATCCCCTGCGCTTGACAGCCCGTCAGTATTTGAGAAGAGCTGTCACCCAAACCTTCCCCTTTCTATATAAATATCCAAACTTCCCTAAAGGACTCCACGTGCCAGTTTCTGATGGCCTTACTTAAAGCAAGTATGCACATCACACATGAATATCTTCTTCTTGTAAGAAAAAATAATACAGATAAAAAAGGATGCATTTGATCCCTATTGCGTCTCAACCCTGTCCCCAGAGGTAACTTCTGTTACCAGTGTGTGTGCGCATGTGTGTGTGTGCATGTGTGTGCGTGCGCGTGTGTGCGTGCGTGTGTGTGTGTGTGAAGACCTCGCTGCACTTACATGAATATGGGTACAAATGAAAATGTATAAATGTTTGTGAAGTTTTAAAAATGCATATATGTACATATATGTATAAATTGCACTATGTGCAACTTTCTTTTTAAATTTACAAATAAAATGTATAGATTGTTTCATGCAGTACATATAGAGTTACATTATTTTTGTTAATGACCACATAATATTCTACTGTTTTAATGTAATTTTACTTTTCCATTGCCCTATCAATGGACATTAGGTTGCCTCAACTATTTTTTTAACAATACCATGATGAACTCCTTAAACTTGTTT
This sequence comes from Miniopterus schreibersii, assembly GCF_964146895.1. Lineage (NCBI taxonomy): Eukaryota > Metazoa > Chordata > Mammalia > Chiroptera > Miniopteridae > Miniopterus > Miniopterus schreibersii. The sequence continues at coordinate 1,470,798 of NC_138112.1, read as the reverse complement.
GTATCTTAATGTCTTTTTATATGTATATGTTTCAGTCTGCCAGTCCCCTCTTTAGTATCTGCAAGTGTACAGCATTCAATATTCAGATGACATCTAGCCAGGCAGAGCACAGGGGACCATTTGTTCACTCACTCGCTTACATGTCCGCTGGGTTTTCATCAAGCAGGCACTGTGTCTTCACTGTGCCCGGGTTCCAGTCCTGCCAGGAACAGGCGGGAGAATGGAGGCCTGCCTACATGCAACCCCTTCTTATTCCACTTCTGTTAGAACAGTCCAGCTACAGATGTTTTTAGTGATAATTATATCACACTGTCAACTTACACGTCTTAGAGTCAGTTAACACCTCTTAAGTCTTTTAAATTAAATATAAACTTCACTTGAACAGTTAATTTTCACATTCTAAGTAGAGGAGTTTTACATTTGCTCTTATGTCCTATCTTATTACTTTCTTCCATTCCTTTTATATTTTGAAGCTTAAAAAATCCTGATGTCTTTGTGCGAGGTGTTCGCTAGCTCTGCTCCTCAGAGAGAGATTTTGTAGGTGGGCGTGCTACAGCTTCACCCAGCCACTGGCTATGCCTTTCCTGGGTGACAGGGACCCACTGCCAATCAACACGTCTCAGCTTACATGGCCCCATCCTCACCTCCAGGGACAATACATACGTACATGACCCAATAATTACAGCATCACCCAATCTTCATTTCTAGGAACTCTGTATAAAAGGAAATGACTCTAGTTTCTCATGACTTGTTAAATCAGTGTGATATGATGAAAAGAGAGTTAATTCTGGATCCAATGGGTTTAAACTCAAGCTCTGCAACTTCCTAGCTGTATGGCCTTGGAAAATCCCTGGACTGCTCTGAGGCCCAATGCCCTGTGTCCTGGGATTGTTGAAAGTACTTATGCATTACTTTCTGTACAGTTAGCGTCACCTTTTAAATGACAGGTGTTAATGCTGTGCTGGGCAAACGTAATAAGCAAATAGGTCTTCCAGGTAACAAATGTGCAGAATCAGTATCTTCATATTGTTTCCTTGACAAAAAAAAAAAAAGGAAAGCCCTCCAAGGAGTAGGTTTCATAGACATTCAGCCCTAACCGCTGAGATCTGGATAAGAATCAGAAGTTGGTTCACTTTTCTACATAAGGAAACATATACTTTTAGAGAATCCCTTGGCTCAAGGCTTTTGGTAAAAAATTTGTTAACTGCTCCCCAGCCATAGAGAATTTAGCTTACACTGTCCATTGTGTAACCAACCATTGTGCCTGGAGCCCTGTCCCAGGCTAACCGGGGCAACAGGATAGATATGCGCTCAGAAATTAGACCAGAGACACAGGGCCGCTTCCACGCCTCACTTATCCTGAACCCAGCTGAGGATCAGGAGGAACCAAAATGAGACCTCAAGCCAAGCCCTTCTCAGAGCCTTAAATTTTTATTTTAGAAACTATTGTAACAAACTGACATCTGATTTTTCCAGCCTACTTGCTAAATAAAAGCTGCAAATTTGAGGTGGAGTAGGGGGCTGCTAGAAGCAAACATACCAGCAGTAGCAGATAAAAAACCTGGTTGTCAGAAAGAAGTAAAAAAACCTGGAAGAAAAAGAGCTGCAAAAAAAGCAATTTAGGGCCACAACCAGCAGAGGCCAACCCTGCAGTATCCCCGCAGCATGAGTGCTTTTAAAAGGAGTTCACAGTTACGACTTGAGTCATTGACTAAATTATCTTTCAGGTACTCTTTAAGGGAAAGTAGAGCTATATATAATACCTCTTAGCAAGACCTCTATTCAAAATGAAGCCAATAAATATATATCCAAAACTAAAACAAAGGGTTTGGAGCTGTCAGGGAGAGATTTTAGTGAGTGAAAATCCACTTATTTGGGAAGGCTTCCTCAGAAAATCCTAGGAATTTGAGAGGCGAGTTGAATTTTAAATAAGGTGACTTGGGTTCAAATCAGAGCTCCCCTGCTGGCCAGCCATGTGCTCAGACCAGTCTCCCACCTTTTGTGAGTCTTGTTAAAACAGTAATAACATTGTCTGCCTTGTCAATCTCATGGGAATATTCTGAAAATGAACCAAAATGATGTGTTTGAAAGTGTTCAGTAAAGTGTAGAACATCATGAAAATATATAAGTGAGGTCTACAGGCCACCTCCCAGATGTTAGCCGCTGAGAGACAGTAACTCAGGTGCAGTGAGAGAATGAGCTGGGTTCCCAGTTACTGCTTTAAAAATACACATGCATACATACGCATCTGTGCATCTCTGCATATAACTGTGTTTGTTTACTTAGATACTGTTTTCCCAAATATCTCCAGGCTTCCCTTTCACCAGGCGAAAGAAAAAAACCACCACTTTGGACACTAAAAAGTTCTATATGTATAAATAAAATGTTCAGTGCTTACTAATTTTAATCTTAATTTTTCTCATTTTAAATTTAATAATTAGCTTCTTACAATTGAACATTGCAGAAATATGTGATTTAGAAGGTGATTTAGAACCCTAAATGCCACCCACTCCATCTCTTATTAGCAGTTCAGTTGGCTGTGGTCTTTCAGATTTTTTCCTGTGTTCTTTTAGTCTTGCAGGCATTCAACAGAGGATTCCTGAAATGAGCAGTCCTTTGTTATAAAGGGTACACCTTTAGGGGAGGAAATACATTTTCTATCCTAAAAACTCTTCATCTGTCTCCTCAGCTCCATTCCTGTTATTTGGGCCTTAGGCACATTCTCATCGGTTCTTATCTAGACTATTAAAATCAACAACTTTTTAACTAGTTGCCCTGTTTACAGTTGTACTGTCTTCAAATCCATATTGCACACAGCCGTTAGCATAATTGAACTAAACAAAAAACCTCACCGCGTTGCTCCCCTTTACGCCAGTTCCGCGCTGCGCCCAGGGTCTGGCGGAACCTCCCCTGCACGGCGCTGGCCTGTGGCCGCCGGGCTGCGGCCCAGGCACCCCCCAGGCAGCAGCGCTCAGCCGCTTGTCCCCGGAGCATGAAGCCACTTTCTTACCCCCTGCGACTCGAACAAGCGGCCCCGCTTCCTGGCGTGCCCCTTTCTGCCTTCTCCCGGGCCTCTCGGAGCCTTGCTCATCCCGTCTCCCTTCTCTAGGTGTCCTCACCCCTGACCAGGTGAATCACAGCATTTCTATGCCACTGCTGGACACACTTCTGATTGTCATAAGTGTTGCACTGTAGGCGATTACTTTTTACTTGCCCTCCTCTAATTAATCTGGGAGGTTCTTATTTATCTTTGTGCTTCTAGTTTCCCTGGGTATACAACAGGTTTATACTAATGTTTGTTGAACTAAACTGAACTGTGAATGAGACCTCTCTGGGGGAGGAACTCTGTGTTTCAATCATGCCATGTGGGAGACAGGCACCCCACAGCTGTCAGAGACCCCTGGGGGCAGAGGGCCACGAGAGGGGCCTCACTTTGGGACACCACAAGAATACAAGAGTCAAGGACCTCAGTCTTACTAGAACACTATTCTTAAAGATGAAATTACAGAGAAAACCATTTACTTTTATTTATAGCCAATGCTGAGACTTTCAGGGACAGACTTCCAGGTCACAAGCCACCGCCCAGGAAATACCAAGGAGAATCCCACTCAGACTTGTTGCAAACTTGACTTTCAATAACAACGTAGGTCCCACATACGTGTGTAAGTCCCAGGCTACACTTGTCACCAAGTGTGCACTACATGTGAAAACATGGGGCACAGAGGAGAAACGTGTCAATAAGCACATTTCTGGTGGGAAACTGGGGGGGGCTCAGTGTGACTGCCTCACAGAGCAATACAGGTAGAGGAGGGGAGGGTCTGGAGGCCAAAGGCCCATGCACGAAGCCAGGCCCTGCTCCCTGGCTATGTGACAGTGGGCGTGCTAGTTAAGGTCTCTTTGTCTTGGTTGCCACATCTGTAAAAACAGTTTGATAAGATTATTTCTCTCATTGAATTATCATGAAGAATAAATAACAATACATTTGAAAGTGCTTTTAAATCTCTAACATGCTAAAAATATATTACTTTCTCTCTTGAGCTGATGCTCATGGAACAATCTGTGTAATGCTTCACAACCACAAGCGGGTGTCGTGTATGTGTAGTATGTGTGTGATGAACAGGGTATCTGCCCTTCCTTTCATTAGTTTCCTTTGGAAATTCTCATTAATAAAATATACACTGAGACAGGGACTTCATGGCATGACTGTGCCTTCTCTTCCCTCCTCACCTGCCTTCCTCATAGTGAGGGAGGGAAAGAGCAAATATCAAAGCCCTGGAGTTAATGGGTACAGGTGAAAGTCAAGGAAATACACAGTGCTGGCTCCCAGGCCAAGGACATTATGTTATCCTATCAACTAGGTGCATATTTTGTCTGTATCTAAACCTTACCCAGTATAGTAATTGAGAACCCCAAATGGGGATTTTTCTTTTAACTGAGATTAAATCTCATTAGAGCAATGGGATTAGGGTGACTGCTGAGTTACTACAGGAGCCCAAGTAGGCAACAATTTCAGAGTGATAGAAATAGAAGGCGAGAGCCCAAGGGAATGGGCTGCACACTGGGTGGGGAGCAAGGAGACCCATCCCAACCGTCCCTGGCTTGGCCCCCAGGCCTGACTTGGCTGCTACAATAGCTGTGTTGTCCTGAGCAACTTGTTTCCCCTCCCTGGTCTTTAGGAGTCAGAGCTGTAAAGTTAACCTTTTGGACCAGGTGATATCTGCATTTCCTTCCATTTCTAATGGGGAAGGCACTATCTATACTAAGGCACCTGGCACTATCTACACTAAGGCACCTTGAAGAGTCTCTATGATGCTATGATTCCGTCACACATAGTGAGTGAGAGTTGGATTTATGTAGAACTATGTACAGATAGACTTGGGTTGAAATCTCAGTTTTATTATTTATCAGCAGTGTGACTTTAAGCAACTTTCCTAACATGTCTAAGCCTCAGTCTTTTCATCTGTAAAATGGGTCTAGTAATATAACAAAAATACTCATATGCTTACAAGGCTGCTCCCACTCTCTCTTTAATACATTATAAATTAGTCAAGTAGATTCTGTCTAGTCTGTTTCCTTTCTATTGTGGAGGAATAGCCTAGGCCTGCAGAAATGAGTAAAGAAATTTAATATTAGAGCATTTAAGTAGTTAGAAGCAGGAATGGACTCCAAAATCAGGTCCCCTGGCTGATTTTGAGCTTTGTGCTTGATTGTTGGGTGTCTTTTTAAATTACCCCCGCTCTGAAAAGGGCATCAAAGCCCTTCCATGGTAGGCAGCCAGGTGCATGCAGAAGAGCCCAGTGAGAGGACAAAGTGCATTTACACACCAGACACTTCCCAAGAATAGCCTCTGGCTCAGAAATAGTTTCCAGAGTTTCATTCAAAGACCATGCTCAGCATTTCTTTCCCCCACTGTATCCCCTGCTTCCTGCCATTTCACTTAGAACAGCCCTGTGTGTGGGCAAATCGACAGCTCTATGCAGTTCTCCTCCCCAGACAGCAGTAGCTCTGTGCTCTTGTGTGCCAGGTAGATCACCAGGAGACTCAGAAGGGTGTCAGGACCAACAAAGGGAACTCCCATCATTCCAGCTCCCAGCCGCAGGGAAACGCTACGGGCATCTCAGGAGTGCTGTGAGGCCACGCAGCGGTTAAGGTTGTTCAAGCCTTAACCATGGCACTTGTGAGGATGTGTTCTCAGCGAGAGCGCAACCCCTTTCCCAGAGTCTTTAAACTTGAACTCATGGACTTATATGCCAGAGGGAGAAGAAAACCCTTATGGGCTTAAAATGATGGGTATTTTCACACATGCGTTAGCATACCAATGCTATGTCCTAAGAACCAAAGCCAAAGCATTAAGTAGCATGACTGATCAGCTGCTGCATTTCCAGAGCAGATGCAAGCAGGAAAAACAAGGATGACTTTTTTGGAAAGTTTCCTTTCTGGAGGTAGCAACTGTAAGTTGCCCCAGCCTCCCAAGGAGCCATTAGTTTATTAAAGGGCCCATTCTCCTGTCTTGCATCACTCCTTTGTCTAGAAGTTTGTGCTGTCAGGGAGGAGATCCCGGTGTGCCTGAGCAAAGGTGTGTCTAGGCTGGTCTGTCGCCGGTCTGACCAGAGGTCAGGGACTGAGGGAGGCCGTCTCCCCAGGCACTTCTAGAAGTATCTAGCGAGGCAGAACCTTGTCACGGGGACAGCCAAGAGCCACGGAGAGAGGAGAGTCCCCCAAATGGAAATACAGTTAACATCTCTTGGGAGACTTTCAGCCTTACCCAACTGAGATGAATTACCTGCCTCCCTGCTCCACCACTTGGAATATATTTTTTAGGATATTTTCATGAGCGACACATTTGCCACCCCTTTATAAATCAGTTACAGAACAGAAACTCTTCCTCACTGCGAGGCAGAAATGTAGAAGGGGAGGGCAAAAAGTCTTGCCTGTAATTGAAGGCAGGTTGAGAGATGTTCATGCTTTGAAATTCTCCTTCTTGTGAAATGTTTATGAAACATTTTCCACAAATGAGTTATGCAACCGGGACAGTAGCTTTGATGGTTTTCATCACCAGTGATACATTCGTTAGTGCTGGTCTGTGTTTCCCCTGGAGAGGGCCGTGTGAAAATGTCATGGGGGGTAAGAAGAGCACCCCAGTTCCCCTGTACCCTGTTGCATGACCCCAAACAGATGGTTAGTACGGATTCGGAGTGTGTGTCTGAGCCAGAACACAATCTTCTCCATCACCTGTGGTCTACTCTCTCCTCTACCCCTGGGACATTGGTAGTATTGTTTCGCAGAAAGGGCACCAGGGGAGGGTCAGAGGACCATACCCTTGTCAGAGTTATGCCAGTGATTTGTGAGGTAACTTTAGACCCATCTGTGAAGCTCTCTGGGCCTTCCTGGGCTGGGAGGGTAAACACTTGTCCTCACATCTCCTGTCTGGGAGACGAAGCCAAGTAGGGAAAGTGTGAAGGGCTCCCAGCTCCTCAGAAGGGGCTCTCTCCTTCCAGAACGAGGCTGCTGCTTCCTCGAGCAGGTGATGTCAGGGAGTTCACTCGGATTAAGAAAGATAATCACCCAGGATACCTTTTTACCTCCCTGGTCACTGCCCAAACTCTGTGTAACACTTTCACACAGTGTGGTGGGTGGGGAAGAGGCTAAGCCGACGGACCGTGTCTGTATGAGCAGGAAGGGCAGGGGCTGCCACCGGGCAGAGCCCACCGTGGGGCCGTGTCCCCAGGGATCAGTTCAGCCCAAGCATAGTCTGCAGAAATATTCCACTTGCGTGAGAACTGCCAAAGGGACCCTGGAGATGATCTTCGCGGTTCTAGGAGGGCTGTGGGTTTGGTTGGGTTTTCACAAGTACGGGGGAGGCTGGGTTTTCATCCAACTTGCCTCCGGTTCTCACATTAGAAGCCAGTGGGATCCAGCGAAGTCTCGATCTCATCTTCCAGATCCACAGCCAACGCCCAGTTGCCTGGAGAGACTCCAGTCTTTTCCATTCGATGGCTGTGAAAGGGGTTTTTGATGGGAGGGGCTTTACTTGTGAATTCCTTAGTTTCTGAGCCCCCGACGCCTCGGCAGAGTATGCCGAGGTGGCCGGAGCCGAGGCGCCTGCCTGCCTTTGACTCCAGCTCTGCTCCCTGAGACCCACAAGCAAAGCAGGGAGTCTAGACCTTGGTGTAGAAAAAGAGGCTCTTTTATTGCCTTTCACTTTGGTTTGTTTAAGATCGCCTTCTCTGGGGGTTACTATCAGCGCCTCACACCCAACGGGGTAATGAATTATGAAAAATGAAAAGGTGAAAGGTTGGCCAAGAAAAACAGAAGAATAGCACACAGGTCGTCGGAACGTCACAGACTGACACCCAAAGAAACTTTCTGCTTTCGGCACTTTGTTTTCAGGATTGGGAGGTGGTCAGTGCCCCTAAAGCAGTGTGAAGGACAGTTGATCCAGGAAGCAGACGAAAGGGGGACTCTTTTATGGTGGCTCTGGTTTCTGAAATTAAGTGCTGTAGGAAGACCTGGCACTGGTTCTAACAGATAGCGCTCAGGCTGGAGGCAGAGCACATGCTTTCAAGCTCTGTCACAGCTGCGCCTCCCTATCTCCGCAGCAGAATGAGCCTGTAAGAGCCCTGCCACTCGCCTGGCGCTGGAGCGTGGCCAGACCGCCTGCGGGTCCCACCACGGTTTCAGCTCCGTCTTCCAGGCTCTCTCCCCATCCCTGGCCTCCACGTGGTGGCTCTGGATGCGGGATAGAGGGATAGAGGGAGATGGGGGGGGGGCAGCTGGCCAAATAAGCTTTGCTTATGTAAAATCTCCAGAGCAAACCTTGAGGTGGTTGTAGTGGTGTTTTGAAATAAGTAGTTTATCATTTTTTCTAGCTTTGTAAAACGTTTCCCTAGAATTTAGACTGTGAGAGCTCCAGTGCGGGGAGAGATTTAGGATACCAGGGCTCCTTAGACCGCAGTGCCCAGTGTGGGTAGAAAGGGCTGAGGGGTGCTGGGCAGGGGATGGGGCTGTCCTGGGGTCACTCCCAAGTGGCCATGCTTTTCTGAGTTTTCAGAAAGCCTCACTCTCTGTGCCCACCATGCCACTTTCCATCTCCCTTCCTCCTCCTCTGTGTTTCGGAGGCTCCAGAAGGGTCCCTCTTAGGTGAGAGGAGAAGAGGGGAATGCTTTGTAAAGCTGTCCCTGCAGGAAGCATACTCTTTCCAATTTCTGGGCAGCCAGGGCTTCTTGTTGCTGCTTAGATCTACTTTACCTGAGACACTGCAGCATCCTGGACTAGCCCAGGATGCCAAATGCACTATGGAACTGGAATTTGTAATTCTATTTTAGGACTCAAAGGGGAAAAAATCATGTAGAATCATATAACAGATGAGGAAACTGAATTCCTTAGAGGCTGGATGGTTGCCCAAGGTTACATGGTAAGGGTCAGAGTTAGGACTAGGAAGGCCTCGCTCCGCCCTCACTGTGTCCCCTGGAGACTGTGGAGACGGCTCTGCTTATGTCTTCTATCTAATCACCTGGCATTGGACCCTCATTATCTGCAGGTCCACACTCCTGCCCAGCCTCTCATGTCCTTCCCTAGCATCCCCCTAACTCTCCAACCAGAGGGAGGTTTTGCCCTGGTCATCCAAAGCACCATTTTTCTACAGGGTTAAGCACAAGTATAGCTGTTAGCCTGTACCTTTAACTTGGGTTAAACTAATGCAGTAAAGACAGAGAGATTCCCGGATGTCGGTGAGACTCCCAGTGTAGACCAAGAGATAGTTGAAGCCAGGACCTCTGTGGCCAGGAGTCTCCATCAGAGGGTCTCCCCAGCGCCTTCGGTAAGGTGTGACCCAGACCCTGTTCTTGCCACGTCACAGGAGCTCACGGGCACTTGGCTGCCCCACCACATGCACTTCCTGCGAAGCTGCAAGAGGGTAGCTGTTCTCAGGGTGGGAGGAGAGTGGGCACGAGTGGTGCGTCCTGCCCTGCTCTTGGACACCTGGAAACCCATGAGTGGGTGGTGGGTGCCGTCACTGAAGAGCGGTAGAGGCTGTAGACAGTTTGGAAACCACCACAGGCCCCTTAGGCTGCAACTGCCGCAGTGACTGTAAGGGAGACATGTCCCCGCCTGTAGGGAGACAGGCAAGAATGGTCACCAAAGAGGGCCAGCTGCAGAGGCAGCTTAGCACCCAGAGGACAGGGAGATGCGAAAACAGGTGGAGGGGAAATTGGTTGTTCAGTCAGTGGTTCCTAGACTTTGGGGTTTTGTGCATGAGGAAAATTAAAATCAGAATGGGGGAGATTGAGAAAGGTTACTAATGTACTGTGATGTGGGACGGATCCCCATCATTTCATAAAAAGAAATTCTCACATATCCCCTCAAAAAGAACATCGCCTCAGATTCAAAATAAAAATTTCAAGCCGTGCAGTACCTTATTTTTTCTCATCTCAACAAGAAGGAGCGTGTGCTATGTATCGGCACAGCCCCGGGTGCTGCTTGGCAAGGATGAAGCCCAGTGCAGCGCCCACCGTGCCGACGGGTGCTCCGCAGGGCGCGCCCTCCGGCTCCCCCCGCGGGAAAAGCAAGGTGCAGTAGGCTCTCAGCTAGCTCTTGACTCTGAGCTTATCCCTCATCTCCTGCCTTGATCTCTGAGCTTCCATTTCTGTTGGCCTGGGGAGGCCAGAACTGATGCTCTCATGCCTCTACTTACAGATTAAAACTGAGGATCTCGGTGACTCCCTGCAGCAGAGCCTCTCGCACAGGCCATGCCACCTGAGTCAAGGGCCCGCCATGATGCCTGGAAGCCAAATGTCTGGGGTAAATGCCATCCTGTGTCATTTTCAGTGGCCAGTGAGTTTATTTCAAACCTCTGCAGTATGCTTGACCTCTAGAGTTGGCACTCTGGTGAACCTGTATTGGTCTGAAGAACCCCCTTCGGGGATGTGAGAAAGAGATCGGACGCCTGGGGTGGGGGTGAGGTTACAAAACAGTCCCTTTAAAAGTGAAACGTAGCTCATTGTGGGAAAAGTGAGGTCTTGACCCTCCTGGGAGAAAAAGGAGGCAATCTTGTCAAAACAGCAAACGTACAGTGACTGTTCAGGGAAGCCCTGTGACAACAGCTACCTAGGTTCTAGGTGTTTCTGTCCCTGGTTCCCTCCCCCCCGCACGTTTTCACGGCAAAGGCAAAGTAGGACAGAGCACTGGCCCAGGGAAGAGAGGCACCCTGAAACTGCGGCCAGTGTCGGAGAGGCGTTCATGTGGTGAGCTCCTTTCTGGGCCTGGATCACCTGGGGAGGAAAGAGACCTCCTTTCTCTGATCACATTTAGAACTAGGATGTACACCCATTTCTTCACTTCTTTATTCAGCAAGAACTTACCGAGCAAGTCCTTTATTTGAGCACAGACCTGAGCTTCGCACTATAAGGGCACAGAGCCCTGGAGGTCTAAGCACAGAAGATTCCCAGACCCCCCAAGTACTAGGATTAGTGTTTCCATTTTCTGGCCTGATGGGAGGAACCCAGGGAAAATGGGTTTTCTGTGAAATCAAATTGGTTTTATTAAGAACTAATAACTTGCTGCCTTCCTTCGGGAAAGGTTCAGGCCTAGAAACTGGCCAAGACGTGGCTTTTAGCATAATAAAATGCCATGAGATTTTAAAAAACTGGACAATTGGGATTGCATGTCACTTTTAGGGTAAATGTCTGAGAGATGGACAATCCTGAGTCTGTGCCCCAGGGGCATTTAGAGTCTAGCTGGGAGACGGGACTGACGCACACAAAGGTTAAATCACAAGGCAAGGCGTAATAGGTCGGTAGGTCGCGAGGTGCTCCGGCAGCTGTAATGCCACCAGCATTAATGGAGTAGCTATTACGTAGCTCCTGGTGACACACAGAGGCATAAGGCAAGGTCACTGCCCACATACTCTCCAAGTCTGGAGACTCCTGGAACAGATGGGCAGCAGGCAGATGGAACTGGCACCCCCAGGTTGTAAATTCTGTGATGTATGTATCTCCCCACATGCAGGATATGACTTCCCTCCACCCCCTCCAGCAGCTTGTTCTGGTTCCCGGCCACTTACAGTCTGTGTCCCAATTCCTGCTCTCTCAGACGCAGCCTGGGCAGCCAGGTAAGAACCCTGGGTTTCACGGAGACAAGCACAGTGAAGTGCTGCTGCTGCCACTGGGTGAAGAGGAGCCCAGCTCTGGCGCACAGCTTTTCCACATCAAGGCCTGAGGAGGGGACCCTGCCACTGCCCCTCCAAGCTGAGTCTCCTTCTCGGCTTCCCATCTCCCGCAGCTCCAGGGCCAGTGGGGACTGGGGTGCAGGGAGGCACGGAGCTGGGCCAGTACAAGGAAGGAGTAGCTCCTTGGGAATGCAGGACAGACAAGCCCCAGTTCCTCCGAAATCCTTCGGGAAGCTTGACTGTGATTCTCCTTGGGTAGAGCAGCAGTGCCACCCACAGGTCTTCAGGTTTTCTTTGGCTCGGAAGTTAACTTCCAGGTAACTTGACCAAGAGCAGAGGGATTAGAGTATTTATAACAGTAGCTACAGCGATTTCTTGAGCATCATGTGCCAGGAGTTCTGCTGAGTGATTTTCCTGATTTATTTTTCAAAATAACCTTGTGCAGTAGGTAATCATATTATGTCTCTGGTGAGCTACTAGAAAGTTCCAGAACTGTCTGTCTAAGATCCATGCTCTTGGCCTACTGCTGTGCCACTTCTCCCTCTCCCGGCCACACCAGCTACATCCAAACGTGACGGAGGAAGTGTGAGCTCCAGGATGCAAACAGAATGGAACTGTTCCTTCTGCCCTTAGCACCTGCCTAAACCACAGCCCCACCCTTGCTGCACAGGCACCTTAGAGCACTACTGTAACCGTGAACGAGGACATTTGAGCCTTTAAGTATTTGTTTTGGCAAAATAATACATATCATACTCCTGGAATAGGAAAGGAAAGATAACACGCAATTCAGTTTCTTTTTGGAAGACAGTGTTGTGAAGTTGGCCCAGGCATATGACCAATGAGGCCAGCATGTAATACAGAGCAAACAGACAAAAGCCCAGTTCAAAATCTAGAATCAGAAAAACTCATTGGTAAAAATTACTACCTGTGTGTCCTTGGGAAACTTACCTTAACCTCTTTGAGATTTTATTCCTTCCTCCATAAAAATGAAACAATAGTAAAGTTCTGCCTCACGAGGTTACTGAGGCTACTTGAGATAACGCACGTGAAAAGACTTTGTACATTTCAAAACACAACAAAATGTTTGGTTACGATTGGTATTCAGGCCTCTGGACTCCTAGTCCAGGGTTCCTGCCCGTTTATTTTAATAATAAAAAGTCCAAGTCCTGACTTTTTTAGACTGAGGAGCATAAAGGTCAATATCAGCTGATGCTATACATCAGTGACCTAAACAGTGACCTAAAACAGCTTAGGGACAGCAGAGACCCTAAGGCTTTGCCCCGGGCTGAGGGATGGGGTGACCCACCCACAGTCTGCTGTGTGTTTGATGGCCCCTCCTCACAGCGAGAGTGGAAGTCCTGGCTGTGATCTCTCCTGGAGAAAGACCACTGTCACAGCCCCGCTGGGCAGATTCCTTCATGGACACTTTTCCGGGAGAGGGAAGGAGAGTGCAACGAGCGGTGCAGTCCATGCCACCAGATAGCTTCCAGCCAATGGCCCACTGCCCTCTGGAGCTGTATGGCCCCGTTCACTTGTTCTGACATCCTTGTAGGTCGGCTGGGACTGTGTCACTCTCCCAGCTACTTCTGCAGGCACAAGGGAAATTCTCAGCCTCACCGTGATTTCTTCACAGTCACACCTGCATCTCCTTCCCTCTTGGATTTCTCCAGCCTGGTTACCAGGCCTCAGAGGAGGTGGTTTTCACCCTCCTCAGCCTTGTACCACTCAGGCCGCAGGCGAGCAGAAAGTCTGGTTTGGGGACTGCTGTTTACATCTGTTTAGCCCTGTGTCTGATTTGCCTCTACCTGTGTGTGGCAGGGCCTGGCAGTACCTGTGGGGGCCTCTACACAGGGCTTGAGGGGGGCTGAAGGCTTGATCAGTTAGCAGGGATGAGGAGACTTATCCTGCTTCCAGAGTTATAGAGCATGTTTTCCAAATGCGTGAATTTTATTTGTTCATTTGTCCCTCCCTCTCACCCAGGTCTGCAGTCAAATCTCCTCCCCTTTCCACAGCAGCAAGGCTCTCTCCTCCTCCCACAGACTGGACCTGGCCTGGCGTCCCAGGTAAACAACCACATTTTCCCCTTTCCTCCAGGAATGCCTCGGCTCTCCACAGAGTTGAGTTCATTGGTTTTCCTTCAACCCCTTAATGGTGCACTTACCCCTCTGGAAGGAGGGGCTAATGGGGAATTAGTCCTATTGGTTCATGGACAAGTGAAAGTCACAGCCAGGGGAAATGACTGACCCACTATCACTGGTGGAGTCGGAGATCTCAGCTCCTGGGCTAGCCTGCTCCAAATGCAGGCACTCTACTCTATCCCCAGCCAGAACCAAGCCATCAGTGATCTCAAAACCAAAGGCTAGCTAACTTCCTAGGGATGCCAAGGTGATGGCCAGCCCAGCCTGGGTGCTCACAAGCCCGAAGGGGGAGACCAGAGTCCCATAGCTCTGATGTCCCAAGACCACAAAGCCAGTGGCTCTTACCTCTGAGCCTCACTTAAGACCTATCCTAGACTGCCTACTGCAGTGGGCGTGTGTGGGTCAGGAGGGCTGGGGTCTGCAAGAGGGGCCATTTAGAAACATGCCAAGTTGTACATAGCACCCGTCTGCCAACTAGAAAAAGTGCACCTCTTCCTCTGCCTAGACGTGGCCTCCTGTCAGGGTGTATGGCCTGGCAAGAGTAGCAGGAGCTGTATTGTAGCTGGCTCTCCAACATTATCTGCATAATTAATAACCTGCACAGTTTCAGAAGATGGTTCTGTAGAAATGGATGTGCAGAAGACTGCAGAGACCTTAAGGGCCCCTCTCTATGCTAAGATTCCCCGTGGGCCACTCAGTGCCCGGGCTTTAGAAGGTGCCATCCGAGGAAGACATCTGGAAGGACAGTGCCATCTAGTGGCTAATAGAAATGGGGACATTAGAGTCATAAGCTCTTCCACTCTCTCGGGATGGACTTCTTGAGACCAACTCTTACTTCTTACAAGAGCCAGGAGGGAAAGTTATTAAGATCAGCTGGACAGTGGGATAAGGGACTGGCCTGGGGTCGTGGCAGTAAGAATAGAGGGAGGGGATGAATGAGGAGATGTTGGGGTAAGTTGAATCAATGCAACTTGGCATCTAATTGGATGTGAAGCGGGGAGAGCGAAGGTCTAGCAAAGAACTTATTAAGTATTTGTCAGATCAAAGAACAAATAGATTAATAAAAGGAAGGCTCAAAGAAGACTGAGGCTTTGTTCTGAGGGTCTGGTCCATGTCGCCCCCAGGGTCAAATCCATAATAGTCTTAAATCATTCTATTCTAAAAGACCCTTCATTAGGGAAAAGAGTCCTTGACGTCTTTCAGGTCCTTTTACCTTCCTCATCGTAAGGGTGCCTATCTTAATGGTAAACCTGAATATCTTGGACTTGAAAAGGAATAAAGTTAACTCCAGCCTAGGAAAAGAGTAAACTGGGAAAGAGAGAGAAGAGATGGGCATAGGCCACACTCTCGACATGGGCAGTGGCCCCACACGGGCACAATGCCTGGACCCGAGGCCTGGGTTCCGTTCCTTCCCTGTGGAATGACAGATGTCTTCATGAGTTCAATTCACTCCTGACCCCAAGTGGCTAAAACACGGAGTCTAGGTTTAAGGGTCTATTTTCCTATGAAAATAAAGTAAAGAAACAATTTCTCCCGAGAACCACAGATGAGATCACAGTGCATTTAGAGAGCAGTGGAATGCCTTTGATTAAAAACCAACCAAAACAACAACAACAAGAAAACACTCTCATGAAACAACATGATGGTTTAGAAAGTAAAATGGCCATCACAAGAGTTTGGAATTTTATAGAAATTCCATTAATGTGACTAGTCTTAGGTGTCCTGTTATCTTCAGTTAATGCCTATTGAACACCTCAGTGGCTTTGCTTTGTGGAAAAAAACAGACAAAGCAAAAAACCTTTCGCGTGTCCTGGGATTTCTTTTTGGAATCTTTGTAAACAACGCTGCTGGCTCCTTTTATGGTGGAAAACTGAAAAGAGGAAGGTAACTGCTAAGAGTCAGTGCGTCCTAGGATAAAACCCAGCAGGCTACCTTCCTGTCCCGTAAGCTTACTGCTTCTACCCCAGCTATTCTAGGTATTTGCTATCACTTTATATAAACTTCAATTTCCACCTCCATGCCATTGGAAAAATAGGAATTCAATGTAGCCAGGTATCTGTCATCTTCCAAGTGGCCTATTAGTAAGAATATCAGAAAATACCATCTAATTTGTTCACGATCTGTGCATCTGCTTGACTTGTGTTCCCTCTTAGGCAGTTGGGCGCCCCGGGCTGCCGGGCTCTTTAGACCCCCACCTGGAAGTGCCCCAGCATGTCCCAGTGCCTAAGCATATGCCCAGCACCGGAGGGGCTGATGAGCCCAGTGACCTGGAGGAGCTGGAGAAGTTTGCCAAGACCTTCAAGCAGAGGCGCATTAAGCTGGGCTTCACACAGGTTTGATTTTATGAGAGGAGATGGAAGAAGCTGGGCTGAGCAAGTGGAAACTGGGCTTCCCCAGTACAGGTCAGGAGCAGCCATGCTGGGAACCAGCCCATCGTGTTCCTGTGCTCCTTGAGAATAGGGCGCAGTTGCTGTTGGTAGGGAAACAGAGGACATTGCTGGTGGAGGGGAGAGAAATGAGAGCCAGAAAAGGGGTCAGGAATATGGGTATGGCCCACTCAGAGTCTATGAAGAGAAGTAAAACAATTCTCCATCTTAGAGGGACAAAAAACCTAGGAAGGAGCCAGGGTGATAGGTGAGTGCTGAAAGGCTCACTGGGTGCGCGACTGGTGCTAGGGTGGTGGTGGGTCTGGACCAAGAAAAAAGCAGCCTGTCTTTCAAGTTACTCCCTTTCAACCACACTCTCAGGGAGACGTGGGGCTGGCAATGGGAAAGCTGTATGGCAATGACTTCAGCCAGACCACCATCTCACGATTCGAGGCACTCAATCTGAGCTTCAAGAACATGTGCAAGCTCAAACCACTGCTGGAGAAGTGGCTGAGTGATGCAGGTAGGCCTCGGGCGTAGGGTGGGCGATGCCCTAGGAATTCTGCAGGGGCGGCTCTGCCTGTGTTGGGGCCTGAGGCAGTCAGTCAGTACATCATTCCCTTTCTTCTTCTCCCGACTCTGGAACTGACTGAAATGAGACACTGGCAAGTGCAGATGGAAATGTCAGTTTTGTTGCTCATAAAGCCCTTTGGAGGACATGGCTTTAGTTCTGTGGCCATGAAGACTTGCACACTGCCTGCCCCCCTGAACCCAGATCCACCCAGCCGAGACCTCAGGACAGCTGGCCAGAGACAAAGGGTGGGTCTGCAGAGCAGACGTACTCATGCAGATTGCTGTCTGGACTGGGTCCAGGCCCGGGGGAGAGGGAAGTGTGCTCTCCAGAGTCTCACCGGGAGGAGGGGGCAGTAGACGTGACAGAAGGTCCTTACCCGGCTGGTCCTGAGTAGGTTTTCAGAGGGAAGGGGCTGCTGTGAGCGAGGCTGGTCCAGAATGCCTTACAGCAGGAGTGGAGTTTGCAGGAAAATTCAGCCAGATGTGGTGACCAGGGAGGCGTTCCCGAAGGTGAGGGATGTAAGTCTAGGGACAAAGGTTTGGAATGATGAATGGAAGGCCTTGTGGTCAGGGACAGCATCTCGGCTACGGCACTGTCAACGTCTCGGCCAGACAGCTCGTGGCTGTGGGGGGCCGTCCTATTTGGCAGCACCCTTGTTCTCTGCCCACTAGATGCTAGTAGCACCCATCCCAGAATGTCTCCAGATATTGCCAGATGTCCCCTGGGGGGAGCGGTGATACAGAATTGCCCCTGGTTGAGAACCAGTGGTTTAGCCAAGAAGAAAGGAGCAGAGGCAGTGGCAGGGCTGTGCTTTATCCAGTCAAGGTGTCAGGTAGTGGTCACTGTGGGAGCAGTGGGTGGGCAGCCAGGGCTGTTACCCCTTCGAAGCCCCTCCACGTGGAAACATGGGAGGGGCAAGGAAGCTCCCTCCACAGCTGCCCCTGAGCACCAGGGCAAGAGGCATGGTCAAAGGGACTGAGGACCTTTGGGAAAGGGCCTTATAGTTTGTTTCTAGTGTGATCCCCATCTGACACCTGAATCCCTCCTAAGGGATATTCCTGACTATTAATCAAACAGCCTTAGCTCCAACACTCAAACTGAAAAGAAAACAGCTTCAGCACAACATTCTACCACCAAGGGCCCCTGCTTTTAGCTCCAACTGCCGTCCTCAGGGTACGTGGTGTTCACACCCAGGCACACTCACGGGACAGATCAGGAGCGGTCCTTGCAGGAGCTCTGCCTGCCCCCACTCACCCCCACTGCCTGTGATGTCTGGGTGTCCCTAAACCATGGCTCAGACAGGAGGTGCTATGGGTGTCAAGAAGGACCTTGCCCAGAACCGCGAGGAGAAGCAGTATTTTTGGTCTGTCCGGTTCCCCTGGCTGGGGGAGGTGCCTCGTCCTGAGGACGCCACTGCAGAGCCCACCGCAGGCCCATCAGGACAGGACTGGCCGTCCTGCCCCCTTTGAGCTCCCCCGCCCTCTCGCCTCCCACAGAATCCTCTCCCTCTGACCCCTCGGCGAGCGCGCCCAGCTCTTACCCCGCCCTGGGCGAAGTGTTCGGCAGGAAGAGGAAGAAGCGCACCAGCATCGAGACCAACATCCGCCTGACTCTGGAGAAGAGGTTTCAAGATGTGAGTGGCTCTGGGTGGGAGCAGACGCGGGTGAATGTGGGCCTCATGCCGCCAACCCTGCACCACCTTCACCTGGCACCCCCTCTACAGACACCCAGGGCTTTGCGTGAAAGTCTGCCCTTTATCTCAGGGGCAGGAACATCCCCCACTGACCCTGACGCCCACTGTCCCTCACAGGAGACGTGAAGAATATGTGGGGTCCGGGAAGAGAGTGCAGCTCTGTGGCCAGTTGAAGTAAAGGGAGCACAGTCAGGGCGTGGCATATAAATTCTTCATTTTCTATGCATTGCTTGTAGTTTTCAAATTATAAATATAATAAATACTTACTGTAAACAATCAGGAAAAGACAGAGATGTAGAAGGAAGAAAGTCATCATCAAATGCTTCTGAATGTGTTTCCTTTCATTTCTCTTTTCCATGTACATTTAAATACTTGTAATCATATTATATCCAGACATTCTTTACCTTGTAGCAAAAGCAGAGCCTTGAGCCTGTGTGTGGAAGATAATATTAACTATGCATCCCCTGGGAGCTGGGTGAGGGAGAGGAGAAACAGGTGTGGTCCAAAGAGCTTCCAATCAGGATCCCTCAGGCACCAACCTCCAGGGCCTGCATCTCCACCCCTCAGTCCCTACAGGTAGTGCCTGTGGCCCACTTCAGGCTGCAGGCCTCGGCCTCCAGGACTCCGGCGCCTCCAGCAGGTTCTGCAGTACATCTGGTTCAAGGATTTGATGGCTGCATCCTGATGGCAGGGTGACAGGAGCTGGCTTTTTCTTCCGATTAGGTTTCTCAGAGCAGCAAGAGTAAGGGAAGGTGTAGGAGGGAGGAAAGGGCTGAGATCAAAGACTAGGTGAGTGTAGTAGGGGTCAGAACAGAGTGTGACCTATATTTCCACAGTCTTGATGGATTCACGTGTTTTAGCTTTATCATTTCCTATTTTGAGGTAGGACAGGAAGCAATGCCACAAGAGAAACACACCAGGTTATGAGGACACGTCACAGAGGAGAGCAGGGTCTGAGGGTTCTTCTTGTCCCCACGTAACTCACCAAGACTGTTCCTTTCAGAACTCCTCCTGAAGGAAGGAGTAAGAGAAGAGAATCTGTATCAGGCCCTATGTTCGGCATTCTACACACATTTTCTCATTCAATCCTCACAGTAATCCTTTTTGGTAGGCATTATTATTCTCATTTCATAGATGATGGGACTGAGGCTCAGGGAGGTTAAGAAAATTTAAGGACACGCAGTAAGTGATGAGCCCGTACCCCATCCTGGGCCTGTCCTAAAGCTTTCCATCCAGCGGTTGTCTTATCCTGCTTCCTTGGAACATCTCTCCCTCCCCCAGCTCTTGACCCTATTCCTTCTCCTGACCCTCTGTCCCTTCGGTCTCTGTAGAACCCCAAACCTAGCTCAGAGGAGATCTCCATGATTGCAGAGCAGCTGTCCATGGAGAAGGAGGTGGTAAGGGTCTGGTTCTGCAACAGACGCCAAAAGGAGAAGCGAATCAACTGTCCTGTGGCCACACCCATCAAATCACCCATCTATACTTCCCGTCTGGTGAGTGGCCAGGAAGCAAGCTGCCTGCCAAGCACTGGGGGAAATGATGGCTGGAGGGCCAAAAAGTCTTCTCCATCCTGGGGAAGATGGGGTCTGGGGGTTAATGGCTGCATTAAGTAAATAGATGAGCAAATAGATGCTGTATATTAAATATGTAATATACAGAGGAATAACAAAGGGTGGGGAGATGAAAGCGATCGTGAGATGCTTTTTAATAGAGAGGTCAGAAAGGACTTCTCTGATAAGGTGACATTTGAGCAGAGATCTAAATGTTGAAAGAGAAATATCTCAAGGAAAGAGAGTTCCAGGCAGAGGGACCAGTGAATGAGACTACCTGGCGTGTTAGAGGAATAGCGAGAATGCCAGTGTAACTGGGGCAGAGCAAGGAAGGAGGCCAGAAGGAGGAGGTGATGTGAGAGAAGTAAGAGGACGCAGATCACCCAGGGTCCGGAGGCCATTGAAAGGACCCTGGCTTTTAGGTTTATGAAATAAGTCGCTGGAGAGCTCTAAGCAGAGAAGCCTGCACTGGTTGACATGGGCTGCTGTGTAGAGAAAAATTTGTGTGGAAGCAGGAGACCAGCTAGGAGAATTACAGTAACCAGGCTAAGAGCAGGGAGGCTTGGGCCAGAGTGGAAGCCATGGTGGTGCGGACAAGCGGTTGAATTCTGAATATGCATCAACTGTGGAGCCAGCAAGACGTGCTTATAGCTCCGGTGTGGACTGTGACAAATGAGGTAAAGATGACTTCAAGAGTTTTAGCCTGAGCAGCTGGTTGGAAGATGCTGCCATTTTTTTTGAGATGATGAAGACTCAGGAGGAACTGGTTTGAGGGGAAAGACTAAGAATTTAGAGTTGGTCGTATAAGTTGGACGTGACTCCTAGACGTCCAAGAGGAAGTGTCAAGCAGACAGTTCTATCTATAATTCTGGCAGTCAGGGGAGACGTCAGAGCTGGGAATAATTTGGAGTTCAGGCAGACCTGGAAGTTTGGAGAGTAAAAACATCATCTCTATCCAGCGAAGAGATGGGGCCTAGAGGCTGGGCATGCGAGGTTCTTCTCTGTCCTTGGAGATAGTGATGACTGAAGGTTACGAAAGTTGGGGATAATGGTGATGTCCTTGAGTCTTTAGCACTCAAGGATGAATGAAATTCAGCCTGGTCTAGGCAGTTCCATAAAACTACACTGTTATTCATTCTCTCACCAAACATTATTGACTATCTACTACACATTGGTGTTTGTGCAGAAACACCAATATGTATACAAGTAAATAGTATTTGTCCCCTCTCTCAGAGGACCTCATTGCCTAGCAGGGGAAACAGTCAAATAAACAAATGATAAACAACATGACAATTTCTCTAGGAGAACTTAGTAGTCACAGCTAATAAAGCCTGGGAGGCAGTGGTTGGGGAAGGCTTCCCCAAGGAGATAATTAATACTTGGGCTAAGTCTAAAATGCAAAAAGGAATGGAGAGGCAAAAAAGCAGGCAGGTGGGGTTTTCCCAGGGGGAAAGTAGGAGGACAGTGGTTCAGGTCAGAGGGAATATAATGTAATTTCACGGGACCAAAGGTGGTTCCATGTGGAAGAAATGTTGAAAGATGAGACTGGATAGATCAGCAAAGGCCAGACTTAAGGGACTATGTGCAATGCTAAAAAGATTAAGGCTTAGAATGACCATTCTAACTTCAGTATAAGAGGTTGCTTGAGAGGCTGGGAGGAGAGAAATGGGGGCTGAAGCAAAAGCAAGTGGTAAGAATGAGGGGACTGGGAAAGATTCAGGAGATAATTAGAAGGTGAAATTATTAGGTGTTGGCTAACAAACTGAAAGTTGGGTGGGGACACGGAGAGTGATGAAGGAAAGAGAACACTCTGGGATGACTCTCAGCATTCAGGTTGGGCTGATTGGGTAGGTGGGACAAGCAAACATGGGAGGAGCTAGTTCGGGAATTGGAAAAAGTGATCATTTCAGTTCTTTCCATTATTATGATATTTAGTGAGGCCTGTGGGACACCCAGTAGCAATGTCCATGGGCACTTAGAATTATGAGTCTGGAGGTCAGGAGAGAAGGCTGGGGTAGAGATATGGATCAGGGAGTCCTAAGCATACACAAGGTGGTTGAAATCCTGGGGGGAAAGGAGCTCACCTGCAGAGTCTGTACAGAGGAAACAAAGAGGGAAGCCCAGGTCTCAGCCCTACAGAATACCGGCGCCTGAGGGATTGGCAAAAGAGAGAATCAAGGGAAGAAACTGAAAAGGAGAAGCAGAAAAGGCAAGAAATTGCAATGAAATAGGTGCAAGGGGTCATGTGGGTGTGAGGAGCTCTGCGGGAGTGCTACAGGAACACTGATAGAAACACCGGGGTCGGTCTGAGAGGGCTGACACCCGCTTACTTGAAGAGCAGGTTAGAAGCTCACATGAGGAATGAGGTGTGGGGCTCCAAAGCAGCATGCTGTGTCTGGGGACTCACATGCATTTCAGTCTGGTTGGAGCCAAGGGTTTGGGACTAAGACAGAGAGATTGATAACGGCCAGATCATGATGGGCCTTGATACCAGAATACCCTAAAAACTATGAGAGTCTGTTAAAATTTTAAGTTGGAAGCAATGCGATATTCATTCATCATTCCTTTCTTAAATATTTCTTGAGCACCCGTGATATGTTTGGCACTGGGATACAGTGGAGTACAGGACCCTGTGACCCCTGCTTACAGTCCAGCAGGGAAAACAGACAAACAAATGCTATTTGTGCTGAAGCCTTCAGAGGAGATGTATGGGTGTTTGAGGGACCTAACCTAGTCCAGGTGTCAGAGCTCCTCTGAGGAGTGAAGTTCAAACAGACAGCAGAAGAATGAGTGGATGTTAATGGGGAAAAGGTGTGGGTCCGGAGGACAGGGAGGAGACAGTACAGGGAAGGACCTCGTAGGCAGAGGAAACTGCACAAAGGCCCTGGAGCTGGGGTGGTGGAGAGAGGGAGCATAGAAGGCTTGACTGGGTTGGACCCCAGCGAGTGAGGGAGAATGTGAATGAAGAAGCGGAGAGGTTGGCGGGCTGGATTGTTAGGGTGTTGTAGGTCATGCTAAGGAAACTGGACCAGGTCATAAGCACATTGGAATCTTTAAAGAGGGTGCTTTGTTTAGAGCGAATGGAGATAGGTTTTCACTTTGGTTCAGTCCCAACCAAGGACACCAGCAGGGGAAGAGCAGTGGCACACGAGGGAGCTGCATAGGAGTCTGACTTGGTCTCATCATTCATTCAACATGTATCTGCTGAGCACCTGCAAAGTTCCAGGCACTGTAGTCGACACTGAGGATGTAACAGTGAGCCAGCCGCACAGGCACCATTCTGCCCTCACGAAGTCTACAGCCCAGTGGGGAGGGGGAGACATTAAATGAACAATTACATTTCTACTTGCAGTGTTATGAAGAAAGCAGGTAGAGAAAATGTTCTGACCCTCTCTCAGGCCTCACTGGGACAGTCACTTTGGGATTAGGACATAGTTTCTCCTGTTTCTAATACGAAATGATCTCCAAGGTATACAGTTCAGGAAAAAATAAAAAGCAACATGGTGTGGACCAGTGCGGGCAGAATGCTACCATTTGCAGCTGTAAAAAGGGAGGATCTCTTACCCTTTGAGACGGCATGGTGGGACCTGAAGAGTATTGTGCTAAGCGAAACAAGCCAGTCAGAGAAAGACAAGTGTTAATGATCTCATTTATATGTGGAATCTAATGAACAAAATAAACTGATGGACAAAATAGGTCCAGAGGCATGAAACATGGAACAGGCTGACGAATCTCAGAGGGAAGGGGGGGCAGAGATTAACCAGAGAACTTATGGACATATATGCATAGCCCATGGACACAGACGACAGTGCAGTGAAAGCCTGGGGCGGGGCGGGAAGTGGGTGGAGGGGGACAATGGGGGAAAACGGGGGCATCTGTAATACTCTCAACAATAAAGATTTAAAAAAATTTTTTTTAAATGTTGGAAAGGGGGGAACCATATATATGTCTGCTTGCTTGTGCATAACCTGTCTCCAGAAGGAAACTTCTTAAAAGCTGGTCACAGTCACTAAATACATTATTTATTTAAAAACAATGAATTTCCTGGATGTGGCAGAAGGGAGGGGAGGAGAGAGGGAGAGAGGTCATTGATAACGCCTCTTACCAAGCCACCCACACCTGCGCCCGCCCTTCGGGACCCCGAGGATGCTCACCGTAGACGGGCAGGCGGATGCAAGCAGCAGGGCATTGCTGATGAATTAGGAAGTGAGTGCCTGCCTCCTCCTGTTGGGATGGATGTTACAAACGGGGAGGGAAGGAACATCAGATCCCAGCTCCTTGAGCAGAACTTCCTTCTGATGTCGTTGGAAAGCATTCATCAGAGCTTCGCCTGTCAGCACGAGAAGAGCAGGGGAGGGAAAGCATGAAGATTTCAGTTCAGGAAGGAAGGGCACTGGCACCCACCTCGCCTGGCACTCCTTGCCAGTTATTGAGTTGGAAGCTTAATGAACATTATCATGTTAATTGTTAATTAAAAGAAACTATAAGGGAAGTATTGCTGCTAGTTTACAGATGAGAAAACCAAATCTCAGTGGGGTTATGTAACTTGCCCAAAGTCACACAGATAGTTGGTGGAGCCAAGTCTTTCTATTTCATCTTGTTAAGTTCTAGGATAGTAACACTGAGGGGGAGATTCCTGAACTATGTCGGAGGGTAAAGTAAATTATCTTAGGTCCCTTCCAAAATCCCAGAGTTGATGATGCTGTTAGGTCTCCAGGGCAAAATTAAAAGCTTCAGAGACTGAAGTTCAACTCCTCCAGTCATCTCTGGAGAGTTGATGGTCCACTTGTACATCCGGCTGGGAAGCCCGAGACAGCGTTGTCAGGGCTGGTGCTTTGCTGGTGCTTTGAGCAAAAGCTGGCGTCTTTTACCAGGAAGAAGTGGGGACTGAAAAATAGTGTTTGCCACAGCAGGGTCTAAGAGGCATGTTCCTTTCATTGCCAGAGCACTAGAGCACAGCTTTGACCTGGCAGTGCCAAGAAACCTTCCAGGGGACACAAGCAGGGTGGGCAGGACCTGGTGTTGGCACAGGGAGCTATGGGGGCAGGGTAAAGCTGGAGCTCGTTGTGGTATGTGGTTCAGTAGCCTTCCTATGAAATAGGACAGGATGTAGGTTTGAACTAGGAAATCGTCAAGAAAGCAAAGACCTGGTCTCTGCAGAGTCTGGGACCCAGCCAAGGTTGGAGAAGGGAGCAGAAATGGACATTTACAACCTTCTGTTGCCTTTCAGGTCTCTCCCTCTGGGTCTCTGGGCCCCCTCTCCATCCCTCCTGTCCATAGCACCATGTCTGGAACAGGTGAGCTTTGAAATGAAGTTTCTGAATAACACCAGAATTCCTTTAAAGAATGAAAGGTACTTACCTAAGTCAGAATTACCTACGTGTATTTCAAATAATATTAAAGTCTGTGCTGGAGGAAAAGGGTTCCATGATCAAGTAAGTTTGGGAAATGCTGAGGAAGCAAAGTTTAAACAAGTGTTTATTTTTGTTTTATTTTGATTGCAGCACTTCTCAGCACTCAAGTACATTATATATGCCTGAGGGAGCTGGGTGGGAGGCTAAAGGAAGGCAGGGTTTTCCAACTGGTTTCCTACAGAACCCTACTTTTCAAAAAGTGCCTACAGCATTTCAAAAATCTAAATAGGGTGACCTATGTCTGGATGCGCCCAGGACAGTCCTGGTGTCTGCCTCGTCCTGACGTTATCAATAGCATTCCTCTCCACTCCTCAAAATATCTTAGTTTGGATGGTAAAATATATGTCACCTTGTCCATGGAATGCTATTTGGAAAACGCAAATACAGAGCTCAGTTAAATCCAAATCTACCACTTTGCAGAGCACAAAATGAGTTTCAGGGAGCAAAGCCAGTGGCCACAGGGCTGCTTAGCCTGGGGCCCGGGCTTGGGTCTCCTCGCTCCTCCTGCTCTGTCTGGAAGACCACGTGCCTTCCGCAGAGCACCAGGGGCCGGCAGTCCCTAGGCGCAGGCCCTCCTTCCTCCCCCTCCTCTCTCTTTCTGACGCTTCTTGTTCCCCTTCCCTTCCCGCCTCTTGGTCTGGGGCTGGGGCTGCAGAGGCACAGCCCAGGGTGTGACCTGCGACAGGACAGGATGGTGCTGGCACCTGTCCTCCGTGTGTCTGGCGAGTCTAGGACTTGCAGAACCCCCTGTGCCACTCTTCAGGGCCTGGCTTGAGAACATTCATGATGGGAACCTTCTGGGTCTGGGTGCTAAAGCTAATGCGGCAGGAGCCGGGGGACGGGGGGGAGAGGGTCAGGCCCCTTTGTGGGTGGTGCTTCGCAGGGCCGCTTCGCAGGTCCCCGCAGGACCCCGCAGGACCCGGCCACATTGCCTCCCCTTGTTTTCCCCTCTCCTCATCCTCAGTAACATCATCCTGCTCCCCGGGGAACAACAGCAGGCCTTCCTCTCCCAGCTCAGGACTTCACGCCAGCAGCCCCACTGCATCTCAAAATAACTCCAAAGCAGCCGTGAACTCCTCCTCCGGCTTTAACTCCTCAGGGTAAGAAGGGAGGGGGGAAACCAGCGACATTCCAGCAGGGCCAGGGGACAATGTGAGAGGCTGGGTCAAAACCTTGGGGAAAAAAAGCAGTCACGGGGTTGGAAAAAGGGAATGGGATGGCAGAGAGGGGACAGAGTAGTGAACCAAACTGGACTTTATCCCTAGGGAGTGGGATTTAAAAGAAAAGCTTCAGCCAGCGAGCATTCCTGGCAAGGAGCTCACGTCAACAAAGCCAACATTTCTGTCCTCACTGGGAAGGTGGAAATTTCCAAACACTCATGTCAGAAAGGGCCAAGCCCTTCACTTGGCGTATGAGTTCTCCTCTTCCTGCCAGGAATCCTGTTCTGGGGTGTTCTCGTGTGACCCTGAGCTTTGAGCCTGCCTGACAGTCAGAGAGGGAAGTTAGGATGCACTTGGGGGAAAGTAGCCTCTTGGGCCAAAGAATCTACTCTAAAAAGTATTTTCATAGCTGATGCCTTGAGAGATTCTTCCTTGACTCAGAACACAAGAGGGACTTGAAGGTAAGGTGACAGGTTAAAGACCTGAGCTTGTCTGAAGAGATGACCCCACTTGTCCAAACCCAGGTAGCTGAGCAGGGCACCTGCTCTCATTGGCCCATCGTTGCACAGCCCCAAAGTTGGAGCTGCTCAACCACCCCCACCAAAAATAGGAAAGAAAACCATATAATGTACATTTTAAAATTTTATTTTGAGGTATAATTCATACGCCATAAAATTTATAATTTTAAAGTGTACAATTCAGTGGTTTTTAGTATAGTCACAAGGCCATGCAACTCTCACTATTACCTAACTCCAGAACATTTCATCACCCCAGAAAGAAACCCTGTGCCTATTCGTAGCTGCTGCCCCTTCCCATCTTCCCATTAGCAGCTTTACAATTTGCTTGTTTCTTTCTCCCTTCCAGATCTTGGTACCGATGGAATCATCCCACCTACCTCCACTGAGACCAAAAAGTTTCTCCTGTTCCACCTGGCCCTCTACTCCCCCCTGGGCGGAGGGAGTCATCCTTCTCGGTATGGACGGGCGACCTTCAGAAGAGCAGAAGAGAATCCCCCCTATCACTGAACCTAAGCTGTCGCCTTCTTCATGAGCAAGGGCCTCCGGAGATTGAAACTGTGATTGAACCATGTGCTGACTCCTAGTGTCCCTGAAATATAGAGCAGTCCCAGAAGTTGGCCCTCCTCGCCTATGCCCACGCCCGCTCTAGCGCTAGGTGCTTCAGACAGCGCCACTCGCTCTGGGGACGCCGTTTGCCTGGGGTGCCGAAGTGCAGAGGGAGACGGTGGTTTTAACTCTGAACTTAGCCGCAATCTCTGAGCTACTTCTGAAACCTGTGAAGAGATTTGAATCTGATGTCCCCACCAAAGCCTTGACGTTTTCTCTGTGCAGCGTTTTCTGACTGAATCTCCTCTCACCCAGCTTCCTCCTTAGCCCTGCCTCCTTTTCTAGAGCCAAGTCCATTCATGATTTTGTTCTCCAAGCCCCCCTCTTCACCAAGGCCGAGGCCCTGGCCCTGGGCACGCTTCTCTGCCCACGGGCGCTCTTCTGTCGGCTGCACCCGCCGCAGGCTGGGGAGCAGGCCTCCTCCTCCCGCCGCAGGAGGAGAGCAGGGGGCACACCCGCGGCGGTCGTGCTGGCAGAGCACCTGCCAGTGCCTCCCCCGCGCTGCATGTCTCTCCTTAACGTGGACTTTCCAGCAAAATATTTAACTCAGGTGTGAATTTTGAACATGTCTCTGTAATATGTTATCTTCTTCTTCAAAAAAAAAAGAAAAATATCAAAGTGTGAAATACTGTGCTAGCTCCCACAAGAGTTCCCACACATGCTAGGAATTCCTGTTGACTTCATGAAACATTATTTCCAGGCTCCTTTGTGGGCCAGTGTGTAGATGTCACGTGAAGCCATTCTAGAAACAGTAACCTAGAGAGAAACACTGCATATCCAAGGAAGTGTTGGGATTCAAAGGAATCTCCCTGTTCCTAAGTAAATGTGTGTAGTGAAGATATAAACTGTTCCACTATTGATAAAAGAGGTTTAGATGACTGTCCTGTGTCTTCTGTTGTTGGGGGATGTGAGTGCATATGATGAAGTGGGATGGGGAAGGTATTTCCAGTTAATGCCTTAAGTCTGTTACTCCCAAAATTAATGCTGAAGACGACATACATTAATGCGGGGCTCTAAAGAGTTCAGAGTTCTTCCTCTTTTTGGCAGAATTGCCTTAAGGCAGAGAAGGCAAGAGATTGGTTTCCTCATTTTGTAAGTGGGAGATTGGTAAATATTTAAGGTCAAGTCATTTGAAGACTTAGCTGAGACTAACAGCTCATGTCTCCGATATCCTGAAGGTCAATTATTCATAATTCACAATGGGAAGCAACAGACATTTAAGGCAAATAATAATTTACTAATCATATATATTGGCTTTGGAAGGTGCTGTGACTTTGGTGAGGGGCTTAAGGGACAGGGAAACTGTCTTGTGTTTTTTTCTTCGGTTAATAAAAATTTAAATAGTTACCATTCCTGAGGTAAACTATGACCTTTGGGAAAGGGGGGCCCTTCAAAAATATAATGGCTGAAGGGGGAAAACTGAAATTGGGATTAGACATGTATTGCAAATAATAATATCCAAGTGGAAAATCTATACATAAATGAGTAAGAGTTAACTGTTCTTTTTATTTTTTAATATGTCTTTCTTGATTTCAGAGAGTGGGAGGGAGAGGGAGAGAGAAACATCAATGATGAGAGTCACTGATTGGCTGCCTCCTGCATGCCCCCCATGGGGGTTTGAGCCCCCAACCCAGGCATGTGCCCTGACCAGGAACTGAACCCCGATCTCCTGGATCCTAGGTCGACGGTCAGCCATTGAGCCAGGCTGGCCGGGTGAGTTAACTATTCTTGATATTTGAATGGGGCTCATATTAAAATTAATATATCCTGCCATGAAGTGGGGCAAGGACTATTAGTAGTTAGTTTCTCAAGAAAAGTGCTAGTTGAAAGAGGCTTGGTATGTAAAAAAAGACAGCAAAGGGAGCCTTCAGCAGGGACTTAAGTCTGTGGAGGGACGACGCCCGTGAGCCACGGTCCACATGCGTGCACTCGGGCACGCACTCGCCCCACGCTCCCGCGCCCAGCGGGCCTTCCCTGCAGAAACCCTGGCCACCCTGACAGCTTGCTCAGGTGAGTGCTAAAAGTTGATCTGCACTGTCCAAGACTCTGGTTTACATCCATTTGAACTTTAAAATAATACATTATTTTTATAGCAGTTTTAGATTTACAACAAAATTGAGATGACATAGAGATTTCTCACACACCGCCTGTCCCCACACGCACAGCCTCCCCCGTTATCAATATCACTCATCAGGAAGTACTTTTTTTTTAACGAAGGATGAATGTACGTTGACACATAATCACTCAAAGTCTGTGTTTGCCTTAGCGTTCGTGCTGGTTGTGCATTCTAGACCTGGACAAAGCAGAACACGTTCGTCATCGTCATATCATACTGACGGTCGCCAGTGCCCTGAAGGTCCCGTGCTCTGCCTGTTTGTCTCTGCTCCCTACACCCTTGCCTACCACTGACTTCTCTACTGTCTCCACAGTTTTGCCTTTTTCAGAGGTTATACAGTTGGAATTATACAGTGTGTAGCCTTTTCAGATTGATTTTCACTTAGTCATAGGCATTTAAGGTTCCTCCGTGTCTTCGGGCTTGAGAGCTCATTTCTTTTTAGCTCTGAATAGCGTTCTCTCGCCTGGATGTACCACTGTTTAGTTACCATTTGTCCACCTGCTGAAGGACATGACATCTTGGTTTCTTCCAGCTTTGGGCTATTATAAATAAAGCTTCTATAAACACCTGTATGCAGGTTTTTGTGTGAATATAAAATTTCAGTTCCTTTGAGTGAATACCAAGGAGCATGATTGCTGGATTGTATGGTAAGAGCCTAGAGTACATTTAGTTTTATAAGAAACTGCCAAGCTGGCTTTCAGAATGGCTGCTCCACGGTGCATTCCCACCAGTGAGGAGCGAGAGTTACTGCTGCTCTGCACCCGTGTCGGCATCTGCTGTTGACTTGTTCCAGATTTGGGCCTTTCTGGAAGGTGTGTAATGGTATCTCACTGTTGTTTTAGCTTGCAATTCCCTGGTGACATATGGTGTGGAGCATCTTCTTATGCATTATTTCCATCTGTGTACCTTTTTGGTGAGCTGTCTGTGAAGGTCTTTGGCCCACTTTTCAACCCAGTTGTTTCTTACTGTTGAGTTTTAAGAATTCTGTGTATATTTTAGATAATGTTCCTTTGTCCTACATGTCTTCTGAAAATATTTTCTGTCAAATCTGTGGCTTGTCTTCTAATTATCTTGATATTTTCTTTTGCAGAGCAGAAGTTTTTAATTATAATGAAGTCCAACTTTCAATTATTTATTGCATGGATCATGTCTTTGGTGTTGTATCTAAAAAGTCGTCATCATAGCCGGAGTCATCTAGGTTTTCTCCCATGTTATCTTCTAGGAGTTTTATTTTATTTTAAATATATCTTTATTGATTTCAGAGAGGAAGAGAAAGGGAGGGAGAGGTAGAAGCATCAATGATGAGAGAGTCATTGGTCGGCTGCCCTTGCACACTCCCTACTGGGGATCAAACCCGAAACCCTGACATGTTCCCCGACAGGGAGTCGAACCATGATCTCCTGGATCCTGGGTTGATGCTGAACCGCTGAGCCATGTCAGCCAGGCTAGGAGTTTTATTTTTTACCTTTAGGTCTATCATTCGAGTTCATTTTTGTGAAGGCTGTAAAGTCTGTCTAGATTTTTTTTTTTTGCAGGTGGATGTCCAGTTGTTCCAGCACCATTCGTTGAAGACTATAATTTCTCCATTATATTGCCTTAGCTCCTTGGTCAAAGATCAGCTGAGACTATTTATGGGGGTCTATTTTGGGGCTCTTTATTTGGTCATGATTAGGTTTTTTAAATAATTACCCAAGGATCTGTTTTTTAATTGATTTTTTTTAGAGAGAAAGGAATGGGGGGGGAGAGAGAGCGAGAGAGTGAGAGAGGGAAACACTGATGTGAAAAACATCGATTGGCTCCCTCCCATATGCACCACAACCAGGGGTCAAACCCGCAACCTAGGTATGTCCCTTAGCCAGGAATTGAACTCACAACTTTTTGGTTTATGGGACAATGCTCTAACCAACTGAGCCAGCCAGTGAGGGCTTGACCATGGTTTTTAATGAAGAAACAAAACAAAACAGAATTATAGTCTAACTGCTCAGCCTCTAGTACTTTCACTATCCATTGACTTGGACGGTTGTCGAATAGATTCAAACCTGAAAGTGAGCGTTGATTAGCATTTTATGCTGCATGATTCCATAAAACTCACAATTCCAGTAAAGTTTAACCAAAGCTTGGTTAGCTTCTTCAGCATCTAATCAGGCAAAAGTGAATCTAAGTGAATCTAAGGCCAACAACCAGTCATTGTTGTTGGGGAAAGAAAGGGGGAAAACTGTTGCTGTCGCTTCTCAAATCTCATACTTAGATCTTCAGTTGACTCAAGATCTGTGGGCCCCGCTGTGGGGTCCTAAGACTAAGGATTTTTGGTCCAACTCAGAGAATGAGCTTAGCCGCAGGTCTCAAATTAGGAGTCCCGCCCTGAGCACGCAGGGCCATGCAGGCCTGTCCTGCTGTGCACTCGGGCCGCTCCTGTTGTATCTTCTGCAGCACCTTTGCTGACTCCGCAGCTTCTCCTGTGGGGGCTCCTTGTGGCTGAGGCTGTCTCTCTGCCTTTGTAGACCCATGGCTGGCATTGTGACTAGTATATGATAGGCAACTAAGATTTTTCAAAATTGAATTTATTACTTTTCTTTAAACAACTTCTAATGCCCTTCTAATGCCCGTCACTAAGGTAAGGAGCTGTGAATACGGAAAAATCCAGTACATATCTGGGGAGATTCTCGTCCAGTAGCGGGTGTATCTTGGTGATTAAAACCATGACCTCCAGAGCCACACTGCCTGGGTTCATACCCCAACCTGCCGCCCACTCATCAGTCACCTTGGGCAAGCTCTGTCCCTCAGTTTTTTGCTTGTAAAATGGGGGTAACAATAGAGGAACCTGAAGAGTTGTGAGAATTAAAAGAGTTACTGTATGTAAAGTGCTTGGC
The DNA here is from genome assembly GCF_964146895.1 of Miniopterus schreibersii. Lineage (NCBI taxonomy): Eukaryota > Metazoa > Chordata > Mammalia > Chiroptera > Miniopteridae > Miniopterus > Miniopterus schreibersii. The sequence goes on along the minus strand of NC_138112.1, from coordinate 1,438,128 downwards.
ACTGCTGGTGGAGAACCGGCAGCAGGCGTTAGGCCGGGAGTCAGACAGACCTCAAGTTCAGCAGCCTCTGCTTGAGTTCTAGCTAAGAAAGAATTCACAGCCAAGGCTCAAACTATAGGAGACAATTTATTTACAAAATTACAGAAGTGGGAAAAGTGAGCCAGCTGCGCATGGCGTCGGGAGACAACTTACAGAGGCAGAAGGGCCCTCGGGGCCTAGGGGAAGGTGAAGGGAGGCGCCTGGGGAAGGGGCCGCGCGCGGCGAGCTGCGCACAGCGCGGAGCCTCGGTCCTCGGGGTCCAGGGCGCGAGCTCCAGGGCGGGTCCCGGGGAGGATTCCAGACTGTCCACCAGCTTTCCCGGTGTGTCCGGCTGGTGTCTGTGGAGCCGAGTCCTGCCGCCGGCTGCCCCTCGGGTCGCCCCGCAGGGCGCGGGCTCCCTGGGGTGGGCAGGACACGGGGGACCGGCGCCATCGGGCCGGAGCCCTGCGGCCGCGCCCGGCAGGTCGACTGGGGTCCGAGGCTGCGCCTCAGAAACCCTCGGCCCGGGACTCTCTGGCCCCACGCGCGGCGGGAGCGAGGGCGTGGAGCCTGGGACGCGGGCCACGGGCCGCCCCCGGCGCGCACCTCCCGTCGGCGGTCCCGCGCGGCTCCGGACACCGATGGCCGCCGGCGGACCGGGCGGGCGGGAGGGACGGGTTCCCGGCCCCCACGGCCCACCCGGGCACGTCCTCCGCGGGGGCGCACCGGGCGCTGCACGAGCCCGTCCACGCGGCCCCTGCGGCCGGGCGCTGCCTCCGTCCACCCCCCTCCCGCCGACCCGCAACTGCGCAGAGCCCGCGCGGCCGGCTCCGGGACACAGAGGAGCCCGAAGGGCCGGCCGGCCGGGGCCGGGATAAGGCCGCTGACCGCCCGCCCCGGGCCCGGAACGGGGGCTCCGCCCGCCTTCAGGGCGCCCGCCCGCCCGCGCCCCGCGCCCTCGGGTCTCCGCTCGGCCCCCCGCGGGAACGGCGGCTTTACCCAAAGCGACGGCGCCTCGCACCCGCCCCGGTCCCAGCGCTTCGCGCGCGTGACGCGCGTGCAGCCCCCGCCGCGACCCGACGGGCGGCGGCCGCGGGGCACGGGGGCGGGAGCCGGGCGCCCTCGGGCCGGGCCTTCCCGTCTCACGCTGCGCCCGGGCCCCGCGGCGGGTGACGCGAGGACCGACCCCTGACGCGCGGGCCGAGCGCCCGGGCGCCGCGAGGGGCCGTGGGACCTGGGGCGCGGGGCGCAGCACGCGGCGGGCCCGGGAGGGGGGCGCGCGACCAGCCGGCGCCGGGGCGACGGGGGTGCAGGGGCGGCCGCCGCGGGCCCGTCTCCAGGCCGCGGGAGCCCCGCCCGCCGCCCGCGCGGCTCTGCGCTCCGTCCTCCCGGCCGCGCGGCGCCGCCGCTCTTCCCCCGCTTCCTGTTCCGGCCGCGGCCACCGCCCACCGGCGGGGAGGAGCGCGGCCAGGTAACGGCGCGGGCGGGCGGGCGGCGGGCGGGCGGCGGGCGGGGCTCCGAGCGGGAGCGCGGTCCCGCGCTGGGGGCCGCGGGCGGGGCCCTGAGGGCCGGGCGCGGGTGCTTCTCCCCGGGGCGCCCGCAGCCTCTCACTCGGGGCGGGGCCGCATCGCAGACCCGCTCTCTTCTCTCTTCTTAACGTGTCCATTAAAAATGTTTCCCATGACGTTTGACGCTCAGTCTTATTATATGGGGCGCCCCCCAAATGCACGCGCGGTCGTTGCTGCCGGTTCCTGTGCGTGGCGGGGACGCGCCCGTGCTCACGCGATGGCTCCGTGGTCCCCGGCGGCTGCACCCGGCGCCCCGCGGGCCGCCCCAGGTCCCCGGCCCGAAGGCGCTGCCTGGGAGTCGGCGCCTGTGGTTTGCTTTTGTTTTACTCTTTAGGTTCCACCTCGGGGGAGACGCGAGAGGCCCCGTCCTCGGCGTCGCCGTGTGGGTCGCGGCTGAGGCTCCGCCGGCGGGCGGGCGCGGGGCGCGGGGCGCGGGGCGCGGGGCGCGGGGCGCGGGGCGCGGGGCGCGGGGCGCGGGGCGCGGGGCGCGGGGCGCGGGGCGCGGGGCGCGGGGCGCGGGGCGGGAGGAGCCGAGTCCCCGCGGCGCCCCGGGGTCCTCGATCCGGGCCGCGGCCGAGCGGACTCCCTACGTCACTCCCGTCCCCGTGTCTTTATCAGCAGCCAGAACCCCAAAGTGCAGTTTTGTTTCCTTTTCAGTAAAATAATTGTCTTAAAGGTATATATTTTTAAAGACATTTTTATATCAACAAAAATGTCCCACTTGCACCTCCAGGCCTCGCTTCCCGCCCGCCCGCCGGAGTGGGCCTGAGCCGAGCGCCCGGGCTCCCCAGGACGCCGACCGCTGCGGCCGCCTTCGGGCTCGGCTCGGCCGCGGGTCCCGCTGACGGCTGTCGCCCGGCCGGGCCTCGGGGAGCCTGGGGCAGCGCGACCCCGCCTGGACTCGTGCGCCCTGTGAGCGGCCGGCGGGCGGCGGCGTCCCCAGGACGGTTCCCGGGGCCGGGCCGCCGAGCCGCCCTCCGCCTGCGCCCTGACCCGGCCTCCCGCCGCCCAGGTGCCCCCGAGCGCCCGAGGGGCGGGGCGCGAGGAAGCTGCGCCCTGGAGGCGCGGGTCCCGGCTGTGCTCCGCAGATGGCGCCCGCCGCGGGCCTGCGCGCGCTGGGCAGCCTGGGCGCCTGGCTCGCGCTCTACGCCGCCTTCCGCCGCGCGCACGGGCACCGGAGCCGCGAGTGGAGCTGCCGGCTGGTCGCGCTCGTCCACGGCGTGCTGGCCGTCGGCCTCTCGGCCCACGTCGGCTTCGTGGACGGGCCCTGGCCCTTCACCCACCCAGGTAGGCGGAGGCAGGGCTTCTCCCCGAGGGGCTTGCGGTTTGTAGCGTCGAAGACACTGAAACAGTCACCACGATGATGTGTATCGGCCGTCCTCATTTTTAACTCTGATATTGTATATGTCACTTATTGTGTCTGCTTTTCATAACCCTCTATCTCAAAAACAAATTTTAAATGCTTGTTATAATGTAACCCATCAAAACGTGTGAAACGAAGCTGATATCAACATCTGACAGCGCCCAGACAGACAGAAATGGACAGCATTGCGCATGCTTTGGGGTCACTTGCAATTTTTACTTGATTGTGTATTCAGAGGACATCATCTTTCCACATTTACGTGTATAGATCTTCCTTTTTCTTTTTAATTATTAAGTAATATTGTATTGTACGCATTTACCATCATTTATTTAACCAATGCCTCGTTAGTTGGGGCAGTTGTATCAACTTTTCAGCTGCTGTACTACAAGTGTTACTTTCTTAGAATGCAAAAATTGTATCCCCTTGCTTTATTTGTTGGGGCTGCCATCAGAAAATACTACACACTAGGTAGCTTAAACAACAGAAATTTATTTTTTTCACAGTTTTGGAGGCTAGAAATTCAAGATCAAGGTGTTGGCTGGATTGGCTTCTTCTGAGGCTTTGCTCCTTTGCAGGTGGCTGCCTTCTTGCTGGGTCCTCCCAGGGTCTCCCCTTTTTTGTGCATGTCTTTGTCCTAATCTTGTTTTATAAGGACACCGGCCACATTGGATTAGGGCCCACTGTAAGGACCCTATTTTAACTTAATTACCTCCTTAAAGGCCCTATATCCAAATGCAGTCACATTCTCAGGTTCTGGGGGTTAGGGCTTCAACACAGCATTTTGGGGTGACATAATTCAGTCCATAAGTTCCCTAGAATAAGATTTTAAAAAATACTTAAGATTCTTTAAATTTTCTTAGATTTCCACATTGAACTTCTGAGTTTCCCTCTTAACTGTCAAACTGATATGAAAGCATCTTAAAGCTTTGTGTTTTATCTGAAGGTTCTTAATGGATTTGAACATGTCAGATCCTTGCACCCTATGTTCTTGGACATGGAACACCCTAATTTCTGGGGTTCTTTCCAAAGTCCAATTTTAAGATGGGTTAGGGTCACCATTGTCCAGCAGTCTAACTCAGTAAATTATGAAATTAGTATGACATTCAGGACAGGATAACTAAAAGCTTTGGAAACAGAACTTTAGCTGGTAAAAAAAAAAAAAGAAAAAGAAAAAAAACTAGGATTTTAATTGAAAGAACAAAATACCTTGATTTTATGCTGCTACGTAGAGAGGATATTGAGATCATTGCTGGTGCCTAAATCATTTATTGAGAGAGATCTGATTCATTGGAACAGCATTTCTGGGGACTGGAACATTGTTTGGTTTGATAAAGACCAAGGTTTTAGATTTTAGTCTTTCTTTCGTTGTCATTTAAAAAGCATGTGATTACCGTTACATTTTATTTCAATATTTTAAAAAGGTTTGAGAGACAATAACAGGATCCCTGTATAAAGCAGCACAATCCCCAGTCATTCAATTTGTTTCTGTCTTGGTTTATTTCAGGCTCACCCAATACACCTCTTCAAGTGTATGTTCTGTGTCTCACCTTGGGCTACTTCATCTTTGACTTGGGCTGGTGCATCTACTTCCAGTCCGAGAGTGTCCTGATGCTGGCCCACCACACGCTGAGTATCTTAGGCATCATCATGGCCCTGGTGCTTGGAGAGTCAGGCACAGAGGTCAATGCAGTCCTGTTTGGAAGTGAGATTACCAACCCCTTGCTACAGATGCGCTGGTTTCTTCGTGAAACAGGGCACTACCACAGTTTCACTGGAGATGTGGTGGACTTCCTCTTTGTGGCCCTGTTCACTGGAGTGAGGATTGGCTTAGGAGCCCACCTCCTTTTCTGTGAAATAGTCTCACCCAAGCCCAAGTGGTTTATGAAGGCTGGGGGGATAGCTATGTATGCTGTGTCTTGGTGTTTCATGCTAAGCATCTGGCGCTTTGCCTGGAGGAAAAGCATAAAAAAGTACCATGCCTGGAGAAGCAGGAGGCGTGAGGAGCAGCAACTAAAACATAATGGACATCTCAAGACACACTAGCCAATGTTTACTGCAGTTAATGGATTGGGTTAAGTTAGCTCTGGGAGCGAGGTTGGAAATCCGGCTGTTACGGAGTCGTGCTTATGTAACAAACTCAGGTTTCAAAAGGGGGCTAAATTTATCGATCAGTTTTCAAGTGGAGCACATACCAGCATTAAAACACTAATTTCTACACTGGTACAGTGGTAGGAAGTCGGACTAATAAGTGGTAGTTTCAGTGAATCAGAACCGCATTCCTATTAGTTTGTGGTGATTCTGGGGGGTGGTGTTCCCGGGAAGCTTGACGCTCAGACAGCTTAGAAAGGAACTTGAAAAAGAGGAGTGCTAGGTCTTCCTTATTCCTTTGAGAGGTGACGACTTCAACAAACACCACCTTGCTGTCCATGCAGCAATTTAAATAAATTTACGCCGTTTACTATAAAGTGAGTAACTTTTAGGAAGATACATGCCTTTGGAATTTTGAGCGTTGAATCAGAACTGGATCTGCTTAAACGGAGGGAGGGAGGAAGACAGAGAAGATGGGGGTGAAGCTGGCAGTGGTGGTGGGCTATTTATTTAGCCTCACTATTCCAACTATGTTGGGGTCCCCAAGACCACCATTAGGTTTGGTACTTCACTGAGAGGACTCCCAGGACTCAGCATGTAGTTGTACTCATAGCTTTGATTTATTGCAGTGCAAGGACACAAAGATCAGTGAAAGGAAAAGGCTCCCGGAGCAGCAGAGTCCAGGGGAAACCCAGGCCCAGACTCCCCAAGCCTTCTCTCAGTGGGACCACACGGGATGTGCTAACTCCTCCAACAGTGATTTGTGACAGTTCGTGCGGAGTATCTACCCAGGAAGCTCATTAGAGACTCAGCTTTTATTGGGGGCTGGTCACGTAGGCAGCCTTTGCCTGGCATGTAATAAAATTCCTGACTCCCAGCAGGGAAGCAGGTGTTCAGCAGAAACCATATTGTTTGCACAGACAGCTTAGGCACAGTGAGACAGTCCGATCAGTTAATGGTTGGCGCCCTCCCCAAATCTGTGTTCCCAGTTGCCAGCCAAGGTCCAGCCTTTCCCCGGACAGCAGTTCAGGCCTGTTATGTTAACTCTTCTGCACAAAAACCACAGAGCTGGGGCTCGGATGAGAGATGAATGAGGTGTGGGCAAACTTACCAAGCCCTGTTGTATGGGTTCTGCTCTACCAGGAAAAAAATGCCAGTTGTCAGGGCTTTTCTGCATTAATCTCCTAGGCATGAGGGGCAGTGACTAAATTCTATAGGGATTTACTTTGTGGACTCCACTGTGCTTGAGATACATGGCAGCTGAGTTTTCAGGTCTGCTCTGCTTGCTGCAAACTAGAACCAAAGATGAAAGTATGAATTGGCCTCAGGGTAATGAGACTAGTTTTTTCATTTTGGATACATTCCCTTTTAGTCCTCTTACTATTTTTTCTTTTCTCTGGAAAAGGTACCACTATCTGTGGACAAAATATTATGACAAGGCCAGTCTAGAAAGGAAAAAAAATTCAGTGAGATACACTGTAATCTCACCTAGGAAAAGCCAGAATGTAAGCCTAAGGACTGGAAGTTTGGAATCAAGAACTCCTGGGTTCTTTTACAGATTTTGCTACTCACTGGCCCAATCATTTAGGCAGGTCACTTACTCTTTGCCTCAGTGTAAATCCTGTTGTGAATGAATGAAATACCCCATTGTGCATTTCATAGAGACATGTAGTGTTTCTTTAATGGAGGGCTTTTATGAAAAAATGAAGCATTATTTATGTCTTTGCTATTTGTTTATGTTACTTAGATCAGTGGTGATGGACTAGCTTTGTTGGTGAACACAAGTGTACAAGGCTATTGAAGTAAAGGCTGAAGGTCAGTGGGCAGTGTCAGCTCATCCTAGGTCACTGGTAATATTAACCTTATGAGAGTTCTTGGAAATGGATGTCACTGGCCATGCAGGGCAGAGTGGTTGGAACCACATAAAGTCATCATTGCTCTGGGAAAAGCAACTTGAAAGGCATGTTAACAGTGGATCTTTTTAAAATGACTGTCATTTGGTTAAAGAGTTTTGCTGGACATGGAAATAATCTAATAGTAATATCTCCATCTCTTTTTTTCTATGTTCAGAATCCCTAAAATGCTAATTTCTTTCCAACAAAATTGTGGTCAAAGTAGGATCCTGGGGAATGCTGAGTTTAGCAAGAGCCTAGCAAAAAGTGGCTTGGAGCGTGAGCTTTAAAAAAAAAGCTGGCTCTTAAATTTTGGCACAGTGCAACCTGTTCCATACCAGACTCGTGAATAGGCTTAATCTGGTACCAGCTCTCCTCACAAGTAAAGGGATTGGGGATTGCAGATCTTGCTGTTTTGGGGTACTCTCGTGAATGGAAGTAGCTCTTTTGAATTTTGAGAAACCTAAAGTTTTTCTTGATGTTGTAACTAATAACTATGAAGGAAACTCTCTGAGAGAAAAATGTGAAATGAAGATGACCAGCAGTTAAGATGCTGAGTTTTCACATCACAGGTAAATGAAGGGCTAGTTAACACATGGTATAGTCAGATAAAACGAAGTACTCATTGGCATTTGGATTACTGTGTAGTAATACTGCTCAAGAGGATTTGTATTTCAATAAGATTTGTATTGTTTTATAAAAATAAACAACTTTTTATCAGTCCAGAGTCTGCCTTTTTATCTTTGTTGTGGTTTTGCCATGTTTAAAAAAAGTCTTTTGGCCTGTAAAATGTTTATACGTATCCGTGAAATACCCATTTTTAATATGTCTTTATTGATTTCAGAGAGAGGAAGGGAGAGGGAAAGAGAGAGAAACATTTATGATGAGTCATTGACCGGCTGCCTCCTGCACTCCCAGTAGGGATAGAGCCGGAAACTCAGGCATGTGCCCTGACCAGAATCAAACCTCAATCTGCTAGATCATAGGCTGAAGCTCAACTGCTGAGCCATGCCGGTCGGGCTTCTTGAAATACCTCTTACCTGCTGCTTGTCATCAACCATTACTAATATTCTTTACTTTTGGGAGCAGCAATTCATATATAGGAAACTGTGGCAAGAGAGGAAGAACTTAATTTTTCTTATTTTGCCCCATTTGGGTAGTTGCTTGAAAATGATATTGAGTGGGCTCCATGAAAACCGGGCCTTTGGCTCTCTTCAGAACTGTACTTCCAATGCCCACAACAGTGTTAAGTAGTAGGTGTTCAATAAACTCGTTGAAAAAATGGGTAAGACCAGAGTGTGGTTTAGAATAAGCTCCACTGTAAAACCTCAAAGAGCATGTGCAGTGAATTGGGTCACCACTGTTGCTTTTCTAGATAAAGAACTAATGACAGGAGAGTGTGTTGTGACTTTCTGACAGGATTGTACAGATAGAGCCTTTAGAACAATCTAGAGCTACCAACACCTGTAAAGAAGCTTTCAGGGACATTTTTACCGTAAGAGCTTTGTAGGCGAATACAGAGATTCCTTATTTAAAAAATAGTTCTGGAATGAATAACAACTGGCTTAATTAAATCCTTCGCTTACCATCTTGTGAAATTTTCCCACAGCAAAGGCCTTTGCTCACAGCTAGAACTTTGGGTCTGTTTAACTTTGGAGAGATCTTGAGAACGGTCTGCCAAGAGGTTTTGTATGCAAGGAAAAGAAGGCGAATCAGGAAACGTTCCCAGTTTGTTTTATTCCCGAAGCTCAAGTAGTGAGGCATTCTTTAAGGGAAATAGGAACTCTTTTTTAAAATGCATGATTTGATGAGTCATTGGGGCCTCTGTAAAATTATGACAGGGCAGAAAAAGATACGTATTTAGTACGTGTAAGAAAGATACAAATTTGGGGATAAGGTTTGCATTTTGGTCATTGTACATGGATGGAACTCTTTCCAGTGACATGTAGAAAAACAATTCAGTGTTTTCAGGATAGAATCGTCACGCTACCAGCAGGTGGCAATGTGTCCTGGTCTGATCATTAGGAAAGTGGCCTAGAACCCCAGCTCCTCCTATTCTTTCCCAAAATAAACATTACAAAATTAGCTGGCTGTGCCCTGAACTTAAAAAACTCAAGCAATAAAGAGTCATCTTTGGCCTCTGTTTATCCTTTCCTTTTTGTTTCTTAACCCTTCTAATGCCAGCCTTAGTTCTTATATCTGTTCTGGGATAATGATCCTTTAAAGCATGAACTGTTGGGGACTGACTTTTAGAAACAGCAGTGTTTAGAGGTAATTGTTTCCCCTCTCCACATCCACTGTTTACTATATTTGCTTTGCCACCTGACTTCCACAAAAACGTTGAGGTTCAGTACCCATCAGCACAGGTTTAAACTCAAAAATCTGAAAAAATTTGGATGAAAGTATAGCCACTTGAGATGTTTGCAAGAATTAAGGAACTACGTTGTATGTGGTACAGTTACTTAAATTGTTACTATACCTAATTATGCAATTACAAAACTAGATGGCTATCTAATTCTACCCGGTTGGGGGGGAGCACGAATTTTTATTTTGCAAAATCTTCAGAACTATTGCTAGTTACTTGATAAATACGCTTTATTTCCTACTCCCATTTCTTTCCACAGCAAGCTTGTTAAGTCGCTGTGGAAAGCACCATGCTTTCTGAATCTGGCAAATAATGCGTTCTACTTTGCCAGAGCAGAAGCAGCCAAAGCCATATTTTTACTAAGCAATCCTGACTCCAAACGTTCTTTCTCCCCAGCCCTACACCCTCGGCCCTCCAGCCCTTCCCAGGACTTGGGCGGGGGGCCCTGTCGGGGCCGGGCCAGCAGGTGCCCAGGTGAGGCGCCCACGCCAGGCCCGGCTCCGCCAGGTGCGCGGAGCGCCGACGGCGCGCAGGCCCCGACGTGGCGTCTCCGTCGGTCAGGAGCAGTCCACCCGCGGGACGGGAAAGAAGGCGCGCGCGGGCATCCCCTAAAAGAAGGAAAGCGCCTAGGACCAGAGCCTCACCCTGCAATTCCCGGGGGTTGGGGGGTGCCCTTTGGCGGTCTCGGCAGATCCGGGCTCGAAAACACGGGTCTCCGGCCCGCCCGGGGCTGGGGCGGCCGAGGGTGGTGCGCGGGGCTCCCGGGCGCGCCCTCCCCCGCCCCTCCCCCGCCCCGGGAACTACTTTTTCGCTCCCCGAGCGGGGCCGTGGCGGAGGCGCCCGTCGGGAGGGGCGGCCCCGGCGGAGGGATCCGGGCCGGCGCCGCCCGACGTCGGAGCGCCGGGCGCCGGCGGGGAGCGTGGGAGGGACGCGCCCGCTCGCCGAGCGCCGCCGAGACAGCGCCGGAACCGGAACTCGGCGCGCCGGCGGCCGCCGCTCCCCTCCCCCTCCCCTCGCGCCCCCGCCCCCCGCCAGCTCCCGCGAGGCTGCGACCCGAGGCCGCCCGCGAGCCGCCCCGCCCCTGGCCGGACCGGGCCGGCCCGCGCCTCTCGCGGGATCCCGCGCCGCCGGCTGGGCGGAGCCGGCGCCGCCCCGCGACTGCGGAAGCCGGGCCTGGCGAGCGGGCAGCGGCCGCGGCGCGAGAGGCGGCTGCTGTCACCGCCGCGCGACCCCGCGCCCCGCACCGCGCCCCGCCTGGAGCCCGCGCGGGGGCAGGAGGACGACAGCGAGCCCGGGCGGGACATGGGGCCGCGCGAGCCCGGCGCGGGCCGGCCAGAGACGCGGCCGAGGCCGCGGCCCCGAGCGCCCGCCGGCCCCAGATAGAGGCGGCGAGCGGGCGCCGAGCGGACGCCGCCGGGGCCGACCCTGCCCGCCCGAGCGGCCCGAGCCCTGCCCCGCGCCACGACCGCGCCACGACCGCACCCCGCGGCGTTTCCGCGGCCGAGCGGCGCGCGCCCGGGACTCGCCGCGCCGCCGGCGCCGGATGACCGAGGCGGCCTCGAGGTGGACTTTCTGTCCGTTACGGAGCCGGGCCGACCCCAGAGCCGCGGGATAGGTGGAGCTGCCGCTGTAAAATGCACGTTGGGTAAAGGAGGACCTCTCGCCACGGCCCAATGAGCGGCACACAGCCCGCTGCCACCGACAGGTGGGTGGACGCCCGCGCTCGCCCCGCGCCGGCCGCGTCCTGGCCGACGGAGGTCGGAAATGCAGCTCCTCCCGAGTCCCAGGGCAGGCGCCCGTCGGAGGCCGCGCGCCGCCCGCGGAGGGTGCGCTGGGCCCGTGCGCGGCCGGGACCCGAGGGCGGCGGCCTGGGGGGAGGTCGGCGGCCGTTTCACTCCTGCCCTTGGTTCTCTAGACGCTCTAGGAATTTCTGTTTTTGAACTTCCTTATGAGACTGCTGCGTGATGATGTATGAACTTGATCTCTCAAGTATTTTCCTGCGCAGTGTTTATCAAATAATTTTCCAGAATGTTGAAGTTACCAGTAAATCACAGACGCTCGCTGGGGACAATATCAAGGAGCTTTAAAAAAGTGAGGGAAAATCATGGGGCTTTTATGTATTTTAATTATTGCATTATTAGCATTTTATCTTCCCCAAACATTTGCATTTAAGGCGTACAAACCCCAAGCGAATGGTGTGGCGCGAGCATGGCAGGTGGATTGTGAGGCTCTGTGCGCCTTGTGCGGGACTGTGTGTTGCCGGGGTGGCTGGTGAATTTGCTAGACCGTTTGTGGTTTAAGTGGCGTTCTCTTGATAGTTATTCTTTTGAATATAAGGTTAAGCAGTAAAAGAATCTTCTCGATTTAATTATGACACTGTGTCCTTGTCCCAGATTTCAGCTTGCTTTTCTCAGTCACCCTTCAAACTGTTACATCGTTAAAAAAAGATCAAATAACTGAATTAGGGGCCAGTGAAAGCTCTTTGATGAAAACTGCAACAATAGTGCTCCTGCCGAAAATAGTTGAATTTCCTAAAAGAGTTTCACCTAATTGTAAGACTCATTTGTTGATTTTAAAGGAGCCAAATTCCATTATCATACCATAATAGCTACTCCAGAAACAGAACTTCCTGTTCCTGTTGATGCTTTCCAGGGTCAAGTGAATGTTTACCTAAAAAAGATAACATTAAATATTTAAACTGTATTTATTTTTAGATTGCATATTTTAAAAAATGTTTTAGTTTTCAATGAAATGAAATAATTTTCAACTTTTTGAAAATACACTTAACATGAGTAGCAGCACTCACCTTGATTTCTTCTAGTTCTCCAAATTCCTTCTCAGGGTGTTTTGCTTCTGAGAAATCATTTCCATGGGTGTGTGGGTAAATGTTATCCTGGTTTGTTCAGCTCCCTCCCACTCTGTTGAACCTGTGGACAAGAAGTCTTGTTAGGAACTAATGTACTGTTGGTAGTTTTAATTGTGATAATAGGGGTGTAGAAACAGAATTTAGAGTTGTCAGTTCATTCCACACAAAAGTCACCTGCAAGCCCCCCCCCCCCCCAGTAATGACCTTTCTTTTTCTTTGCTTCTCAGAGATTTTTTACTATTTCCATTATCTTGGAAATAAAATCTTGGTACTTGTGCCTTTTTTTATAACTTCAATGAGCTATAAATATACAATAAAGATGCCGTGAATGAATGCCTGTTCTTTGCCGGGCATTGTGCTACGCCCAAAGAATTAAAAGATGAGGATTCTAAGTATAAGATGAATCTGCACATTGGTTTGGATATTAATATCCTTGAATTGGTTCAAGTGTTGCCCGATTTTACATATTTTTTAAAAGAAGAAAAAAAAACTTTAAAGATCACTTAATTTAAGAAGCTCTACTGAGACAGTATGGAAACCTGTTTCTTGGAAATTTACTGATAGTTTTTTTAAATAAGAATTATTCATACTTGATCATTACTTTTTCTTTAAACATATCCCATAAATATCCAGCATTTGTTTGCTCTTTAGGAGAGTAATTGTCCCTGATTTGAATGTATGTGGGGCGAAAGTCTGGTTTAGTGTTACTATTTCTGTGCCAGGATGCCTTAACAAGCTAATGAAATAGTTCCTGCTTTCTCAGCCTTGTGGACCTCACCCTCTTTCTCACTAACTGCATGTACGGAGGTCTCTCTTGCTGATTCTAGAGCTGTTGGCAAATTAATAGTGCTAGTGTAGCGTTTTAAAAATCCTTTCAAGTTCGAAGCACTGTTACGCGATCTGGCTTTGTTTTGTAGAGTGTACAGACCCACTGGGCCAGCTGTGAGAGTTAGAGTTCTTTCATTGTGGTGCTTCTGGCTAGAGTCAGTCTGCCTTTAGTTGAAATCAGACTAGCTGGTTTGGGACGTTACTCTGTTTTGCAGCTTGTGGCAGGGGACACATGCCTGAACAAGATAAAGTTTTTTACTTGTCTTGGGGAAGTGCTGGGGCTGGGATGAATTCAGCCATGTTTAGGCTGTGATTGGTCCACGTTGGATACTCAGAACTAATATCCTGTTATTATTGTGCAGTTAAATTAGCACATTTATTTACTCTCTTTTTCTCCTTTTCATCTACTCCCTAAACCTCCCACCTCACTTTTTAAAGGCATACTTATCATTTAAAAACCCAAACTATGATTATGGTAGTTACTGTTTTTATGTAGTACATCTGAACAGCTTAAAAATATATATAAGTAGCTTACCTTCCAGTCTCTTGCTTTGTAACTTCTGTGAGACCTGGAGACTACAGTTTTTCAACTTTTGGACCTGGAGAGTATAATGCTAAGCGAAATAAGCCAGCCAGAGAAAGACAAGTATCACATGATCTCACTCATGTGGAATCTAAAGAACAAAATTGATGAACAGAATAGATCCATAGAAACAGAAGCATGGAACAGACTGAGGGATCTCAGAGGGAAGGTGGGTGGGTGGGGGAGTTGCAGGGGAGAGATTAACCAAAGAACTTAGATGCATATATGCATAACACATGGACACAGACCATAGTATGGTCAAGGCCTGGAGGGGATCAAAGGGGGAGAAAAAGGTGATATCTGTAATACTTTCAACAATAAAGATAAATAAAAGTGGTAGAAATATCTGATTGCTGCTTTTCAGTTTGTGTTGATTACCACATTCAGTCCTAAAACATACGTTGTTTACAATCCTGCTAGATGCCTGCCTTCTGTCCCTGAGAATTTAGGGGTCTTACGGCAATTGGAATTTCTTCTGAGAGAAAGAAGAGAATGATTTTTTGGGGGGACTCAGTAAATGATTTCAGGCTAGATTCTAGAACAGTGAATTTTTAGGGACAACACAGGTGGGATTTTGTTATAAGGGTCTTCCTTGAAATAAATGTACCTTTGTCTTGTCTTGGACTTACGGATTTTGTTGTTGTTTTGATTTGTAGATAAACAAAGGTTTTTGATGTATTGGTATTTTCTTAGTACTGAGTTCAGCTTTAACCCTTTGCGGTCGTATTAAATTTGGACATGGGTGTCGTACTGGTCGGAATTAATTTCCATTGAAAGAGCAGTGATACATAACATGCAAGATTATGAAGGATAAACAGGATTTATGAACTGAAACATGAATGGAGTTAATATTCGTAGGGTTCCTTGCTGTGGTGGCTGAGAGTAGACAAGCGACCGCAAAGGGTTAAGCTTGTTTAACTTAAGTAAACTTTAAAAGTGAATGTGGAAACCCTTGACTTTATATGCATATACCCAGTAATTAGCATTTTCATTCATGATACTTTTTCTGCCAACGTTGCCATATAATGCTTTTGATTAAAAAACAAAACAAAAAAACTAAGTGTGCTGTTTTGAAGGTTGCCTAAATAATCTGTAGGGTGAAATTATTTGTAATATTTACTTAAAAAGTCAGTCATTTGATAAATACAAAATTGAAATTGGGAATCAGGATCCCAGTTATCTTTTTTTCTAATAGTTCAGTATAAAACCCTGATTCATATAGGTATGCGGTAGTACATCCCACTTGTACAGTTTTACATGAGAAACATGTACCATCCGAAGTAAATTAAAAAAAAATATAGAGCTGTAGTCTTCCTGAAAAATGGCACATTTACTAGATTTTCATATTTGTTCAATGAGATGACAAGAGAAGCTTTATTTGAATCAGTACAAAAATACGTTAACCTGGCAATACCGCATAACAAACACATTCGTGGTTTCCAATTGTTAAAGTTTATATAGTATTGAGTTAACATATAGGGTTATTTAAAAACTAAGTTTGAGTTTTCAATTTAAAAAATGAAATTCAAGGCAGACATTGATGGAATCCATAAGTGGTGTGTTTTATGTATTTTTCTGTGGAGCATTGTGATTCCAGGGAAAACAGTTGGGAAAAATCTTTGCATAAGCACATCTGGTTCTATCTGGAGATGGCTGTGAATTGCCTACTAAAGTGATATGGTCACAGAAACAGCAGGTATTTTAATGAGGTTCCAGAGGTAATTGGAGAAACTCTTTTACATCATAGTTGTTTGACAAAGTTAATAGAAATGTTTCTTATTAAATAATTTCTTATCTCCTAGAAATTGACCGTGCCATATTTTCAGGAATAGGGAGGTTAACTTCATTTGTCTCATCCATTAAAACTTGGCTTTTAAGTTTCATTTGAAGACATATTCCTTCACCTTTTAATAATTAACTCTTCAAAATAGTGCCATTTAAATTTATAAAATCAGCAAAATTGTAAATATTTTATCTTTTGAGTAAAATGCCCTTATACATAAACTGATATCCTGTAATTCTTTAGCATCTACAATGTTTTCAACTCAGCATAGGGCAGATCACCATTTGTACCTTAGGCAACTCATAAAGTTTAAGTCAAGATTATAAAACTGAAAAGGACAGACCCAAGATTTTAATCTAGGTTTTTTGGCTCTCAAGTTCTCTACTTTTTCACTCTAAATTATTGTCTTTCTATATACATTATTTTTTCTTTCCTATTTTCCTTTAATAACTTTCCAACCTGACCGAGTCTGAGTGGGATTTTGTCTCTAACAGGATACTTTTTAGTACCTATCCTTTCTAATTTTAAGTACCTCTAGGCCACTTCCTCAGGAGACTCCACAGCAGTCTGATCTTGTAATCAGGATGCTTTTGTTATTGACTCTGTCCTCAAAGTTTAGAATTTTGGAAAAATGCCAGATTTAGGGCATTTTACTTTTTTTAACTTAGAGTATCTAGAGTACCAAGATAGACGTGTATGAAAGAAGTTTATAAGACAGCTTCTAACTTTTGTTAGCTTCTAATATAGCTTCTAAGAAAAGCCCTTGAAGCTAATGCCTAGAATAATTTTCAACTTTTTGCTTCTGCAGAGGTAAAACATGGTGATGCCCAAGGCCAGAGGCTTTGCCTAAATTTCGTAAGCAGACATTATTGACTTTTAATAAAAGGAGAGATACACTAAGTTTACCTTACTGAATTAGCATGCACCAGCGTAGTTGACAGTTTAGATTCTTACTGACTTCCTAGTGTTGAGAAACATTCAAATATAATGGCCAGTGAAAAATTGGATTTCCTATCTTGGGACTGTGAGTACAAGTTCATGAAGAAATTGAAAATATATAAGAAAATCTGGTTTAGTTAATGCTTATAGTTAGTCATTTGACACACTCTTTTCCTTTTGATGTTATATAGCCTATTGTCATTTAAAGATACTGCTCCGAGACTACAGTTTTGGTCAAATGTTATGTTTAAATACTGATTTTAGATTCACATACAAAACATTAAAGAAGATTTTGTAGGTCTGCTGTGGATTTAGAAAATGGAGATTATTCTATTGTTTGAAAAACTGAAGACTTCATTGGCATCTGAAGAAACTATGAAATTGATCATGTAATGCAGAAGAGTAATCTTGTCCAGAAGAGTAATAACTCCTCAGTACACTTAAAACATGAAGGAAATCTTGTGAAGGTGCTCAGAGGTATTCTTCCACAGATTTTAGATGAGTTGTCTATCTGTGTTCAGACACACACTGAGACATTGTGGTTTGCCCTGTGCAGTCTGTGGTTTGCTCAGAGGAAGTGTTTCTTGTGGGTGAAGGTCTGATCTTTTCAGAGATTGTTGGTGGCACAGGCACTGTCAGCTTATTTCCTGTTTTATTGGCTGTATGGGCAAGACCTTCTCAGGGCAAATACTGCTGATGGGGTATTTACATATTTTGTAGTGAAAGGACAGATGATTATAATGCTGTGTGATATCTCCCTCTCAGGTGACATGAGGGTCAGTGCTTGTGAAGCGCTTTGAGATGCTAGCCTGAAAAGTGCGGACATTTCCTAGTCATACTTGCAGGGTACTGCTGTGTTCAAATATTGCTCAAATTTAAGTAAAAATGTGTTTGTGTAGTAAAGTCCTACTCTACGGAACTTGACTTCTATAACCATTCAAGTGTTGTTTAATCACTGCAAGAATCATGGTTAGAATTTTTTCCTTTTTTCCCTCCCTTCTAACTCTTTTTAATAATTTTAACCTACATGGGCTAACTTAGTAGAGTAAAGTACCTTGTCTGTAGTAGTCCTGGTTTAGGCTTGTTCAGAAAACTTAATGCCTAGAGCAAGCCTCTTCACCAGTTTAACTGGCATACTAAAGTAATGTAATTGAGAGAATTTCCTTTGAGATCAGTAGCCGCATAACCCATATACAAGACCCTATATTTGCTTTGCTGAAACCTATGTCATACTCCTATACATATATATATTTTTTTATTCAGTCTTTGCCATCCTAAAAAATTAACAATGATTGGTCCTTTTGGAAGAGGCTTTTTAAAAGCTAAATTATCAACTAATTTTTTAGTTTCTCAAGGGTAGGAGGATAGTTCTTAATCATTTTTAAGTAATTATTATTTGCTTTATAGTATTGTTATTTTTTAATATTAAAAATCATAAGAAAAAATAGCTCAAATTACCCAGGTACCTAGATGTTGTTCAGGTTTTAAAGACATACACAGGTACTTAACCTCTAGTAGATGCGTCAGTCAGCTTTTGCTAGGTTCTGCTACCATAGCCACACCTTCAAATTTCAGTGGCTTACATCAGTGGTTTATTTCTTGCTTATATTATATCACGTCAGCTCTGGATTGGCTGCAGCGCTTTTGGAACGCTGGCTGAAGGGACTGCCCCTCTCTGGGATATTCCATTGTCCTGTTAGAGGGGAGAGCAGGAAAACTGATGCGAGCATATGATGGCTCTTAAAGTTTCTGCTCAGTCACCGTGTACGTCAGTCCCATCAGCTCACACAGGTATGGCCGGGCTCACTGTCCGCGGACCAGGGATGCACCCTCCTCTCCCAGGCGGCATTGCTCAGCATGTTCTCATGTAAACCCTCTTAAGAAGGGGAGGGAGAAGCATTGGGAACAAGAATGTATTTCCAAAGGGAAGTGCTCACTAAGGGTTTGGTCAGTGCATTGTTTTGAATCTGTGGATGTTTTTTTAATGGAATATTTCGAACATACACAGAAGTGCGGGGAATAGTGTGATGGACCCCGTGTTGTGCACACCATTAGCTGTAGTCGTCGTCTGCGTGGGCAATCTTGGTTCACCTGTTTCCTTGCTCGGCTTCTCCACTGGATTTTGAAGCAGTTTCTGGATATCATAATTTTACTCATAAATATTTTATTCTCGCCCGGCTGGGCGTGGCTCAGTGATTGAGCATAGACCTAGGATCCAGGAGATCGGGGTTCGATTACCGGTCAGGGCACATGCCCAGGTTGCAGGCTGCAGCCGATCGATGATTCTCTCATCATTGATGTTTCTCTCTCTCTCCCCCTCTCCTTTCCTCTCTCTGAAATCAATAGAGATATATTAAAAAAATATATTTTATTCTCTCTGAAAGATAAGGCATCACTTCTTTTAGTAAATTCTCACTGCCTAGTAGGTTGAGATGATGGCACTGTGGATTGACAGGTGTCAAGCAGCAGAGGATGTCCAGGAAGTGACAGCCAGTAATTTATTTGTTTCATTTTGAGTATTTCTGGAGGAAGTTTACAGCAGAATATCATCTATTTTTCCAGCATCATCTTTTCTCCCAGAGAGAGAATGTGTGTGTGTGTGTGTGTGTGTAGAGAAGCAGGTAATAAGCCTCTGGAAAAAATAACATTGCAACAGATTTGATTTGCAGGAGGTCTCGTTTCTCACTGAGTGTCTGTTGAAATGAATGATGCCATTTGAAAGGCATCCCAGCCCTTAACAGCTCCAAGTCTGTGGGGAGTTCCCAGTCAGGGGTGTGTTGACTGGAGGGGAATATCGGAGTCATTTATAACAGCCCTGTGTTCACCTGTGCTACCTGCTGTGCAGAAAACGGCTCTGTCAGATCTTAAGGAGATCCTTAGGATGCCATGAAAGTAAGGAAAGGAGTCTATCTGATTTTATTTTATTTTAGTTGAATTTATTGGGGTGACACTGGTTAATAAAATTTTACAGGTTTCAGGTATACAGTGCTACAATACATCACCTGTACACTGTGGTGTTTATCGCCCCATGTCCAGACTCCTTCCACGGGTAAGGCCACTCGCAGCGGCTCCTGTTAGTTTGTTAGCCCTCCGCTTTCGCTGCAGACTGCTCAGATTTTATCAGCATGCGGTGTAACACAACACCTTTCCTTGTCACGTCTGTGGCTGTCGGGAGTAACTGGCATTACATGGTGGATCGAGGATCATCGGTTTCACAGGACGTTGTTTGGCGAGGGTGTGTTATGTAATCAGCAGTGGGAAACAAATAAAACGGCCTCGATCCCCTCTTTAGTTTGTAGATTGGCAGGTGACAATGAGGTGATCAGAGAGGATTTATACAGCAAGTGAATAAACACACGATTGTATGTAACATGAAAATAGTTCACTACTGTCTAATTCTGTTTTTTTTGACTGGCATCTTTCACTGTATAGAGACATTTAAAGTGGTCTTTCTAGGTATCTGCACAGTTTTGGATGTGTGTGCTGTTAAGCTCCTTTCAGAGTCCATGTGACTGCAGTAGAAAACCGCTGCCATTGACTTATAAATAAGATTCTTACTTAATTGAGTTTTTCTTGGCATTGAATTGACTTCGACTTTGGCTGCTTGGTACAATATAGTCCGTTTAAAATAGAAATAGTTTTTTTCCATGGAGTGTAACTCTGACTTGCCATTGTTCATATTATTTTTATGTTGTATCATGATTGAAAAACATTTATTTTCAGAGATAGTTTGCTATACTTTAGAATACTTTAGAATACACACAAACACACACACGTTTGTATTTTGTTTTTATTTTAGTTGTATTTGTTAGCTGCGCAATTTGGGGAAAGGTTCATGGTTTCAGTTACTATATTTGTCCAGAAGCCCTACAGGATCACAATTCTCGAGACAGGGTTTAAATGAAGGTAAATTGGTTATGTTGCCTGTGGGTAGTGAGGAAAAAAAAATCTTATCACTGCAATTATTGCTTAATAGGATTAGGATACAAGGTACAATTCTGTTTCCAAAAATACAAATTAAGTAAAATATTATGTGGATAAATATTAGTATTTATATTAATTTTTATTCCCTGACAAAGTTGTTCCTGAGGCTATCCTGTTTGTCATAGATAAAAAGTAACTCTTAAAGGAAAAGTTGTTTCCACTCTTAATTTTATGTATGTTAGTTTCAGTCTTGTCAGAGGAGCAGCAGATGGGGACTGAACGAGGTGGATGCAGAGCGAACAGCCTGGGTTTTGTGTCAGGCTTGTCTGCTGCTTACCAGCTGAGAGGCCTTAGGCAGACTTACCTCCCTGAGCAAACAGTGTAGTTCTCTCAGCAGTAAATCTGAGAGTAATGGTAATACTGTCAATGTAAGAAACATTCCAACCTGTGAAGAATTTTTGTGAGTTTATTGGTGCCGGGAAGCAGGCTCTCAGCGCATTGAGATAACGCCCCGCAGAATGGCTGTTTCTCACCTTGTTCTGTACATTACAGTCAAAAGAGGAGATGCAAGTGGGTTACATGAAGTCCACTGGTGATGGATTAGGGAGGCGGGAGAAAGCAAAGCAGGGAAGCCTCTGAGATTGGATAAAAAGTAGAGTCGTACTTAGTTTGGTGCAGGATAGTTAACAGACAACAATTAATAACAACAAGGAGACGTGTGGTCTCCGAAGAGTGGTGCCTGTGCTCTGAGGGGTCCCGAAAAAGGAAAATTACTCTGACATTCCCATGGTATGTTACTGTAGATAGAAAAAGACAATAGACAGGTTCAGTTAAGGTAAAGATGGACCTTTGTCAGGGAAGATACTGGCCTAGGGCATGACTACCCACCCTAAACTGCTTTTAGTTAAATAGGTTTTAATTTCAGACCATCTGTGGTTACTTTAGGTCTCTGAGTTTGCAAGGCTGCCACACAGGCCTCCCCTGAACTAATCAGGTTAGCATGTGGCTCTTTTTCTTCCATACTTCTTAATTTGCAGAGTTGTCATGAAGATTAAATGAGAATGTATTTAAATGCCTAGCACATAAAGGTCAGTAGATTATAGTAGCTGTTACTGTTTAAACCTCAGAAATCAGTTATGTTTTTCTAAAACTTTGATCTATGCATGTAAAATGATTTTGAATTCGTGTGTACTTGCTGGTGTTGTGACTGTTTTTTCCTTGTGAAAATAGTCCTTTTATGTTTCATAATATAGGCAGTTTTTAAAATTAAGGTACATTTGGAAGTGAAGAAGAGATTTAAGAGATACAGTTATTTCAGCTAAGACTGTGATACAGTAACATCTCGAGTTGCAGGATTGGAAAGATTTTTGGGATTGTTAATCAACTTTTAAATCTGCCTTCAGTCACTCAGGATTTGTCCAGTTCTATCTTTACAACATTAGCTTGTTTATTTATTTAATGCCTGCTCTGTACAGGTCATTGTTTTGGCAAAGCTCTTGTTATTTGTTGATTTATGTTTAAGAATTAAGAAATTTGCCTCTTGAGAGTGATATTTATTGATTAGTGCTGAAGATAAAGGTGAGAAGTCATGTGTATTTTGGGGAAGTAGTGGTATGTAAATCATAATTAATGATTGAATTTCTTTTTTCCTAATTAAAAAAATTAATGTTACCTCCTAATACATACCATTTATTTATTTATTTTCTTTTAATTATATTTTGTTGAGTTACATAAAGTAAAAAGAAAAGTACGTGGTATAAGTTGAAATTTAAGAAACTTTAGGTGTTCATTGCTTTTGAATAGAAGGAATCACATTTTGTTGATGTGCTTTGCTTTAGTCACTACTTGAAGGAGAACCTCTCTACTCATTAGCTATGTCTTTGAAGATAGCAACCCATTAACCAGTCGGTAGATCCAGTGATAAATACAGTGGTGACTTGATCAGAGAAGGATTCTGAAAATGACAGGAGGGCAATGCTTAAGTATGTTGACTCCTTTCTCTAATATTTTACATTTCAGAAAGGTGTCAAGATGAATGTAGGTGGAAATGAGCACTTAAAAATAGATGAAATTTAATGTTACAAAGAAATTTGGGATATGGTAAAGGATTTTATGTTTATTGAATGCATACTAAGTTCTGGGCACTGTCTTACGGACTACTTTCTGTGCATTATCTTTTTAAATCTCGACTGCGTAAGTTAAATATTGTCCTCATTTTAAAAGAGAGAGAAATGAAGCTTTAAGACATTCCCTCCCTCCCTCCCTCCGTCCCTCCCTCTCTCCCTCCCTCTGTCCCTCCCTCCTACCCTCCCTCCCTCCATCCCTCCCTCCTACCCTCTCTCCCTCCCTCCCTGCTCATCCTCACCCTAGGAGTGAATGAGGGTATTTTTCCCATTGATTTTTAGAAAGTGGAATGGGGGGTGGAGAGGGAAGCATCAATGTGAATGACACTTCTACTGGTTGCCTCCTGCACTAGCCCAGACTGGGGCCAGGGATCGAACCTGCAATCCTGGTACATGCCCTGCCCTTGACCGAGAATTCAACCTGAGACCCTTGGGTGCATGGGCCAACGCTCTAACCACCAAGCCACACCAGCCAGGGCTTGGTTTTTTAATTCATTGCTTTAGATATACACACACCTGTAAACATTGAACTTTTTTGAAGCTTAATATATGTTGCTTATGAATCATTTTCTGTTATAACTAAAGTTCTCATAAGTTTAAGGTCCATCTAATACAAGTTTTGTGGAGTTTTTGTTTTTTTGTTTGTATTATAGGCACATGAAGTCGTAAGAAGTGACTCACAAAATTGTTATACTGAGTATGTAAGAGGAAGAAAAGGCAACGAGTGATTTTAATAATAGGCCTTGTGAAACATAAACAATTTAAACAAATTTGGTTTAAGTTTCTTAGCAAGAGTCTATGCTTAAGTGGCAGTGGAGATGTTTTCTTTTTTTTAATATATCTTTATTGATTTCAGAGAGAGGAAGGGAGCGGGGAGAGAGAGATACAAACATCAATGATGAGAGTCACTGATCGGCCACCTCCTGCACACCCCCTACTGGGGATTGAGCCCCCAACCCCGGGCACGTGCCCTCCTTGACCCGGAATTGAACCTGTGACCTCCTGGACCCTAGGTCAGTGCTCAACTGCTGAGCCATGCCGGCTGGGCTGGAGATGTTTTCTTTTTCAAGATTTCTTGCTATACAGTAATGACCTTCCCTGTGCCATTTAGTTTATATTTTGTCAGTTAGATAAGTAATCTTTTTGATTCTAGCTCTAGATTTATCTTCTGAGCCATGAAACATTGTTACTTTTAACCTTCATTCTTCCTTGTAAGTGTTTTTTTTCTGCTACTAGAATTCTGTGGTGTGAATCACTTTAGCTACTTTTTATGCCATAATATTAGAAAGAAAATTTGCTTAAGAGATATTTAAGTGCATAATTTTTTAACTTAACCCTTTTAACTATAAATTGTTTTCTTGCATTTTCTTAGTAACCCCAGAGTAGCCACAACAGAGGTAGGCAGATAGTTGGTTTAAAAGAAGTTCACGAACTAAATCTTTTAATGAATAACTACTGTTTCTCAGTAGAGAAAGACTAGAGAATTATAATTTGAGAATATTACTAGGCTTAAGACTTACAAAGAGGCTACATGCAAAAAGCAGTGCCCTCTGAAGCATTCTTATAGCCCTTAGGGAGTTTCACAGACGTCCACTATGCTGAGTCCTGGGAAGCTGCTTTTTCCCATGCTCACTGCCAGCCTGTGGGGTAAAGGTCTGTTAATTTTGCATAAATATTTACCATATCTCATCTTAGCTAGTGTTGCTTCCTTACACTGTTAGCAATAAGGAAATCTTTGCTTATCCAACTTGAGAAATATACTATTATTGATGTGCCTAGTCTGGAGAATGTTCTGTTATATTTGAGGGTTGGTGAAGTTAAAATATCAGATCGGAAAAAATAATGAGGAGGTAAACAACCCATTCACAGTCGTAAATAATCTGGTTATTGTAGAAACATTTGTCCATGCTTATATTTCCGTATTTAAAAGTGAAAAGATTATTATCAAATAGTATAATTAACTTCAGTCTTGTCACATCTAACAAGTCAAATTATTGTCACTTTCATATATTTATTTGTATGATACTATTAAATTACATTTACTATACCTTTGCAACTGTTAACTCATTTAATAACAATAGCAGACAGCTTTTATTTATTTATTTTTAAATATATCTTTATTGATTTCAGAGAGAGGAAGGGAGAGGGAGAGAGAGATAGAAACGTCAATGATTAGAGAGTTGTCATTGGTCGGCTGCTCCCTGCATGCCAACCCGGGGTCCGAGCCTCAACCCCGGCATGTTCCCTGAATGGGAATCGAACCAGAATCTCCTGGATCCTAGGTCGATACTCAGCCGCTGAGCCATGCCCGGCCGGGCAGCTTCTATTTATTAAGCATTGTTCTAGGTGCTTTATGGTTATTATATTTAATAAATATAACAACACTACAATGCAGATGTTATTTTCATTTTCAAGTGAAGAAAAACTTAGATTCAAAGACATTCATTAACTAGTCCAGTATTTTCTAGCTAGTACATTTTTGGAACCAGGTTTAAAAATAAAGAACTTATTTGCATATTTGCATAACCCACGGACACAGACAATAGTACAGTGAATGCCTGGGGAGACTGAGTGGAGGGGTCAGTGGAAAAAAAGGGGACGTATATAATACTTTAAACAAAAAAGATAAAATACAGGCCTTTTACCCTGGCCGGTGTGGTTCAGTTGGTTGGAGCATCCTTTGGTACACCAGAGGTGGCAGATTCTATTTCTGGTCAGGGCACATACCCAGGTTTCAAGTTCATTCCCTGGTCAGGGTGAGTACACGTGTCTCTCTCTCTCTTGCCCTCCCTCCCTCCCTCCCTCCCCCTCTCTAAAAAAAAAATCCAGGTCTTTTGGCTCTTGGTTCATTTTATTTGATACTGTACACTATTTACAGTAGCTATCATTTTTCTGAAGTTACAATTCAAATACAAAGTATAAAATTCAAATGAGAAGTTTCAGCCAAAGAAGGTTATTTATTTAGTCTCTTGTCTTTTAATATAAATTACAGTAGCGGCTTTTAAATTGTGTTCTGGGAACGTGGAGGACACTTTAATAGTAATGTAACTTTTCGTTTTGCCAAATTGTCCTAAGAGCCCTGCATTATGTTAGGCACTCAAGCAAAAGGTAGAATGTAAAATGGAATTAACGTGTAACCCCTCCCCACTTTTATTATTTTAAAAAGATCCAATTTACTATTTAAAAAATGGTTCAAACTATTAATCAAAAACATCCAATATTTGCAATTTCGTGTGATTTATCCTGGAGTTATCTATCAATATGACTACATCTTAGGTATTGTCATTGCTTGGAGGGTTCTGCTTTCAGACTTTGTGTTTTTCTATTTCTCAACCTCTACTACTACTTCGCCCCCATTTTTACATGTACTCTTTGCCTTTATTGCCATCACTGGACTTCTAAACTCTCCTGTGTGACCCCATCTGTGGCCTCTGTTCTTCAGCCTTTAATCTATTTCTAGTTGAGTCCTTTTGCCATTCCCTGCAATTTACTGATGACATAGTAGATACCCAATAGGCTTCCTGGATTACTTATTATTTTTCTTTAGAGTAGCCTAGCAAAGGTTATTTCAAAGATGATACTTTCTATTTTGACCTTTCTCACCCTTTCCTTTACCTACCTAGCAGGTGGTAACCCAACCATTAATCTCCCCATTCAACATTTTCTACATGTTTTACTTTCTCACAATTACCTTTTGAGGTAATAGGCTTTATTACATGACCTCCATTTTACAGGTTTTCGGCAGCATGCCTGTTGAGTGTAACTCTGGGACTTTAGCCGGAGTCTGTCTCCCTCCCCGTCCTGCCCTCCCAAACACTGCTGTACTGCCAGGTGCAGTGAGCCTTGAATCAGGTACTGTTTCTGCTCTTTGTAAAAAAATATTAATTTTGTTTTTTATTAAATTTTGGGGGTGATTGGGTTGATAAAACCCTACGGGTTCCAGGGGCACAGTTCTGTAACACATTATCTGCACGTTGCGCCCCTGTCACGCAGAGCCCAGCCTCCTCTCCCTGCTGCTGTCACTGCCCCTCCCCCGGGTCGCCACCCTGTTGTCCCTGCCTCTGCTTTTTTGTTTGTCGTCTTTGTTCATTGTTGTTTCCAGTTTTATATCCCACAAATCATCCGGTTCTTAGCTTTTCCTGACTGACTTCACTCAGCATGGTATTCTCAGGGTCCATCCATGTTGTCACAAATGGCAGTGTTCCGTTCTTTCCCATGGCTGAGTGTATCCCACTGTCCACGTCCCACGTCTTTGTCCCGTCCCCTCCCGCAGGACACTGGTTGTCCCGTGTCTCAGCCACGTGAGTAACGCCGCAGTGAGCATGGGGTGCGTGTGTGCCTGTTTCCGAGTGTTCCTGGCTCATGCCCAGGAGAGGGATGGCTGGTCTGTGGTAGCTCCGTTCTTAATGTTTTGAGGAGTCGCCAGACCGCTCTCCGCAGCGGCTGCCCCAGCCTCCGTCCCCACAGCGGCGAGGGAGGGCTCCCTTCTCCCCACGGCCTCGTCGGCACTTGTTCCTGTCTCGTGGACAGCAGCCACCCTGACAGGCGTGAGGTGCCGTCTCTGCGTAGTTTTGATGTGCATTTCCCTACCTGCTGGTGGGGCTGAACGTCTTCTCGTATCTCCACTGGCTGTTCATTTGTCTCCTTGGGCGAGGCTCAGGTCCTCTGCCCATTTAATTGGATTGTTTGTTAAGTTGTATGAATTCTTCATATATTTTGGATATTAACCCCATATCAGAGGTGGTGTTTGCAAATATTTTGTCCCATTCGGTTGGTTGCCGTTTTGTTTTGTTGACAGTTTCTCTCTCCCTCTGCCTCTCTAGGAACTTGTAGTCTGAAAGAGGGAGACAGACATGTGGGCAGCTGTGTGCACACGGTGCAGTGGGGATTCGAAGGAGAGTGAATACTCTGTGGATAGGTTAGGAACCGCTTAGAGGAGATGAATTCTTCATTGAATCCTGAAAGATGGAATGTAGCTACCACACAAGTGAGGGATAGAAGAACATTCAAGGTCGAAGTAGCAACGTGAACAAAAGGCACAGGGTGCGATAGCTCACATTTCCTAGAAACACGCATAGCTGTGTAGTGAAAGCGTGGAGGTTGATGATGGGTGCCGCAGTTGGCGATGTTGCAGTAATGAGACGTACCAGGTCGTTCTTATGTTTTTCTGAGGAGTTTATGTTTTTCCTCTGGATTGGGGGAGCTACTGAAGGCCTTTAATCAAAGGGTAGTAAGATCAGTGTTAGGTTATAGAGAGATCCTGCAGTGCAGCGTGAGGGATAGGTTAGTCTTGAGAAAGTTTTAGGAGGGGAGAGACCAATAAGGGGACACTTTTCAATAATCCAGATGAAAAATGATGACAGCCTGAAGTGAGTTGTAGAAATACAACTAAGCTGGAGTTGTAAAAACAGTTTGTTGTAACAGTTTAAAATAGAAGAGACAAATAGAGGTATTTAGAGACAAATTAAGATATTAAGAATGCCAGTCATATGGAAAGGGTGGGTGATGAAAGTGAGGGCCTTTCGGGTTTGGATATCGGGCGTGCGTACCACTCACCACGGGGATAGCCACCTGGGGCGCCAGCAAGTGGGAGTCAGCGTGGCCTTGCTTCGTTACGTCCGTGCATCTGGCAGGAGGAAAGGTGCGGAAGGGGTCAGATTGTAGTGCCGGACAGACTGAGTCCAAGGCGCCGAACTCTGTTTTACAGCGTGAGAGGTGATTCCAAAGCGTAAATCAGCTTGTGATCCAACACGGTAGCCAGTTAATTAAAGTGAATTAAGATGGAAAATTTAGTTCCTCAGTCACACTAACCGCATTTAAGTGTTCAGTAGCCACATGTAGCCAGTGGCTACTGTATTGGACATTGGACACAGAACATTTTAATCATTGCAGAAAGTCCTAAAACAGTCTCATAGAGACAGACAACAGCTTGGAGATTACTGGAGGGAGAGGGGGCGGGCAGGTAGGAGAAGGTGTAGGGAAATGGCCCCAGGAGACTGGATTGCGGTGGTGAACGCACAGCACCACATACAGATGATGTGTTGTGGGGTTGTGCACTTGAAACCTATGTAATTTTATTAACCAATGTCACCCCAGTAAATTCAATTAAAAAATAAATAAATAAAAGTCAATAAAAGAAAAAGAAGTTGTACTAGACAGTTGACGTACAATATTGTATTACCTTCAGGTGTACAGTATAGCGATCAGACATTTGTGCACCTCATAAAAGCATCACCCCGACAAGTCCAGTGCTCGTCTGACACCACCACACAGAGTCATTACAGTATTGCTGCCTGTGTGTTCTATGCCGTGTTTTCTACGCCTGACTGTTTTTATATTTGGCAAGTTGTACTTCTTAATCCCTTCACCTGTTCACCTGTGCCCCGAAGCCCCCTCCCATCTAGCAATCATCAGTTTGTTCTTTGTATCTATGTATTTGTTTTGTTTTGTTCATTTATTTTGTTGTGTTTTTTTTTAGATTCCACAGATGAGTGAAATCAGATGGTATTTGTCTTTCTCTGTCTGACTTATTTCACTCAGTATAATACCTTCTAGGTCCACCCATGTTGTTACAAATGTTAAGATTTCATTCTTTTTTATGGCTGAGTAATATTTCATTATATTTATGTTTCATTTTGTCTTTATCTGTCTAGCAGTGGACACTGAGGTTGCTTCCGTATCTTGGCTGTTGTACGTAATGCTGCGGTGGACATAGGAGGGCATATATCTTTTCAAATTAGTGTTTTGGATTTTTTCAGATAAATACCCAGAACTGTAACTGCTGGGTCATATGGTAGTTCTATTTTTAATTTTTGGAGGAATGTCCATACTTTTTAAAATAGTTTCTGCACCGACTTGCAATCTGACCAGCAGTGCAAAGGGTTCCCTTTTCTCCATCCACACCCTTGCCAACGCTTGTCTGTGGACTCATTGATCACAGCCATTCTGAAAGGTGTGAGGTAATAACTCATTGTGGTTTTCCTCTGCATGTCCTCTTCATATGTCTAATATCCATCGGTATGTCTTCTTTGGAGAAATGCCTATTCAGGTCCTCTGCGAGTTTTTTAATTGTAGTGTTTGTTCTTTCGGTGTTCAGTTGCATGAGTTCCTCATATTTTGGATATTAACCCCATATTGGATATATCGTTGGCAAATATCTTCTCCCATTCAGTAGGTTGTCTTTTTGTTTTGTTGATGGTTTCCTTCTCTGTGAAAAAACTTTATAATTTGATGTAGTCTTATTTATTTTTTCTCTTGTTTCCCTTGCCTGGGAAGACATATCCAAAAAAATATTGCTAAGAGTGATGTCAGATAGTCTACTGTCTTTGATTTCTTCTGGGAATTTATGGTTTTAGGTCTTACATTTAAGTCTTTATAATTCATTTTCAGTTTAGCTTTGTATGTGGTGTAAGAAAGTAGTTTGGTTTCATTTTTTTACATGTATTCATCCACTTTTCCCAGCAGCATACATTGAAGAGACTGTCTTTACCCCATTATATATTCTTGCCTCCTCTGTTGTAGATTAAATGACCATATAGGTGTGGGTTTATTTCTGGGCTCTCTGTTCTGACCCATTGATCTGTGTGTCTGTTTTTGTGCCTTTACTATGCTGTTTTGATTACTACGGCCTTATAGTTGGATATCAGGTAGCGTGCTACCTCCAACTTTGTTCTTCTTTCTCAATATTGCTTTGGCTATTCAGGATCTTTTGTGCTCCTGTATAAAGTTAGGGTTGTTTTAGTTCTGTGATAAATGCCGTTGGTATTTTGATAGGGATTACAGTGAATTTGTGAGTTGCTTTGGGTGGTGTGGACATTTTAATGGTGTTAGTTCTTCCTACCCATCAGTATGATACATGCTCCACTTATTTCTATCTTGTTCAGTTTCTTTCTTCAGTGTTTTATAATTTTCCAAGTACGGATTTTTTACCTCTTCGGTTAAATTTATTCTTACGTATTTTATCTTTTTTGATGCAGTTGTGAATAGGATTGTTTCTTAATTTTTCTTTCTGCTAGTTTGTTATTGGTGTATAAAATTGCAACCATGTCTGAATGTTAATTTTGTATTCTACTTTGCTGAATTCATTTATTAGTTCTGATAGTTTTTTGGCAGAATATTTAGGGTTCTCTATGTAGTATCATGTCATCTGCAGATAATGACAGTTTTACTTCTTCCTTTTCAAATTGGATGCCTGTTATTTCTTTATTGTCTGATGGCTGTGGCTAGGACTCCCAGTACCATTTTGAATAAATGTGGTGAGAGTGGACTCCCTTGTCTTGTTCCTGATCTTAAAGAGAAAAAAGCTTTCAGCTCCTCCCTGTTGAGTATGATGTTAGCTGTGAGTTTGTCATCTGTGGCCTTTACTATGTTGAGATATGTCCCCTGTATCCCCACCTTGCTGAAATTTTTTTATCATAAATGTTGGACTTTGTCAGATGCATTTTCCGCATGCTTTGATGTGGCCGTGTGATGTTTGTCCATTTTGTGTATGTGGTCTGCCGTACAGGTGGACTGTTGTTCAACCAACCTTGCGTCCCAGGGATAAATTCCATTTGACTGTGTGTTTTTAATGTGTTAGTTAATTTGGTTTGTTAATATTTTGTCAAGGATTTTTGCATCTGTGTTCGTCAGGGATCTTGGCCTATGTTTCTCTTTTTTGGTGGTGTCTTTGTCTGGTTTCAGTGTAAGGGTAATGCTCGCTTCACAAAATGCGTTTGGGAGTCCACCCTCCTCTTCAGTTTTTTGGAATACTTTGAGAAGTATTACTACTACTTCCTTGAATGTTTGGTAAAATTTGCCTGTGAAGTCATCTGGTCCAGGGCTTTTGTTTGTTGGGTGTTTTTTGATTACTGATTCAGTTTCATTAGTAGTTATTGGTCCTTCAGAATTTTTTCTTCCTGTTTCAGCATTGAAGGATAGTATGTTTCTAGAAATGTATTTCTTCTGGGCTGTCCAGTCTGTTGGCATATAAAATTGTTCATAGTATTCTTTAATTACCCTTTGTATTTCTGTGGTGTTGGTCATGTCTCGTCTTTCATTTTTTATTTGGGCCCTCTCACTTTTTTTCTTTATGAGTCTGGCTAAATTATTTTCAATTTTCTTTATCTTTTCAAAGAACTAGGTCTTGGTTTTGTTGATTTTATTTTTTTTTAAGACTCCATTTATTTCTGCTTGGATTTTTATTATGTCTTTTAATCACTTTGGGCTCTGTTCATTCTTTATCTGGTTCCTATAGGTGTAATGTTATATTGTTTAGGTGAGATTTTTTTTTTGTTTCCTGAGGTGGGCATGTATTTCCTTGAATTTCCGTCTTAGAACTTGCCTTGGCTGTTTCCCATAGATTTGGGGTTGTATTTTCATATTCATTGGTCTCAAATATCTTTCAGTTTCTTCCTTGATCTCGTTGTTAACACATTCAATTGTTTAAATAGCCTCCACATGTTATTTAGCCTCAATAACACAATGTGTTTTTGTGTTTTTCAGTTTTCTTCTTGTAATTGTTTTCTGCTTTCATAGCATTTTGATCAGAGAAGATGCTTGCTATTATTTCAGTCTTACTAAATTTATTGAGACATGTTTTGTGACCTGACATGTTGTCTATCCTGGAGGATGTTCCATGTGTACTTGGAAGAATGTATATTATGCTGCTTTTGGGTGAAATGTCCTAAAAATATCAATTAAGTATATCTGGTCTAATGTGTCATTTAAGGCCACTATTTCCCTGTTGATTTTCTGTCTGGATGATCTATCTATTGATGTCCATTTGATGTTAAAGTCCTACTATTATTGTCTTATTTTCAGTTCCTTCCTTTATGTCATCAGTATTTGCTGTATATATTTAGTGCTCCTACCTTTTGTGCATAGGTATTTACAAGAATTATATCCTTTTGTTGGATTGATCCCTTTATCATTACATAATGTTTTTCTTTGTCTTTCGGTATAGTCTATGTTTTAAAGTCTATTTTGTCTCTTGAAAGCTTGCTTTCTTTTTGTTTCCATTTGCCCGAATTATCTTTTCCCATTCCTTTGCTTTCATTCTGTGTGTCTTTCTGTCTGAAGTGGGTCTCTTGTAGGTAGTAGATGTATGGGTCTTTTTTTTTTTTTTTTTTAAATCTTCACTTGAGTATAGGTTTTTATTCATTTTTAGAGAGAGGAGAAGAGAGAGCGAGAGAGTGAAACATCCATCAGTTGCCTCCTGTATATGCTGCAACCGGGGATCGAACCCGCAACCCTTTGGTACATGGAGCTATGCTCCAACCAACTGAGCTATCAGTTCAGGGCTTGTTTTTTAATCCATTTAGCCACCCTGTGTCTTTTTATTGGCACATTTAGTCCATTTATATTTAAAGTAATTGTTGATTGGTACGTAGTTATGACCATCTTCTTGTTTTTGTAGTTCTTCGTTTCTTATTCTCTTGCATGTTGATGACTCTCTATATTGTTATGTTAGGAGTCTTTTAATTTTTTGTATGTCTCTATTTTTTGTATCTCTTATAGATTTTTCATTTGTGGTTACCATGTGCTTCTTATAGACCAATAAACACATATATTTATAGCAGTCTATTTTAGGTTGAGGTTGCTTAAATTTGAACACATTCTAAAATCATTACAATTTTTACTCATGTCTTATATGTTTTTTGTTATTATTTTTACCTCTTTTGTTAGTTTTTTGTTTGTATGTATTTCCAAGTTTATTTTTGTAATTATACATGATTTTTCTCATTTTGTCTTTTACTATTTTTATAGTTGGTAAGACCACTGCTTTTACTAGGTATTTGCCTTGCCTTTGTCAGTGAGAATTTTATTCTTTCCTATATTTTTTTCATATTGATTTTTTCTTAAAGAAGTCCTTTTTACATTTTTTAGAATAGTGGTTTAGTGATGATGAACTCCTTCAGCTTCTTGTCCTGGAAGCCCTTTGTCTGTACTTCTACTCTAAATAATAGCTTTATTGGGTAGAGTAACCTTGGTTGTAGGTACTTGCTTTTCCTCACTTTGAATATTTCGTGCCAGTCCCTTCTGGCCTGCAAAGTTTCTGTTGAGAAATCAGTTAATAGTCTTATGGGAGCTCCCTTGTATATAACTGCTTTTGTCTTGTTGCTTTAATGTTCTCTTTCTTTAACCTTTGGCATTTTAATTATGTTGTGTTTTGCTCTGGGCCTCATCAAATTCATCTAATTTGGGACTCTGTGCTTCCTGGTCTTTTATGTCTGTTTTCTTCACCAGGTTAAGGAAGTGTCAGTAATTTCTTCAAACAGGTTTTTAATCCCTTGCTCTCTTTCTTTTCCTCTCATACCCTTATGATGAGAATATTGGTATGTTTGATATTGTTTTAGAGGTCACTCAGATTATCTTTTTTTTTTCCTTCTTTTTTTGCTGTTCTGATTGGGTGTTTTTTGCTACCTTGTCTTCCAGGTCACCGATTCGATGCTCTGCTTCATCTAATCTGCTATTGATTTTCTCCAGTGTATTCTTTATTTCAGTTATTTTATTCTTCACTTCTGACCAGTTCTTTTTTATGTTTTCTATCTCCTTATTCATGTTTTCTATCTCCTTATTCATGTTTTCTATCTCTGTGTCTTTGTTGAAGCTCTCACTGTGTTCAGCTAGTTTTTACCTGAGTTCATTGAGCAGCCTTATAACAGTGTTTTGAACTTTGCATCTGGTAGGTTGCTTGTCTCCATTTTATTTAGTTCTTTTACTGGAGTTTTGTCCTGTTCTTTCATTTGGGACATGCTTCTTTGTCTCCTCAATTTGGCAGCCTCCTTGTGTTTGTTTCTATATATTAGGTAGGTCTGCTATTTCTCCCAGTCTTGACACAGTGGCCCTATATAGAAGGTGTCATGTGGGGCTCAGTGATGTGTCTCTCTGGTTACCTGAGCTGGTGCTCCTGTGTTTCCCCTGTGTACGTTATGTGTACCCTCCTGTTGTAGTTGAGCCTCAATTGCTGTTGGCATGACAGTAGTTGGGGTGACTGTCAGGCTGACTGGCTGTGAGGTTTGCCCTTGACTACAGAGTACAAGGTGGTGTGTGGTTGTCCATCCCACGAAGTGGGAGTCGCATTAGCATTGCTCTCTGGCCTGATGATCTTGAACTTTGGGAATGTCATTTGTGGAGCTGGTGGGTGGGGCTCTGCTTTGGTTTGAAGCCTGCCACCAGGTATGGTGTTTTTGAAACCTTTTGGAAGGGATTTCTGCATAGGCCAATATCAGGCTCCATTTGTGCTGGGCTTGGGGCCTCTTGGTAGGAGCTACAAAGTGATTTGCAGTTGGTTGTCCTTAGGCTGGGTTTGGAGGTGCCTGGGAGAGGCTATGCTGCAAACCTAGGCCTGCTGGCATTTGTGCTGGACTGGTGGTTGCTTAGTAGAATCGTTTCTGGTCAAGATTCTGCTGCTTATGACTGTCTTGGGGCCATCTGATTGGAATTACAGTGCAGGTTGAGATCATTCACCACTTGTGCTGGGCTCAGGGCCACTTAGCAAGAGCTACAAGGTGCGCTGACGCCAGTAACTGCTTTTTTTGGTGTTTGTGGACCTTTGTGAGATTTCAGGAAAGTCTGTAGTGGGACCTGAGGCATGGTGCTTATGGGGAGGTCTATATGCATGTTTTATTCTTTAAATGAATTAATTCTAAATTTTAAAAAGGGAAAAAAACACACCTGTGTTTTCAGTGGTGTTAAATATAAGTCTCACCTAGGTACAATGTCTAATTTTAATTTATTTTTAATTACCTTTATTGAGGAAGGTAATTAGAGAGGAAGAGAGAGAGAAGGCAACATCAACAATGAGTGAGTCATTGATTGGCTGCCTCCTGCACGCCCCCTGCAGGGGATCTAACCCACAACCCTGGCATGTACCCTGACCAGAAATCAAACCTCGAGCTCCTGGATCATAGGTTGATGCTCAACCACTGAGCCACGCCTGCTGGGCACAACATAATTTTTAACTTTTATTTTTCCCATCATTTTACTCGTTGTGAACTATTGCAAGCATAAATTAAAAAAAAACAAACAATCTAATGAACGTTATGTATGTAACTACTACCTACCAGCATCTTTTTTGGGGGGGAAGGAAGAAATAAATATTACAGATAAAGTTGGGACTGATTCCTATGTATTTTTCCCTCATCCTGTTCTCTTCCTCTGCATAAGTAGGCACAATGATAAATTTGGTGTTTTTTTGCTTTTGTACTTGTTTTTACATTTTTGCTATATAGTTATGCATCTTCAAACATAGTTTTTTTGGGGACAGATTTTTTTTACTTTAGGGACTGTTTTTTTTCAAAAATATATTTTTATTGATTTTATAGAAGGAAGAGGGGAGGAGAGAGAGAAACATCAATGAGAAACTCATTGATTGGTTGTCACCTGTGTGCCCCCTATTGGGGATCAATCCCATAAACTGGGCATGTGCCCTGACTGGGAATCGAACCCAGGGCCACTTGGTACAGAAGATGACACTCAACCAACTGAGCCTCACAGACTGGGCGATTTTTTTTTTATGTTTTTTTATTTTTATGTTTTATTTATTTTTATTTTTAAATTTATTTTTATTGTGGAAAGTATTACAACAATACTTTTTTTCCCCATTGATCCCCTCCATCCCGCATCTGCCCCCCACAGCCTTTACCACACTATTGTCTGTGTCCATGGGTTATGCATATATGCATATAAGTTCTTTGATTAATCTCTCCCCACCCACCCCCGACTTCCCACTGAGATCCCTCAATCTGTTCCATGCTTCTGTGTATCTGGATCTGTTTTGTTCCTCAGTCTGTTTTGTTCTTTAAATTCCACATGTGAGTGAGATCATGTAAAACTGAATCAGGAAGAATCAGAAAACCTGCATAGGCTAATAACAGTTGATGAAATGAAGCAGCAATAAAAAAAAAACACCAGCAAACAAACGACCTGGTCTGGATGGCTTCACAGGGGAGCTTTCTAATTCTTTAGGTTGTAGAGTTAGATAGTTTGCTAAAAATTTTTCTTGCTTTTTGAGGTAGACCTATAGTGCTTTTAACTTCCCTTTCAGGACTGCTTTCACTGTGTTCCATAGATTTGGGGTTTTGTGTTCATTTTCATTTGTTTCCAGGAAGTTTTTGATTTCTTTCTTGATCTTATTGGTAACACATTTATTGTTTAATAACATGTTATTTAGTCTCCATATGTTTGAATGTTTTTGAGTGTTTTTACTGTAGTTGATTTCTAACTTTATGCCCTTGTGATCTGAGATGCTTGATATGATTTCAGTCTTCTTGAACTTGTAGAGACTTGTTTTGTATCATAACATGTGGCCTATCTTTGAGAATGTTCTATCTGCACTTGAGAGGAATGTATATTCTGCAGCTTTGGGGTGAAATGTTCAGTAAATGTCAATTAAATCCATCTGATCTAGTGTGTCATTTAGAGTCACTGTTTCTGTGTTGACTTTTTGTATGGAAGACCTATCCAGTGAAGTCAGTGGGGTGTTAAAGTCCATGACTCTGACTGCATTGCTGTAAATCTCTCCCTTAAATTCCTTAAGGATTTATTTATAGGTCCTTATTTATTGCCATTTTAATTCTTTATGCCTAAGTTTATCTCTATTTCTTATTACAGCAGTCCCTTTAACATTTCCTGCAATGCTGGTTTGGTGGTGATAAACTCCTTTAGCCTTTTTTTGTCTGGGAAGCTCTTTATTTCACCATCTATTTTGAATGATAGCCTTGCTGGATAGAGTAGTCTTGGTTTCAGATCCTGTTTTGCATTATCTTGAATATTTCATGCCATTCCCTTTTGGCCTATATAGTTTCTAATTTTTATTTATTTTATATCTTTATTGCTTTCAGAGAGAGGAAAGGAGAGGGGGAGAGAGAGATAGAAACATCAGTGATGAGAGAGTCATTGATCGAGCCCGCAACCCGGGCATGAGCCCTGACCGGGAATCGAACCCCGATCACCTGGATCCCAGGTTGAGGCTCAACCGCTGAACCACACCCAGCCAGGCTGGCCTGTGTAGTTTCTGATAAGAAGCCAGCTGACAGCCTTATGGGAGCTCCTTTGTAGGAAACAGATTGCTTTTCTCTTGCTGTTTTCAAGATTTTCTCTTTGTCTTGAATTTTTGGCACTTTAATGATGATGTGTCTGGGCATGGGTCTCTTTGGATTCTTCTTGCTTGGGACTCTCTGTGCCTCCTGAACTGGTGTGACTTTTTCCTTGACCATGTTAGGAAACCTGCCATTATTTCTTCAAACAGGTTCTCTAATCCTTGCTTTCTTTCGACCTCCTCTGGCACTCCTATGATGCAAACATTGTTATGAAACATTGTTATGTTTCAAGTTGTCTGACAGCTCCCTTAGACTGTCCTGTTTTTTAATTGTTTTTTCTTTTTGGATCTCTGATTGAGTGATTTTTTTCTACCCTGTCTTCTAATTCGCTGATCAGATCCTCAGCTCCCTCTAATCTGCTGTTTATTCCATTCAGTTTATTCTTTATTTCTGCTATGTCATTCTTCATTTCTGACTGATCATTTTTCATAGTTTCCATATCTTATCTCATGCTGTTGAGCATTCTTATGATCAGTATTCTGAACTCTATATCTGAGAGATTGCTTATCTCCATTTCATTTAGCTCTTTTTCTGGAGACTTCTCTTGTTCTTTCATTTGGGGCTTGTTTTTTTGTCTCCCCATTTTGACTGCCTATTTGGGTGTGTTTCTATGTATTTGGTGGATCTCTCAGTCTTTTCGGAACGTCTCTATTGCAGGCCAATGTCAGCCGCTGTTTGTGACTGGCCTTGAGGACCCTTTCGGAGCTATCAGCAACCCATGGTTTGAGGTCCTCCCTGTTGGGGCTGGGTATGTTTGGACAGGACCAAGATGCACACCAAAGCCTGCTTTACCAAGGCATGGGTCCAGAAGCAGATCTGGCAAAGACTCAAAGCACTCTAAGGTGTGCCTCTGCCTGCAGGTTGATTAATCTGATTCTCTTAATGAGCCTTAGGCTGTAGAAACTTCACAGGGAGGGGTGGCTGATTGTTATCAGTCTTTTAATGAGCCTCAGGCTGTAGAAACTCCACAGGGTAGGGGGAGAGTTTTTTCCACCAGGTTGGGACAATTGCTTCCTCCTCAGGGGAAAGCTGCTTGGAAGGTAAATGTCTGCCTCTAGGGTATGGAAGAATGACTTGGCACAGGAATATGGAGGGGTCCCCTCTGAGCTCCCTTTCCAGAGCCCACAACTCTAGATTCTCTTCACACAGCTCCAGTCCACTGCCCTCCCTCTGCTGGAGTGCAACATAAGTGGCTGCACACGAAACTTTGTGTGTTGGTCCTTTAAGAGGGTGCCTGCATTTCCAGCAATTTCTCCCTGGCAGACAGAAACCTGGATGCTTTTCACAGCCAGATGTTATGTGGGCACCTTTCTCAGTACTGGTGCTCTTGGCTGGGAAGCCCAGCCTGGTCTTTAGGCCCCAGAGTCTTCAGTGGGAACCCCCACAGCTGAGATATCCCTCCAGACCTTCAGCTGCTGCCTGTGGGAGCCCAGCCAGCCCTCTCACACCTCCACACTTCCTGCCAGTCTCTATGTGGTCTCTCCTTCTCCTCCTTGGTTATGAGGGTTCTCTCCAGCTTGTCTTCACTTGCAGTTGATTATTCAGGATGGCTTTTCTATAGTTTAGTTGTCATTCCAGTTTGGTCCCAGGAGAGTGTCAGTGTAGCTTCCACTCAGTCTGCTGCCATCTTTAATCTTTTTTTTTACTTTATAAAAATTGAATTTATGTTGCATATATTTTGCCTACTGGTGTTTTTAAATTAATAAAATGTGAAAATAGTATGAAGTAGAGATTGAGTTTTATTTTTCCTTATGGATAACCAGTTGCCTTGCCCTATTTGTGTGCAGTCTACCTTTAACCCATTGATTTGCAGTGCCATCTTTGTCATATGTCATGTTTTCCCTATTTTGTGGGTTTGCCTCTGAACTATCTGTTCTGTTTCATTGGTTTATATGTTGTATACCAGCAGCAAACTGTCCAAATTTACTCTCTACGCAGAGTAAGTCTCTTTTACCCAGTTTTTTCATTTTCAAAATTTTCCTCACTATTCTTGTTTTTTTTTTTTTTTTTTTTAAATTGACTTTTATTTATTTATTTTAGGCAAAGGAAGGGAGAGAGAGAGAAAAAAAGATCAATGTGAGACAGAAACATCCATAGGCTGCCTTCCACACCTGCCCCTACCAGGGATTGAACACCTAACGTAGATATGTGCCCTGACCTGGAATCAGACCCGTGACCTTTCCATCTATAGAACAATGTTCCAACCAACTGAGCCACATTGGCCAGTGTTTGGCTTTTTTAAAATACAGATTTTGGAATCAGCTTATCAAATTTCATAAAAAGTTCTGTTATTTTTATTTTTATTTTTTGTAATTAAATTGAATATTTAGTGTAGTTTGGGGGAAATGGACATTTTTATTATATTGTTTTCCTATATGTGAACATGGCATTTCTTCAGAAATTTCAAATCTTCTGTTCTTCAATAATAAGTTGTAATTTTAGCCATAAGCTCTTTAAACATTTTTTGTTAAGTTTATCCCTAGGTGCTTTATGATCTTTGCTGCTGTTCTAAACAGTTGTCAGTTGGTCTCCTCCTCTCTTCTTCCCCCTCCCTTCCTCCCCTCCCTCTTCTTTCCCCTTTCCTATTCTTATCTCCTTCCTCCTTTATTACCAGATGCTTTACTTTTGTGTTGTCTTGGGTGAAAGTTCTATTTAGGATAGTGTGGTGTAGAGGAACGCATATGAGTGTCCGAATTGCCAGAAAGGAATCCCAGTTTTGTCCCTCAAGCTTGAAATGACAATTAAGCCAACTTTCTCTTGATGTTTTTATGAGTCTAACTCTTCTAATCTGTACAGGGAGAATAGTGTTTACTTTTTATAATATCCACCACACAGGGTCAAATGAGATTTGATATTTCCTTAATTAAAAACTTGACGAAAAAAGGAATTATTTCTAGGCGGGGAGTCCATTTCCCCAAAATCAGACTAGATATTTATTAAAATCAATACTTAATTATTCAAGGAAATTATCTGAATATATAAACTTATTTTTACTTTAAAAAATTATTTATAATGCTTATACCCCACTTCTACAAAATGGATGTGAAGTGGTGTATAAAAAAAGAACACATGCATGTACATACATATTACAATTAAAGACATTAAAATAAAAGTGGAAAATCAAGTTGTTACAGTGAGGTAAATGGAAATATGACAGTTATACAGCCATTGGGATTAAGCCTGTCTGCTTTCAGAAGGCTGTGGGAAAAAAGTAAATATAATTTGGCTGTTAGTCGGGTATATTTTCTTCTTTGTAACAAGGAAACCAACTTTAAAAAATCATAAACATTCCATTAAAATTCAATTTATAAAAATTATTATTCACATGTGTTTAAGACAATACTGGGGACAGTACCTCTCACAAGAGTTTCATAACAAGTTATAAGCAACTTTTTTAATGTCTTTTCTAATGACTGTTAGTAAAATACTGAAGGAATAGCATAAAGGTTAATTCACCAAAACTAATTCTTTGGGTGGACTAAACAAGTGCTACTTTTTTTATAATGTAATTTATAAGGCACTAAGTTGGATTATAATCTATGACTTTATTTTTGGTTTACTGTCATACTTTTGAATATTGGAATTTTTGGTGGCATCCTTAAAACCGCTAAAACTTTCAAGAGAACACTAGAGAAACAGCCCAAGTGCCCATCAGTAGATTAAAAGGCTGTGGTACATTTACACCATGGAATACTATGCAGCTGTAAAAAAGAAGGGTCTCTTACTCTTTGAGACAGCATGGAGGGACCCGGAGAGTATTATGCTAAGTGAAATAAGCCAGGCAGAGAAAGACAATATGTGTGATATCACATGATCTCACTCATATGTGGAATCTAATGATCAAAATAAACTGATGAACTAAAAAAATCCAGAGATGTGAAAGCATGGAACAGACCAATGTACTTCGGGGAGGTGAATTAACCAGTGAACATATATGTATAGCCCATGGACAGACAGTAGTTTGGGGAACGTCTGGGGAGGGGGCAGGAGCAGGGTGGAGGGGTCAGTGGGGGAAAAAAAGGGGACATCTTTAATACTTTCAACAATAAAAATAAATTTTTTTAGAAAGAGGACACTAGATAAGTAGTAGTACTACAGTAAAAATGTCTTATAAATTACAAGTGAATTCATCCAGTCACACTAGCACTACAGAAGAAATGTTTGCTGCTCTGATCTGCTTTGATAAGTTTTTCTCTTATGGTTGATGATGTTTCAGGTGCTTTTTGCCATTGTTTTCTTTTGTGAAATGCCTGTTTAGGTCTTATTGAAATGTAAGATACGAGTCTTTTTCAGGTATGTGTTTTGAAATTTTTTTTCCCAGTTTGCAACTTGTCCTTTTACTTTCTTAACAGTATCTTTCAAAGAAGAGAAGTTTTTAAAAAAATTTTGATGAAGTTCAGTTTATCAACTTTTTCTTTTATGTTGTTGCCTTTTGAGTTCTATCTGAAAAATCCTGACCTAACTCAGGGTCTTAAGAAATTAATTCTAACTTTTTCAGAAGTTTAAGAGTTTAGCTTTAATTTTTTAAAATATTTTTTTAATTGATTTTAGAGAAATGAACGGAGAGGGAGAGGGAGAGAGAGAAACATTGATTGGCTGCCTCCTGCACATCCCCCGCAGGGATCAGGCCCTGCATCCCAGGCAGGTGCCCCGACCAGCAATTGAACTGGCGACTTCTTGGTGCATGAGACGATGCTCAGCCAACTGAGCCACCCTGGCCAGGGCAAGAGTTTAGCTTTTATGTTTAGTCCTATGATATGTACCACGTGAAAACCAATGGTCGTTGGCTGGCACCAATTCAGCACCAACAGAAATCCCCAATTTGGGGTGCAGTGAAAGGAAAGTGTATTCAGTGCAGAGTAGCTCAGTTGTGATACAGCAAGGCTGGGGAATAGCCCGGGTTTGAGGCGGCCCCTCCCAGCTGGGCAGCTCTGCTCTGCTCCTTGCTCCGTGCCGGTCTGCTGCGCCGCGTTCTGGTCCGCTCTGGTCTGGCAAGACATCTTCAGTGTTTCAGCTCAGTGGGGGAAACAGTCTTCAGTGGAAAGGCAGATGCCCTCCTAGAGCCAGAAGGGAGCTGGCTTATATATAGGGTGTCCCCAAAAATGTACACACCCTTTGAGTAATTATA
Organism: Miniopterus schreibersii; assembly: GCF_964146895.1. Taxonomy (NCBI): domain Eukaryota; kingdom Metazoa; phylum Chordata; class Mammalia; order Chiroptera; family Miniopteridae; genus Miniopterus; species Miniopterus schreibersii. The sequence continues at coordinate 1,395,577 of NC_138112.1, read as the reverse complement.
AAGGCAGTGTTTATTAAAATACATTTCATTTTCAAAATTGAGCTATCAGCTGTTACACTGTGTATACATTTTTTTGGGACATCCTGTAGACAGAAGTCCCTGCCCCTGGTTTTTGATTGGTATGTCCACGTGCAAATGAGGACTCAATCCTTGAGTTTGGTTGGTCCAAAAGGGACTTTCCTGATTGGCCAGAATGGAGCTGTTCCGCCTGGTTGGTGATGGGGCTGTAGCTGCACAGCTCCAATAGGATGGGGAAAGCCTCAGCCCCACTGATTGAAATAGGATTCCAGGAACTGCTTTATAAGGGCTGGTTCAGATGACAGAGAAACAGTGCAGGGGGGCAGTTCAGTGCAGAGACAGGTAGTTCAGCACAGGCTTCTCCCCGAGTGCCATTTGCATGAGAGATCCCTGTGCAGAAATGGCTGCTGGGCTCTGTTTTTTAAAATTGGAGCCCAGTTAACCACCAGGAGCCCTTCTTAATAGTTCTCTTCTTTCTCAGGGTCCACACCAATTAACATCTGTATGCAGTGTGAGGTAAGGGTTGAGCTTTGTATGTGTTTTGGCATACCTTTCAGTACTATTTATAGAAAAGACTATTCTTTCCCTGTTGAATACCTTGGCATTTGTGTTAAACACTCAGTCAGCCATGTGCATATGGTCTATTTATTCTCTCTCTATTATGTTCTTTTGATCAATATGCCCATTCTTATGTCTTGATTACTTTAAATCTTTAAAGTGGTGTAAGTCTCCAACTTTGTTGTTTCCCTAAAAATTGTTTTGACTCTTTTAGATCCTTTGTATTTCCATATGAATTTTAGAATCAGCATATTAATTTCTGTTTAAAAAAACATGCTTTGATTTTGATTATGATTCTTTGAATCTAGATCAGGTTGGGGAGAATCGACATCTCCAAAGTATGAGTCTTCTGATCCATGAACATAATCCCACTCTTCATTTTATGAGGTTTTAATTTCTCTCAAAAGATTCTATAGTTTTCAGCATATAGGACTTGCATGGAGCTTAACTTCATCTCTATTATTTCATGTGTTTTGAGGTTAGTTTAAGTGGTGTTTACAATTAATTTTTAATTTTTTGCTAATGCATAGAAATACAGTTGCTTTTTTTTTTTTAATGTATCTTTATTGATCTTAGAGAGAGGAAAGGAGAGAGAGAGATAGAAATGTCAATGATAAGAGAGTCATGGATCGGCTGCCTCCTGCACGCCCCCTACTGGGGATCAAGCCCACAACCCAGGTGTGTGCCCTGACGGGGAATCGAACCGCGATCTCCTGGATCCTAGGTCGATGCTCAACTGCTGAGCCATGCCTGGCTGGGCTACAGTTGCTTTTTGTATATTGATCTTGTGTACTCTTACCTTGCTAAACTTACTCCTTTGGGTTTTTTACATGGATGATCACGTTATCTGTGATTAAAGACAATGGCACTTTTTTCTTTTCAGTCTGTACCTCTCTGTATGTGCCTGACTTACTCCTCTGGCTAGCATGTTAAGTAGACTCTGTGCGAGTGGGCATGTGGATATCCTTGCGCTGTTTTCCATTTTAGAGGAAAGGCATTCAGTCTGTTACTATTAAGTGTGATATTTTGTGTGTGTTTTATATAGATGCCCTTTATCAGCTTTGGAAAGTTACCATCTCTCTTAGTTTGTTAGAATTTTATCATTAATGGGTATTGAATTTTGTAAAGTGCTGTTGTTGCATCTGTTGAGATAATACGGTTTTCTTTTTCAGACTGGTGATATGATGAATTATATTTAATTAGAATGTTGAGCCAAAAATGTTGAGCCAACCTTACATTCCTGGGTTAAACTCCATTTAGTTATTATTTATTATTGTTTGTATATATTGATAGATTTGGCTTGCTAATATTTTGATGAAAATTTTACATCTGTGTTCACAAGGGATTTGCTTTTTATTATCTTGTAATGTCATTGCCTTGTTTTGATATATGAGTTGGGAAATGTCACCTGTTTTCAGAAAGGAAGAGTTTGTGTAGGATGTTATTGTCTTTCCCTTTAAATGTGTGTGAGAAGTCTCCAGAGTGGGTTTTTTTTGTGGGAATGTTTTTAACCAACAATTGATGTACTACCTGAGAGCACCTAATATTCTGACTTTTAGCATCAGAGAAGAACTACTCAATAACTTTCTTATTTTGGAATAATTTTAAATTTACAGAAAAGTTACAAAAGTAGTATAGATAGTGTATTTCACATCTACTTTTCCTCATTGTTAACATCTTACATTACTCCAGTACATCTGTCAAAAGTAAGAAACTGATGTTGGTATTAACTAAACTACTTTAGATTGGACTTTATTTGGATCTCACCAGCTTTTCCTTGAATGGCCTCTTTCTGTTTTAGGATCCAGTGTAGGATGTCGCAGAGCATTTGGTTTTCATGTTTCCCTAGTCTCTTCTGGTTGGTTTGTGACAGTTTCTCAGTTTTACTTTGTTTTTCATGCCAGAGTATGGGCCAGATAATTTTTAGACTATTCTCTCGCCTGAATCTGCTGCTGCTTCTCATTATTAGGATTACACATTTTTGGGAAGAATACAGGAGAGGCAAATTGCCTTTTTCTTTCACCGTATCAGGGATATGTGATGTCAGCATGACATCATATTAACCGTGGCCACTTGGCTAAGGTGCTGTTTGCCAGGTCTCTCCACTCTATAGGTACTCTTTTTTTTTCTCTCTTTCCATATTCTATGTTTTAGAAGCAAGTCCAATCCACACTTGAGGGAGGAGGAAGTATCTACATGTATGATTTGGAATCCTTCTGTAAAGAAAATTTGTGTTTTCCTCTATTATTTATTCAATTATATCAGTATGAGCTACTGTATATTTATTTTATACTTTGAGTTCTAATCCAATACTACGTTTTTATTTTGTTGCTCGTATTTTTGCAACTTTTTGAGCATTGGAAAAACTTTCAGATTGGCACTTGTCCATTTGTTTTTTGAGTACTTACTTTTTGGTACTAGAAGATGCTCCAGGTTCATCTTGTATTTTCTTTACCCTTGTTATAGAATAAACCTTTTACCAAGGAACTATGATTCCTTTTATTGGGGGATGGTGTTTAGAAACCAAAATGTGGGTGCTGGGTGTGCTCATTGTTATTGAGGTGCCATTACTTGTAGGCCTTTCCAAGGGACGAGCTAGGTAATGTATGGATATGTACCAACCTATGTTCACCCACATATTTATAATTGTTTCTGTATCCATTTTTATATTTATGTTAAGCATGAGTTCATATTTATGTCTCCGATTTTAATCCAATCTGCAGGGTTATAGGGTTCTGTGTCTCATCTTTCTTCCTTGTTTGTACATGACTTTGCAGTCTGATGGGGAGAAACCTGGCTCCAACCATATAGTACCCATTGCTTTGCTTATTTGTTTGAGCCCAGTATACATGAAAAGCTATCTCAGGACTACTAATCACGTGCCCATGAAAAACAAATTTTCCAACTAGAGTATAGTGTTTATTTTTGTTGTTAGCTTTATAATTTCTAGTCAGAACATTGTTTTCCAAAGTTAGTTAGGTGAGCTCATTTTCCCTCCACTCCTTTAATTGTAATGTAGGTAGATTCATTTGTCATAGTCCACATTTCATCTTGGAATCTTCCAACACTCTGGTTGATGGTTTTTTAGTTGTTTGGTCAACATTCATTGAAATTCACTCTTTGTAATGTTCTGTGGGTTCTCACAAAGATTAGAGTCCTACCTCTACCACCCTAACTCCCTAGTAACTGCAAATGTGTTTTTGTTTTGTTTTTTTGGTCTAATCCTTTTTTAATTTTGCATTTTCTTTCCTTTCCTTTAAATTTTTAAAAAATTACTGATTTGAGAGAGAGCAGAGAGAGAGAGAAACATTTTGCTGTTCCACTTATTTAAGCACTCCTTGGTAGCTTCTTCTACGTGCCCTGACTGGGTGTTGCACCTGCAACCTTAGTGTATTGGGACGACGCTCTAACCAACTGAGCTACCCCACTAGGGCTAATTTTGCATTTTCCAGAGTGTTGTATGAGTAGAATGATATGAAAATCTTTGGATTTTGCAACTGCTTTCTTATACGTAGTAAAATGTGTCTAAGGTCTGTCGATATTGTTGTGTGAATTAATAGTTTGTCCATTTTAAATTGTTAAGAGTATTCCACTTTATGGATGAATCATATTTCTTTATTCCCCCTTGAAAGACATTGTGGTTACTTCATTTTTAGCAATTATGAGTAAAGCTGCTATAAATATTCAGGGACAGATTTTTGTGTGGGCATAAACATTCACATCACTTGGATAAACACCTAAAAAGTGCGATTTCTGGGTCATATGGTTGTATGATAAGTTGTATCACTACTTATAAACCATAAACTCAATAAATTAGTTCTTTAATAATTCCCAAGAAGAACATTAAAGTTGTTGGTCTTTAGTTTAGAAAATCTACTCATCTACCTGTCTTTTGGTTCTTTTTTTATTTTTTACAAACTACATTTGCCATTGTGATTCCTTGGAAACTGATTCATCGTAGATCACTAACTATGGTTCTGTTATAAATTCACAGAACCTTAGGCAGTAGTTTATGTGAGTGAAATGATTACTGGGTTTAAACTTAAAATTGGATACATTAAAATATTTTAGGGACTGTGTTTTATAAAACAAAAAATATGTTTTTCATCATTAACATATTGATCCCAGGACTTATATGTATCCATATTGTCAATGTGGACAATTGGGTTGATGTTTCAGGAAAGGAAAGTGGAGGCTAAGTGAGTCGTCTTCATGTGCAGTGCGTTTGTTAGACAGCAGGGTTGGAAGCAGATTACTGTTTTAGCAAATTTACAGGGCTTCTAGGGATTAGACTGAATGAGTATGTCTCTTGTCCCTCCCTTATTTTACTGTAAGTGGCAGGGATACTAGTTTACAGAATGCCAGACATCATAATGCCTGGCGCGTTGTTGGAGATGAGAAAGATTTACAATAATCAAACACAGACTGACAGAATAGCATGAAGAAATTTCAATCCTCCCAGCCTTGCTTATAAATTCAATTAGGCTTTTAGGAGCAGAAAATGTTTTTCCTCCTTCCATTTTTTTAATCTGTTTCTTCATTCCCACTTCCTACCCCAAATTATCTTTGAAGGGGTTACGCTACCAACAAAAGGAGTGTTTTTTTTTGATTTATAAATATCCATTTTTCTGGTTTATTTGGCTTTAGGGAAAGAGCAGTAGCAACAACAAAACTTTTTTTTTAAAATATATCTTTACTGATTTCAGAGAGAGGAAAGGAGAGGGAGAGAGAGAGAGAAACATCAATGATAAGAGAGTCATTGATCGGCTGCCTCAAGCCCGCAACCCAGGCATGTGCCTCGACCAGGAATTGAACCCCGGTTGCCTGGATCCTAGGTCGACGCTCAACCGTTGAGCCACGCCCGGCTGGGCAACAACAAAACTTTTAAGATATTTGAGGACCTCCATTGTTTGTACGGACACTATATATTTTTCTAAAAATCATACTTTATTCAGGAAATTCTGACAAAAATTAATATTTTGTGGCTTTATAATTGGATCTTTAACAAATATTTTTAATTTTGTGGGAGCTGTTTGGCTTGCACTCTTAGAAAATTGTCAGCTAAGTCTTTGCTTTCTTATATCGTTTATGTATCTTTCACAGTGTGGTCTTCTAGGGCAGTGTGCATGGACGCTGGTCTTTGCCTTTCCATTAACAGTACAGTGTTGGCTTTCACTCGATTATGGTGCCTGATTGTGGTGGGAGAAGAGGTGGGGTTTTTTCATGTAACCCCTCTTGTGGTCAGCAATATCATCAGACAGGTGCCTTCCTAAGATCTCAAGTGTAAGGGAAAGCGCTGGGGTTGTTAAGACGGGCGCTTGGGTGAGGACGCCCCTTTCCTCTGCTCCATGGAAGTGGACCTTTGAGCTTTTACTTGTTTGCTGACTTGTCCAGTGGTCCAGGTAATCAATACTTTGTTTTCTCTGTGGTGTGTGAAATTTAGCAAAACGGTAGAAAAAATAACTTTAGTGAAAGGGATGTGTCTGTTACAAAGGAATAAAATTAAAAAGGACGAGGGTATTTTTGTATTATTCTTAAAATAGCTTTTAAGGTTCCTTCGTGTTTTAAAACGCCTCAGGGAGGAAAATTTCTAGTTTTGAAAACCTGTGCTTTAATTGCTTAGCTTGAGAACAAAGGTTTTAATATCCAGCATTGCAGGGGTATTTTTTTATTCAAAAGGAAAGGAAGCAACAGCCTCCTTTTACTTTTTTAGAACTGAATTGACATAACTTCTCGTAAATCTTAGCTAGGGAGGGACTTCGATAGATTATTCTGTGAATTGTGACGTAATTACCTGAAGCTTCGGGATGGTGTTTCCCTTTTATACGCAAGGAACACTGGATGGGATATTGGGGGTTGGGGGTAGGAATTAATCTTGTAGTAGGGGAAGGGAATGTTTTTACTAAGCAATCTTCATGATTGTTTTTTATTTGAAACTAAATCAGAATATACAGTCATTTGGAAAAGGTGATATACATGGCACCTAACACTTAACCGTTTGAAATATTTTACCCTTTGTTCAGTTTGTGGTTATTTTGCTGTTGTCAGCTGAAATGATGGTTATAAATATGAAGAAGCTGCAGGATTACTATGTGATGACATTGGCAGGATTTCATTGTTTTGTTTTGTTTTTTCATTTATATCTGTGAATACAGGCACAGAGGCATGAATATGAAAAGTAGTCATAGTATAAAATGCTGTAGGCTTTTTTGTTTTCTCCTAAGGTGTTTTTTCATGGTGGAAGTTATTTTCTTGTGGACAGAAAGACCCAGGACAGTAGTTTTTCTGACACTGAAAAAGTGTTTAGTGCTACATACTTCTCTGTTTAGAAAAGATAGGTCAAAAATACTGTAAGCATACTCTGAAACTTTCAGTTAATTTCATTATCTCCACCTTAGTGATAAGAGTTATCACAATGTTTGTAATGTTTTGAAAGCTGGTTGACCCCTCAGAATATTAACAAATTAGTTTGTAGTCTAGCAGAGGATATAAAAATATCTTCTGATAAATATGAATATGATGTACTATTTTTGGTGCTAGTTTACAAGTATTGGTTATATACTTACATACTGATATGTAAAATATGTAAACTGTTTTTAATCCTCCTAACAATCCAGGAACAAAATTATCACCGTCCCTCTTTTATAGATGGTAAAATTTGTATTTCGACCGGCTAAGTAATTTACCATAAGGAACAAAACCATAAAGCGATGAAGCTCAGGCCAAACTTTAAAACTCTTTCCACTGTTTCCGTATCAGCAGATTAAAACATAACTTTTTGATGTCACAATTACTTGTATCATAAGTATTTGACATCACAAAGAGTGATGCCAATAGAGTGAACAGGAGATAGAGATCTTAATCTCTGCCAAAAACTGAGTAATTTGACATCATCTGTAAAGTGTGAGGGTTGAACTAGGTCACCTAAAGTTCAGTTAGAACATTACATGACTCTTCTGTTCAGTGTAAGAGATTTTCACGTATGGTTTATCAAAACAAGACTCACTACTTTGAAGTTTTTATTATAAATACATTTAATTTTCATTCCTAATCCTTCATAGTCTGCTTTACTGTGTGCTTTTTCCCTTTGAGGAGGGGGTGGTACCTGTAATCCATATCACCTTCTAATATACTACAGTATACATTTATCTATTAAGATGATTACTGTCTGTTGTCTTCCTCTTTCCTTTTCCCAAGTATATTTCAAGGATGTAGACTAGTGCCTGGCTACATAATATGCAGTTATAAATTCACGAATGATGTATTTGTGTAGTACATTGGCAAAATATTTAAGTAACTTCATACTTTTTAATACTAACAGATTCTCTTGGGGCTAAAATTATTCACTTTACTATTACAGTGATCCTTTAAGGAACTAATTAGTGTGAGTATTAAAAAGAAGAAAACCTACACAATAGTTAAGTTTAGGCAAGTAAACTTAAGTTTGCTGGAATTTCCCCATACAAAATAATTGATAGTATAGAACTTGATAACCATAGGTTTACCCAACATTCCATTTAAAAATACTTTCCTAAAGCATTATTAGATGCTTTTTCCACATATACAAAGAAAAACATGGTAGCAAAGCTCCTTTTTATCTGTTAATTTAATTCAAATGCTATTTATAAGAAGTACATAATATTTAGACCATTGAATCTTATATTTAAAAGATATGTAATGAAGTGTGACATAATGATTACTGGTAGTTTTGGTTCGTTTGAACATTAGGCTTTTTGAGATTTTATCAGCTTTATTGAGGTATAATTGGTATATAATAAACTGTTTATGTTTAAAGTATACAGTTTGATAGGTTTTAACATATATATACAACTGGAAAGCTGTTCACCACAATCAAGATAATAAACATATCCATCCTCCCAAAATTTCTTGCCTTTTGTAATTCTTTTCTCCCAACCTCTCCACCCATCCCCAGGTACCCACTGATATTGTTATTATAGAATTAGTTTGAATTTTCTTGTTTTTTGTCATTATAGAATTAGTTTGTGTTTTCTTGAGTTATATAATTGGAATCTTACAATATGTGCTCTTTTTTGTTTGACTTCTTTAATTCTGCATAATTATTTTAAGGTATGTCCATGTTGTGTGTACCAATAGTTCATACCTTTTTATTAGTAGTAATATTTCAGTACATGGATATGCCAGTTTGTTCATTCATCCATTGATGGACATTTGCGTTCTAGCTTTGGACCAAGAAACAGTTTTCTTTGGACATATAAGTCTTTGAATGGACATTTGTTTTCATTTCACCTAGGAGTGTGGTAGGAGTGTGTTTAACTTTTTAAGAAACTGCCACACTGTTTTCTGAAGTGGCTGTATTGTTACAGTCCCACCAGCAGTTACTCCACAGTCTCACCAATACTTGGTATTTTTAGCATTTTTAATTTTAGCCATTTTAGTGGGTGGGGAATGGTATCATATTGTAGTTTTCTTTGGACTACATTAGATAAATGATTTGGAAATATTTTTCCCCAGTCTGCAGCTTATTCTTTCATTCTCTTAGTAATTTCTCTCTTTTTAATAAAAACAGATTTATTGAGCTATCATTCACATTTCAAAGATCAGAAGTTTTAACTTTGAATTCCAATGTCAGTTATTTTTTCATGAATTATATACTTGGTATATTCAAGAAATATTTGTATAACCAATATTTTCTCCTAGGTTTGCTTTTAGAAGTTTTATAGTTTTAACTTTACTTTTGGTCTCTGATACATTTTGAAATAATTTTTAAATAGGATATGAGGTATAGATTGAATTATATCTTCTTTGCGTATGGATATCCAAATATCCTAGTACCATTTGTTGAAAAGACTTAACTTTTCTCCACTGATTGCCTTTGCACCTTTGTCATAAGTCAGTTGTACATGGGAGTCTCTGTTCTGTTCTGTTGATCTTTTTGTCTATCTTGACCCCAGTCCCATACTGTTTTGTTAGTCCTCCAACTTTGTTCTTCTTTTTCAGACTTGTTGGCTCTTCTACATTCTTTGCATTTCCATATGAACTTTAGAATCAGTTTTCCAGTTTCTGAAAAAAAGCCTGTTGGGATTTTTTATGGAATTGCCTTGAATCCATAGATCAATTTGTGTGTAAATGTCATCTTAACAATACTGAGTTTTCCAATCCATGAACACAGTATACTGCTCCATTTATTTAGATCTTAGGTTCTCTGAACCATGTTTTCTAGTTTTCAGTTTTACAGGTCTTGCACGTCTTTTGGCAGATTTAACCTGTTTAGTATTTTAATGCTATTATAAATGGTATTGTTTTTTCAATTTCAGATTTTCTTTTCTTTCTTTTTCTTTGTTTAAATATATCTTTATTGATTTCAGAGAGAGGAAAGGAGAGGGAGAGAGAGAGAAATAGAAACATCAATGATGAGAGAGTCATTGATCGAGCCCGCAACCCGGGCATGTGCCCTGACCGGGAATCGAACCCCGATCGCCTGGATCCTAGGTCGATGCTCAACTGCTGAGCCATGCCCATCCAGGCTCTATTTCAATTTCTGATTGTTTATTGCTAGTACAAAACACAACCACAATTCCTTTTCAATTCTCCAACCTTGTTAACTTACCAGTTAGTTCTAGTAGCTCTTTTGGTGATTTTATAGTTTTCTACATAGACCATCATGTAATCAGTGAATAAAGACCATTTTACTTCTTTCTTTCCAATCTGGATGTTTTTTAAAAATTCTTTGCCATACTGTACTGGCGAGAACAGTACAGTGTTGAGTAAACATGGTGAGTGCAGATATCCCTGTCTTTTAACAAGTGAATTCTACCACTGTCAGTATTCTGGAATTGCAAGGGAAGTCATAACTAAACATTTGTAGTATTTTCTTTGCTGTAATACTTCTGACATTAATTATTTGACAGTAATTATAAAATGTGGCAAATGGTTAAAACAGAAGACAGGGATATTATGGGAGACAGTAACAGGAAGGACCTAATTTAAATTGAGGAACAGAAGTCAGGAAAGGCCTTTCTGAGGTAGCACTCTTTAAGCAAATGCCTAAAGTATAGTTAGGGGTTGGGTTGGTCGGTAGAATGTCCTAGATAGAAAGAGCAACATGCAGGGTATGAAGCACTGAAGGAGGCCACTGGCTGGAGCACAGTGAGTGATTAGACAGGCAACAAAAGCTATATTTTATATTTGGGCCTTGCATGTCATGTTTGGTGTTTGGATTTTTTTCCTAAATGCAGTGGGAAGCTATTGAAAGAATTTAAGCAGGGGAAGGACACAATAAGATTTGTGTTTCAATGTTACAGTTTGCTGTATAGGAAAATGAATTGGAGGATGTGGGAAGACCTAGTAAACTACTGCCTGTCTAGGCTTGCGATGAGTCAGGCGGCTAGCTCTAGGCTAGCATTGGCAAAGGTCAGAAATAGACAAATTTGAGATACGTATTTCAGATAAAATCAGTATAACATCGATGATGGATGTTAACTCCATGAAAATGGGGAATTTTATTTATTTTGTGTCTCATCCTTTAGAGCAGTGCCTGGTATATAATAAATGCTCAAAAATTTTATTGGCTGGATGGAGAGTTGGATGTTTCAGATATTAGGCCTGAGGGAGAGGAAGGTGTCAGGTAGGTGGATGAATGTCTTTTGAGATGGAGAAGCGAGTTTTGAGAAGCAGAGTAAGAATTTAGTTTTGGATTTATTGAATTTGAGATGCCAGTGGTATATCTAAATGGATATGCCCAGGTGACAGTTGGTTAGAACCCAGAAGATAGAGCAAGTCCATATGCCCATGACAAATATTTACTGGGCATCACTCTATGTGTAGCACTCTCCTGGGATTTAACAGTGAACCAGGGATCCTGCCATCAAAGAGATGATGTTCTGTGAAGTTGAGGGTTGAGTGAGTGACATATCAAATTACCATTTTTTAAAAAGTGTTTATTTGTTGAGTACTGTGAGCAGAGAGGTACCATCTGAGGTATAGTAAGGGTACAGAGTCAACACGAAATCACCATTGAGCTAACACTAGTGTTTACTGGGTGGCAGTGGGGGCTGGTGATTTTGATTACGGGTGTAGTTGACCCTTGAACAACACGAGTTTGAACTGTGCAGGTTCACTTACAGGCAGAGTTTTTTTCAATGAGTACACAGTTAGACCTCTCTATCCCCTGATTGCACATCCATGGATTCAGCTAACCAAGGTGATTGAAACAGTATTTTCGATCCACAGTTGGGAGTTCCTGGAGGTAGAGGGCTGACTGTCTGCATTGTTCTACACACCATTTTATGTAAGGGACTTGAGCATCCATAGATTTTGGTGTATATGAGAGTTCTGGCACCAATCCACAGAGGTCAAAAGTTATACGAGAGTTTCCACTCAGAGGGATTGGAACCCCTACATTGTTTACGGGTCAACTGTATTTATTAGTTTCTGTATGTTAATCGATCCAGGGCTTACCTTCAGTGTTTTACCTTGGTTTCTACATTCCTGAGTTTTTTATTTTGATTATATTTTTATTGAATGGATTTTGTCTTCAAGTAGTTTTCCTCCCTCCACAAATGGCTTGTAGGTGCTTTATTTTCTTCTCTAAATATTCCTTACATCCGTCTTTTCAGTATGCATAAAACCTTTAAAAAGAAATTTTAGACATTGTCTTACATTAGAGTCCTATCTTCTAGTATGTGGAATATTATTGTGGAGAAATCTTGAGGCTAATTGAATCTTTCTCACTTGTACATGACTTAAGCTTTTTTTTTTTAATCTAGGTGCTTATATGGGTTTTTATTTTTAAATCTTAAATTTTCATAACTAACAGTTTATGTGGTAGTGTTGATTATTTTGTGTCTGTATTTAGGGTACAGCATGCTCTTTCTGTCTTCACATTCAAATTATTCTGTATTTTTAAATAATTTTTTTGTAGTATTTTTAAAATATTCTTTTTATTCCTGTAAAGCATCATAATGATTGAGAACAAGGTTCTAGAACTATAAGGTCTGGGTTCACACCTCAGCTTCTCTGCTTATGGTCTTACCTTGGGCAAGCTCCGTAATCTTTCTGTGCCTTAGTTTCTTCTGTGAATCAGGGATAACAGTACACACTAAGAATTAAGTGAGTTAATATGTGTAATGCAGTTATACATGCACAGTAAGTGTTAGTTATTAGCATTTCCACTTTTCTATTACTTAACTGTTTGTTTTTACCCGTGTTCAAAAGGCCGGTGTTGCTCACAGCAAATTTCTTGAGGTCGCAGGTTCTCTTGGTGTCCTGGTGGCACTTGTCTGTCCTTCATTATCTCTACTGTACCTCCAGTGGCACCCCAAACCTAGGAATGTGTCAGCGTTTTTCCCTTTAATTTTATCTCCTCCTGTTCTGGGTCTATCCATATACCTGGGTATTGCCTTTCTAATGAAAGGATAGTTAGATCTACATTTCAGATCTGTGATCTCATGTTTTGGGAAGTCTGTTTTCTTTTTAAGTCTGTCAAGCCTTCCTTGTTATGTATGGATTCAGGATTTAATTGATCTGGCAAGTATGTTTTGTTGTTAGTATTTTAAGGTTATAATCATTCCCTTTCATGGGAGATGAATTTTTCTTCTATTTTTTCTGTTAGTGTTGAGGAAGGCTAGTAGAATAAAATTGCTTTTACTCTCTTTTATCTTTACCTGGAATTTAATGCATATTGAAGGAACGCATGATTTGTGAGAATGTTGCCATGAAGAAACATATTCAGGTGGAAATCTTTAGGTGTAGCTGGCAAGTCACCCATGTTAACGGGTGTATATTAACTGAATTCACTGAGCTTTGGGATTTAGAGAGACATATTTTGTGGGATTGGAAGTTTTTGTAACCAGTTTATATTGGCTTATCTTTGCCTGAAACTATATAAAGGATCTGAATAATTTCCTAGCTAAATATTTTGTAGTTGTACCAAAAAACTCAGATCTAGTTTTCTGAGTCTCACGCATGTGAAAACTTTTAGTTAACTGTGGAAAAACTACACAAAGGGAAGATAATATTTTGTGGAAAGGTAGGGGTCTAGAAGCTGAGGAGCAGGGCCTCTCCTTTGAGTGTGAGGGTTTCAATCAAAAGTTTTTCATCTAGTAATATACCTTGTGTAAGTTACGTAACTTATTTGAACCTCACATTTTTTCTGCTATAAAATGAGGCTAAAATAATATATATGTTTTAGAATTAATTGTTAGAACTAAATTAAGTAATATGTGTAAACTACTCAGTACAGAGACTGGCTATGGTAAGTACACAAGTAAAGCTACTCAAATAACTTTTATATGTTATTACCATGATTTTAATTGTTAATCATTGTTATCATGGATAATGGAGGACATATATTTAGATCAATCTGCCTAGCATAATTTTTGACTACCAAGTATAACTTCAAGGCATCACATGTTCCTCAACTAATCATTCTTCCCAAATGAGTGTTTTTCCGGAATCCACCATGGGAAGTATGGAAAGCTTACTGTGTTATTCTTTACCTCTCTAATTTACGTTTGTTTTTAGCCAATTCACCTCCTCTTTATTTTATTTTTATTTTTTTACTCCTCACCTGAGGATATTTTTTCCATTACTTTTTCAGAGAGAATGGAAAGGAGGGGTGGGGGAGAGAGAGAAACATCGATGTGAGACAGACACATCGATTGGTTGCCTCCTGCACAAGCCCTGACCAGAGCCAGAGATTGAGCCGGCAACTGAGGTATGTGCCCTTGGCCAGAATGGAACCTGGGACCCTTTTAGTCCATGGGCTGAGGCTCTAACCACTTAGAAAACAGGCCAGGGCTCACCTCCTCTTTAAATACAAGTTCAGCAGAATGATTTGTGTCTTTTTTTGATTGGCTGGTTTTTTGGTGTGTGTTTTTTTTCCCCAGAAGAATTCAGAAACCTTTGTTCTGTTGATGAGCCCATTTAACTTTAGGCTTGAACACTGATAGAGAACAGAGATGAGTTCCCTTAATGGGGAATCTGGACACACCCACCCACACACACACCAGGGTAGAATTTGTTTCAGGAACTGAATAGTTTTATCTAGCAATGTCTTCCTGCCCTTAGCAGTAGAGCAGTACAAAGGCCACATTGAACATAGCTGCTGGGAAAACCCTTTTTTCTTCTCTGGCTTGTAAATGCTGTTCTGTTTCTGTGAAAAAATCCTGACATCAGCTCTTGGAAAAATCCAAATACTTGTGTTAGAGCAGGGCTGAAACACTTGCCTGGGCAGAGATAGGTAGGTGGCTGGACTCTAGTTCTAAGTTGCCTCTCTGTCATGTTATGCTTAAAAAAACCCTGCAAGTTTCAGACATTATCTAGAGGAATTTAGGATAGAAAGAACAAGTTAACATCCCACTTCCATGTTTTGTTAGTTTATCCTCATTGTATTTCTTTTCCTAACTAAAATCTAAGCTCAAGATAATGTGGAATTCATGCTTTGGTGAGGACAGGACGTACCAGCATTATACACTTTGCATAGTGTTCTCCACATGTTAGGCACATCATAAGTGTTTGATATTTGGGGCCAAGTACACTGTTAACTGTAAGCATAGAATGAGTTTGACTTTTAGCATTCAAATCTATGGACTGACTATAAAGGTTTATTCATTCACCAGAGCTCTCCTTTAAGACACAAGTCAGGTCATGACTTGAAACCCTCCAGTGGGGGGTTTTGAATAAAATCTCAGTTTGTTACATGGCTCACATTCTTAAATTATCTGGCCACTGTGTACACCAGTTGATCTCCTTACTCTTTTGGTCATTCTCTGTGCTCCAGTGTATAGTGGAGCCTGCATTTTTCAGATACACTAACTGCTTTTCCCTGTGACCCTTGTACCAGCTATTGCCTTTGCTTATAACGCTTCTCATGACTAGCTCCGCCGCCTCATCTAGGTCTCAAATCAAATGCCTTAGAGATCTTCTTTGAATAAACTCAATTCATTGAGTCATGGTCGCATCTCTGTTATTTTTCTCATAGCACTTACCACTATCTGAAATTATTTGGTACAATTATTTGTTTGTTTACTTTGTCTTCTGTAGAATATAAGATTCTTGAGAGCTGAGGCCTTATTTGTTCACTTCAGTGTCTGGAACAGTACTTGGCACAGATTGCTGTTTGTGTAACTCAGTATGCATTTGGCTCACTGTAACAGGAAACCTAAGTCAAACTGACAAGCAGTAAGGACATTAATTGGCTCACATAAAAAGAAGTCTAGAGGTAGGAGATTCTTGATTTAGTGCCTTAACTATCAAGGGCCCAGGTTCTTTGCATTTTTCAACTCTTTACAATCAGTGTTAGCTTCATCCAAACTGGATCTTGAGGATGGATGCTGAGTAGCAGTCAGGACTACTTGTTTTCCTCTAGATCGGGTGGGGAACATCAGCCCACAAAATCATTTGGTCTGGCCCTGCCAAGAAAACCACATGTGGGACTCAGAATTCAATACATTTAGGAGCTTTTTTCATAGTCAGTTTTTAAGTTGATAATTTTGTATGGCCTGCGAATGATGTTTAAATATCCAAATGGCCCTTGGCAGAAAAAAGGTTCCCCAACCCTGCTAGTGGGAGAGAGGAAAATAAGTTTCTTTTGGTTCTCTCTTAAGAGAAAGAAAATACTTTCACAGATGCTTCCAGTAAACTTTGTTTCTGTCCTCATTGTTTCTTTCTGAACCAATTATTTACCCAAGAATGGAGTTACCATTCAGCCAAAAAAGCCCATCTCTGTTGCTGCACATGATGGGGTCAGCTTCCTCTGAGGAAAGTAGAAGATAGCTGAATAAAATTGAGGTTTTCTTAGAAGGATGTGATTTCTGGATTGAGAAGTCCTTATATCCTTATAGCATCTATAATTCAAAATAAAAATTTTTGAATGAATGAATTCATTTAGTAAACATGTATTGAATTGTCAGGTATATGCTCGGCACTATACTAGTTAATTAGAATACAAAATCAGATAGAACATGGTACTTACCTTCAGATAATATAAGTTCTAGGCAGTCATACAAGTTAGCAGAATATTAAAATTAAAAGGAAATGGGAAATTATTTTGTGCTGAATGAAAATGAAAATACAACATATTAGAATTTGTGGGATGCTACTAAGCATTACTTAGAAGGTTTTAGCATTAAACATCTATTAGAAGAGAAGAAAGATCTAAAGTCAATGACATCAGCTTTCATTTTAAAAAATAAAAAAATAAGAGCAAATTAAAATCAAAGTAAGCAGAAGAAAAATATTAAAGGTCAGAGTAGGAGTCAATGAAGTAGAAATAGGAAAACTAGAGAAAATCAATGGAAGCAAAAGTTGCTTCTTTTGAGAATATCAATAAAATTGTTAACCCTCTAACCAGGCTGGTCAAGAATAAAAGAGAAGGTAAACATTACCAATCTCAGAAATGAAAGAAGTGTCATCACTACATCTACAGATATTAAGAGACAATAAGGCAATACTATGAATAACTTTATGCCAATAAATTTAACAATTTAGATTGAAATATGGTTTGGAGTTTTATATAGAGAGGGATAGATACAGAAACAATTACAGGTGTGTGTAGATTCCAAGCTCTGTTTGCTGATAGGACTTAGAAACAGTGATATCCTAGTAACAGCAGTGGGATATCCATATGTAAAAAAATTAAAAAATATATCATAGACCTAAAAGTAAAATCGAAAGTCATTAAACTTATAGGAGAAAATCACCCATAATCTCAATAACCAGCATTTTAATGAATATTTCCTCTATCTTTTCTCAAGGTAGAGAGAGATTTCTATATTTGTATATAGTAGAAACACAGTGTATAAAATTTCTTTTATAAAAATTAAAGCAGCCTGGTCAGGCATTGCTTAGGATCCAGGAGATTGAGGTTCAATTCCTGGTCAGGGCACTGGCCTGTGTGCTGGAGGCAGCCCATCAGTGACAACTCCCTCATCATTGATGTTTCTCTCTCTCTCTCCCTCCCCCTTCCTCTCAAATCCATAAAGACATATTAAAAAAAATACATTAAAGCATACTGGACACACTGTTTGGTAGCTTTTTTAACCTAGTAAACATCAACATAATTTTACATCATTAAATATTTTGCTACAGCATCGGTTTTAAATTGTGCTGCATTGAATCCTAGGGGTTCAAAAGAGGTCCCTCAGAGAGCAAAAGTGGGCATTGGGAGCTCTAGGTTCCTCATACATTAGAGCTGCTAAGCTTTTATTTTATATATTGAACTTCCAAATGAGATAAAGATTTGAAAAACAGAGCTCTGTGAATAACTCTTAATAGCTGCAAAGTGCTTTGGGATATGGCTATTTAATTAATTTAACCAATTCACTTTTGTAAATATTTTAGGCTAGGTACAGTTTTTCAGTATAATCAGAGTTGTAATAAAATATCCTTGTAACTCTAGTTATGTGTTCTCTCTTGACTACTTCTTAGCATGAATTTATCTTTAGCAAGGAATCCACAAGTGCGTTTGAACTGGAAGAAAAGAGTTTGTATGTGTCCCAGATAAACAGAAAAGAGAGGACGCACTAGTCCTCTAGCCTGTTCCCGTGGACTTGTGCCTAACCCATAGGTAAAGACACCACAAGAATCTGAAGAAGCTCTTTTGAGAATAGACCTTTGAAGACAAACATAACATTACTTTGGTGCCAGAGTAACAAAGTAGGGCACAAAATAGGTGAGAGAGACTCTATAAAGTAAAAACAAAACAGGGATTACATGATAGTAGATAGAGGTATAGTCTAGGCAAAGTGAATAAATGCCAAAAAGCTACAATGAATTCATATTTTCAAGTGAGTCTGTATTTTATTTATTACAACGCCATCATTACATTTGGAACAATGTACATGTAGACGTGGAAGATGCATCAGTTATGCAGTATGGGAATTGTACTAAGTGCATGTAGTGATTCCATGTTCCCCTGAGTTAGACTTAACTTTGCCCTGGCCGATGGCTCAGTTGGTTGGAGCGTTGTCCTATGTACCAAAGGTTGTGGGTTCAATTCCTGGTCGCGCCACATACCTAGGTTGTGGGTTTGATCCCTGGTGAGGGCATGTATGGGTGATGGCCGATTGATCTCCCTCCCCCCCCCCCCCCTTCTCCTCTCTCTAAAAATCAGTGAAAACATATCCTCGGGTGAGGATTAAAAATAATAAAATAAAATGAACTTAACTCTAAACTAGTGATTCCCAATTCTGGGATGATCTAAGAGGAATGTCAAAATAATTAACACACCTCTTCCCTCCAACTTTCCAAATTCAGTGCTGTGATGAGCCATTGTTACTGATAAGAGAATACCCCAGCTCTAATTCCTTGGTTTTGGGAAAATTCTTGTAGAAGAAAGTGTAAGATGGAATGCATATAACTAATTTTATCACATTTTCCCTGTGAAATCAGAGGTCTTTTTTTTTTTTGTGGTGGTTTGAAATTTTAGGGAATTCAGATTTGGCAGCAGAAAGTATGGTTTCATGGTAAACTAAGTGGATAGCTAGGAGGAATTATTAGTACTTGAGGCCAGAACCAAAGCATTTGTGAAGAGTTGTCTCTCTATTTTAGTGTTGTTTACAGTACCCAAGATCTAGAAACAGTCCAAGTGCCCATGAGCAGGTGAGGAGATTAAAAAAAAGCTGTGGTGTATTTACATAGTGGAATACTACGCAGCCGTAAAAAGAAGGAAGCCTTACCCTTTGAGCAGCATGGATGGACCTGGAGATTATTATGCTGAGCGAAATAAGCCAGTCAGAGAAAGACAAATACCATATCATCTCACTTATATGTGGAATTGAATGAACAAAATAAAGTGACAAAATGGAAACAGAGCCATGGATACATGGAACAGACTGACATCTGTCAGAGGGGAGGAGTGAGGGGGCCACCTGGATGAAAGAAGGTGAAGGAATTAGCCAAAGAATATATATACATAAGACATAGACACAGACGACAGTGTGGTGATAACCAAAGGGAAATGGGGTGGGGGCAAGGTGGAGGGAGACAGGTGAGGGGGAATGGGGACATCTCTAATAGTGTCAACAATAAAAATAAAGAAAAAAATGAAAATGAATTTATTTTCTATAATGTTTTTTAAAATTTATTTTTCAACTGCAGTTGGCATATAATTCTAGTTTTAGGTGTATAGCTTAAGTGATTAGATATTTACATACCTTGTGAAGTGCTCACCCCAGTAAGCCTAGTACCCGTCTGCCACCATACGTAGTTATGACAGTGTTCCCAGCACCACTTACTGGAGAGGCTGTCTTTACCCTGTGGTGTGCTCTTGCCTCCGTTGTCATAGAGTGACTGACCATGTAGGTGCGGGTTTATTTCTGGACTCTATTTTGTTCCATTGATTTATATGTCTGTTGTTACGCCACTGCCATTGCTGTTTTGATTTTTATAGCCTTGTTGTATAGTTTGATATCAGGTAGCATGATATCTCCAACTTTGTTCTTCTTTTTCAATATTGAATTGGCTATTTGGGGTCTTTTGTGGTTCTATATAAATTTTAGGATCATTTGTTCTAGTTCGGTGAAAAATGTTATTGATATTTTGATTGGGATTACATTGAATCTGTGGATTGCTTTAGGTATATAGACATTGTAACAATGTTAATTCTTCTTATCCTTGCACATGGTGTATCCTTTCATTTATTTGTATATTCTTTAATTTCTTCAGTGTCTTACAATTTTCTGAGTACAGTTTGTTTTTTTACTTCCTTGGTTAAATTTATTCCAAAGTATTTTATTCTTTTTGATGCAGCTGTAAATGGATTATTTTCTCCTTTTTTAATCCTCACCCAAGGATATGTTTATTGATTTTGAGAGAGAGAAACATTGATGTGAGAGAGAAGCATCAGTTGGTTGCCTCCTGTATGCTCCCTGACTGGGGATTGAACCTGCAACCTAGATATATGCCATGACTGGGATTCGAACCTGCAACCTTTTGGTGTTCAGAACAGTGCTCCAACCAACTGAGCCACCTGGCTAGGGCTAGGATTGATTGTTTTCTTAATTCCTCTTTCTGATAATTTGTTATTGGTGTATAAAATTGCAGGTGATTTCTGAATGTTAATTTTATATCCTGCTACTTTATTGGATTCATTTATCAGTTCTAATAGGGTTATTTTAGTGGAATTTCTAGGGTTGTCTATATAGTATGATGTCATCTGCAAATAATGGCAATTTTACCTCTTCCTTTTCAATTTAGATTCTTTTATTTCTTCTCTTGTCTGGTCGCTGTGGCCAGGACTGCCAGTACAATGTTGAATAAGAGTGGTGAAAGGGACATCCTTGTCTTGTTCCTGCTCTTAAAGAAAAAGCTTCAGTTTGTCTTTGTTGAGTATGATGTTGGCTCTAGATTTGTCATATGTGGCCTTTATTATGTTGAGGTATGTCCCCTGTATCTCCACTTTGCTGAGAGTTTTTAATCATAAATGGATGTTGGATTTGTCACATGATTTTACTGCATCTATTGATATGATCATGTGACTTTTTAATTTATTTTTAATTTTTAATTTAAATTTTTTAATACATATTTTGGATTTTCATTTATTACATGTAGTTTGTGCTAAAAATCTATGTTTCCAAATACTCTATGTGTACAGTGTTCTAAGAGTGTTGATCACGTGATTTTTATTCTTTACTTTGTTTATGTGGGTTATCACATTGATTGTTTTGTGGATATTGAACCAGCCTTGCTTCCCAGGAATAAATCCTACTTGATCATGGTGTATGATCTTTTTATTTATTTTTTTTAATTTTTATTATTATTTTTTAAGTGAAAGCAAAAGTTTATTGAAGGAGAGACAAAAGCTCCTGCCACAGCGAGAGGGGTCCTGAACAGGTAGCCCTGGTGTATGATCTTTTTAATGTGTTGCTAAATTTGGATTGCTAATATTTTGTTGAGGATTTTTGCATCTTTGTTTATCAGGGATATTATCTTTATCTATAATTATCTTTTTTTGGTAATGTCTTGTCTGGTTTTGGTGTCAGGGTAGTGCTCACCTGGTAAAATAGAGTATGGGAGCCTACCCTCTTTTTCAATTTTTTGGAATACTTTGAGGCAGATAGATACTAATTTTTTGAAACTTAGGTCAAGTTTGCCTGTGAAGTCATTTGGCCCAGGTCTTTTGTTTGTTGAAATGGGATTTTTTAAATTACTTGTTTGATTTCATTAGTAGTTATTGGTTTGTTCAGATTTTCTGTTTCTCTTGATTCAGTCATGGAAGATTTTATATTTCTAAGAACTTATCCATTCCTTGCAGCGTATCCAGTTTGTTGGCATATAATTGTTCATTGTATTTTTTAATAATCCTTTGTTTTTTCGGGGGAGGGATCAGTTGTCACTTCTTCTTAATTTCTGATTTTTTAAATTTATTTGGCCCTACTCTCTTTTTCCCCCCCCCCTTTAGTTAGTCTGGCTAAAGGTTTACCAATTTTGTTTGTTTTCAAAGAATTGGCTCTTGTTTCATTGATCATTTCAATTATTTTTTTGGACTCTGTTTCACTTATTTCTTCTGCTTTGGTCTTTATTATTTTCTCTCTTCTACCAGTTTTGGTTTTGTTTGCTGTAGAGTTTAAGTTAGATTGTTAATGAGGTTTTTTTTTGCTTCTAGAAGTAGGTCAGTATTGCTATGACTTTCCCTCTTAGACCTGTTTTGGCTGTGTCCTGTAAATTTTGGGTGGTTGTATTTTTATTTTCATTTGTCTCAAGGTATCTTTTGATTTCTTCCTTGATCTCATTGTTAACACATTCATTGTTTATTAGTATGTTTTTTTAGCTTCCACGTGCTTGTCTTAGTTTTCTTCTTGTAATTGATTTCTAGTTTTATACCATTGTATTACAGAAGATGAATGATTTCCTCCTTCTTAAATTTATTGATGCTTGTTGTTTTGTATGTGTTTTTTTTTTAATTCTCACCGAGGATATTTTTTTCCATTACTTTTCAGAGAGTGGAAGGGAGAGAGGGAGGGAGAGAAAGGAAGAGAGAGAGAGACGGAGAGACAGAGACAAAGACAGAGACAGAGACATCGACTGGCTGCCTCCCGCATGCACCTTAACCAGCGTCGGGGATCAGGCCTGCCAACCGAGTTATGTGCCCTTGGCTGGAATCAAACCCAAGGTCCTTCAGTCTGCAGGTCGATGTTCTAACCACTGATCAAAACCAGCCAGGGCTGACACTTGTTTTGTGTCTTAACGTGTGGTGTATTCTGGAAAATGTTCCATGTGCTCTTGAAAAGAATGTATATTATGCTGCCTTGGAGTGTAATGTCCTGAACATACCATAGATTAAGTCCATGTTGCCTAATGTGTCATTTAAGGCTATTGTTTCCTTGTTGATTTTCTGTCTGGATAATCTGTCTATTGATGTCAATAGAGTGTTAAGTTCCCCTACTATTGTTGTCTTACTGTCAGTCTCTCTCTTTATGTCCACCAATATTTGTTTTATATGTCTGGGTGTTTCTATGTTGGTTGCATAGATGTTTACAAGAATATATCCTCTTGTTGGATTGATTGCTGTATCATGAAATTCTCTTCTATATCTTGTTACAGCCTTTGTTTAAAATCTGTTTTGCCTGATATAACAGACTGTTTTTTTTTCATTTCTATTTGCATGAAATACCTTTTTTCATCCCTTTACTTTAAGTCTCTGTGTGTCTTTTGATCTGAAGTGGATCCCTTGAAAACAGCATACGTATGGGCCTTGTTTTCTTACCCATTTAGCTATCCTAGGTCTGTTGATTGGAACTTTTAATCCATTTTCATTTAAAGCACAGTCAAACCTCAGTTTTTCACCATCTTCCATCTCAAACAATTTGTTTCTACACCAAGTTGTTTGCAGAAAAAATGTCTCAGTTGTCAAACGAAACTTCAGTTCTTGACCTGACAACTGTTTCATGCTGATACCTGTATGATCAGTCATGTGTCTCTCAGGAGACCAACAAAGGAGAGAATGCTCGGAGTACAATTCAGTTTACTGCTCAAGTTGTTAACATCACAGGAAATTGTGCTGTGAATATATTCATGTTGTTGTTTTTTTGCTTTTGAGGATCTGGAACCAGTTACTCAGCTTATGTTATTTCTAATGGGAAAAAATGATTTGGTTTTCCAACAAATCACTTCTCAAACAGCCTTCCAGAACGGATTAGGTTCCAGAACTGAGATTCCACTGTAATTATTGATAGGTACGTAGCTATTGCCATTTTATTAATAGTTTTCTGATTTTTTAAATTGTTCTTCTCTCTTTCTTAAACTCTTGCTTTCTTCTCATGTAAATGGCTTTCTGTAGTGCTATGTTTGGATTTCTTTCTCTTTATTGTACCACTCTTACAGATTTTGGTTTGTGGTTACCATGTGCTTCATACATACCAAGCCTGTTTATAGCAAAGTCTATTTTAAACTGTTGGTCTCTTAAGTCCATACACTTTCTAAAATCACTACAATTTTTATTCACCTCCACATTTATGTTTTTGTCATTTTTTACTTTTTTTGTATGCTTGTGTATATCTCTAATTCAGCCATTTTCAACCTTTTTCATCTCATGGCAAACATAAACTAATTACTGAAATTATGTGGCACACCAGAAATTATTTACTCTGCTGATCTGACAAAAAAGTAGATCTAATTTTGATTCATTCACACCTGAGGTCTATTGTTATGTTGGCTGTTGTCATTTTTTTATTTGACAATCTAAGGGAGAAGAGGGCAGTGCTCCTGACTAAATAGCTAGGTAACTGCATGTTTTAAAAATTCTTGTGGTGCCTGGCGGGGTGTGGCTCAGCGGTTGAGTGTCAGCCTAGGATCCAGGCGATCGGGGTTCGATTCCCTGTCGGGGCACATGCCCGGGTTGCGGGCTCAATCAGTGACTCTTTCATCATTGATGTTTCTATCTCTGTCTCTCCCTCTCCTTTCCTCACTCTGAAATCAATAAAGATATATTTAAAAATAAAAAATAAATAAAAATTCTTGTGGCATACCGGTTGAAAAGTGCTGCTCTAATTTATCAGTGTGTTTATATAGCTCTTCCTACTTTTGTCTTTTAACCCTTGTACTATTATCATAGTTGGTTGATCCACTGCTTTTACTAAATATTTGCCTTTGTCAGTGAGAAATTTTTTCTTATATTTTCTTTTTCATATTTTCGATCTTTACTTTTTTTATTTTCTTAAAAAAGTCCCTTTAACATTTCATGTAATACTGGTGTATGGTGATGAATTCCTTCAGCAGCTTTTCTTGAAAACTCTTTATCTCTCCTTCAATTCTAAATGATAGCCTTGCTGGGTAGAATAATCTTGACTGTGGGTCTTTGGATTTCATCACTTTGAACATTTCTTTCTAATCCCTTCTGGTCTGCAAAGTTTCTGTTGAGAAATCAGCTGATAGTCTTATGGGTGGACCCTTGTACCTAATTAATTGTTTTTTTTCTCTTGCTGCTTTTAAAATTCTCTGTCTTTAACCTTTGGCATTTTAATTATGTTGTATTTTGGTGTGGGCCTCTTTGGGTTCATCTTGTTTGGGACTCTCTGTGCTTCCTCGACTCCTATGTCTATTTCCTTTGCCAGGTTAGGGAAATTTTCAGTCATTGTATCTTCAAATAGGTTTTCAGTTCCTTGCTCGCTCTCTCTCCTTCTTCTGATACCTGTATGATGCAGATGTTGGTATGCTTGATGTTGTCCCAGAGTCTCCTTAAACTATCTTCATTATTTTTAATTCATTTTTTCTTTGAGCTGCTGTAATTTTTCCCTCACTACCTTTTTTCCTTATCACTGATTTGATCCTCTGTTTCAACTAATCTGTTGATTCTCTGTATCGTAAATTCTCCTTATTCACCTCTTCTGTCTCTTTGTTGAAGTTCTCACTGTGTTCAGCTATTCTTCCCCTGAGTTCACTGAGCATCACTATAAATGTGTTTTGAATTCTGTATCTGGAGATTGCTTGTCTCCATTTTGTTTTTTGTGTGGAGTTTTGTCCTGTTGTTTCATTTGGGACATGCTTCTTTGTCTCCTCATTTTGGCCGACTCCCTGTTTTTGTTTCTGCGTATCAGGTAGATCTGCTATGTCTCCCAGTCTTGACATGGTGGCCTTAAGTAGAAGGTGTTTTTTCTGCCTCAGTGCCACAGTCTCCCTGGTCACCCAAATTTGGTGTTCCAGGGGTATCCTTTTTTTTGGGTTGTGTGTACCCTCCTGTTTTAGATGAGCCTAGATTACTGTTGCTACTCAATCAGTGTTTTTGACTCTGAGGCTGACTGGCTTTTGGTGTGGGCCATAAGGAACTGTTGTGCATAGGCTGAATTCATTGAGTGGGAGTCGCTTTATTGGGGTTGTGGTTCCCTCTGAGTTCACCTTTCGGGTGTGTCATTTGTGGAGCTAGTTGGTTGGCGCTCTATTGTGGTCTGAAGCCAGCCCCACCAGATGTGTTGGTTCTGGAACCTCTTGAGAGGGGCTCTTGTGCAGGCCAAGGTCAGCCTCCACTTGTGTTGGGCTTTCGGCCTCTTGGTAGGAGCTACAAAGTGATCTGCAGTTGCTAGTCCTTATGCTGGATTTGGAGGCTCTGGGGAGAGTCTGTGTTTGCATATCGAGGCAGTCTGCCTCTTTTGCTGGGTTTGAGACCTTTTTGTGGATACCACAGTGATAGCTGAGTCCAGCCACCAGTCTGCTGTGCTTGTGGCCACTTAATTCAACCTGCATTCGAGCCCAAGAGTAGCTACTGCTTATGCCAGGCTTAAGGCCACCTGAAGGGAGTTGTGATGCAAGTTTCAGTGGTACTGCTTGTGCTAGTCTAGTGGCCACTTATCAAGTGCCCCATAGCACGCTGAAGCTGGCCACTGCTTGTTGGGGTTTGTGCACCTGTGAGAGGTTTTGGGAAATCTATATCATAAGCCTAGGTTTGCCACTTTTGTGGAGGAGCTGCTGGAATAGGCTAGCTCCCAGGGAGTGATTTGGGTGGGGCTGGATTTCAGGGGGTCACTGGGGCAGGGGTAAATAATGTTAGCCAGGTTAATGAATACTCAGATTTGGTGCCTACTTGTGCTACACTGTTTGGGTGGGGAGAGGGTTAACATAGCAACAGTGGTATCTGCCAGCTCTTCAGTCCCCAGAGGAAGTTACCTTGACTCCTGTTCCTCCAGTCCTGGCCCTGTAGTTAGTCAGTTTACTTCCTTCCCATACGTTGCAGTTGCTTTTTTGAGCTGCTCTCTCTGCATTGGACCCCAGAGCGAGTGAGTTTGTTAGTGACCTGCAGCATCTTGGTGTCTAGCAGCCTTTTCTCTTTATGGGATGCAATCTCTGCTGGTTTTCCCAGCCTGATGTTATGGGGACTCCCCTTCCTGGCACATGCCCTGGGTTGGGGAACCCATTGTAGGGCTGGGCCTCTTCACTCCCCAGGGGGATTTCCTCAGCCAAGTTACCCTCCTGATTCTTAATCACCATTCTGTGGATGTGGGACCTGCTTGTTATGTGTCTCTACCTCTCTTATCAGTCTGGATATGGCTGCTCCTTTATATCCTCAGTTACAGGACTTCCTTCCAGCTAGTCTGCAGATGGCTCTCAATGATGGTTGTTCTATAATTTAGTTGTAATTTTAATGTGGTTGTGGGAGAAGGCAAGCACAGAGTTTACCTACTTTGCTGTCTCGAAACAATTGCTTTAGAAGAAAATAAAACACTTTGATGGATATGGAACGTGTATTTTGTAGAAGTTTCAACTGTAAATGGTACTGACTATGATTAGTTTTTTAGTAGGCTTTGCCTATATTTAAAATTTATGTAGCCTGTAAATTTTATTTATTTATAGAACTGTTTCACCAGTTAAGGAATGTAACTTAGATGAATTTAAGGGTATGCAATCAGAATACTTACCCATAATGTATTTCTTATACAGTTTTAAAAATGTGAAAGTAGAAAACATGGGATATCCTATTCCTTTAGATATTTTCCTGGAAAGTGTATGAGGTTTTTTATTTCTTCACAAGGAATCGACCTATGTAGGTTTATTTCAAGATAATTGTGAGTATATGGGAATTGTGGTTCCTTGTGTTTCTTTGGATTGTGAGTTTTGGGCAAATCCTATCTGTTTAGCTTTGTAGGTATGGATAGGTGATGATTAGTTTTTTTGTGTTCAGGGATGAATGCATATTAAGTACAATGCCTTAAAATAGGCAGATACCATTAGTAACACTGTGTGCTTTTGTTTGTTTTTCCTTCTAAGACTTTAGAAATAAAAGACTCCTGTTCCTTTCATTATGTTGGTACTTGATAGAAATGTTTAGAAATGTTTATGATAAATTTATTATCATTTGCTTTCTTGTTCAGTCAGTATTCCTTGCTACAGAATACCATTTTTATTGATGCTTTAAATTTTTTCTTTCATAAAATAATGCAAACAAACTGCAAATGCATCATACATGTGATTTAAAGAAAACATTTTGAGTAGAACTTTTTTATATTAGAAAAATAAAATGTTATTTGACATCTTTCATATTTTAATTTTACATTTTAGTAATATTGTCATGATCAGATTAATGCTGGAGTTTATCTCAATGACACCTCAATGTGAAAGGTTAAAGCTAACCAAGACATTCTACTTTTTCAGAAGCATGATTGTATCTTTTGGCAAATTTGCAGAAAACAGCTTGTCCTAACAAATTTTGCAGAGTTCTCACTTTAGTTTACAAAATCTGAACTTTAATCTCAATATATTTTATGTAAAATCTTGTTGGAAAATAAACCCATCCCAGATTAAGAGGGCTTCTTTTTCCCCCTTTCATTTTTATTATTTTCACATACATATCCTCTAACAGGTGTTTGTGAAACAAGATTAAGGTTTAAATCCCTATCAAATGAAAAACATATATTGTCCCTACTTTACAAATCATGAGGTTATATTGTAGAGTCCAGTTTATTACTTATATTTGTGGAATGATATTGACATCTCCTGTTAACATGGATTTGGTGGTTTGGATGGTGTTGAATGGGATGAGCATACTTAAGTAGTTGGAAGGCCTTATACTTTCTTCTGGCTCTTCTTTCTCTTGTCTTTTTGAGGTGAATAGTTTAAAGTCTAAAAAGACACTATATAACTTAATAGTGATTATCTCAAAGGAAGTTATTTTAGAAACCTTATAGGATGTACTCACAAAAGTGATAATGTCCCAGTTTGTCAATAAGGAAATGAAAGCCTTTAATAAGCTGTTACTTTTATTGTGAACTACTTTTCCCAGTTGAGAAATAACCAATATCCAATTTATCATAGCTCTGGCAGAGGGAATTAAAATAATCTAGAATTTACCATTTGATTTGTCACAGTATGTCATAGTAAGGGTCTGCCATGTGTTTAAGTTCTTTGTACTAAGCTGTATTTAAGATGTTAATTTGAAATCTTCCATTGCATTTGAGTGAATCACTTTTGGATTTTACACAAGAACTAAGCTCCTTGGTCCTAGTCATTCTGTGGTTTGTATTGCAAGGTCCAGAGTTTTAAAACTAATAACATGGTGAAAAATCCTCCATGAGTCATCTGTCAGCCGTAGCTTCTGCGTCAGAGCCTTTCTAACGTAATGTTTTACTGCCAGCTCTGCCAACTTTTCATTGCTTCCGCTCGATATGCTAACAAACTACCAAGGTAGGCGACATTCAGGTGTTTTTTTTTTTGATAGTTTCATAATTTTTAGTTCTTTAAGTGACTCTAAGCTAGACCAGTTATAAATTATTGGTGGTGAAAGGATTTATGACTGGGGTTCTTTTCGAGGGAGGGGCCATTTATTACTTTTAGTTCTGTTAATCTTACTGTCCAGAGATCTAAAGATTGAATTAACAGTTCAGCTGACATCAGTGCTATATTCTAAATACCTATACTTTAAGGGCATTTCTGTGTTGTTTACAAATACCCTTTAAGTTATTTTGTGAAAAATAATAGAATAATAGAGCTAGCTGGTTCATATTCATATTAGAGTAATTTAATTGTTCTGCTTCACGCTGTTGAATTATTTTGTAGCAGTAGATAAACGAAAAACTTGACTTACATGCAGGATACAGAATGTCTTAATCATTCTTGATATTTTAAGAGAGATGAGAGGTAACAGACTTTTTTTGCTTAGTGTCAGGTGTAGTCAACACAATTTTGCTAGCTTAAAAAAAAAAAATCATTAAAGCTAATTACCAGGAAAATTTAACGCTTTGGTTGTAACCTGATCTTTTTTCTTACCCTGAAGCATATGGGAATTTTATTAACTTGAGTATTGATGTTACTTTTATATAATATTATAACAGGACTTGGTGAGTTGAATGTATTACTGGCTTTGAATTATGCCTTTCTGTGGATTTTACTGAGCTAAAAACCTATTTGAATATTGTTAGTCTTTTAAGTTTATTTTTCTTTTCTATTTAATTTGAAGTCATGCCACAAAGGTTCAGATTTTATTTTTGTTCTTCCTAATAGCTAATAATAATTATGTGGTTACTATGTGCCTTGGTAGTGCTTCTCATTTAATGCTTATTTTCTAATTTAATTCTCAAAATAAATTTGAGGTAGGTACTAGTATTATCACTATTTTACAGATGATGCTTATAGAGATTAAGCAACTTAGCCAAGTTCAAGCATTTTTTAAATTGTGCATTAGAATATGTGGCTAGTTAACTTTTTTCCTGAGGAGTCCTTGCTCACGTGTAATTTTCATTGACTGTAACAATATTGGAATAGTATTTTTTTGCACTGATGGTTATCATCAATTTACAAGTATTGAGCCTTAGAATTAACTTAGTTGTTACCTATTTTGCAGAGTGCTTTATCCACTAACTCTCCTCACTGGAGTGAATTCCAATAAAATAGTGCTATATTTCATTGACTCTTAAAATGCACAGGGTCTTACCCTTGCATTTTAACATTGCTAAAATCTAAAATCAGGATGTATTTTACAATGGAGTTTTGAGAATTCTAAATTTAGTAGTTAACATTGTTTGAATGCTAATGAAAGCTTGACCACTGTCCACTGTAGTAAAATTTCCTTAACTTCCTCCCTTTCGT
This sequence comes from Miniopterus schreibersii, assembly GCF_964146895.1. Taxonomy (NCBI): domain Eukaryota; kingdom Metazoa; phylum Chordata; class Mammalia; order Chiroptera; family Miniopteridae; genus Miniopterus; species Miniopterus schreibersii. Next base: position 1,365,010 of record NC_138112.1, on the reverse strand, counting down.
TTCAATCATCCCTTATTAAGAATCATCTAGACTCCCAAATTTCTCATTATAACTGAACCCAGGGGAGAAAATATTTAAACCTTGGGAGCAGAGATAGGATAGGAATTCAGGTCTGAGTGTGATACCGCTATTTCTTCTTTCAGAACACTTTTCACTGGAGTACGGTAGTGTCAAAATCAATAAAAGAAAAATAAGATTTTTATTAAACTATTTATTATAATCAATATGTGATAACACAAAACTTTTGCAGTCCTTTGCAATTTTTTAATCCAGAAGAAATTCTGTTTACCATTCTTAAAGGAATATTTCAGTCATAAGATCTGGTATGTGTAAATATGTTGTAGAATAGTTAAACCTGGTTAAAAATGGCAGTTTTACTCATTATATAATTTTGGGGTTAATATTTAATTACCTAATCGCATTTCCCTCTGCACAGTAATAGCATATTGGGGAGAGTGTAAAAATAAAAAATTTGGGCCCTGGCCAGATGGCTCAGTTGGTTCGGGTTAATCCCATACACCAAAAAAGGGTTTTGGGTTTCTGGTTTGATTTCTCCTCCAGGCGCATATGGGAGGCAACCAATTGGTCTCTCTCTCTGCCCCCCTGCCTCTCTAAAAATAAATGTATCCCCTTCTCTCTCCCCCCTTCCTTTCTAACTAACAAGAAAAAGGCATCTATCCTTAGTTAGGATTTCTGGCGTATGAGTATGCTTAGTATAGGTCAGTGATTTTCAACCTTTTCCATCTCATGGAACACATAAACTAAGTACTAAAATTTGGCACACTAAAAAATAAATTTTTTGCCAATCTGACAAAAATAGGTATAATTTGGATTCATTCACACCAGATGGCTGTTGTGTGCTGGCTGTGGTCATTTTTTTATTTGACAGCCTAAGGGGAAAGAGGTCAGTGCTCCTGACTGAATAGTCAGGTATTGCATGTTTTAAAAATTCTTGTGGCTCACCAGTTGAAAATCACTAGTATAGTTAAAATAAAGGGTGTCTAGTCACCTTATACCAATGGCTCAAATTCCTGATAATCTTTTTCTTTATTTATTATGGTAATTTATTTCGGTACTTTGATTTTGTCTCATATCTGGAAAAATACCTACATACATAAATATGTAAATAGGTGCACAGACATGTTCATTGTTGGCTAAATGTCCAAGTCATCAGTGTGATATTTTCAAAAGGCAGACACAGTTTGAATAGGCACATATAACATTATATCAGCGTTCAAATATAGCTGTTTTACGTAAATATCTAACCAAAGGAGATTATTGCGATTTTATTATTTACTACACAATAGACAGGGACTTGAAAATACAGAGTTTTGAACACCAGAATTGTTTTATCAGCCTAGTATTGGGCTGATTTGTTGCTTAGAATATGGCCAATTATTAGCCTTTATACCAGCATTTTTGCAGCATTTGATAGTATTATCCCTTCTTTCTTGGCCTCTATGACAACTCTTTTTTTATTTATCTTCTTAATCTGTATTGGGTCCCACGTTCACAGTCATTCAGAAGCTAGTCGCCCCCACGGCCGCCCCCCCCAGGATTTGATCCTTCAGCTTTACGTGCTGTTTCAGATTTTAGCGAACACCCAGGGGTGGATTCCTCAGATCCACAGACTCTAAAAAACAATTTAAAAAACCCAATTTTAGTGGTACTTACAGTAAACCATGCTCTTATTCCTTAGGCTTTTTTCCTACTAGCTTCCTGCTTCCAGCTATCTAATTTTATCTCCATCTCAATATCAAGCAGTGGTAGGTGATTTTTTTTAGCTGGAACAAGTGAAATAGCCAGGAAGGCCCTTGCCATCGTTAGATACGTGTATATACAGCTACAACTACACATACATATGAACATACATATTTGTTTTACCACATAATTTAAAGTGGAATTTAGTGACTAGAGAAAAAATGTTATGATTTAAAAATTTTTGTTTGTTTAAAGTTCTTTATCTGGATTTTATGAATGTAGTGAGCATGTTATGATAAGCAGGTTACGCTGTAGGGTGGTCCTTGTCCTTCCTCTTCTCGTTCCAGTCTTACCCTCTTTTATACACTCCCTCTTCCTTCCCTTGCAAGAGAAAACAGCTCAGGAAGCTGTCCTACAGGCACTAATCCGGGAACTTCGGGCTTCTTGACCAGAACCTCCCTGGAGGTTGCAGTCCCCACACACGCAGCATTGCTTTGGAGGAGGAACTTCTGTAATGAGTCTCAGGCAGAGTGACTGAGGTTGCTGACTGCAAGTGTTATCCTTTGCAGAAACTCAGTTGGAAATTCTTTTTTTTTCTGCCAACTCTCATATTCTTCATCTGTGAATTAAAAAACATGTTCCTAACCCCTCCCCCCACAAGTAAGGATGGACTACTTAGGAACATTTACTTCTGAAGATTTCGTCATCTTTGCAATCAGTGTACCCTCTAGAGCAGTGTTCTCTTACCCCAGGGCCCCCTTTCCTTGTTGTCCCCGACTTTGTTGTGAGTTAACATGCCATATAACATGTTATTAGGGAAGTTTTTAGATTCTTAGTCTTCTTAGAATCAATTGTGATTTATATAGTAGTTAAAGGGAATTGTAATTAAACTTGTACATTTTTCTGTTAACTAAACTACCTCCATACCAAATAAAATAGTCATTTAAGTATCATGGTTTTATATTTCTTACTGTCTTTACTAATACACTTTTTCAAAATCCCAATTTTACTGATATTTATAATAAACCCTGTTCTTATTATCTAGAATAAATAATCTTACATGAAATACCATAGGTTGAGATAATTTCTGCAACGGACAGAGATAAAGAGGAAGGGGAGGAAATTTGAGAACTCATTTTAGACTTAGATTAGCATTTCATGTGTAGCCTCAAACTCTTACCAAGAAGCCTCCAGTAATACTCCTTTTAGAAAAGACAGCCAAGAGGAAATGATTTCGTTCTTTTAGCTTACAGAACTGAAAAAAGAAAAACATACCTTTTGTTTTCTACTTTAGGAACGTATTTTTAATAACTGATAATACTCCAATGGTAATTTTTTTCTAGATTTCTGTTATTAAAGCTAAACATACATAATTGAGGATTGTGATCTGATTATGATCAAAGGGTAGACAGATCAATAGAGCAAGTAATCAGCACCCAGATATTTTAAGGGGTGAAGAGAGGTGATGGATAAGAAGGAACATTTTCTTGCTAGGGAAACTAAGTATAATATTTTAATGGTAAAATATTTCTCTTTGCCTATCTTCATGGTTATTTTTTAGGATTAAATAAGATAATACATGTAAACAGTTTAGAGTAGAGCTTACTGTTTAGTAAGTCCTCCATACATTTAATTGTTGCTATTATTATTTGGATTTTTAAAAAGAGAACCCATACTCAGGGACAGCTGATGGTAAATACACCTGCAGTTTACTATTTAACAAAGTATTTAGGATATTAAAAATGGTATCCAGCTTCTTACTTCACCTGTTTGTTGAATTGCTTTGGGGAAGTTAGCATAAAATTTAAATCTTTTAGTCTGGTTTAATAGAATACAATAAATTTAATGACGGTCTTACAAGTGAAATAATTACATTTATCCTTTGTTTCTTCTTTTTTTTTTTTACTTTGTTTCAGGTTTCCCCTCAAAAAACCTATAAGGTAAGTTGTTCAGTTGTACTTCATACATTTAGGTTAAATTTTAATTGGAAGCATTCCTTTGAAATTATGGTGCATTTGGGGTATTTGTTTGTTTTAAAAAGTGGATTTTAGTTTAAAATTTCAAAATATTTTACAAATTTAAAATGTAACAGGTGTTACTATTTTTTCTTGAAGATGGCATTGTTTTGATAATTTCAGTATTTTTAATATAAGCATTTTAAAAGTTTGTTCAAATTGGTACTTAAGGTCACTCCCTATGAGGAGGTTTAATTTTTTTTTCTTTTATTTTTCCCCCCTTTCCTGCTTTTCTTCTTCTTATATTTATTTTTATTGTTGTCTCTCTTACAGATTTTAATCTGTTGTGACTATTTTCACTTGTGAATAGCGTAGGGAGTGTAAATGGATTCCAGTTTTTGATGTGTTTTATCATCTGCTTTTAGTTAATGAACTTTGGCAAACTGGATCAATCTTAACTGCTTTAAGACAGTAAAGGAAAAAATCCAAAATGTTCAAATGTCTGTACCCATATCCGTGTCTCCACATTTATTAATTTGCCAGGATTAAATGCCTCTTCCTCAGAACTTTGAAGCATCTCTCTCATCTTGTCATAAATATTGTTTAAAATGTAGGTAGCATGTCATTCCTAATTAACATTTTTAATGACACCATAGTTTATCTTGGCATTGTTAATCTTGGCATTACAATTAATTAGTAGAGTATGTATTTATAGTCATGGTCTTATTTACTGCCCAGCCATTATCTGATCAGTATAATTTGGTAGCCCATAAGCAAAATAATAATAATTGTAGTGTCATTGGGGCTTGGCTAAGACAACTGTGACTAGAACTCTAGGCAGGCTTTAAGTGCGGCTTCCCCGAGATTTTTTTCAATGGCTGACATCAGTGCTATATTTACACAGTGATTTTAGATCTGACCATGGTATATAGGCTTGGGAAATGTACTGAATTACTTGTAGGCACAGTTTTCTTTTCTGTTGAATGGAAATAATAATGATTAGCCTTTGAAAACCACTGAAAGAATTTAAGCAGTTATATCTAAGAATAAAACAGGCTTTATTACGGAATACTATTTTTATAATTTTTAAGTACTTTTTATAACCAGGTAACTAGACTCTGAGTAACATGTAGCACAGACTGAATTTTAAAACTTCTTGAAAAATATAAATTAGAGAGGTTTATGGGACTGTATAAGGTAAACTGATATCTTGGTTTCTCTCTGTAAGACACACTTGAGATTTTTAAACCGAGTTTTTATTCTGACTGTTTTGTAGTAACTGTTTGATTGCTTTGATTTAATTTAGGCATGGAAGTATTTTGAACCGAGAGTCACCAACAGATAAGAAGCAGAAAGTTGAGCGCAGTGCATCCCATGATTTTGACCCCACAGGTAAAAACACTGTTTGTTCTTCCAAAGGATATTGAAAGGAGTAAACTTGAGGATACTACAGCTTAAGCTACATAACTCCCCAAAACACCGGTTTAAGAAGCAGGACTTCTGTTTAGGACTCTCCTTCCTCTTCAATTATACAACATAAACCCTTTGCATTCAGGAGAAATGCAAACATTTTTAACTTTCAATACTATGGATTCCACTATGGAAACATCATTGTAAAGTGTATTATATTTAAATATAGTGATGATAATAGAAAGAGTTTTTGCATTATAATTGGTTTTTTAAAAATGTTTTTATTGATTTTAGAGAGAGAGAGAGATAGAAATACCGATGAGAGAGAAGCATTATTGATCAGCTGCCTCCTGCACGACCCCTACTGGGGATTGAGCCTGTAACCTGGGCATGTGCCCCAAGGGGGAATTGAACCAGTGATCTCTTGGTGCATGGGATGACACTTAACCAATTGAGCCACACTGGCCAGGCCATAATTAGGTATTTTGTTAAAACCAAGGACCTAGTATTAAGATAAATCATAGGTATGAACCAGTAGTATGTCATAAAATCAAGTCTATAACAACTACCAATTTCCTTAGTCATTTAAAAATTCAAGTCTGGAGTAGGTAAAATGCAACTTCAAAATTAATTATCATCTCATTTTAGAGTAAGCAAATGAAGAAATCCCTTTTTCTTCAGGAAAAAGTATCCTGACCTCAGAGCTGTCTTTCAACCTCAGTAGTGTTGCTCTTTCCTAGAGTTTTATGTTAGCAGACTTTTTACTATTTATATTCTGTAATTTATACACATAGTTTGAACTCCTCTTATAAAATATAGGCTTTTGCTTTCTTCTTGTAAATTTACCAAGGATTTAATTTATAAAAATTGCTTGATAATTTTGCTTCCATCATTTGAAACTGATGTGTTGTTTGTGCATATACTATTTTATGTTGCTGTGACAAAAGGTAAAGTAAGTGAATGCTAAAGTTCCCAGATACATAAATACAATGTATCTGTTTTTAGATATTTTCATTTAGAAATAAAATTTTTAATTTTTAATAGAGAGTAAGTATATTTTTTGTATCTAATTAAGATGCTTTATGCTTTTATTTTTATTATCTAAGAAGGAAAGCATAGGAAGTGAATAGCTAATAATTTACCTGCATCTTTGGTAGTAGGTAAAAAATGAAACCTCAATCATCAATTTAGGAGGTTTTGGTGGTAGGAGTATATGATATGTAACATACTACATATTACATTAAAGATAATGGGTCTCCATTAAACGATAATTTTTAATTTCTGACACCTAATTTTGACATCATGGGGCTCAGAGGCTTTTATTTACATGATTACTTACTCTCTTGATAATGAGGGTCACAGTTTTCTGCCCTATGTTCATGAAAGTATCACGGTCTCTTTAGATTGACTTACTCCGTATTGTTCATCTGTGATGTGACAGGTTTAGCAAAGTGATACGCAGTGCTTCATAATGAGATAATTAGAGCTTTTAGCGCTTTTCTGTCTCTAAAATTGTCAGATGATATATTTTGTAGACTATTCTTGTGTTATTTTGTTTGAACATATTTTTATTAGCACTGTCTTTTCTTTGGTAAATCTTTAAAATATGTCATTACTTGTACTGTTCGTGACTATTCTGAAGTGCTGTCACCTGTGATGTTCGTACTTTATGTTTGCACGATTTAACTTGATCATGATTCATTCTTTTTCCCCCATGAATTTTTCCCTTACATTGGTCTCCATATTTTCTATATCTCTCTCCTTTTCTCCCGCTCTTGTGCAGATAGCTCCTCCAAGAAGACAAAGTCTAGTTCAGAGGAGAGTAGATCCGAGATATATGGTAAGCTTATATAGCGAATTCAGCCTTGCACCTTTGGAGCTTGCTTCATGCCCTTTCCTTTTTTAAAACAACTGCAGCCTTCCCGTGTCTGCTCTGCATGGCATGATCTGCAGGGAAAGGGAGCCTGGGGTTTTAATGTGGCTGTGATGTGGAAGCTTAAGGTTGCTAGAAACTAACATTGCAGAGTAAGAATAGGTCACACTACTCCTCATCTCTTTCATTTTGTCCATGTTCGGAAAGTGATTATCTCTAGAATCTTTGAGTGAGGTCCTCCGTAGAACACAAATAGGCGTGGAATCCTCCTTAACTTCTTCCCATGCCCCATGCAGAGTTTGGATCATGCAGAATTTCATCCATGCTACCAGTCTTTTCCGCTAAGTATAGTGCTAGTGTAATTTAATGTGTGGTAGCAGTTCTTTGGAATTTTTATTTTACTTTTTATTTGTTTATTTTTAATTGCCTCATCTTCTGGAAATGCTGTTCTTACATAATTTATCCACACCAGCAAAAATACCTTAAGTATTTTATTTTTGTAACTTGAAGAATTTGCCTGTGCCTTTCATAAGTTTCCCCAAAGCTTATTCTGCGTGGGAAAATTTCAAAATGGCACCTTCTTAAAGTAATCTTTATAAAGAGTAGGTTTAACCAGAATGGTCAACTTTTATAACAGATGATTGAAACACTAATATTTCCAGATTGTGTCCTGTCTTCCAAGGGTACTATAAACCATATTTGTGAAGTTCATACATATTTTTCCTTTTCCTACTTTTTCTTTCCCTCTGGCCTTGTTTTGATATCTAATTTGTTTTTTGAGAAAAGTGAATAGGAGAAGCAGGGCCTGGAACCAAGACTTTAAAAATAATCTCTGAAAGACTAAGAAGTTATTTTTTTTAAAGAAAATTCCAGATTTGGCATCAAAGGAAAATCATGTCTTCTCTAATAGAGCCAAAGTCTATCAAATAGAAGTTTCCCAGGTATAGCTGTGTCCTAGCTTGATAAACATGAAAGGGAAATAATATGTGAAAATTTCCCTAACCCTCAAGACATTTTACAGTTTATATCTCCTGAGACTTCAGCTTGTAATATCAGTTACTTTTAAATATTACGAGGCCTCAGTGTTTGGTTATAAAGCGGTAAATGCTTCTTTGTTAGATAGTTCTTTGCTTGGGTTTTTGTGGTGAGTGTTTTTTCTATATAATTAAGCCTTTTACAGTACAGTAGTTGAACAAGGAATGTGTACCATGCCAAACACATGTCAGGTTTATGTTTTTTCTTCCTAAGTATTGAGCTCCACATAAGTAAGAAGTAGCTTCTGAATTTCTCAAGACTCTTACTCTGATCTCTATAGAGAGTTTCTGATTGACGATCCTCTCCTTAGGAGTGGGAACACGATATAGCCCCACTCATTTCTAGTAACCTTTGCAATTTTGTATTTTACACACATGCACCCATTTTCCTAGATCTGTGGATCTGTGCAATGCATGCAAAAGCTTGCTGTTTGCTTAAGATGATAGGATGTTTGCTTTGGATAATAAGGTGATAGGTATGTATGAAAGCTTCTGTTTGATTTGGGTGTTAGTATTCCAGTGATACTGACACGCGTGCCGACCTACCGTTAGCCTGGTAGTAATAGGGAAGCAGGGTGTGGATTCTTTGGGTATTTGTTTATTGAGAACCCTTGAAATGCCTTTTTTGGAAGGAACTGAGCCATGAGTCCCCAAAAAGCACTTAGAGAAGGATGAGTTTATCAGAACTGAGGGAGCATTTTAACTTAAATCTCTTAGACATTACAAATATTTTATCACCTCTTTGATGAATAGACTTCCTCAGACTGTGAGCAGTTAGCATGGGTGAAAAAGAATCTCTCTAATCTTTAGGGAGCCAAGGAAAGCTTGGACATACTGGAGTATGAGAGTAGAACAAAGCGACCGGTCACATTGCTTTAGTGTAGGGTCTCTCAACAAGCCAGCTTCTAACTTTGGAGATTATACATTGTCTTGGAGTAAAATTCACTAACTGGACACTTAACACAAATGCCAGTTTATTCACTTACAAATTGTTTAAACTTTCTAAGCGATTTTTTAAAAATATTTTTAAATTTTATTTTTGTTTCAAATATTACAGATGTCCCTTTTTCTCCCCAATGACCTGTTCCACCCCCTCCCCAGTCCCTCTCCCCACCATTGTCCGTGTCCTTGGGTTGTGTATATATGCACATAAATTCTTTGGTTACTCTCCCCCCCCTCCACCCACCTGCCTCCTCCATCCCTCTGACATTCGTCAGACTCATCTATGCTTCCATGTCATTGAATCTATTGTGTTCATCAGTTTATTAAGTTCTTTAGATTCCACGTATAAGTGAGATCATGTGATGTTTGTCTTTCTCTGCCTGGCTTATTTCACTTAGCATAATATTCTCCAGTTCCATCCATACTGACCCAAAGGGTACGAGATTCTTCTTCTTTACAGCTGCGTAGTATTCCATGGTGTGAATATCCCACAGCTTTTTATCCACTCATCTACTGATGGGCACTTGGGCTGTTTCCAGATCTTAGCTATTGTGAACTGCACTGCTGTGAACATAGGGGTGCATATATTCTTTCTGATTAATGTTTCAGGATTCTTAGGGTATATTCCTAGAAGTGGGATCACTGGGTCAAAAGGCAGCTCCATTTTTAATTTTTTGAGGAACCTCCACACTGTTTTCCATGGTGGCTGCCCCAGTCTGCATTCCCACCAGCAGTGCACCAGGGCTCCCCTTTCTCCACACCCTCGCCAGCACAAGTCGTTTGTTGATTTGTTGATGGAGCCATTCTGACAGGTGTGAGGTGACACCTTATTGTGGTTTTAATTTGCATCTCTGATGATTAGCGACGTTGAGCATTTTCTCATGTGTCTCTTAGCCATCTGTGTGTCCTCTTTGGAGAAGTGTCTATTCAGGTCCTTTGCCCATTTCTTAATTGGGTGGTTTGTCTTCCTCTTGCTGAGTGCTATGAGTTCTTTGTACAGTTTGGAAATTAGCCCCTTATCAGATGCATCCTGGGCAAATATGTTTTCCCAGACTGTGGGGTTCCTTTGTATTTTGAGGCTGTTTTTTTTTTTTTTTCTGTACAGAAGCTTTTCAGTTTGATGTAGTCCCATATGTTTATTTTTTCTTTTGTTTCTCTTGCCCTAGGAGATGTATCAGTGAAAATTCCACTGCGTGCGATGTCTGTGACTTTACTACCTATGTTTTCTTCCAGGATTTTTACGGTTTCGTGACTTACATTTAAGTCTTCTATCCATTTTGAGTTTATTTTTGTGTATGGTGAAAGCACAGCAAAGTGGGAATAGAGGGATCAACCTCAACATAATAAAGGCCATATATGACAGACCTACAGCCAACATCATACTCAATGGGCAAAAACTAAAACCATTTCCATTAAAAACAGGAACAAGACAGGGATGTCCACTTTCACCCTCTTACTCAACATACTACTGGAAGTCCTCTCCAAAGCCATCAGACAGGAAGAAAACATAAAAGGTATCCAAATTGGAAAGGAGGAAGTAAAACTGTCATTATTTGCAGATGACATGATACTGTACATAGAAAACCCTAAAGACTCCATCAGAGTATTATTAGATTTGATAAACGAATTTGGAAGGTAGCTGTATACAAAATCAACATCTGGAAATCAATGGCATTCTTATACACCAACAATGAACTTGCAGAGAGATAAACTAAAAAAAAACACCATTTACCATTGCAACTAAAAAAATAAGATACCTAGGAATAAACTTAACCAAGAATGTAAAAGACCTGTACTCAGAAAACTACGGGACAGTGAAAAAAGAAATAGAGGAAAATATAAACAAGTGGAAGAAGATACCATGCTCATGGATTGGAAGAATTAATATCATTAAAATGTCCATACTACCCAAAGCAATTTATAAATTCAATGCAATTCCTATTAAAATACCAACAGCATATTTCACAGATGTAGCACAAACATTTCGAAAATTTATATGGAACCAAAAAAGACCCCGAATAGCTGCAACCATCTTGAGAAAAAAAGGCAGAGTGGGAGGGATCACATTACCAGACTTCAAACTGTACTACAAAGCCACTGTAATCAAAACGGCCTGGTATTGGTACAACAACAGGCATATAGATCAATGGAACAGAACAGAGACCCTAGAAATAGACCCACGCCATTATGGTCAGTTAATATTCGACAAAGGAGGCAAGAGCATCCAATGGAGTAAGGACAGTCTCTTCAATAAGTGGTGCTGGGAAAACTGGACAGATACATGCAAAAGAATGAAACTAGACCACCAACTTTCTAAGCCATTTTTATAGCTGTTTTATCAGATAGATTTACTTTGCTCATTTTCTTTTTCTTTTTTTATTAAGTTTTTGGGGCAACATTGGTTAATAGGATCATACAGGTTTCAGGTGTAGGTTTCTATGTTACAAGATCTATATATTGCATTGTGTGCCCACCACCCCAAAACTTTGCTTATTTTAAAAGGAAACCAAGTGTTTGTTTTGTATTCACTTCTTTTGTTAATTTTCTACCTAATATAGTAGGTCAGTATTTGTTCCCTATCACCTTATTTTTCCCCCTGTACCTTTTGGAGTCTGTTGATCATATACAGGTGTATTGTCTGATTTGCAGTTTTAATGATACTTAATTTTCTATTTTTCTCACTAATATTGTGATGGAGAAGTTTTGTGGCTTTTGTGGGTGGGGAGTGAGATTGAACAAGGGGATTGTGGGTTAGACTGTGGTCTTCCTAACTTCAGTCCTGGCTTCATGAGCAGAGTCCAGCGATAGTATTTTGTCCAGGAAAATAAGCAGTGCCATTTTGAACTCTTACTCTCCTGGGGCTGCTGTAACAAAATACCAGAGACTCGGTCTAAGCAACAGAAATTTAATTATTTTCTCACTGTTTTGGAGGCTAGAAGTATGAGATCAGGGTGCCAACATGGTTGGGTTCTGGTAAGAGCTCTTCTGGCTTGCTTTGGCTCACTCAACATATGAATTTTGTGGGGGATACAAACATACAGTCCATAACAGAGGCAAAGTGTTAGCACTTGAGATATCCTGGCTTGGATATTTCAGAGTATATATTTTTTAAATTCATATATTTTTCTTTTTTTAAAATGTATTTTTATTGACTTTATTGGGGTGACACTGGTTAATAAACTTATATAGGTTTCAGGTGTACATCCTGTAACACATCATCTGTACATTGTATTGTGTGTTCACCACCCCGGAGTCCAGTCTCCTTCCATCACCATTTATCCCTCAGTCCCCTTTACTCTCTCCTCCCTCCCTCCCTCCCCATATTTTATTTCTTATATAAGCTCATATTGTAAAAAGAAAAGCTCTTGGTTTGATTCTTACTCTCACCAAGTTACGATTCTCTGCTTTCCTTTTCAACTTTGCAAAGAGCATTCTACAGTGTGAACCTTCTATTCCTTATAAATCATTCGCTTCTTAACCTCTTGAAATTCGACATCTTAACACATGCAATCTGGAAGGTAAACTAGAAAATTTACTTGAAAACCTATGAACTTATTCTCAGTTCTCACCTTCTCTCTGAACCATTTGACAGTGCTGATGCCCTTCCTTTGGTTTCTACAATATTGTATCAACCTGGTTCTTTATTCTTTATAATTTTGTCTTTTCTTTACTTGGTTGCTCTTAACTCTTACAAAAGTGGACATGACCTGAGTTTTTGTCTCTGATATTTCTGTTACCAGTTCCATATTTTTAACTGTTTTCTGAATACTTTCACTCTAACTGTCCTTCAAATTCAGAATGACAATCTGAAATTCATCATTGTTCCCTATGGCTAGAAATAAAGCTTCTTCTTGATTTTCCTGAATCTTTTAGTGGCACTGCCATTGTTCTGTTAAACTAGCCTTTTTTATAGTTATTTTTGACTTCTCCCTTTACCTTGCCCTTTCCGGTCAGCTGTTTGCGAGGCCCCATTGATTCTACCATCACCGTGTTCCTCATCCTGCACTATTTGGTTCCGGCCCCACGGCTTTATTCAGTTTCTCTTCATTTCATTTGAATATGTTAATAGACTGATAACTTACTTTCACTTTGATTTCACATTGATTCACTCCCTATTCTCCATTATTGTATATTTTGTCAGATTAGTATCACTGAAGTAAGGATTTCGGCATTCACTTGCTAGGAATTTCAAAAAGTTATTAAGATGTGCTGTAATTTGTTTCCAGTTTATCATTCTACCTTAACTTCCTATCCACCTAATGTACCAGGCTCTCCTCCAGATTGTCATTTCCAGAGTATGGCTTGGTGTTCGTTCTTGACTGATGCCCTTTCCGTATCTTGAAAGGTTTATGCCTCCTATAACTTCCTGTTAGAATCCTCCTCACCCTTCCAGGCTCCATTCCAATACTGCCTCCTTCCTCGGACTTTCCTAGATCTTTTCAGCTTCTTTGGTCATCTGAGCTTGACATCCTGCTTTTTATCTAGTTATTTGTACTTATATTCATCTTCACATCTCCCGTAACGCTTGACACACTGGAGGCACTCACTCAGTTTTGATGGATTTTTGAAATTGGGATGAGTATTTTAGTAAAGAGAATTGGTGGATTCATTCATTGGATTTTTCTTCTGAAAAATTTTAAGGTAGAAGAAAATGTAACTTAGAAAAGAGACTTTACTGTTGGTAGTAATAGTCAAAAGAGTGAAATCAGCATACTCGGAACTTACAGCACCTCTTGCCAGCAGTATTGTGCATTTAGAATCAAGAGTCTCCTTAAAGGATTGCCTGAGGTCTTACTCATAGAACATGTATGTCTGGCAGCAATTTAACACTGCATTTTCATTAATTTGCTGTTTGGCAGTATGGCTGTTACATTTTTCTAGGACTGTATTATAGTGGAACTTTCTCACCTTTTTGAATACCTTTTTATGTCTTCTTCCCTTCCCCACTCCAAAGCATTACAAAGACCTAATTTTTTTCATTTTAAAAATATAATTCTTGGTAATTATCTTTTGAGTAAGAAACAATCTTATTAATTTTTTTTTTTTTTTTGGAGAGAGAGAGAAACATCAATGAGAAAGAAACATTGATCGGCTGCCTCCTGCAGGCCCCCTGCTGGGGACCAAGCCAGCAGCCCAGGCATGTGCCCTGGCTGGGAATTGAACCGGTCACCTCTTGGTGCATGGATGGCGCTCAGCCACTGAGCCACACCAGCTGGGTAGAAACAGTCTTTTTATGTTGGTTTTCACATACCACATTATTATAAAAGGGGAAAAAGTCCTTTGTTAGAAAGAGGAAATGAGATTTGGGAAAGGGTAGTGTTTATATAAAGCTGATGGATCATCTTTATGTCACTGATGATGGAGCCTGATACCTAATTATTAGCTTCCAGGTGAGATATCATAATCCTTAAAAAATAGAAAATTTAAAAATGTATTTGTAACTAGACAAATGTGTTATTTTAAAATAGATGGGAATCATTATTTTAGTTAGAATTTAGCGAGGGCAGAAGGTTAGTGTCCTTATAGAAGTATTTCTCTACTTTGCATAGTTTTCAGATCTATGACTTTACGTTTTCTCCAAAAGTGATTGGGTATGATTTATTTAAAATTTATTTTATTTAAAATGCATTTAGATTTACTTAGTAAATATTCATTAAGCACCTATTATATGCCATGCACTGTAAGTCATAGGGGTGCAAAGATACTAGGAGACCGTTGCTGTTTTCTGGAAGTTCACAATCTAGCATAAAAGAAAGAATTGCAGTACATTTTGGTAAGTACAGTAATAGAGATATACACTAGTTTACTAACACTTTACATGTACTTAAAACATAGTTGTGGAACAGTCTTCCTCTGGCCCTAAGATCGATGAGAATGAAGTACTCCTGTGACAGTTTCAGGGAGGTCTGGGCCCTACTCTCTTGTTGAACACTTTTTCTGCCTGTGTTCACGCAAAGTGCTTGGATACTGCCCACAGAAATCTAATTCATATTGAAAGATAAACACATTTATATGGCAATTATAGTTATTAATATGTATACCAGACAATAAAGGATTTAACAAAACAAACCAACAAACCATGGACTCTGTGTGTTTGTTAAAATCAGAGAAAGTGAAAAATGAAATTTGAAAATGGCTCTTTTGGAGTTAGTAGTCCACTTCTATTCCGCCCCCCCCCCCCGCCTTTTTTTTTTTTTTTAAATAACACAGGGCCTGTTGTCTGTACCATGGTCTGGTTCTTACTAGAACATTGTCATTGTTTCCTTGTCATTTCTCTGTGGTTCTCCCTGCTGAGATTTTAAGTCTTTTGAGATCATACTTGTAGTAGTTTTGTATTCACAGCATCTGCAGACTGCAGTTTTAAATAACTAAAGTCAGACAGTCAGTACAAACTTGCTAAAACAAAGAAGTGGATTTTTTTTGTGTGTCAAAAAGGACGTGTCAAAGATACCCTAATTTAGTCAGTATTGGTGATTTCAGCGTTAAGGGTGATCTTGTTGTGTGTGGTGGGTTAAAACAGCTTCTGGTCTACAACAGATAGAAAGAAATCACTCTCGAGAAAGAAAAACAGCTTATTTGATTTTGAATGGGAAGGAACATAATAGATCTAAGCATTTGAGAGGCTGGATTTCTGAATTTTGAATGATGTGACAGCTTAGTTTTCAGTTACTTATCTAAGTTTGTGCAGATGGCATAGATTCATAGGACAGAATAGTATCATTAATTTGAATTTCATAGATTCTGAATTGGCTGTATGTGTAAGGTATGTTTTCTTTTTGTATTGGTCTAGTAATTCTTATGTTTAAAGTACATCAGAATCTCAGATTAGCGGATATAATAAATGGACAATGTGGTGGAGCTGGGAGGAGGAGAAGGGTGCGTGGGCTGTGCACATGCCCTTCCTCCTTTCCTCGTCACCCTCTGCTCCCCACCTTCTCCTCTGGATGTAGAATTAAAAGGGGAAGTTACCAGGCTGAACAGTTTTGAATTGGAGAAAACAGGTTTGTAGTGTTTACTTAGTCCTTAAGTCTGGTTGCACCTTGGGCATATTTGGTGAAGTTGACTGTGCATGCTGGTATTTTTTATTCTAGATCACCTTCCTTTCTGAGATTCTGTCCATCCCTGGACTCCTACTTTTCCAATTTGCATTCATTTATTAGCAATTTTTAAAACAGTTTTTCTATGCCGGGACATATGCCAGGTCCTGACATAAGATTGTAAACAAGATAGGGCCCCTGTTCTCTTTCTAGGAGCATATAATCCAATGAAAGGGTAGAAACAGAGATGGATCAGGTGGTACTGTTGAGTAAATAGAGGTGTGGCGGGAGTCTGCAGGGACTCACTAACCCAGTCTGGGTATTCAGGGAAAGCGTATAAGAGGCAGTGATAAGTTGCTTAAAGCTTTCCTGTTGTCTCTCATCTCCTGAAGTTACCTGTCACAAGAAGCCCTGCTCTATTAAATGTTCCTTCTCTCCCTGCCCCATTTAAAACGGCTTTGCTTGTCTGTTAAAACAAAATTTAGACAAAGACATAAATGAGGATTGATCCTTTTAAAGAAGAATTTGCAAAAACGACAGGAGTTTGTGAACACAAAAGTGTTCTTAACTGATTTTTAGTTGATACATTTCTGATTGGGAAAATCCAAGGGCAACCTACCTTCAATCATAATAAAATAATACTTAACATTTATGAGCCCTTAGCATGTGTTAGGCATTAAGCTGATTACCTTATGTTCATTATATTAAAGTGAAATACACAAACATGCAGACTCTTAACCCTCACTACTGCTCACCCTCGTTTTTTACAAGCACCCTGTTCTCTAGAGTGACCTGAAACTGAGTCTGCCCAGTGGCTTAGCACAATGAACACCAATATTCGTTAATTCACTGATTTGCAGCTCTTGGGAGAACTGGGAGAGATGGATATAGTATGAAAAAAATATATATTCAGTTTTGCAGTTGTCCCGACTTTTATTTAAAGTTACAATGTGCAATTCCTTTTTTATATATATTTTTATTGATTTCAGAGTGAGGAAGGAAGAGGGAGAGTTAGAAACATCAATGATGAGAGTCATTGATCAGCTGCCTCCCGAACGCCCCCTGCTGGGGATCGAGCCTGAAACTTGGGCATGTGCCCTGACCGGGAATACCACCTGTGACCTCCTGTATCTTAGGTCGATGCTCAACCACTGAGCCACACCAGCTGGACTATAATTCATTTTGAAATTTCAAATAACTGTAAAGGAGGACATCGGATATTTATGTTTTCAAAACACAGGATTTTTAAAAGATTCCTATAAAACGCTGCTCTTAATCTATTTTGAAGTTCTCTGATTCATATATTTGTTGCATTCTGTATTAGAACTTTATAAAGAATGCCTTTTTTCTTGTTTTTATGTATTCATATCCATTCCATTTATAGTTTTTCCTAGTTACTTGAAGGGAGCAACATTAAACAAAGGAAAAAGGTTAAGTTCTGATGGGCTGTCTTTCCCCTGCCCCATTACAATTGACTGTTTTGTGGGAGTGGTGAATTCAAATACTTTTCAGAATTTAGTAGTTTCTTGAGTTAAGGGGTAACGCATTTTTTTAATCTTGGGGTGTAATTTACATAAAATAAGATGCACCCATTTTAGGTGTGCAGTTCAGTAAGTTTTGACAAATGAACGTACTCATGTAACCATTACCTTAATTAAGATATAGGGCATTTCCACCCCCCCCAATTCCTTAATGTTCCTTTGCAGTCATTCTCCCCACCCTGTCCGTGGGCTACCACTAATCTGGTTTTCGTTACTGTAGTTTAGTTTTGTCTGTTTTATATTGGAATCAGGTAGTGTTTACTGTCTTTTGTATCTACTGTCTTTCCCTTAGCATAATGTTTCTGTGATACATTCATGTTTGTTGCATGTATGACTAGTTCTTGTTTTATTTTCTAGTTTTGGGCTTTTATGAACAAAAAATTGTTATAAACATTTGTTTACCAGTCTTTATGTGGACATGAGTTTTAATTTCTCTTGGGAATGAAATTGTTGGGTCATATGTAAATACATGCTTAACTTTCTAAGAAGTTTCTGAACTGTTTTTCAAAGTGTACCATTTTACACTCCACCGGGATGTGTGAGCTTTCCAGTTGCTCCACGTCGGTCAGCACTTGATATTGTCACTCTTTTCTTTCTTTCTTTTTTTTTTTTTTTTTAGCCATTTCAGTTAGTCTATAGTGGTATCTCAATGTAACTTTAATTTGAATTTTTCTAATGACTGCAGATATTGAGCACTTTTGCATGTGCTTATTGCCCATTAGTATTTCTTTCTTTGTGATGTGTTTATTCAAATCTTTGTCCCTTTTATTTTTTTATTTTTTTTATTTTTAAAATATATCTTCATTGATTTCAGAGAGAGGAAAGGAGAGGGAGAGAGAGAGACAGAAACATCAATGATGAGAGAGTCATTGATCGAGCCCGCAACCCGGGCATGTGCCCTGACCGGGAATCGGACCCCAATCGCCTGGATCCCAGGTCGACGCTCAGCCGCTGAGCCACGCCCGGCCGGGCTTTGTCCCTTTTAAAATGTCTTCCATATTTGAATAATAGAATTGTTGTTTTTAAAAATATAATTTGGATATAAGTTCTTCATCAGATACTTGTTTTGTGAATATTTTCTCCCAGTCTGTGGCTTGCCTTTTCATTTTCTTGGTGTCTTTTAGAAGAGCAGATGTTCTAAATTTTGAGTCCAGTTTACCAGTTCTTTTCTTTTATAGTTGGTGCATTTTGCATCCTAAATGATCTCTTCCTACCCTAAGGTCTTGAAGATTTATTTCTGTGTTTTCTCATGAAAAGTTTTAGGTTTGTTTTGTAAAAGATCATGACTCTGTATAAAAGTCTGTATTTTGAAGAATATTTCCTAATCATTATACTTGTTATTTTACGTGTATTAATATATTTATTTTTATATGTTTTTATTGACTTTAGAGAGAGAGGAAGGGAGAGGGAGAGAAACATGGATCGGCTGCCTCCTCCATGCCCCTTACTGGGGGTTGCACTGGCCACCTGGGCCTGTGCCCTGACCGGAGTTGAACCGGCAACGTCTGACTCGTGGGGTGACTCTCCACCAACTGAGCCACACTGGCCAGGGCTATATACTGATTTTTGGTGAAGTGATTAGATTCTGTAAAACTGAAAGTATATATTAAATCTTTGCTTAACACAGAGTTCAGGATCTTCATATCTGACCCATAATAAAAGAGCTGGGTGTTAAGGTGCTTCTCTTATGGGACGTCCCTGTTCCTTTGATTGGACCCTCTTTTTCTCACCTTGCCTTGACAGCTTTTGTTTGCTATTTAACTAGAAGGAAAATAAATTCTCCTGTAGGAATCAGGTCAGTATATGAAAGAGATAAAATAATTGGTTGAGCTCACAGATTCTTTATCTTTTCTATTTTTTCTCCTTTCTGTTTGCTTTTTCTTTGAGCCAAGGTCTTTCTTCCCTTTGAACTTTTTCTCTCTTTTTCAGGAGAAGCACTCTTGGTGCTCTGCAAGCATCTCCTTTTTTAAAAATAATTATTGTTGAAAGTTTTACAAATGTTCCCCCTTTTCCCCCCATTGACCCCGTTCCCAGGTTTTCACCAAAAGCCTGTGTCCATGGGCTATGTGTATATGCATATAAGTTCCTAGGTTAATCTCTTCCCACCTCCCTTTCCCCTCCCCCTTTCCCTCTGAAGAACGTCAGTCTGTTCCATGCTTCAATGTCTCTGGGTCTGTTTTGTTCATCAGTTTATTTTGTTCATTAGATTCCACATATGAGTGAGATCATGTGATACTTGTCTTTCTTTGAGTGGTTTATTTCACTTAGCATAATACTCTCCAGGTCTCCATGCTGCGTCATAGGGCAAGAGATCCTTCTTTTTGACTGCTGTATAGTATTCCATGGTGTAAATGTCCCACTTTTTTTTCCCCTTTATATAATCTGTTTTTCTGAGTATATTTTCCTGAGAGTGAGATTGAATTTCTCTAGAATTTACTTTGGGATACTTCCAGCTTAATGTCCCAAAATATTTTGATTTTTGGCTGCGGGGGGAGGGTGGTGAAACACCAGTAAGAACACCAAAACCCAGGGTGGTAGGGGAGGATTTTATATTACAAATAATAGCATAGATATGAATGGGCTTTTCTTATACCTGTCTCCTCTCTAATACTTCATCTTTTCCAGTTTGCCATAGCTGTTTTTAATCTTGGAGGAATTCCACTCTGCCTCTCCAGTGAGACACTGATATATATGACTTTGTGATATTCTTGTGTTTCTTTTGTTCATGGGGTTAGTGCTCTTATTTTATATATGGGTTTCATGTGCTCCCTTGTATTTCTTGAGAAAGAGTACAGTTCATTGCTAATATGTAATTATTATCATTTTTCTCTGTTTTTCTCTTCCTTTTCTCTGTCTCATGGTTCCTGTGCAGGTCTTGTTCAGCGCTGTGTGATCATCCAGAAGGATGACAATGGATTTGGGCTGACGGTCAGTGGAGACAATCCAGTCTTCGTACAGTCTGTCAAAGAAGGCAAGGCATTTTTTTAAAACTGTCTTGTCACTTAAGAGCAAACAGAGTAGAATAGAAAAGTTTAAATGAAATGTATGTATTGCCCAGAATAAAATAATCATATATATTGCAGGTTAGGTGCCTTTGGTGCTAGATTTATCTTCAGTGTCGCAGTTTTGGGCATGAATCTCCCCCAGTTGGTTTTCTTTGTGCTTTAAAGTTTTAGAAATCATATGACTCTTTGGTCATGATACTTTATGCATCATCACTTATAGAAGTTTGTGGAATATTACTTCTTTAGAGATATTTTGGTAGAGACAGATTAAACAAACGGTTATAGGCTCAAAAATATCCATTCTTTTTCCAGAACAACAATAATACCTTTTACTGCTATTACGATATATTGAATACTTCTTTTATGTTGGGTGCTGTAATTTGAGGTAGGTATTTTTTATACCGATTTTATAGGAGATATTGAGGCTTAGAGTGAAAAGCATAAAATCAGCCCAAGGCCACACAGCTAGCGAGTGGCAGGGGTGGCACTTGAACCCGTCTGTCTGACTTTCAGCACATGTTCCTGAGCACGTTGCTGTGCCGCCCCTCTTCCCAGAAGGTTGTCGTGAGTGCAAGTAAGTTACACTTTCAGTAATGAATTTCTCTCACAGATGGAGCAGCCATGCGGGCCGGAGTACAGACAGGTGATCGAATCATCAAGGTAAGGAAAAAACTATTAAAGAGTTTATGGTAGAATTTAAAAAAACAGCATGTATTAGCCATATTTTGATTTTTTTCACTTGAATTTTTGAAAAAGCAGTGCATATGATGGATTTGTGGGCTATAAAACTTTTATTTTTTTTTAATTTTTTTTATATGTCTTTATTGATCTCAGAGAGAGGAAAGGAGAGGGAGAGAGAGAGAGAGAAACATCAGTTATGAGAGAGTCATTGATCGGCTGCCTCCTGCATGCCCCGGACTGGGGATCAAGCCTGCAACCTGGGCATGTGCTCTGACGGGGAATTGAACCCCGATCGCCTGGATCCTAGGTCGATGCTCAACTGCTGAGCCACACCCGGCCGGGCTATTTTATTTATTAAAAAATTAATATTACCCTATATTGAAAGGCACCATAAAAGGTCTGACTAAATGGAGTCATATATGTTCCTGATAGGATGGTAACTCACTGTTGTGAAGATCATTCCTCTCCGTATTAATATTTCTGCAAGTAATTCTCATCAAAATATACTATTAAAATTGGGAAGGTGTGCTGTTACTTAAACTGATTATTCTTTCAAATGAACTTCACAAAGGTATAAAAATAGCTAATGAAAAAAGTATGTTATTTATAAATATAGGTTTGTGTGAGGTGACATGGTGTGGATTATCTAAAGCAAGTGACTAGTCTAGGTATAGACCTATCAGTGGAACAAATCCAGAATCAGGCCTTCAATTCTGACCAGTAAGGAAACAATGAGTCAGTAATTACTCTTGAGACAGTTGATTCATTTGATTTCTTGAAACAAAATTACTATACAGGAAAAGACACCATAAACATATTTACAAACCACAATCTGGAAAAAAGTATTTGAAACATATTACAGAATGTATCCTTAATTATAAAGAGCACTCTTCAGTTACTAAGAAAAGAATAAACTAATAGGAAAATGGGCAGATAATTTTATCAGGCAATTCCCCAGCCTCACTGATAAAGGTAGGTGAAAATACATTTGGTTGTCAGAAATTTTAGAGATTGATAATACACAGTAGGTATAGTTTGGTTGTGGTAAATGGCTACAGTCAGAAGCTTGTAATGAGTATAAGTTAGGTAAAATATGTTTGGATGGAAATTTGTGAACATGTATCAAAAGTTACATACTTTAAGTATATAACCTTTGACCAACAATTTTGCTTTTAGGAACATGTCTAAAGGAAATAAGTGTACATATGTGAAATGATATATATACAGGGAAATTCATTTTGGCTTCATCATATTGAAAACTTATAAACAACCTAAATATGCATAATCTGAGGGCTGGAGAAATAAGTTACATTTTATTTGCAGCTTTTAAAAATGTGTGTATCTATAATGAAAGATACCCACAATACAGTAAAAGGCATTTATTTATTTGCAGAAAAAAGGCAGTTATAATTTATATGTATATGTGTCTGTGCATGTGATATGTATATGCTAGAATAACCATGTTAACAGTGGTCGTTTCTGTTGGGCGTGATGAGTACACCTTTACTTCTATTTTGTACACTGATAGCATTGAACTTAATAAAACCAGTATTGTGTCAGAGAAAAAAAAATTTCATGTTAGATCCATGTTTAATGTTTTTACCTTAATTTGTTTTGTTTAGTGAAGACTTTGCATAACATTTCCTACCTTTAGCCTCTCCGAAAAATAAATTTCATTGTAAAGATTTAGGTCATACTTGGGAAACTAAAAGCAAGTTGAATATCATTTTGGAAATATTTATTTTTTCATCTTTTAAAAGTACATTATGATTTTGACAAATCACTGAATTTGTAATTAAAAGCAAAGAGATACTTTCTGTTTGCAAGACCCTCGACTGTGAAGGATTTGTAAATCTGTTCAGTGGTACGTTTGGTTGCCTGTCATGGGAATACATTGTAACGCCCTTTCAATCAAGGCTTACTTTGCATTCAAGTTCGTTTTGTTGCTGAGTATGCCTTATGGAATAGTGGAAAAAGTGAGTATTGAATCAGATATATGCATATTTTAATATCTACATAGCCCCACCTGCTGTATTATAACTGGGTATACTCCATATAATAATTCCTGAAATCACATTGCCCATTGTGTCAATAGAATGCATCTCACACACACTGTTTCATTTTCCTGCAGGTGAATGGGACTCTGGTGACTCATTCAAATCACGTGGAGGTGGTGAAGTTAATCAAATGTAGGTGAATGTTATTGTTTTAATTGTTTTCTGAAACCCTGAAGCAAGGATCAGCACACGTTTCCTATAATAGACCAGACAGTATTTTAGGCTTTGTGGGCCCCGTGGTTTACTACTTGACTCTGTCGTTGTAGCAGAAAAACAACCATGGACAGTATGTAAATGAATGAACTTGGCTGTGTTTCAATAAAACTTTATTTGCCAAAACAGTCTGTGGGCTAGGTTAAGTCCCTTGGCTAGAGTTTGATGACTCCTGCATTAAAGGAAAGTCTGAGGTGAAAATTCGTAACTAAATAATTGCATTATATGTGGTTGATTATAATATCCTTGTCATCTTGGTAACATTGAAAGCATATATTTGAAAGAAATGTCTAAGCCACCTGAGAGGGAGGAGATTGAGAAACTGGACACAGTGGCCAAATGAACTGGAAAACCTTTAAAAAATTCCCCCGAAGCATAGCACTTGTGACCATTAAGTATAAAAAGAAAAATAGTTTTCAGAACCTCAAACATTGTGAAATAACTTACAGTGAGTTCCATGGTAGGCTTAAATTGCAAACAAGTTGTGAAATACATTTAAAAGTTCTATTGAAAAGTCGAAGAGAAAGATTTTTGTCAAAGGTCAGTTACCTAAAGAAGTCATTTATTTGGAAAGTCTCATTTCTTCTTGATATAAGTGTTGCTGTTTCTGTTTGCATGGAAATTTTTGCCATCCCTTCAGTTTCAGCCTGGGTGAGTCTTTTGTTCTGAGGTGGGTCTCTTGTAGACAGCATATATTTGGGTCTTGTTTTCTTATCCATTCAGCCACCCTCTCTGTCTTTTGATTTAGAACATTTAATCCATTTACATTTAAGGTTATCGATAGTTATTCTTGCCGTTTTCATTCTTTATGGCCATGTTCCTCTCTCTCTACTTTTTATTACAGCAGTCCCTTTAACATTTCTTGCATTTGCAGGTTTGGTGGTGATAACTTCTTTAGACTTGTTTTTTTTGTCTGGGAAGTTCTTTATTTCACCTTTAATTTTGAATAATTGCCTTGCTAGATAGAGTAGTCTTAGTTTTGATCCTTGCTTTTCATTACTTTAAATACTTCATGCCATTCCCTCTGGCCTGTAGTGTTTCTGTGGAGAGATCAGCTGACAGTCTCAGGGCAGCGGCCTTGCAGCTCACTGACAGTCTCTCTCTTGCTGCCCTTAAGATTGTCCCTTTGGCCTGGTTGACGTGGCTCAGAGGCTGGTTGAGCATTGACCTGGGATCCAGGAGATTGAGGTTTGGTTCCCTGTCGGGGCACATGCCCGGGCTGCGGGCTCGATCCCCAGGGGGGGCGTGCAGGGGGCAGCCGATCCATGACTCTCATCATTGACATTTCTCTCTCTCTTCCTCTCTGTCTCTGAGATCAATAAAGTCATATTTTTTTTCAAAAATTGTCTTTAACGTTTGCCATTGTAATTATGACGTGTCTTGGGGTGAGTCTCTTTGGGTTCATCTTTTTTTTAATCCTCACCCAGGGATGTTTTTTCGTTGCCTCTCAGATAGTGGGGGGGGGCATCGTTTGGGTGCCTCCCGCACTCGCCCTGCCCGGGGCTGGGGTCGAGTCTGCAGCTGAGGGCAGGGTGGAACTGGAGACCCTCAGTAACCACTGAGCCAGACCGGCGAGGGCTCTTTGGGTTCATCTTGACTGGGACTCTCTGTGCTTCCTTCACCAGGTTAGTGAAGTTTTCCGTCATCGTTTCTTTAAACAGGCTGTCTACTCCTTGCTCACTTCTCTCTCTGGTGTCCCTATGATGCGGATGTTGTAATGTTTAATGTTGTCCAAAGTTTCTTTAAACTGTCCTCATGTGTTTTAAGTGTTTTTCTTTTTACTGCTCTGATTGAGCGTTTTTTCTATCTTTTTTCCAAATTGCTTTTTCAATTCTCTGCTTCATCAAGCCTGCTTTTTAATTCTTTCCAGCATATTCTTGATGTCAGATACAGTGTTCTTCATTTCCAGCTGGTTCTTATTCATAGTTTCGATGTCCTTTTTCATGCTAATGTAGTTCCCACTAAGTTTCTTGTAGTTTCCACTGAGTTCTTTTTAGTTCCCATTTAGTTTCTTGTAGTTCTTACTGTTCCTTGGGCATCTTTATAGCCATTACTCTGAACTCGGTGTCTGATAATGTTCTTACCTCAATCTCTTTTAGGTGTTTTTCTGGCTGTCCCTCCTTTCCTTTAATTTGGGGGTTGTTGCTTTGTCTCCTCATTTTATGTGTCTCTTTGTGTTTGTATCTGTCTATCAGATATACCTGCTGGGACTCGCAGTCTTCGTGGGGTGGGCTTTTGTAGTGAATGTCCTGTGGGACCCCATTGTGTGGTCTCCTTGAACTCCTGAGGTGGATGTTCTAGGAGTGACCCTTTGTGGGTTCTTTGGGCTCTCCTTTAGCAATTAGGTCTTGATTGTTGTGCCATTTGTGGGTAGGCTCTTCTCTCAGGATGGCTCACTGTAAAGCTCAGCCACAACCATGCTGTGCAAGGTGTTGTACAGGTGCTGACAGGGGAACACAAAACCAAACCAAACAAACAGCATACAGTAGATCCCGACAACAGCACTGCTGTTGAAACAGCACAAAAGAGAAGAGAATTAGGCAAGAGTAAGGAGAACAAAAGCAGTAAACAAAGAAGAGAGGAAAAGATAGTATCACTAACAATAAGATAAAAAATAAAGAGAAAAGCAGCAGAAAAAAAGATTCTGAAAGAAGGGAGAGCAAAAAATACGAGTAGAGAGTAGGAAAAGAAAAAGGTAAAAAAAGATAAGACAGAAAAGAAGAAAAAACGCTATGCAGTGGTTCAAAGGAGAGAGAGGTGACGCAGAGAGAGAAAGGGGAAGGGAAGGAAAAGGTGAGGAGAGGAAGGAGGCCAGTGCAGGGAATGAGACGAGAGAGGAGAAGCAACATCAGCAACACTGCTGAGGAGTAAAGGAGGAAAGTGCCGTAAGAGAACAGAATCCAGCCTGGTGAGGTTCGTCCAGGCAGGTGCAGTGCGGGGTTTGTGCTCGCCAATGCCAGGAGCTGTCCACACTTGGATCCTGGAGTCCTGGCGTGCCCGTCAGCCTGAGGTGCTGTAGCACCCCTCCTCCTGTCAGCGACTTTGCCCCCCCAGGGTGCCTGGTCTTCCCAAGAGAGTCTTCAGGGTGGAGCCAGGCTGGCGTAGCTCAGGCTAGTGGGCTCCTTACTCAGAGGCTTCACCGTCAGGCACTCCCTGGGGGGACATGAACCTCTGCCTCAAAGCCAGCTCCTCAGCCTCCACCATATCCTGCAGCTGTAGTGCCCCCTCAGCTGGCCTGCTGCAGGTTCAGGTTGGATGCATCCTGCTACCTTTTCTGCAGGAGAAGTTTCCGCTGCCCTGGGCTCAGGGTAATTGAATAAAAGAGACTCTGGTGGACAATGTTGCCTGCCCAGCCCACAGGAGGGGCTAAGCATTTCCTAGTCCCAGACAATAGCCTTTGAGGGTCTTACTATTCGAATGATCTGCTCTGAGCTGTTCTCCCAACCCCCACCAAACTGCATCCACTGGGGGCGTCTAGGGCTTCAGAGAGCCAATCCAAACAGTTTTCTGTTAGTGGTGGTGTTCCCAGCCTGCAGGAGAGGCTTCCACCCCTCCTTCCAGGGCCTGGCTGGCTGAACTTGCGGCACTCGGATCAGCCTCCCCACCATGTACTCACAAAGCCCAACTCTTATTCCACTGTCTCCCCAATATAAGCCTTCCTGGGGGGTGCTGTGGGATGCCATCAAAAAAACTCAGCTCTGCTAGGACCAGGCACCCTTGTGCCACATCTCTAAGCAGGACTCTGATCTCTCTGCACATCTGGTCTCACTCAGTAAAGCTGGGGCCGAGAGTCCCAGCTCCGCTCACACTCCCAGCTCTCCTCAGTGCAGGTTCAGCGTCTCGATTTGCCCTGCCACTGACCCCACAGGCTGGACAGTCCTTGGGCTCCACAGGTGGGGGGAGGGGCTCCAACCCCACACTCGAGTTGGAAGAATCGTCTCTCCCTTCCTCATGCAACACCAGTTTAGTCACTTTCTGGGGCTAGGCACATTGCCTTTCAGGAAAGCAGAGGGCCCCTCAAAGCGCCTGCCGGGTGCAGCCCTCAGGCCCCCCTTATTTCTGGAGCCGCACAGCGGGGCACAGCCTTTCCATCAGTCAGAGCCGGAGGAGAACCTCACCTGCTAGGCTGCCAGCGTCCGGTGTGCTCCTTCTCTAGGAAGGGACGAACCCAGCCTCCCAGGCAGACACTTCCCCAGGATCCCTCTGCCCGATGCTACACAGGCTTTCCTTCCAGTCTCTGCTGCTCCGGGTTTGAGATTCTGGCATGGGCTCGAGTCCCACACCCCCAAGGGGAGGGAGCTTTGCACTATCCCTCGGGCCTCTCATCCCAGCTCCAGGGGGCCCTCCCTTTCCACGACTCTCTTCCGTATACTGGCCTCTACGTTGTTTCTTCAGTTCTCTTTAGACGAATGTGTCCAGTCAGCTACACTGCTCTTGTTTTCCAAGCTGACCATACGTTGTTTTAGTTGTAAATCAGTCTGTGGCTGGGAGGAAGGGCAGCAGCCTCCTGCTAGTACCCAGCCATCTTGCCCCGCTCTGTGTTCTCCAGGTTTTTAAAATTAAAACTCACTAATTTACTGAGGGTTTTTTCATGTTTTTGTGGGATATTTTTTGTCAGTTTTACTTTGTAAATTAATTTTAAAATTGCATCATTATGTTCCATAAAATTAGTTAAATTCTGCCTAATTAATATCATCTTAAAATATGACTTTTAAATTTGCATTTAAGAAAGTAATTAAACATAGTTATTAGTAGGTGGTTAATATTAATTCACTCTTTTCTAATTAAAAAATTGGGGGCTATACATTTTATTTGCTTTTAAGTAATAGTAGTAGTAACTTGCTATCTGAAAATGACACTGTTCTTTTAGATTCTTATAGGATTTATAAAAAAGACAAATTGGGTTCTTTTTATGTAGATAAGTGGTTAGCAGATGATGGCGCTTTCTCACATGACTGGATGTTTTTAGAATTGTCACAGACTGAGTAGTGAAATGCTGTAAAAGCTTTTTTACAATGTTATTTTCGCTTCCCTTTCTTTTATCTCCCCACCCCAAGCTGGTTCCTATGTAGCCCTCACTGTTCAGGGACGCCCACCTGGGATGCCCCAGATTCCACTTGCTGATTCTGAAGTAGAGCCGTCAGCCACCGGACGTCTGTCGCCCATCACGACATCCCCTCACTCACCGGGAGCATCGGGGAATATGGAGAGAATCACCAGTCCTGTGCTCATGGGGGTAAGAGTGGGAACACTTCTTTGTAAATGCTCAGTTGCGTAATTCCTCCGCTATATGTTCAGAATTTTGAAGTATTGAACTGATAAACAAATTTAAGTTCAAGATTCTAAAAAATAACTTTATAATATTCACGTAATGCAGTTGACCCTTGAATAACACGGATGTTTTCAGTGACTACACACAGCAGTGTAAATGGACTTTCTCTTCCTATGTATTTCTTAATAGCACTTTCTTCCCTCTAGCTTACTTTACTGTGAGAATTCAGCATTTAATACAGGTAACATACCTGTTAAAATAGGTGTTAATCGGCTGTTTATGTTATTGGAAAGGCTTCCAGTCAGTAATAGGATATTATTAGTTAAGTTTTGGGGGAGTGAAAGTCACATGCAGATTTTCGACTGCACAGGGGGTTGGCACTCCTAACCCCACATTATTCAAAGGTCAACTGTAATTTGGGATGATTACTGAGTATGGGGATAGGAGATTTAATTCAACAAATATTAAACACCTTCTATACACAAAACAGTTTGCCACTCACAAAAATATTTAAGATATCCTTTGTTCAAGGTCTTTATTATCTTAGAATATATACTTTAAAAGGACACAGGGTTTTTTTGTTTACTTGTTTGTTTGCTTGTTTGTTTGTTTTGTGTATTGTTGAGTCCCTAGGGCCTGAAAAAAAATACCTAGTGCTTGGCATATAGTAGGTGCTTAATAAACCTTTGTTTGAGATTGAATCCAGAATATTCAAGTAATTACAAAGGCAGAATGTGACATTAGGGAAAAAATATTAAGTTCTATAAGAATTCAGAGGAGGGAAAAGTACATCCAGTTGTGATAAGGAAGTGCTTGTGGAAAGCTATTTTTTAATTGCGCCTTGAAAACAGGTACCATGTAAGTGGTGGGAATGGAAATGACGGCAACCCAGGTAGAGGAAGGAGAGGTAAAGTCAAGGAAGCACCAAGTGTTTTGGGAAGTAGCTAAGACTCTTCTTCGTCTGGTGCTTGTTAAAGAATTTATGTAGTGGGAGAGGAGCTTGAAAAAAGCAAGGCTATTTCTTTTAAAAAATCACACCTGTCCAGCCCGTCGTTGCTCAGCGGTTGAGCATCGACCTAGGATCTAGGAGATCGGGGTTCGATTCCCGGTCAGGGCACAGGCCCGGGTTGCGGGCTCCATCCCCAGTGGGGGGTGTGCAGAAGGCAGCTGATCAGTGACTCTCTCATCATTGATGTTTCTGTCTCTCTCCCTTTCCTTTTCTCTCTTTGAAATCAATAAAGATAAATAAATAAATAAATAAATAATAAATAAATAAATAAATAAATAAATCCACAACTCCCAGGCTACTTTACATGTAACTAGATAGTCAGTGAGACCCATTAAAATTTCTTTTGAGCAACAGAGTAATGTGATTATAACAAGATTTTAGGAAGACTAATTTGATTAAATAAAGGGTTATGGAACAAGGAGAGATGGCATGTGGTGAGCTAGGGAGCTGCCTTAATATTTCAGGTGGGAAGTACTAGGATGTGAGCCATGCATGGGGACTGGTAGTAAAGATCTAAGGAAGGGAAAGTAGAAGTATTATTCTTATACTTAAGCCAACTTCATTTTCCCAGCTAATATCAGTATTTAATGTTTTCTTGAACCTAGTTTAGTAAAAGTGAAAAGGGCTGAAATTTCCCTGTAATCTTTTATCTTTAGTGTCATGTCTAAAAGTTTGTCCTTATAAGTGCTGGAAATAAAGAAAATCTTAACAGATATTGAAAATTAGAGCTGGGGCATAACATTATACGTCTTGTTTTCGCTATTTATTTTAGCTTCGCTTTCCCTGTATCAGTTCTTTTTTGTTTGTTGGTTTTTTATCTTTTCTAGGAGGAAAACAATGTGGTTCATAACCAGAAAGTAGAAATTCTGAGGAAAATGTTACAGAAAGAACAGGAACGGCTACAGGTACTGAATTAGGAAAGGGCTATTTACAGGCCAGTCAGATGTGAGTGGGTATTTCTCATGATCAGTGCCATTGCTGTTTAAGAATAGTCTTCCTATATTTTCTTGACATAACTAACCAATTACCAAAATGTTTTTATAACTTTTCAGTTACTGCAGGAAGATTACAACCGAACCCCTGCCCAAAGATTGCTAAAAGAGATCCAAGAGGCCAAGAAACACATTCCTCAGCTGCAAGAGCAGTTATCCAAAGCCACGGGCTCTGCTCAGGTAGCATCACTGTTAAAAACCCGACCCAGCTTTTTGCTGGAGCATAGTCTTCTGTGAGTGGGTCAGAGAATGTTGCAGTTGCCTTTTGTAATAGTTACTTTCTAACAGGAGGTCCTTCGTAGGACTTACAGAAATAATGATTATTTAAAAGAAATGTGGACTTTGATTATTGCCTTGTTCATAATTTAATGTTTCTTTTTTCCACAGTAATTTTAAAAAGAATGCTTTGGCTTTGATGTCACAAATTACTAAAATATATTTAGATACATATATTTATATTTTTGAGGTTCCTCCTATAATTATGTTTTTAAGTATGGATATAAGATTTTACAAATTGACAGGTATTGTGCTAAGTACTTGGACAAGCATTTATTTTTCTTAGTCTGCACAACAGCCCTCTGAGATTAGATACTCTGTTCTTTCCCCCCATTTTACAGATACACTTAAAGAAACTCAGACAGACTAAATAATTTGCTGAGATCATGTAGCTCAGAAGCAATGGAACTGGAATTTAAGCCCAATCTGATGAATTCAAAGCCCATTCACATTCTTAATGACTATATTTTCATTGTAGTTTTAAAATAGATTTCAACAGAATTTGCTACATAGGTATAAGTATGGAGGTGATGGTGTCATTAGAAAAAAATAGCTCAGTATTTATATCTCAACCAGATTTATAGTCTGTAATAGTCAGATTTGGGATATGAAAAAAGCTCCTTTTACTTCATTTTAAAGCAAAATAAATTGCCTGTACCATTTAAAACGAGTAGAAACCGTGGATTTGCTCCTCCTCGGTTAGGTCTGTCGGTGAGCAGATTCATGGCACTGAAGGAACTTGAGATCATCTAGCCCAATTAAAATGTTTGTGAAAACTAGGGCCTAAACTGGTTTTGTGACCTGTACAAGGTCACAGTTACAAGGTGTCCTGCGTTGCTAGTTTGGTCTACTTTCTGTTATACGTTACTTATTTTTTCATCACTTTCAGTCCCATTAAATAGATGAAGTTTTGAGAATTATGCTTCAGTAATGTTGACAGTTTTAAGTTGTCATTACTGAGCAAAGGCAACATTCTTACCCATTTCAAATAGTAAAAATGTGGTTGCTGGTCTAAAAGCTTATAATCATGTTATAGTATTTGTGATTTACTGAAGTTCTAAAGTGTTAAAAGGCAGTGGACCAGATGTTATAGTGTAATAGTCTTTACCAATGGGCAGGAAATAGAAGTAATATAATTCAACAAACTGTTTTATCTTTATGTTCTATGTGGAAGTTCAGACTTTCCCCTCTTACTAAACTGTCTTTTGTCATTGCCATTTTACAACCACAGAATTAGTAGTTATTTATGTTTTTAACTTTTAGATCTTTAAGCATCCTTGATCACATCAAACTGGCCAAATTTTAGGAGTCTTCTTTAGATTTGCAGCACAGCTCTGTCTGTTTATGCAGTCCCTAATGAAAGTTTAATGTGTTTGTGTGTGTCTAACCTGTTTCAGGATGGAACCGTAATTATACCCTCCAAGCCTGGAGGTGATACGCCAGCAGTCAGTGAGGTCGAAGCAGACCCTGGGGATGGACTGGGCCGAGTTGACTGTAGCAGTGGAGATGCTTCATGGCCCAGTAGTGACCATGCGGATGTAAGTGTTCCACATCTTTATCTTCTGTTCTTCTTAAAGCCTCTCTTTAGTTTCAAGTTACATGAGTAGAGTTGTGTTCTCTTACTGCTTATAACCTTTTGTCATTGCCATCTTTAATGTAGCAGAAATTCTGAACACTGTGTATGAGCTTTTAATTCCAGAGTTCACGTTTTCCCTTCAACACCCATTGCCAAATGTCTCTTTACAGGAGATGGAATTTCCCAGAAGGCATCTTATTTGAGGGTAGAAAAGTTAATAATGCTAGTGCTTTCTTACTGAATGGAGAGGCCCGTTGTTGATATCTTTAAGAACATGTTAATATTCCATTTGTGGTCAGAGTGACTCAGTCTTGAAATATGGGCACTTTGCATTAAGGAAAGGAAGAGACGTCTTTCTGTTAGACAGGCTTCAATTAGAGCCCATGTTTAGTGACACTTTCTTCATAACCCAGAAATCGCCAGATGGGACATAGATATTTGTTAAAAGATAACATATTTTAAGTTGAATTTACTGTGGCTTCATAGTCATATGAATACTTAAAGCTAAGTCCACTGTCACTCAGCATAGCTTTGTAAGTAGCATGCAGTGATAGGAACAAGGACTTACAAGTAGATTGCCCTCTTTAAAAGTAACGAGGAAAGTAGTCTAAACCAGTGTTTTTAAAAATGTCATTCATGAAATCACTTTGGTTGGAACCAGCATATTAAAAAAAAGAATAGGAAATAAGAGTGCTTTACATGTAGAAGTGGTGTTACTTCTTGTGACTCTTGTATATATATGTATATATGTGTGTGGGTGTGTATATATATGTATACACACGTACAGAGACACACCCACATACTATATTTAACAATGTAAAATTTCTGCCTATAGTTTATCTTAGAAACAGTCTTGAGTCCAGAGCTTTAACTTGTTCTAGCAGTATTGGTTTTGGGAATTCTCATATTCGTTTTTATATTTTAGTGCTACTTCCTTCTGTTTTCATGGCTTGGTTCTACCATTAGATGGCAAGTTTCTGAGGGCACAGGGCCTGTCCTATTACCTTTATGTTTCCAAAGCCTGGCAGATTGTAGGAATTTAGAACAAGTGATAAGAAAGAAAAATTTGAATTCTATTTTGTGTTTAGACGAGTGTTACAATAAAATCTGTGGCATAGATACATACCTTTATAAGAAAGAGAGAATTAGCAAATGTAGAAACAGGCATTCCAATGAATTAAGACTGTTTGACATGTAATTAGTGTTTTTAAGTATTTGAATGAACAGCAGAGTGAATGATTAGAGAGTTTGGGTTTTGTCTTACATGCAAAAGACAGACACAGTCACAAACATGTCAGTGTGGAAGATGAACTGCAGTAGAGACAGGGAGATCTGTGAGAGAGGAAGACTGCTGCCCTGGCCGGGCCGCTCAGTAGTGGAGTGTCATGCTACACACCAAAAGATTGCAGGCACATCTGTGGTCAGGTGTGTACAGGAGGCAGCCGATCGATGTTTCTAACATTGATGTTTCTCTCTCCCCTCCCCCCATATATAGATACCTATTGAAGATATATATATAATTATTATTTTCTTAGTCTACCTCCCTTCCTTTCTCTCTAAAAATCAATAAACATATCCTCGGGTGATGATGAGTGCTTGGCTTAGTAAGAAATTAACAAATGTGTGTTGAATGGCTAAAAAATGGTTATCATTTATTGAATACCTGTGTTGTGTAAGCAGTTGTACCTAATACTTTACACACTCTTTTTAGCTCTCATAATAATCTTCAAGAAACAATATTAGCATTTTATAGATGAAATTGAGACCAAATAAATAAATGGATTATGTAGAAATCCAGGTGAGAGATGATATATTGTAGACTAGGATATTTACTGAACACATAACTAACTAGCTTAACTTCTACATGTGTGTTTTTGAAGCTAAGATGTGCTGCTTTTTTTAGCTTATGGGTTTTCATGTTTGTTTCAGTGGTACTATATTAAGATTGTAGGAACCAGTCAGTGTTTTTATCTTTTAAATCAATGCTTTTAATTTTTGCCTCTTTCTGCTCATTTTTGCAGAGTAACCTCCTTGTGGTGTTTGTGATACCATTCTCATTGCAAAATCCCCTGCCTTTGTCCACCTCAGAGGTGACTTTAAAGAATACTCACATACCCAGTTCTCACAAAGAATCATCTAAAATTCAGAGCATGTGACTGTCTGATTTTCAATTTGTAATTGAGTTAAAAAATATCTTATGAGAAGTTTTAAACCTATTGAAAAGTAGAGACTAGCATAATGGTCCCCTTCATGTACCTAATTACCCAGCCTCAGCAGTCATCAACAGGTGCTCAAACCTCCCATTCTTCACTCTCCACATATTGCTTTTTTTTTTTTTTAACATATCTTTATTGACTTCAGAGAGAGGAAGGGTGAGGGGGAGAGAGAGAGAAACATAAGTGATGACAGAGTCATCATTGATCGGCTGCCTCCTGCACGCCCCCAACTGGAGATGGGGCCTGTAACCTGGACATGTGCCCTGACCGGGAATCGAACTGCAATCTCCTGGATCCTATGGCTCAACTGCTGAGCCACACCTGGCCGGGCCAAATATTACATTGTTTTAAAGTAAAATACAAGACATTAGTTCATTAATATGCATCTTTAAGAGAAAAGAAGACTTAAAAATTTAGCCAGGAGAAAGGCAATATGGCCGCAGAGTAGCTGCAGGCTGCGTGCCCTTGCTCCCAGGTAGGGACCAGATTTACAGCTAAAATACTATGCAGTCAACTTGAAAAACCAAGTGAAATGTAGCTGATTGGACAAGAAGCCATGTAGAAACTGGTAAAAGGAGAGGAGTCATGGAAAGGGGTGCCAGCAGCTGACAGGACCAAGGGATATTGACTGCAGAACTCCCTCCCCCTGGGAATGTGCGGTCTCAACCCCGCTCAGGGATCCCAAACCCCGAGCAGCAGAGATGGCAAGAAGAGCACGTGTGGCATCAGGCAGAGGGAACCAGGGGAATTCTGTCTGCCTCGGAGATGGAGACCTCAGCTTCCCAGTGAAGGAGTACTCCTATAATTAGCAGTCCCAGTCTGAGAAGTTTGCTTGGGCTCTTGACTACTGGAAAGGCTCCGCTGCTGTGTTTGGGTCCAGTGGAGGGGCCTGCGTGCTATGTCCAGCAGTGACTTTGTGGGGCCCTTTTCTTTCTTAAAAGGCATTGTGCCAGCCCGACCGGGTGTGGCTCAGCAGTTGAGCATTGACCTAGGATCCAGGAAATCGAGGTCAGGGCACATGCCCGGGTTGCAGGCTCGATCCCCAGTGGAGGGCGTGCAGGAGGGAGCCGATCAATGACTCACCACTGATGTTTCTATCTCTCTCTGTCCCTCTCCCTTCCTCTCTCTGAAATCAATAAAGATATATTAAAAAATAAAAATTAAAAAAGGCGTTGTGCAGATCCCCAGTTAGTGACTAAACTGTTTGGCTTAGGGAAAGGGGAAAGGATTCTCCCACCTCAAGTGTGGGGTTGGAACCCTTTCCCTGATCTGTGGACCCTCGACTGCTCCATCCTGCTGGGTTGACAGCACGGGGGAGCAGAGCAGGTTGGGGATTTTTAGCCCATGCTGCAGAGTTCAGAGCACAAGTGGAGCTCTCCTGAGATCAGCTGCACAGAGAGATTAGAGTTCTGTGGGGAGCTGATTTTATAACCCCTCCTGCTTGGACTGGCGGTATGAGGGCACTGGTTCTGCACAGAGCTGGGATTTTTGGACTGTATCCCCCAGGGGTCTTCTATTGGGGAGACAGGAGCTAGTGCTGGACTCAGTGACTGCATTGTGGGGATGCTGACCTGAACTCCCTGTGAGTTTGGCCAGGCAGCCCCAGGAAGGAGAGGTTGAATTCATCTCCACCACCTGCAGGCTGTGGACACCCCCTTCCCCCCCCCCCCCAAACAGGAGACTGGTTCAGCTCTATGAAGTTCCAGATTTCCCTGCTGGGCACAGTTCTGTGCAGGACAATTCAAGTGTGAGACCCTCAGAGGCTATTTTCTGGGACTGGAGGAAGTGCTTAGCCCTCTCCTGTGGGCTGGGCCAACAACATCTTCAACCAAAGACTCTTGATCAATGCTCCCCAGCCCAGAGTAGCTGAAACTGCACCTGCAAAGGAGTGCAGGCTGTACCCAACCTGAATCTGCAGCAAGCCCACTTGGGGGGAACTAGAGTTGGAATCTCTGGTAAAGACTGAGGAGTTTGGCTTTGAAGCAGAGACTGATTTTCCCTCATTGAATGCCTGACCCTGTAATCTACAAGCAGAGGACCCATTGGTGTGAGCTAGGTTAGCCTGTGTCCACCCTACAGACTGTCCTCCGAAGGCTCTGGAGGAAGACCAGGAAACCTCATGGGGAAGGCAGAATAGGTGACATGTGAAGACAGACTTCAGGGAGCCTTGGTCCAACCACAGATCTGCCCTCGACTCTAAGCTAAAAGAAGCTAACCCATTTACATAGAATGCCCCCTCCCGTGAAGACATAGGTCAAGTAGATGCAGACACAAACAGTGAACAGAGTGGTAACTACACGCAGGTAGCCCAAGGCCAGTTACAAATGTGTGACAGTGACCTGATCTGAAACCCACCCAAAAGGCCCAGAACCTGCATGACCAGTGGTGGGCCTCAGACCATACCAGAGCTCAACCCAACTATACACACAATTGACACACCCAAAGGTGGATCCTGGCAGGCTCCAGACCCAGCTGGAAACAACCTTGCTTTGTGGGGAGCCCCTGCACAGTGTCTAATACATGGTGATAAAGGTTCACCTCTATAGCCACCTAGTCTGAAGGCTTAACGATTGTGCCACTGAGCCCATCAAGACACCTCAAGACTGCGCCTGCATAGCAGTTTGTACGCCATGGTCAGGACTGAGCCTCAGAGTCAGCCAACCTGAGAGTCGATCCCAACCACAAAAGGGCCATCAGCAATTAAGACCCAGTTACAACAGCAGGGTCCAAACAACCCACACAAGAGACATTCCTAGAGGATCCAGCTCAAGAGATCAAAGAGGCTCACCGCTAGGAGCCACAGGACACCTACTACAGAGGGCCACCCACCAAGGCTGGGAGTCATAGCAGGGCTATCTAAGACAGAAGTAAACATAAAGTGACAGCCAACATGAGGAGACAAAGAAACAGTCCCCAAATTAAAGAACAAGAGGAAACTTCAGTAAAAGAGCTAAATGAAATGGAGGCAAGTAATCTATCAGATAGAGAGTTCAAGGTAATGGACATAAGGATGCCCAAGGACCTGAGGGCAGCAGCAGGAACAAGAACAGAGACCGTGAGGAAAAGTTGGCTGGAAGGGAAGAGCGCTGTGTCTGAAGCGCAGAAACACCGAGAGCAGGAGCCAGCAGGCTGGGTGGGGCAGAGGGTTGAATCAATGGATCGCAAGACAAACTAGGAAAAAAGTTACGCAATCAACAGAAAAATGACAGAATAATTAAAAAGGATAGTTTAAGGGACCTTTGGGGCAACAAGAAACATAACAACATTCACTTCTTAGGGCTACCAAGAGGAGAAGAAAGTGAGCAAGGGATAGAGAACCTGTTTGAAGAATTAATAACAAAACTTTCCTACCCTGTTGAAGGAAAATGTCGCACAAGTCAGGAAGCACAGAGTCCTAATCAATATGAATCAAAATAGACCCATACCGTAACACCATCATAATTAAAATGGCCAAGAGTAAAGTCAAAGAGAGGATCTTAAAGGCAGCAAGAGAGAAACAGTTACCTAGAAGGGAGTTCCCATAGGCTATTAGATGATCTCTCACCAGAAACACTTTAGAACAGAAGAGATGGGCATGATGTATTCAAAGAAATGAAAAGCAAGGACCTATGAGCAAGACTGCTCTATTCAGAAAGGATGTCGTTTAAAACGGAAAGTGAAGAAAAGAGCTTCCAATACAAAAGAAAAGTAAAAGAGTTCATCACCACCAAGCCAGCACTGCATGAATGCTAAAGGGACTGTGTGGAGTAGAGGGGGCGGGGGAATAGGCATTAAAGAAAATGCAATCAATAAGTACCTATCAAGAGAAACTTTAAATATAAGTGTATCAAATGCTCCAATAAAAGACATAGGATAGCGAGTGGACAAGAAAACACGGTCCCCCGGGCCGGGCGTGGCTCTGTGGTTGAGCATCGACTTAGGATCCAGGCGATCGGGGTTTGATTCCTGGTCAGGGCACATGCCTGGGTTGTGGGCTCAGTCCCCAGTCGGGGGCGTGTAGGAGGCAGCCGGTCAATGACTCTCTCATCATTGATGTTTCTCTTTCTCTCCTTCTTCCTTTCTCTGAAATCAATAAAGACATATTTTTAAAAAGAAAAGAAAAAAAACACACAGTCCATATATATGCTGCCTGCAAAAGACCCACCTCAAAACAAAAGATACACACAGGCTGAAAGTGAAGGGATGGGGGAAAATATTCCATGCAAATGGAAACAAATGAACAAAAAAAGCTGGAGTAGCAATACTTATATCTGACAAAATAGACTTCAAAATTAGGCCATAAAAGAGATGAAGAAGGTCACTACATAGTAATGAAGGGATTGATCCAACAGGAGGATACATATATGCACCCAATACAGGAGCACCTAATTATATTTAAAAACTTTTGGTGGATTTTAAGGGAGAGATTAACAGCAATACAGGAGTAGTAGGGGACTTGAACACCCAAATGTCATCTGTTGGTAGATCTTCCAGACAAAACATTAACAAAGAAACAGTGACTCTAAGTGACACACTAGATCAGATGGATTTAATGGATATTTACAGGACATTTCATCCCAAAGCAGCAGAATATACATTCTCAAGTGCACATGGGTCGTTCTCAAAGATGGACCACATGTTAGGGCACAAAACAGGTCTCAACAAGTTTAAGAAGAATGAAATCGTATCGAGCATCTTCTCAGATCACAATGGCATGAAACGGAATCAACCACAATAAAGAAGGAAACACATTCAAACACGTGATGGCTCAACAGCATGTTCCTAAAGGACAAACAGGCTGCCAGGGAGATCAAGGAAGAAATAAAACATGACCTGGCAACAAACGAAAATTAGTACACAACCCAAAATCTATGGGACATGGTGAAAGAAGTATTGAAAGGGAAGTTCCTGTCATTACAAGCCTACCTCAAGAAGCAAGAAAAATCTCTAGTAAATAATCTAACCCTGGATCTAAAAAATAGGAAAAGAAAAGTAGCAGGAAAAGCTGAGAGTAAGTAGAAGGATGGAAATGGTAAAAATCACAGCACAAAGAAATGACATAGAAAATAAAAAAACAATATAAAAGGTCACTGAATCCAAAAGCTGATACTTTGAAAGGATAAACAAGATTGATAAACCTTTAGCCAGACTCATCAAAAAACAGAGAGAGGACCCAAATAAATAAATAAATTAGAAATGAAAGAGGAGACGTAACAACTGACATCACAGAAATACAAATGATTGTAAGAAAATATTTTGAACAACTATGCCAACAGAATAGACAACCTGTTCAAAATGGGCGAATTCCTAGAAACATACAGTCTTCTAAAAATCAGGAAGAATCAGAAAATATAATAAATGGATTAAAAACTAATGTAATTGAAGCAGTAACCAAAAAACTCCCAGCAAAAATGTTGGTCCAGATGGCTTCACGGGGGAGTTTTACCAAACATTCAAAAAAGAACGAACACCTATCCTCCTCAAACTATTCCAAACAATTCAAGAGGAAAGAGGACTTCCAGGCTCTTTTTACAAGGCCAACATTATTCTAATTCCAAAACCCTATAAAGACACTACAAAGAAAATTATAGGTCAAAATCCCTCATGAACATAGATGCTAAAATCCTCAAAAAAATATTAGCAAATCAGACCCAGCAATACATTAAAAAGATCATATACCGTTACCAAGTGGCATTTATTCCATGGATGCTAGTTTGGTACAGTATTTGCAAATGAATGAACGTGATA
The DNA here is from genome assembly GCF_964146895.1 of Miniopterus schreibersii. Lineage (NCBI taxonomy): Eukaryota > Metazoa > Chordata > Mammalia > Chiroptera > Miniopteridae > Miniopterus > Miniopterus schreibersii. The sequence goes on along the minus strand of NC_138112.1, from coordinate 1,324,493 downwards.
GATCACATAAACAAACTGAAAGACAAAAATCGCATGGTCATATCAATAGATGTAGAAAAAGCATTTGACAGAATCCAGCACCCATTCATGATAAAAACTCTCAGCAAAGTGGGAATAGAGGGATCATACCTCAGTGTAATAAAGGCCATATATGACAAAGCCAACATCATACTCAATGGGCAAAAACTAGAAGCATTTCCTTTAAGATCAGGAACAAGACAGGGGTGTCCACTTTAACCACTGTTATTCAACATAGTACCAGAAGTTGTACCATAGCTATCAGCAAAGAGGAAGAAGAAATAAACAGCATCCAAATTGGAAAGGAGTAAGTAAAACTGCCATTATTAACATGATACTGTATATAGAGAATTCAAAAGACTCAACCAAAAACTACTAGATTTAATAAATCCAAAGTGTTGCTGGATATAAAGTCAACATCCAAAAATCAGTGGGATTTTTATATACCAAAGATGAATGATCAGAAATGGATGCTAAGAAAACAACCCCATTTACTATTGCAATAAAAAAAATAATAACATACTTAGGAATAAATTTGACCAAGGGGTTAAAAAACCTGTACTCAGAGAACTATATGACACTGAAGTAAGAAATAGAGGAAGATACAAGCAAGTGGAAGCATATACCATGTTCATGGACTGGGAGAATTAGCATCATTAAAATGTCCATACCTCCCAAAGCAATCTATAGATTCAACACAATTCCTCTTCAGATACCAATGACATATTTCACAGATCTAGAAAGAAATTTCCAAAAATTCATATGGACCCAAAAAAGACCCTGTATAGCCTCACTAATCTTGAGAAAGAAGAACAAAGTTTGAGGGATCACAGCACTGGATATTAAACTATACTACAAGGCCATAGAAATTAGAACAGCCTGGTTTCCACATAAGAACAGGCATATAGGCCAATGGAACACAACAGAAAGCCCAGAAGCCAACCTACACTTTTATAGTCAATATTTGAGAAAGTAGGCAAGAACATATATTGGAGTAAAGACGATCTCTTCAATAAATGGTGTTGGGAAAATTGGTCAGATGCGTGCAAAAAAAGGGAAACCAAACCACCAACTTTCACCACACACAGGAATAAACTTGAAATGGATAAAAGACTTAAATGTAAGTCACAAAACCATAAAAATCTTAGAAGAAAACATAGGCAATAAAATTTCAGACATCTTTCTTAGCAACATATTTGCCAATAGGATTCTGAAGGCAAGGGAAACCCAGGAAAAATAAACAAATGGGACTGCATCAAGCTAAAAAGATTCTGCACAGCAAAGAAACCATCAACTAAGTGAAAAAAGAACCCACTGTGTGGGAGAACATATTTGCCAACGATGCATCTGATAAAGGGTTAATATCCAAAATATATAAAGAACTCATACAACTCAACACCAGGAATACAGTCAATTCAGTTAAAAAATGGGCAAAGGGCCTGAATAGACACTTCTCCAAAGAAGACATACAGACGGCCAAGAGACATGTGAGAAAAAGCTCATGTTGCTAATCGTCAGAGATGCAAATTAAAACCACAGTGAGGTGTCACTTCACACCTGTCAGAATGGCTACTATCAATATATCAACAAACAACATGTGCTGGTGAGGCTGTGGAGAAAAGGGAGCCCTAGTACACTGCTAGTGGGAATGCAGACTGGTACAACCACTACAGAAAACAGTGTGGAGTTTCCTCAAAAAATTAAAAATGGAGTTGCCTTTTGACCCAGTGATCCCACTTCTGGGAATATATCCTAAGAATCCTGAAACACTAATCAGATAGAATATATGCACCCCTGTGTCTGAGAGTTCATTATTAGTGTATAAAAATGCCATGGATTTCTGGTTGTTGATTTTGTATCCTGCTACTTTGCTGAATTCATTTATTAAATCTAGTAGGTTTTTTGGTGGAGCCTTTAGGGTTGTGTATGTACATAACTTCCTCCTTTCCAGTTTGGGTGCCTTTTATTTTTTCTTCTTGGCTGATTGCTGTGGCTAGAACTTCAGTACTATGTTGAATGAGTGGTGGGTGGACATCCCTGTTTTGTTCCTGTTCTCAGGAGAAATGGTTTTAATTTTTGCCCATTAAGTATGATGTTGGCTGTAGGTTTGTCATATGTGGCCTTTATTATGTTGAGGTATGATCCCTCTATTCCCACTTGGCTGAGAGTTTCTATCAAAAATGGGCGTTGGATTTTGTCCAATGCTTTTTCTGTGTCTATTGATACAATCATGTGATTTTTGTCTTTCACTTTGTTTATGTGATGAATCACATTTATTGATTTGCAAATATTTTCCAACCTTGCATCCCTGGAATAAGTCCCACTTGGTGATAGTGTATGATCTTTTTAATATATTGCTGGACCCGATTTACTAACATTTTCTTGAGGATTTTAGCATCTATGTTCATCCGGGGTTTGGGCCTGTAATTCTCTTTCTTTGTAGTGTCTTTTTCTGATTTTGGAATTAGGATAATGCTGGTGTCTTAAAAGGGCTTGAAAGTGTTCCTTCCTCCTGGGTTTTTTGGAATAGTTTGAGGAGTGTAGGTGTTAGTTCTTTGAATGTTTGGTAAAACTCCCCTGTGAAGCCATCCATCCGGGGCATTTGTGTGTCTGGAGCCCTTTGATTATTGTTTCAACTTCATCAGCAGTTACCGGCCTATTTAAATTTTCTGACTCTTCCTCATTGAGTTTTGGAAGGTTGTATGTTCCTAGGAATTTGTCCATTTCATCCAGGTTTCCAGCTTGGTGACATATAGTTAGTTGTTCATAGTATTTTCTTACAATCCTTTGTATTTCTGTTGGGTCAGTTGTTATTTCACCTCTTTCGTCTCTGGTTTTGTTTATTTGGGCCCTCTCCTTGTTTCTTGATGAATTTGGCCAAAGGTTCATCAGTCTTGTTAAAGAACCAGCTCTTGGTTTCATTGATCTTTTGTATTGTTTTTTTAGTCTCTGTGTCATGTATTTATGCTCTGATCTTTATTATTTCTTTCCTTCTACTTACCCTGGGCTTTTCTTGCTGTTCTCTTTCTAAGTCTTTAAATTGTAGGGTTAGATAGTTTACTAAAAAGGTTTCTTGCTTTTTGAGGCAGGCCTGTAATACTATGAACTTCCTTCTCAGGACTGCTTTCATTGTGCCCCATAGATTTTGGGTTGTTGTGTGTTTATTTTCATTTGTTTCCAGGAAGTTTTTTATTTCTTCCTTGATCTCATTGATAACCCATTCATTGTTTAATAACATGCTATTTAGCATCCGTGTGTTTGAATGTTTTTTAGTCTTTTTATTGTGGTTCATATGTAACTTCATGCCATTGTGATCCAAGAAGATGCGTGATATGATTTCAGTCTTCTTGAATTTGTAGAGACTTGTTTTGTGTCCTAACGTGTGGACTATCTTTGAGAATGACCCATGTGCACTTGAGAGGAATGTATATTCTGCAGCTTTGGGGTGAAATGTTCTGTAAATCCATCTGTTAAATCCATCTGTTAAATCCATCTGATGTAGTGTGTCATTTAGGGTCACTGATTCCTTGTTGGTTTTTTCGTCTGAAACATCTATCCAGTGATGTCAGTGGGGTGTTAAAGTCCCCTAGTATGACTGTATTGCTGTCAATCTCTTCCTTAAAGTCCTCCAGAAGTTGTTTTGGTATATTTAGGTGTTCCTATATTGGGTACCTATATGGTTACAAGCGTTATATCCTCTTGTCTTGATCTCTTTAGTATTATGTAGTGACCTTTCTTTCCTCTTGTTATGGTCTTCATTTTGAAGTCTGTTGTGTCTAATATGAGTGTTGCTACCCCAGGGTGTTTTTTTCGTTACCATTTGCATGGAAATTTTTTTTACATCCCTTCACTGTCATCCTGTGTGAGTCTTTTTTGCTGAGGTGGGTCTCTTGTAGACAGTATATATATGAATCATGTTTTCTTATCCATTCAGCTACCCTGTGTCCTTTGATTGGAACATTTAAGCTGTTTACATTTAAGGTTATTATTGATAGGTCTTTATTTATTGCCATTTTAATTCTTTTTTTTTAATGTATCTTTATTGATTTCAGCAAGAGAAAGGGAGAGGGAGAGAGAGAGATAGAAACTTCAAGGATGAGAGAGTCATTGATCGGCTGCCTCCTGCACAGCCCCCACTGGGGATTGAGCCCGAAACCCAGGCATGTGCTGTGACCGGGAATTGAACCCCAATCGCCTGGATCCTAGGTGGATGCTCAACCACTGAGCCACTCCCTGCCGGGCGCCATTTTAATGGTTTGGTGGTGATAAGCTCCTTTAGCCTTTTTTTGTCTGGGAAGCTCTTTATCACCATCTATTTTAAATGATAGCCTTGCTGGATAAAGTAGTCTTGGTTTCAGATCCTTGCTTTTCTATACTTTGTAAGCTTTGTGCCACTCCCTTCTGGCCTGAAGTGTTGCTGTTGAGAAATCAGCTGACAGTCTAATGGGAGCTCCGTTTGTAAGTAACTCTCTGTCTCTTGCTGCCTTTAAGATTCTCTCTTTGTCTTTAACATTTGCCGTTTTAATTATGGTGTGTCTGGATGTGGGCCTCTTTGGATTCATCTTGCCTGGGATTCTGCTTAAGCTTTTATCTCATGTTTTTACCTTCCCCTAATGGCGAAAATGCCTGCATCCATTATTTCATTAGTTTTTTCAAAATGATAATATTATGGTTTTGTCATTTCTCCTTTACATACTAGATGGAATTACTGTATAAAGGATAGTTTTCCCTTAATGGTCTTTAGATTACCCTAAAATACTGCTTCTGTAGGAAATTCGGGTGCCTGTTTGATCCTCTCCGTCACGCGTCTGTTTTAGAAGCGTGGGTGCCCTGACAACTCCAGAGGCTCCAGCGTGGGGATGCATGTGCAAACTCACTCTTGTGCATGATACTTTGTGTTCATAGACTTTAACATACTGGCTTAGTGTGTTTCGTTCCATCGCAGTCATTATACTTTTTTATGCTTAAATTGTTCTTTTTTTGGCCAGTGGAGCCCCCTCAGATTGTCTTCTGTATTCTTTGATATGACTCCCCAGTAGATTGGGTAGTTTTACCATTTTCTCCACCTCGTGGTATTTTGGTATTTGTACAGATAGCATGTATCTTCCCTGCTGGCAGTCACACACAAGTCTCTTGTGCTTTATTTTCAATTGCTCTGAAGAGTGGCTCCCATTTCTTTGGGGTATTCCCTGTCTCCCAAAATTGTGTTTTGCATAAGGTCATCAAACACACCATGTAAATTTTATAAAAATCCACGTATCTGTTTCACATGAGCTAGTAACAGCAAAATAGAAGCTTAATTTCATTGATATAAATAGTCTACAATGTTTTTTACTTGGGACAGAGAGGATTAGAGGAAGTGGATAGAGATATTTATTTTGATATAATGAGTTTGAGATTTGTAATACATCTAGTTAAAGTTATTTGATAGAAATATGCCCTTAGGCCTGGAGTTGAAGTAAAGCTATTGCGTTGGTTCTATTTTGTGTGTTTTTTGTTAATCATCACCCAAAGGCATTTTTTCCATTGAATTTTAGAGAGAGTAGAAAGGAGGGGGAGGGTATGGGGAAGAGAGAGAGAGAGAAACATCAGTGTGAGAGAGACATATCAATTGGTTTCCTCCCAAATGCACCCCGACCAGGCCAGGATTTAACCTGCAACCCAGGTATGTGCCTTGACTTGGAATCAAACCCGAAACCCCTCGGTGTGTGGTCCAGCGCTCTCACCACTGAGAAACACCATCCAGGGCGGTTCTGTATTGTTTTATCAATATTAAACTAAAAAGCTGAGGGAATAGCTGATTTGCCAAAGTCAGGGAAAAAAATTATCAGAGCAAGGTATTATATGAAAGATATTTAGTACCTTCAGATACATACATGAAAGTCAGAATATTATTTTTTCACATTTTTTTCCTGTCCTTTTGGTGAGCTTGTTGAAATGAACTGAGTATCTTTTTTTTTTCTTTTATATTAGAATCCTAGGAGTGGCCTGAAAGAGAGGACTTATCTCGAGGAAAACCCAGAGAAAAATGAAGTAATTCAGGACACTGTGAGTACGACATCTGATAGATCATAGTGCTTTCCTTGTGCTTAAAGTGACAGGCACACCCTCTGCTTGTATTTATTTGTTTGTTTGTTTGTTTGTTTGTTTGTTTATTTTTGAGAGAATTAGCTTAAGCTTTAAAGGAATTTAATACATTTTTTTGATAATGGAGGGCTACTCCATAGTTAGTATTATTAGGTGGTTTAATTTTTTTTATTGTAGTACAATATCCATAACCAAATTTACCATTTAATTATTTTTAAGTATACAGTTCATTGGCATAGGTTACCTTCACACTGTGCAGCCGTCACAGCATTCATCTCTGGGGCCTTCTCATCTGCCCACAGCTGAGACTCGGTCCTCATTAAACACCAGCCTCTCCTTCCAGCCTCAGGAACCAACATTCCTCCTTCTGTCTCAGTGCCCTTGACTACCCTAGGAACCTCATATAAGTGGCATCATACCATATTTGTCCTCTTGTTGACCAGCCTGCTTCACTTAGCACAGTGTCTTCAAGGTCCATCCATATTGTAGCATGTGTCATAATTTCCGCCCTTTTCAAGCAGAATCCATCGTGTGCGTAGACCACATTTTATTTATCCATTCGTCAGTGAGCACTTGGGATGTTTCTGCCTTTTGGCTGTTGTGAATATGCTACTGTGATCATGGCTGTGCAAATTTCTGTTCAAGTTCTTTCAGTTCTTTTGGGTATATACTCAGAAGTGGAAATGCTGGATCTTGTATATTATTAACTAAATACTTTTAGCATTTTGATTTTAATTTTAATTGAATTGTATAAAGTTTCATAGTAAAAGTCAACGTCATATTGTGATACATTGATTATTAGCTACAAATTTAAAAACCAGAGAAATCAAAATTTGTCTGCTGCTACTATAAACACATTTCTATTATTTCACCTGATTTTTTTCTTAAATTATTACCGCCTTGAGGTTTAAAAATCAAGTAGTAAAAAAGGCAGAATCAAGTTTAGGAGATGCAGATACATAGTGTCAGGATAGCACTTAAAGAGGAAGAACTATAGCTACATATTATTTACTTAATTTATAGCTTGCTGGACTATTTACATAGTTTCAGTTATAATTACATTGCAGTTGACTCCTAAATCATTACAGCCTACTCTTTGCTCAGCTGCAGATCTTCCGTGCTAACTGCTGTCAGGTGTAAGCCAAACTCATTCTTTTCTATTTCTTCCAAAATTTTTATTTTTCTTCATGCTCTCTGGTCTTTGAATTTAGTATTTGTGGTCTTTCAAAATTCCATATTTTTTAAATTATACATTAATGCTTCTACATTGCCTATTTCATGCTACATTTTACTGTGAGAGTTGACAAATGGTCAGTCTATTGCATGGAGTGAGATTGTAATTTATTTTTGTAATTTGGTCATTTTTGTTTCTGTAGCAGTGTTTTATGTGATTACTTTAAATTTTATTTTGCCTTGTGCCTGTGATTTTCAGCCAGGAGTGATTTTGTCCCTGGGGACATTTGGTAAAGTCTGGAAACATTTTTGAGTGTCACTACTGGGAGGCTGTTTCTGGCATCTAGTGGGTATGTAGAGGCCAAGGATGCTGCTAAATACCTCACAATGTCCAGGGCAGCTCCCACAGCAAAGAGGTATCTGGCCCAAAATATGAACAGTGCCAGGGTTGAAAAACCCAGCATTATGTACTTAGGGAAAAGAATTAAAAATGATAAAATAGGGTTTACTGACAGCTTTCAGTATGTGACATTAATATAAATCTTTGTATTAACTTCTCCTAACTTTGTCTTATCATTTCTACTCTCATTTTTCCTTTGTCCTGTTGTCTTCACTCAAAAATCTAACTTTTAAAAATCTTAACAATTTATAGAAACTATTTTTCTTTATAACAAGGTCTAGATATGTATAAAATAATAAGTGAAGACGTCCCATGTTTGGTGAACCACGTCTTTTGGCTTTTGCTTTGGCTTTATTCTTTCTCTGAATTTGACAACCAGATAATTTTTCTGTTTCTTCTCTCTGAATATTACCAGGACACTCAGTCACTTACCATGAGTCCCTCGACCCGTGTAGCACCTCATATTATTGGAGCAGAGGATGATGATTTTGGTACTGAACATGAGCAGGTGATGATATTTTTTCTAAAAAACCCATTAATTTTCTGAGATGTTTGATTTAGTAAAAATGAATACTTTCTGGAGATTGACATATTTTTAAGGATTTGAAGCTCAATCTTAGAACTAAGATTAATTGGTTAATACCATGAGTTAGTGGCTTATTTTATTTTTAATCAATAGAAATGGCTTTCCTTTTAAAACTGATAAGAAGTCAATGAGTACTTCATTTGGGGAGGGGGTGTTATTGTAAAGGTTTTTAAATTTTATTTCAAATTCCAGTTGTTTACTGATAGTATAGAGGAATATCATTGGCTTGATTTTTGCCCTTAGTACTTCTGGGAGCTTTGGAAAATAACTTTTGCAATTTTCTACATAGACAACCATTGTCTATGAATAGAGACAATTTTTTATTTTTTTGTTTCCAATCTTTTTATCTTTTATTTCTTGTCATTATCTTCATTGCACCAATTAAGACTTCCAGCATGAGGTTGAATTGGAGTGGTGAGACAGTGCATCTTTGCTTTATTACTAATCTTAGGAAGAAAGGTTAATCTTTCACCATAAAGTATAATAAAGTTAGCTGTAGGTTTTTCATAGATATTATTTATTATAGGTTAAGGACATTTCCTTCTGTTCCTAGTTCGTTAAGAGTTTTTATCATGAATGGATATTGAATTTTATTGAATGAGTCAGATCATTGTATTAGTCCCTAATATGGTAAATTACATGGATTGATGTTAGCATGTTGAGCCAGCTTTACATTCTGGGGATAAACCCTAATTGGTCATAATGTAATGTCCTTTTTAGGTATGGATTGTGTCTGTGTTTATGGGGGATATTGGTGTGTAGTTTTGGGGTTTTTTGGTAATTTCTTTGTTTTGATAGCTGGATATTGCTGGCTGCTTGGAATGAGTAAGAAGTATCACCTCCTCTTGTGTTTCCTGGAAGAGATTGTGTAGAATTGGTATTGTTTGTTTAGATTAAGTCTCACTTTATTTAAATATGAAAAATTATATGAAAACTGTGATTCTAGTTACCTTAATTTTAACTATTACCGCATTCTGTTTTCAGTGTAGGTTAGGGAATATATACATGCATTGTAGGTGGTGTCTTACTTAAAATCATACAACTCCATTTTCTACCACCATTTCTGTGATCAGCCCAAAAGAAAAGGAACACAGCTATTTCATTATTAGACAAAGAGCCTTCTACCACATTTTTAGAACTGTTGTTAGACAATTTTTTTAATACTGATTTGTAGATATCTCAGCTCCTTTATAATCATCTTCTAAATTTGCATTCTCCCAAGATGGTCTTACTTCCAGCCTATCCCCAAGAAATTATTCATTTCAGAGGGAGAGATTCCATAGTCTGTGTTGCTAATAAATTCTAGTGACGTTTTTTAAACCTTGAATTTTTTAGGGTAGATCAAAGTGAAATTTCAATAGTTAGGTTTAGTTGAACTTACATTATATTTTGCATCTGTGTTGGAGTTATTGATGTATAATTGTTTCTTTTTCTAGATCAATGGGCAGTGCAGCTGCTTCCAGAGCATTGAACTGCTAAAATCTCGCCCTGCTCACTTGGCTGTTTTTGTACACCATGTAGTGTCACAGTTTGACCCTGCAACATTGGTAATACATTTTACGATTTAACAAATTTAGAGTTTTTACATTGATTCATAAACCATAAAACTTTTCATTCCTGCAAAATAAGCAAACAGACTTCTTTCTGTTTTTCTAAACATATAAGGATGTTTAGAAAGATACTTAAAATGTTATTTTTTTAAACACTTGGTTGAATGTTAGTAGCTACATTGTTTATGTTGACTTACCTGTTCCAAACATTCATACGCTGTGGGAATTATACAGATTACATTTTTCAAGATTTCTCACTTTATCGTTTCCTTTTTCTTCTTTACTACAGCTCTGTTATCTCTACTCAGACCTTTATAAACAGACCAATTCCAAGGAGACTCGGCGTGTCTTCCTCGAGTTTCATCAGTTCTTCCTGGATCGATCTGCAGTAAGTTACCAACTTAATATTAAACTCTTTGTTCCAGTACATAGAATTATTGGGCTCCTACTTCCAGTTTTCCCTCCCACGTTTTGTTTTGTTTTTGACATTTTTTATAATTTATGATTTTAGAGAGAGGAAGGGAGAGAGAGATAAACATTGATGTGAGAGAAACATCGATTAGCTGCCTTCTGCACATGCCCTGACCTGGGGTCGAACCCACAACCTGGGTATGTGGTCTGGCCAGAAATTGAACCCGCCACCTTTTGGTGTACAGGACAACATTCCAACCAACTGAGCCACACCAGCCAGGGCTCCCTCCCGTGTTTTTGGACTTTATTGTGCTTTGTAGCATCTGTCACTTATTGATTACTATTGACTGTTTTTTTTTATCATTTCTAGATTAGTTTTAGGCATATAAACCGTCACAGGTGTTGAGGGATGTGTATGTATATTTGGGTTGTACATGTGTGGTCAGGATGAAGGAGTAAGAAGAGAACACAGATGATGCGCGTTTACATGGTAGGGTCCAAAGAGTAACTCTTTTGGCCCCTTGGAAGTTTGTAGGTACAAGTTTCAAAGGTGGTGGAAAAGATCTTATTCACGTAAATGACAGTAAATTGAAATCTTAATACATTTTTAAATTAAGAGTTTTGTTACTAGTTTTGCTATAGTTTAAAGAAGAATTAGCCCTTAATGCTTCCTGGATTGCCATTGTGCATGTCCCTGGTTCTTTCACATTTGCAGTTCTCTATATAACTGTTTCAACCTTCTTTTCCAGTCCTTTCTCAGCTCGTGGCCTGGCTCTTTCTTTGAGAAATTTAAAATAGTGTAAGGAAGTGCACTTCTACAGATACATCATCATGTGCATTGTGTTTCTTTGTACTTACTGAAAGATGCTACTTTAACTGCAGCCCCTTCTCTCCTGCATCACTAGTTTTTTGTTTTCTGTTGAGTCGTTTACGTTCGCATGCAAACGTTGTTAGTTCTCCTATCCTGAAGCAAATAGACACGCACAGAGACATTGTGGCTCCGCTTCTTTCTCCAGCTCCCATTTTCTTTGCATTCCTTTGCAAAGTTGCCTACACTGCTGAACATAATCACCTTCTCACTGAGGCCTGCTCTGACCAGCCTACTTAACACTATCCTTCACTTTATGTTATCACGCCTGTTATTTTTGTCCATAGATCTTACATCTTATTAACTTATTTTGTTTACTTGTGTTCCTGCTCTGCCCAGAATGTAAGCTGCATCAGGGCAGACATTTGTATTCTGTGCGTTCTCGGCTGTTTCCCCAGTATTCATAGATTGGGGTACAGAGTGGTCATTCAGATACTTTTTGAATGAATTAGTTAGGATTCTGATTTTACTGCCATTGTGTAAAATATTATACATTATATTTATTAAGATAATTTGCTTCCGTGAATAAATGACAGTATATTGAAGTGTATTTGAATTTCACTTTTTTTTTTTATGATCACAGACTATTTTTTTATCTTTATTGTTGAAAGTATTACATGTCTCCATTTTCCCCCAGCGACCTCTTCTACCCCACACATTTTTAAAGAGAGCTCCATGCTAAGTTAAAACTTTATATTTTATATTTCATATATTTTATATTTCTAAACTTTATAATTAAAACTTTATAATTTATATTCTATATAAGATTATTAACATTGAAGTGTAAGAACCTTGATTAATTTGATAATTATTTTTAAACCACAGGTGATACTTTTTTCACACAAGTACCCACATACATAAATGAACATTTATTTACTTTTTTGCATCTGTGCTAGAAATACTTTCAGGAAGGTTGATTTGAGCCACAGCATGGCAGCTTCAGTCAAAGAGAATGCTTTGAAATCCACTTCCCTGCCCTTCAAATGAATGTTAGAGATCTCATCATTTTTAGCAGTGACTTATTTTCAAATATAAAACTTCAGATCTTACAAGAATTGTTTAAATTCTGGAAGTATATGACTTAAGTAGGTGTACAATACAAAGTAAGTGTACAGAGGTTAAGATATTTCTTGTAAATGCAAAATATATATGTATTTCAAGACATTTCCCAAATTGATGGGAAGGAAAACACTGTTAACTGATAGTGGTACCGGAAACTGCAATTATTATGGGGAAAATCCTAGCTATAAAGAACTAAAGTATGACACAGGTACTATAATTAGTTCATAGTGTAAGTACTACAGATGGTTACTAGGTATTTAAGTCTCCAAATTCTCAGAATTGACATCCAGTACTCTGATTGGGAGTGTGACTATTGTGAAGGTTCTTTAAGGAAAGTGACTGGGAGCATCATGATCTGTAGTGGGAGTGTCTCAAGTACAACAGATAGTAGGGTTATATATGAGTAAGTTTTTCATGTGATAATATATACACATAACTTAGTTTTTACCTACATTCAAATAATGTAGATTAACCAGTGACTCTAGGAAGCCAAAGCCCATGTTCACTCATTCCAGAAGGCTGAGGCCAGTGAAAGTAAGTAAGGCACAGAAGCACTTAGTCATCTGGTAAATACTGCAGGTATTTCCTTTATAGCATGATCCTTGGGAAAGGGCTTATTTTCAAGTTTAAACAGCAGAACTTACCAGAGCTGTGAAATTTGGATGGGAGGAGCACAGTAAATGAACTTTTACATGAATATGTTTGTAAAATAGGTGTCTAAGTTCTACTAATTTACTTTATACAGACACTTATCTATATCTTGCAAATTCCTTACTGCTGTCTCATTTTTTCATTTCATTTTTGTTATAGCACTTGAAAGTTCCTGTTCCTGATGAAATATCAGTAGATTTAGGTAAGTTTGGAGCACCAGTATCCTGGAGAATTATATCTCAATAATTGTGTAGTTCAGCTCATTTCTAAAGGTTTTGTGTGTCATGTGGCAACTAGGCCTCCACATTTAAGGGTGAATGAAATCTGAATGAGAGATGGGATACACAAGTTGAATTGAAGAAGCTCTCTTTGTCTTACTCCAAGATAAGTTTGCACCACATAGCATTGATGTGTTGCCAGTTAAAATGCACAGATTATACCTTTAGATCAAGTAATTCTTACCCATTTCTTTTTTCAGAAAAAAGAAGACCCGAGCTAATTCCTGAGGATCTACATCGCCACTATATTCAAACTATGCAAGAAAGAGTCCACCCAGAAATTCAGAGGCACTTGGAAGATTTTCGGTAAGCTTGGTGATATAAGCTGATGTGGTTATTCTGAATTAATTTTTTTTTACATAGTAAAGGTTACACAGTAAATCCTTGGTTTAGCATGTGGTCTTTATCACTGTTATTAAAACATAGTAAACATCTGGAGTCAAAGTGTTAGAATAGTAGAGAGTTCCTGGTTCCCATTCCATGTGATTCCAGCATTTGAGCTCAGTACTTTGTCTCTGCTAAGTATGCTCCTTCAGGATATGTGTTCTGTTGAGTGATTGCCTCTGTTGTCCTAGGTGACATGGTGTTCTGAAGTAAAAAACTGACATTTTGCCTGTTGCTAGAAACCCGCCCGTAGCTATGGAAACTCTAACGAGGGGGAGAGTTTTTCTCTCGGCTGCCTCAGAAAATTCCTCCTATTCCCTTTAGGCAGAAACGGAGCATGGGCCTGACCTTGGCTGAAAGCGAACTGACTAAGCTTGATGTAGAGCGAGACAAGGACCGGGTAACTTTGGAGAAGGAACGGGCATGTGCAGAACAGATTGTTGCCAAAATTGAAGAAGTGTTGTAAGTAACAGAAGCATATGTGAAAATGCCCTCTCTCCTTAGATGCTAATTATGCTGAAAGTATACTTTGAACAAATTTAGAAGGGTATCAGATTAGGTATGTGGAGCTATTTCTTTTGTCATAACACTTGAGAAACTGGAATTTGTTATATTTTTGATGATATTTTATTTTAAGTAAAGTTCTTGAGTTTCTATTTCTGGGTATTAGCAAAATGAGCAACTACAAAATTTCTAACTGATCAAAAACAGGTTGAATACTTTCATTGGTTTAAATTCAGAGATTCTGGAAATAATATTTCTTTCTATAAGACACTTACAGTTGATGACATGAGAGTGAGAAGCAGGCAGCTCCTTTGGGGATTAGAGGGTTTCTGAAATTACATTCCATGTGGCAGAGATGCAGAGGGGCTCCCAGAGCATTCAGCTCCGCCCTGTTGTTTCAGGTATCTGGATTTAATAGCAACTCTTCTTTTTAAACTTTAATATTTCATTTGTAAATGTTTTATTTTTAGGATGACTGCTCAGGCTATAGAAGAAGATAAGAGGTAATATAACTGCTTTTTTCTGGATTTTAAGAAAAAAGATAAACTATATTTTCTTTTATCAGTCCTAAATTATATTTTCTTTCTTTTAACTTAAAAAACATAGACTGTCCCCTTCTGGTGGCCTGTATTTTATTTGACTAATATTCTAGTGTCTTGAGTAGAATTCTTTTCTGGTAATTCCTTATTTTTTATTTAATGAATGAATTCCAAGAATTTCATCATTGAGGTTTTGAAAGTCATTTGCTATCTTTATTTTACCCACCCTCCTTTTTCAGAAGTGTTATTTTACTTAATCTGTTCTCCTCCAGTTCAACCATGCAGTATGTTATTTTCATGTACATGAAGCATTTGGGAGTAAAAGTGAAAGAACCTCGAAATTTGGAGCATAAGCGGGGTCGGATTGGATTCCTTCCAAAAATCAAGGTACGGCTGGAAGAGCCTCTGCGCGTCCTCAGGTTTGGTGCAGTGCTTTCCTTCTTAGTAATTTACTTTTCAGCAAATTGGTGGTAGGCATGCTTATTAGATGAGAAGTGGCTCCTGCTGTCAAGAAACCGAGAATCTAGTGAGAAATGCGGCGTGCGCGCTAACCAGCAGACACGAGGAGCTGGCGGGAGCAGCCCACGCCGTGTGCCGGCCGCGCTCCTGGGCCGCGTCCTTCTCTTTTGCGGTGCCGCCACCGCTTGTGATCATTTGTTTTGCTTAATTTTTATTAGTCAAGCTCTATGAGGGCAAGGAGCTCCTTCATCATTGCATCCCCAGCTTTTAGCACAGTGCATTCACATTTTATGAGCTTGGTAAATATTTGTTCAGTGGATAAATGAATCATTTAGACAAGCTCCCAGTAAACGTGTTACAAAACTACCTTTATATTTTCCAAAATTATCAGCTCTAAAGCGTTTGAAAAAATATCTTAAGGTTTTTTTTAAAATTTATTGGGGTGACATTGGTTATTAAAATTATATATTTCAAGTGTACAATCCTGTAACACATCACCTGTATCTTGTGTTACACATTCAGCACCCCAGGTCTCGTCTCCTTCCATCACCGTCTATCGCCCATGTGCACTCCTCCACCTCCCCACAGATATCTTCAGTTGGATGGGTACACAGTACTGTGTGCCAGTTTCTAATGAGTGTTGTGTGTGTGTCTTTCATTTACATTTAACCAATTTCTTTGAAATGACCATTGGAATTTCATTTCTGTGTTTGAAAGCAACAATGTTACGTATTCCTTATCTCTCTGATTGTACCTCAACTCTAGCAAAGTATGAAGAAAGATAGGGAAGGCGAAGAAAAAGGGAAGCGAAGAGGATTCTCCAGCATCCTGGGACCCCCAAGGAGACCAAGCCGTCATGACAACAACGCAAGTACGTTGTGCTTGGGGAGCCGCATTCCTGCTCCTCCCGGCCGCCTCTTGTTAGGCCCGTCCAGCTAGAATGAGTTGCTGGATAAAAGTGTTCTTGACGTGATTCCAGTGAACTTCCTTGTTTCCCCTCAATATTATATCTGAACTAAACCCCCCCCCCCCCCGTGGCTGCATAATTGTTGTAAACATCTTCTTTGGTGGCAGCAGAGCATTCCGTTAGTTATTCATAAGATAATTTATCCACCTGTCCTGGTTATGAAATTAAAAACAAAAACATAAAATGAACACAAAATGTGAATGGGTCTCCCCGCCATACTTTGTTTAATCTTTTTATACATATGTTACTTTTTCCATAATTGTACAGTTTTTCACGTCTCCGTTGTGCTCTATTTTCTGACCTCCCTCACCATCCGGCCTCCTGAGAGATCAGCCCACTAGCGAGGGCTGCGGGAGAAACGGGAACAGTGGTGCTGTGGGAAGAAGCTGGCTCAGGGAGCGGTGCAGTGCCACGTTTGAATATGTTGGTGTGTTTGGAGTGGGGATGGTGTGGTGTGGTGGCACTAGTGTCCTACGCAGTGGGGCCTCCCCGCCCAGTGCCCTGGGTGCACTTGTCAAGAAACACTGAGAAGACGGAGGAAATTTTTAGAGAAGAAATTGAGCAGATGGAGTGTTTCACAGATGCTAACCGTGCGTTCCAGGGGATGCAGAAGAAGAATTTTGGAATTAAGAAGGAAGAATTTTAGGATTAGTGCTATGAAAGCTCTGTGAGGACGTGCAGTGCTCTGGAGGAGGATGACCTGAGAGGGGTTGACCTCTGTGGTGTGACTGGTGCAACAGAGATGGGAACAGGCCTGGATTCGCCTGATGGTGTCTGAGGCAGGGTGTGATGATGCAGTTGTGAGTTCTGGAGAATGGGCAGCTTCCAAGAGTCACAGAGCTAAAAGGCTTCGTCCTCACTCTTACAGATGAGTCCAGTCCACACGTGTCTGCCGGGTCTCTCAGCATTCCCTCTCCCCTCCTCCCGCGCTCTCCTCTCCTTTTCTCATGACTCACCTTTTCCTCCCCCTTCTCCTCCCATCGTGCTGCACCATCTCCCTTTCTTTCCCTTTTCCCCTCGTCTTGCCTGCTCCACCTTCCTCTGCCTTTCTCTTATTTTCATTTCTTTCTGTCTTCCTCACTTCCCTTTCCTTTCCCTTCTCACTGTGTAATAATTAGCCCTATATTTTCCTGGCTCCACCATGTTTTAGACATTTTTCCAGATATTTTACATCTTTTTTTTAGCTGTTTGGAAACACAAATTGTTGACCTCTTCTTTCTGTTCAGTTGGCAGAGCCATGGAGCTACAGAAGCAGCGCCACCCTAAGCATTTATCCACACCCTCACCTGTGAGTCCTGAACCCCAGGATGCTGCTAAGTCACGCCAGAGCGGGCTGGCAAGTGAAGGAGCAGACGCTGGGTACCTGCAGGCCAGTCCCATGTCCTCGGTGGCCACAGTGGCCACTCTTTCCCAAGACGGAGGGAAAGAGAATGATATGGGTGAGCTGTAGTTCAGCTAACTAAGTATCAGGATTTTAAAACAGTCACACTAACTAAGAAATAGAGTGGCAGATTATCCCAGTTAAATTTAGTTTTAGTATTTTAATATTCAGCAGCTAGTGGCAAATCTGTGCCAAATGGTAATTTTTTAAGTTCTCATCCGTTCAAAAAATACTTACTGAGCTTTCTGTTAGGCATCAGCTCATACTGGATGTTAGCATAGGATAATTATACATAGGCTCACGCCCCACGCAGCTCAGTCTCATGAGGAGAGAGTGATATACAGACAAATTCAGATTGTGCCAAGTCCAGCAGAGGAAAGGTAAGGGGAGTGTTGAGGGGACTAGTCAAGTGTTTGGGTAGATGTGGGAGGTCTAAAGATGACTTTAAAAATAAGACACTGGAGATGTCTTTTAAATGCTAAGGAGAAACCACTTGTAAGGAAGAGGTTGAAGCTGCAGGAGATAAACTGTAACCAGCAGAACAAAGTTTTGAAGAGGAGAGAGGCGTGCGATGCACTGTTCATGTGAGAGACGCATTGTGCCCCAGGAGTGGGCTCGGGTGGGAGAACAGGGTTTAACGGACAGAGAGAGGGGAAGGAATTGTGAAACTGGGAAAAGAGCTTAATTGTCATATTTCTTTATACTTGTTATAACGGGTTTCTTAACCAAGTGAGCTGGGAGAAAGGTGGTTTTATTTGAAGAAGGGAATGCCTATGTGAGTGATTTGGGAGGCAGTTCAGTTTCTGATGATCAAGATCAAGGATGAAGCTGTGGAGTGTCATTCAGGTGGCATAGAGGAGGTTGCTAGAGACAAAGGAAGGTAAGAAGCTGAGGAGACAGGAGTCACTTTTAGTATGTATGTGGGTTTTGAGGTCACTTCGTGTGATGTTAGCATGAAGAAGAAAACTTTGAGACAGTAGCCAAAGGTTCGTTGTTACTAGATGATACCTGTAACATCCAGGGAGCAAGGGGGCTTTTACAAGAAAGCAAAGTAATGCTCTAAAACGTACTGAGGAAGAAGGGTATCCATCATCTCTACCCTCATGTCCACAGTGGGTGACTGAAACAAGCCTCCATTTGAGAGGGCTGTTGCAAATAAAGTAGCTTCCCCATGGATTAGGCAGGTTTTTATTTAAGACAAAGAAGTATGGAGATCTTGTCTGATGCAGAACTCTGAAGATGCTGAATTATGTGCATGCTTTAACTCATGGCTCCCGTGTCTCACTGAAATACAAACATGGAAAGTAGCAAATAAACAAAAACCGTAAAGAGAAAAGGAGAGGAAAATAAGATGTTATCAACAAGTAAGAGATTTCAACAGATGGTTGGGAGATTGAAAGAGGACAATAGTGCTTTGATGAATAAAACAACATAAAGGAAACTGGAGCCCATAATTTGTTTAAGGAATCCAAGGTGGTAGCCAGTGTGCCCTGTAGAGACTTCAGGTTCAGAGCTGGCATGGGTTTTGGGTACGTGACTAAGAAGGAAAGCTGGAAAGGATGAATAAGTTGAAACTATAATCAAAACAATTATGTCAGCAGCTTCTGATCCTTGCATTGTAGAATATAAGCAGTCTGTCGTTTATGTACCTGAAGCAAGCAAGTGTGCTCTGTTTTAGGGAAGCTGAATGAATTGTGTAGAGAGAGTTAAGTCTCCACAGTATGATGTCCTGGAGTTCTAACATTTGGGGGCCTAAAACCTGACAGTAGAAATGCCAGGGACTCACTCTGCTTAGAGAATCCCAGTTGAAATGGATCTACTTCCACATAGCACAGATGAAAGCCACATCATTTGCCAGGTCTTGCATTCTTAAGTATGAACAGCATTACTCCCTCTTGGCAAAATGTGCTTCTTAGCGTCAACATCTAAGATAATGTATAATGCCAAGCATATTAGACAGTGGTATAAAAAAGAGAATCCAAAATGAACAGAAAAACTGCCCCTCGCAGAAAATAATAATTTTCATAATAGACAAGAACTCGAAATAATGCCTTTTCAGTTAGATAGTATACTTGGGGAAAAGAAAGGTTATTACAATCAAACCTCAGTTCTGGAACATCTCCCATCTTGAACAGTTTGGTTCTTGACCAAGTTGTTCACGGGAAAAAGTCTCAGTTGTTGAACAAAACTTTCGGTTCTTGACCTGAAAACCCTTTCATGCTGATACCTGTATGATTATTCACGTGTGTCTCAGGAGACAAAAGAGAATGTGTGAGTATGAGTCAGTTTACCGCCACACCTCACATTGTTAGTATCTCAGGAAATTTTCCTGTGAATATTTCGAGTGTTTTTGCTTTTGCTACTGACTTGGTTTTTGAACAAGTCAGTTCTTGAACAACCTTCCAGAATGAATTAAGTTCCAGAACCAGAGCTCCACTTATATCTATAAAACAAGAATAGGATGCTATGAAAAAGCATTCAGAGACCTAAAAAGTTTTAATATAAGCTACTACATACAGTACAATAATTATTATATTAATAGTTTCTTACCACGTGGACTTCCGCATAGAACTGCTTGAGTGTTCCATGACATGGTAGCTGACTTTCCCCAGAATGAGCCAAAAGAAAGAGCAAGAAAGAAACCCCCGTGTCCTTCATGACTTTAGTCTGTGGGTTCGTACTGTCACCTTAGCAAGTTAGAATCAAGTCACTAACCCTAGTACACACTCAGGACAGAAAAAGTAGGCTTTACCACGGAATAGGAGAGTATCAAAGAATATATGGACATATTCTCAGATTGCCCATATGTAAAGAAAAAAAATAGTCTCTGAAAAGAACGTCAAGGAGATATTTCAGAATGTGTATCAAGAGATAGAAATTAAAGAGACGAGAATTATGTAGAAAATCAATCACTACAGGCCTCTTTCACAAAACATCAGTAGATGAAATGGAGAAGCTACAGAGAAATGACAGAAGAAACCTTCCCAGAGTTGAAGAAGAGTACACATTTTCAGATAGAAAGAGCTCACTTGGAACCAACTACAGTGAATAATAAAAATAAAAGATCCGTACCTAAAATACCTGGAAATGTCCATGCACCAAAGATTAAAAAAAAAGAATCCTAAAAGCTTTTAAGAGAATGAATGGGATTATACTGCATCACATTTCTCATTAGAACACAAGGTGCTTGAATACAAAGAGCAGAGTCTTCAACTTGCTGAAAGAAAATGGTATTGAACTTAGAATTCTCTATTCACTCAGACTATCCATAAAATATGAAGAAAGATATACAGACATTTTCAGATATGCCAGGATTAAGTTTAACTGACATGGCCTTTTACTTAAAAATTATTTGAAGATCCCACTTCCGCAAATTGAGAGTAATATTAAGAAAGAAAATGTCATGAAATCCAGGAAAAAGTGGAAACAACCCAGGAGAGTGGTGAAGGGCAGTTCTAGGGTGATAATTGTGTCACGGCCCAAGGGAGAAGCTGTTCAGATTGGAACACAAGGATGTTAAGCACACTGTTGTATGATGGGGCTGATGAAAACATTTGACACTTGATGAAATTATATTACTTTGGCAGTAATAATAGAAAAGCACTTAGAAAAACAGTTGTTCAGAAAGTTAAGTCATGATTTTAAACATGAAGCAAAATAAGTGGCATAATCCTAAAGTAATTGATGGAGTATAAGACTTTAATATAATAAATATTTTATTTCAAATGGTCCAGGAATTACATCATTGGATCAGAAGAAAAGAACATATAATCCTAACTAGCATACCTTTTAACCTGGCAGGAATAATGTGTATGTATGTTGTATATGACAATATGTATTTATTGTCGTAACATTGTAAGCACTATATTGGTTTTCAGACTTTTAGAATCAGCCTCTTAAGCAAAGCCCAGAATATATATTTAGTTGTGGCTACAGATCAGAATGGAAATGTAAGAAGTCCTCTTAATCGTACAAGTAAAATTGAAGTTGAAAGAAATGAAGGTAGAAGTAAAGAAATATAATTAGAAGGAAGGAAATGTACACTGAATACCTTATCTGACATAAGTTAAGATGCAAATTTCTCCAAGGAACAAAAATATAGATATAATTATATTGTTTAAACTTAGGTAATAACCATTAACCTAACTAATAATATAATTATTGAAATTAGGAAGAAATGGAAAATTGAAGGTAGGAAACATGAATGAGCAAGAAGTAGCTATTCCTTAAGGATAATAAAGTAAAAACAGAAGCATGAAGTTACTGTTCACTGTTGTATCACCATAGTATCTGAAATGTGAATGGAAAGGACTGGGGTAGAAAAGGATCGGTGAGAGACTGTTTCTCACATCATATGCTCTTCTGAGTTGTTGCCGTGTCTTGTGTTGACATTTAAAAGCTGTTTAAAAGTGATTTTCTTATTTTTTAGTGTATTTTAAAATTTTATATATTAGAATTTTGATTCTACCTAACCCACAATTGTTTAAATACGAATATGACTATGGATTAGGTTGAAGCTCTTTTGGTACTAATATATTTCGTGTAATCATCATCTTAATATGTATATACTGTTACATGTATATAACCCGAATTAAGTGTCTGACATTTGTCTTCTCAGGATCAAAGCAAGTTGGAGAAGCACCAGCATCTGGAGACTCCTTAGATGGCACACCTCGTACTTCCAATACCGTCTTTGATTTTCTGCCTCCTCCATTAGACCAGGTGCAAGAGGAGGAATGGGAAGTAGAAAGGTAATTCAGTAATAACTTAGGTTTAAGTTTAGGACATTGCTTCAAGTTTTTTGATTGTATAATATGTTTATGTTTTACATAGTTTTCCCCAAATGTGGTTTTTTGGGGAAGGAACTAGAACTTTAATTGGTAGTAAATATTGGAAAGATACTAAATGTTTTTCAGTTTACTTGATATTAATCTAAAATATCCAGAAGAATTATTTATCAGTCACTGTAGTTTAACCCAGTTTTGAATACTTTGGCATAAATTTCTTGATTACTATTTTGTTTTTATGTTGACTCTTTATTTTCCATTGTTTTAGAATGACTGAACATGGGACACCAAAGCCCTTTCGAAAGTAAGTAACCCTAAAGTAGCTTTTAATAGGGCATATTTTAAGAAATACATTTTCTTGCCCTGACATCCTGTTTTAAAGGAAAAGAGACTCAGGACTTCTGGTCAAGATGGTAGAATAGGTAAATGCTGTGCTTGCTTCCTCCCATGACCGTATCAGGTTACAACTAAATTATAGAACAACCATCATTGAGAACTACCTGAAGACTAGCTGAACTTAGAAGTGCTAAGAATATAACGAAGCCCTGTTGAGACTGATAGGAGTAGAGACAGAAAGTGGGCAGGTCCCACACCTACAGTGTGGTGATTAAGAATCAGAACGGATATCTCGTTATGGAAATCTCTGGTAAGGAATGAGGACCACACTGGGCTTTCCAGCCTGGGACTGCAGTGCTGAGAAGAGGAGTCCCCATAACACTGGGCTGTGAAAACCAACAGGAATTGAATCTGAGTGAAGCAGAGGTCTGCTAGAGTCCCAGGCATTCCTCTTGAGAGGACCATGTACTGACTCACTCATGAATTCACTCACTCTGGACTCCACACAGGAACAGCAGTTCAAGAAGTGCCAGGGACATATGGGGAGGAACTAAATTGAGTAGGTTAGGGTTGAGAGCTAGAAGAACAGAGATCAGAACAACACTCTCTAGGGACAGAAGTGCTGGCAGGCACCACAGTTCCTTTGTTGACTCCTCCCCCACCTATCTGGCAGGCTCAGGTTGGCTGCAAACCTGTGCTCTCTATGAACCTGGCTAACATTGTTCTCCCGGCCGTGTTGATTCACTCAGACACTGCCCCACGCAACTTACACTGGCAGCCTCAGCCACTTCCAGCAACTTTTCCATACAAGCCATCTGCCTTAGCTCATGCTGCAGATTTTCCTAAAATCTCTGAAGGGTCCCCAAACCTCAAACAAGTAGGGGCTGGCCATGGCATACCCTGTACCACTGGCTAAGTGGCCCCAAGCACAGTTCAACCAGC
Organism: Miniopterus schreibersii; assembly: GCF_964146895.1. NCBI lineage: Eukaryota > Metazoa > Chordata > Mammalia > Chiroptera > Miniopteridae > Miniopterus > Miniopterus schreibersii. Next base: position 1,301,110 of record NC_138112.1, on the reverse strand, counting down.
AGTCAGTCTCAACTTGCATTGTAATTCCCATCAGGTAGCCCCAAATCTGGCATAAGCTGTGGCCAGTGTTGGCTTGGAAAGTAGCTTCAACTGAGTGGTCACAAGCCTAGCACAAGTGGCCACTGGCCCCAGTTCACATCATGGTGACCACCAGAGGTTCTCAAGCCTGGCATTATTGACAGCCAACTTTGTGTTGCAGCATAACCTCTTCAAAGTGTCTCCAGCTCCAGCATAAGAGGCAGCCAACCACAGAGTGCTTTATAGCTCCCATTAGGTGGCACAAACTGAGCATAAACAGCGGCTGACTTAAGACTGCATGAGGCTCCAGAACCAACATACCCCGTGGCCGGCTTCAGAACACACCAGAGCAGTACCCAACCAGCTCCACAAACAACAAATTCAAAGGGTGGATTTAGCTGCCACCACAGCCCTGCCCTCGCACAACAGCTCATCTGATAAAGTCATGGCCAGCCCTCACATCCAGTTGGCCTAGGGATTAGTCCCACCACTGATGTGCCAATAGCAATCAAGACTCAACTACAACAGGAGGACACACACAACCCACACAGAAGACACCCCAAGAGCACCCCCCTCAGGTTACCAGGGAGACTGCACATCTGGGCCTCATAGGACACCTACTGCATAAGGCCACTCTGCCAAGAATGGGAGACAGCAGATCTACTTAATATGTAGAAACAAACATGGGGAGTCAGCCAAAATGAAGAGACAAAGAAATAGTATATTTGAAAAGAAAGACTAGGACAAAACTCTAGAAAAAGAACTAAACAAAATGGAGACAAATAATCTGCCAGACTCAGAGTTCAAAACACTGGTTATGAGGATGCTCAATGGACTTAGGAGAAGAGTAGATGAATTCAGTGAGAAATTAACAGAGAGAGGATACATAAATAAAGAGATAAATAAGGAGATAGAAAACATAAAAAAGAACCAGTTGGAACTGAAGAACACAGGAGTGAAATGAAGAAAACACTGGAAGAGTCAACAGCAGATTGAAGAAGAGGATCAAATCTTCAATCTGGAAAACAAGGCAGCAGAAAGCAAAAGGAACAAAGAATGAGGATGGTATGTGGACAGCAACAAGTGTATCAGCATCCACATCATGCGGATTCCAGAAGGAGAAGAGGGGGAGCAAGGAATTGGAAACCTATTTGAAGAAATAATGACGGAAAACTTCCCTAGCCTTGAGAAGGAAATAGACTTACAGCCCCAGGAAGTGCAGAGAGTCCCAAACAAGAGGAGCCCAAAGAGGCCCACACCAAGACACGTCATAATTAAAATACCAAAGGTAAAAGGCAATCTTAAAAGGATCAAGAGAAAAGCAGTTATGTCCAAAGGAGCTCCCATAAGACTTTCATCTGATTTCTCAACAGAAACTTTTCAGGCCAGAAGGGACTGTCACAAAATATTCAAAGTGATGAAAAGCAAGGGCCCACAACCAAGATTACACTGCCCAGCAAAGTTATCATTTAGAATTGAAGGAGAAAGAAAGAGCTCTCTAGACAAATAGAAGCTAAAAGACTTTATCACTAATAAACCCACATTGTAAAAAATCTTAAAGGGATTTATATAAGTAGAAAAGAAAAGATAAAAAATAAAACTAAGAAAATATAGGAAAGAAAAACTTCTCACTGACAAAGGCAAATACTTAGTAAAAGCCGAAGATCAACTATAAAGCTAGTACAAAGTATAAAAGGCAAAAGTAGGAAGATCATGTGTAATTATAACAATAAATTAAGGGATACACACAAAGGCACACATGAAACAAGTAAAAACTAATGACAAAAACAAATATGGAGGGGGGGTTGAGTAAAAATTGTAGTGGTATTAGAATGTCTTAGAATAGACTGCTATAAACAGCCTTGATATATATGAAGCAAGTGGTAACCACATACCAAAAATCTATGAGATATACAATAAGTAAATAAATGAATCCAAACATAAATCTGTAGAAAGCCATCAACATATAAGAAGAGAATAGGCAAGAAACAGAGAATAATGACAAAAACAATTAGAAAACCATTAATAAAATGACAGTAACTGCATACCTATATCAATAATTACTTTAAATGTGAATGTACTAAATGTGCCAAGCAAAACACATAGGGTAGATGAATGGATAAAAAAAATAAGACCCACGTCAGATCTAAAGACACACACAGAATGAACGTAAAAAGATAGAAGATGGCATTCTCTGCAAATGGAAATGAAGAAAATAAAAGCTGGTATAGCAATACTTAGAGAAAGTAGAATTTAAACAAGGGCTGTAATGAGACAAAGAGGGCATTTCATAATGATAAAGGGATCAACAAGAGGGCATAACTCTTGTAAACATATACATACCCAATGTACGAATATCTATATAAAATACATAGTGATAGACAAGTACAGAGAGGTTGATAATAAGATAATAGTACTAGGGGATGTTAACACCTCATTTACATGACTGGATAGATAATCCAGAGAGTAAATCAACAGGGAAAACAGTAGCCTTAAATGACACATTAGGTCAGATGGAGTTAATTGATACCTATGACATTTCAACCCAAAGCAACAGAATATACATTCTTTATTTTTTCTCCCCTACTTTTTTTTTTTTTATTGTTGACAGTATTACAGGTGTTCCTGATTTCCCCCCCAATTGCCCCGCTCCACTCAACCCCTACCCCACCCCAGGCCTTCGTCACACTATGTCTGTGCCCATGGGCTATGCATATATGTTCTTCGGTTAATCTCTTTCCATTCCCCCCCAATTCCCTCCCCTCTGAGATCTGTCAGTATGTTCCGTCGGTCCGGAGACATGGATGCATGGAATAGAATATACATTCTTCTCAAGTGCATATGGAACATTTTCCAGGACAAACTACGTTAGGCCACAAAACAAGTCGCAATAAATTTAAGACAGAGATAATTATCTTCTCCGATAATAGAAGTACAAAACTAGAAATTAATAACAAGAAAAAAGCTGAAAACCACAAGCAGAGGGAGGCTAATTAACATGGTACTAAACAATGAATGAATGAACAACAAGATCAAGGAATAAATCAAAAGATACCTTGAGACAAATGAAAATGAAAACATAATGACCAAAAATCTCTGGGGCAAAGCAGTTCTAACAGGTAAATTTATAGCAATACAGGCATACCTCAAGAAAAAAAAAATCTCAGACAATCTTAACTATACACCTAAAGGAACTAGACAGAGAAGAAGAAGTAAACCCCAAAGTGAGGAGAAGGATGGAAAAATTAAAGATCAGTGGTGAAATAAATGAAATAGAATTTAAAAAAAGAAAAGGAAAAAGGAAGACTCAATGAAACCAAGATCTAGTTCTTTGAAAAGATAAAATTGATAAACCCTTAGCTAGACTCGTCAACAACAACAAAAGCGGGGAGGGGGAGGCAAATAAAACTAGACATGAAAGAGAAGAGACAACTAACACCACAGAAATACAAAAGTTTATAAAGAAGTACTACAAACAGGTTTATTGCAACAAATTGGATAACGTGGAAGAAATCAGTAAATTTTTAGAAACATACAATCTTCCAAGGTTGAATCAGGAGGAAACAAATCTGAACAAACCAATAACTAAGGAAATCGAATTAGTAATAAAAAAACTCTCTAACAAACAAAAGCATTGGACCAGATGGAGTCAGAGTAAAATTTTACCAAACATTCAAAGAAATACCTGTTCTCAAACTATTCTAAAAAAATGGAAGGAGGGAAGGCTCCCAAAATCATTTTACGAAGCCAGCATTACCCTGATACCTAAACCAGACAAACACTGCAAAAAAGGAAAATTATAGGCCGATATCCCTGATAAACCTAGATGCAAAATTCCTCAACAAAATATTAGCAAACCAAATACAGCAATACAGTGAAAAGGTCATACACCATGATCTAGTTAGATTTAGCTCTGTCACTCGAGGTTGGTTCATATCTGCAAATCATTTAAGGTTACATACCACATACACAAAATGAAGGTTAAAAACTGTATGATCCCATCAGTAGATGTAGAAAAGTCTTGACAAAATGCAATGTTCATTTGTAATAAAAACTGTCAGCAAAGTCGTGATATAGGGAACATACCTCAACATAAAGGCCATATATGACAAACCCATAGCTAACATACTCAGCAGAAAAAGCTGAAGCTCTTTTCTTTAAAATCAAGAACAAAACAAGAATATCCACTTTCACCACTTTTATTCCACATTGTATTGGAATTGCTAGCCACAGCAATCAGACAAGAAAAATAAATAAAAGGCATCCAATTTGGAAAGGAGTAAGGAAAACTCATTATTTGCCAATGACATAATACTGTATATAAAAAACCCTAAAATGTTCTGCCAAAAAACTATTAGGCTAATAAATGAATTCAATAAAATAGAAAGATACAAAATTAATGTTTAGAAAAATCAGTTGCATTTTTATACACCAATAATAATGAACAATTATTTCTTAAAGAGAAATTAAGAAAACAATCCCATTTACAGTTGCACCATAAAGAAATTAAATACCTAGGAATAAAGTCAACCAAGGAGGTAAAAGACCTATACCCTGTACTCAGAAAACTGTAAGACATTAAAGAAAATACAAATAAGTTAAGTGTAAACCATGCTCATGTATAGGAAGAATTAACATCATTAAAATGTTAATACTTCCCCAAAGCAATCTACAGATTCAATACAATCATATCAAAATACCAGTGTCATTTTTCACCAAATTAGAACAAATAATCTTAAAATTTATATGGAACCACTTTAGAAAGAACAAAATTGGAGGTATCACACTACCTGATATCAAACTATACTACTGGGCTGTAGTAATAACAGCATGGTACTGGCATAAAAAACACATAGATCAATGAAACAGAATAGAGAACCCAGAAATAATAAACCCATGCCTTTATGACCAATTAATCTATGACAGGAGGCAAGAATATACCATGGGGTAAAGAGAGTCTATTCAATAAATGGTGTTAGACAAACTTGAAGGATACATGCAAAAGAATGAAACTGGATAACTTTCTTAGGCCGTATACAAGAATAAACTCAAAATGGATTAAAGACTTTAAGACCCCAAACCATAAAACTTTTAGAAGAAATTATAGGTAGTAAACTCTTTGATACCGCTCTTAGTAAATAGGTTTTTGGATATGTCTTCTCAGGCAAGGGAAACGAAAAAATAAGCAAATGGGACTATATGAAACTAAAAACTTTTTGTCCAGTGAAGGGAACCATCAACAAAACAAAAAGCTTACTGAATGGGAGAAAATATTCTCTAATGATACATCCCATACGTGGTTAATATCCAAATATATAGGGAAATCATACATATTAACACCAGAAAAAGGATGGTCAATAGATACATGAAAAGTTGCTCAATTTCACTAATCATCAGGGACATGCAAATTAAAACCCCAATGAGATATCACCTCACATCCCTCAAAATGACTACCATCAAGAAATCCACAAACAGTTCTGGAGAGGATGTGGAACAGAAGGAATTCTTGTGTACTGCTATGGAAAACTGTGGATGTTCCTCAAAAGTTTAAATATAGAACTACCATGTGCCCAGCAATTTCATTTCTGGGTATTTCAAAGCACTAATTTGAAAAGATATATGCACCCCTATATTCATTACAGCATTATGTACAATAGCCAAGATATGGAAGCAACCTAAGTGCCCATCAGTAGATGAGTGATAGAGAAGATGTGGAACATATACACAATGGAATATGACTCAGCCATAAAACGAATGAAATCTTGCTATTTGTGACATGGATGGATCCAGAGGGTATTATGCTAAGTGAAATAAGTCAGACAGAGAAAGACAGATACCATGTGATTTCAGTTATATGTGGAATCTAAAAAACAAAATAAATGAACAAACAAAACAAACAAATCCACAAATTCAAACAACAAATAGATGATTGCCATATGAGAGTGGGGTTGGTGTGATGGGTGAAAAAGGTGAAGGGGTTAAGTTATAAAATTGTCATGGAAATATTAAGTACACCGTCGGGAATATAGTTAGTAACTGTGTGGTGTAAGATAGACTTATCAGGGTGATGATCACTTTGCAAGTTATATGAACATCTAATCACTGTTGTACAACTGAACCTAATAAAATATTGTATGTCAACTGTCATTGAAAAATAAGTTTTTAAAAGAAAAGAAACACTACACAATCTGTCAGACTGATTTACTATAATGTAAAAACTTATGCTGTTTTCCATTGTCCATTTGATGTCCTCAAATAGGATTCATCATCATTTTTTTCTTTATTAGGTTAGACAGCATAGCTTTTGGAGAAAGTCAAAGTGAGGATGAACAGTTTGAAAATGACTTAGAGACAGATCCACCCAACTGGCAACAGCTCGTTAGTCGAGAAGTGTTATTGGGACTAAAGCCTTGTGAAATCAAAAGGCAGGAAGTAATTAATGGTGAGTTTAATTAGTTTTTGTTGTTCATATATACTGAGTTTTATTAGAGCAGAAAATACCTGGAGTGTTGGTGTTTGCTTCCAAGTTTCAGCTTGCCTTTTGTTTTAAACAAAGAGGAAATTAAACTATATAGATGATCCTTGAACTTTAAAACTAGAAAAATCACTGAGACATTTGCCCCGTGACTTTACTTTCAGACTTTACTATCAGACTTTTGTTGATAGATTATAAGTGAGAATGCTAAGGCTCAGAGTGGTGGTTTGAATGAATCAAGAACATACAGCTAGTAGGTGATAGGGAGAAAACTAGTCTCCAGGTCTCCTTCACCTGAATGCAGCGTTCTTTATTTACCCAAGCGTGTGTGTGACAGACGTGACCTGGGTGCTGCACCCTCTACTGTCTTTAGGATATGACTTGAATGAATATCTTCTTGTCCCTGATAACATTGAGACATAGTGAAATTACAGGTCTGGCCTCAGAAATGAGGGCTTACAGACAAGCTAGGTAACCAAGAGTACTGTTGTGTATGAGGAGGGCCCAGCTTAAACCTATGATGTGGGGCTGACAGTTTCTAATGTAGTTACGATTGGTGGGAAGTAGTGTAAAAAGACAGGTAAGTTTTAGAATACACTGTTAACTTTTAAGTACAAAACAGTTTTTAATGGTATTTTTCATTTGCCAGTATTAAACTCTTAGAGCCAATTTGTAGAAGAGTTCTGTGGAATCAAGAAAGTGACTTCAGAGATACTATATCTTTTCTAAACTATAAATAAATATAACTTATTTGCTAGCTAATTCTAGCTAAAGCCTATAGGAATATAATCAATAATATTGTAATAACTATGTATGGTGTAAGATAGGTACTAGACTTTTCATGGAATTATTCTAAGTAAGGCAACCTTTTATATTTACCTTTTTTCTGTTTAGAATTGTTTTATACTGAAAGAGCTCATGTTCGAACACTAAAGGTTCTTGATCAAGTGTTCTATCAGCGAGTGTCCAGAGAAGGAATTCTGTCACCTTCAGAAATACGGAAAATTTTTTCAAACTTGGAAGATATTCTTCAACTTCACAGTAAGAGATTGACTCTGATCTTTGTCCCTAACATTTTCAATATATAAAATATTGTGAGTATGTAAAGGTACCATAACAGTAAAATCTTGTAAATGTACCCATGTTAGTTTTCCTGAAATTATGTATGTAAGCACAACATAAAGAAATGATTGGATCTTTGAATATCCCCTCCACCCTAATCCCGTACCAGCCTTTTATATTCAGTGTTCACACAAGACTTGGGATCTAATGTCAGTGTCTTAGATGAAAAACATGAGTAGTCAAAATTACCCTTGAAAATTCCCTATCAGTTACAGTGTATATGTTTTTAAAAATATATATCCCATATAATACATATTTATAAATGCATTTTGAAAATAGTAATATATAGTATATAACCCCATGATGGTACCTTTTTCAGAATTAAATTATTCTTTGTTTTTGCTTGGAACACTTGAGTAAATATAGGAAAGTTCTTTCTTGCTGGCTTTCCCAGGTTGTACTCATCTCAGACTTTGTAGTCAGTAGTATCAGTTTCTCTTTATAAGTCACTGTTTCTCCATGACCTCTAATGTTTCACCTTTCTTTTATCAGGGTGCCATCATCATCTTTCAACACCTGCCCACCAAATTAGTGCCTTTTACTCCTTTGGGCAGTGGGGGTGTTTCACCAGCTTGCCCTGACTGGCTCAGGCTTGATATATCCACTGCCTGTGAACAGTGGGCAGAATCACCTGCATTATTTAAATTTAAGTGCTTTACAAGCATGGTTATAGATGGAGTCTTGAAGTTAAATGAATATTTGATGTACCTATCCTGTATGTAATTTGCTAGCGTTCACATTGTTTTGTGCTTTGCCATCTGTTTCTCAGAGCTCACAGATATCTAGATGTATAAGAATTGTGTCTAGATTCATATTTAAGGAGATTAGAAGTAGCTGTACTACTATGAATCTGTTTGTTTGGTTTTTTTGAAAATTTAAGTTCTTGGTACTGCCAGTAACAGCCTGAAATGAGTATATGCTTAATTTTTTCCATTTTATTTTTCCCCTTGAGTTGGGTTGAATGAGCAAATGAAGACTGTTCGAAAGAGAAATGAGACTTCTGTTATTGATCAAATTGGGGAAGATTTGCTGACCTGGGTAAGGAAATTTGCTATTTTCTAATATTTTTATAGATATTTAGTTCTTAGATTCAAGGATAAGTAATTAACCTTTCCAAATATGCAAAGTCATCCACTTTGTAAAGCTAATGTAAAGATGAGAAGAATCCACAGTATGTATTCTGTGGTTAATGTCTTCTATTAAGTGCTCAATCAAAGTGCTCTTTTTTCACCAAATTAAAGGACTGGTTCTTTGTGTTTTAAAGAATGTAGCATAAAATGGATCTTCATAAAAATAATTCACCTGATGTAGAATTTTAAGCTCTCTTCTGTTGTCCAAGTCTCAGAATTATCCTGCACAGCATTAGACAGTGTCGATCCAGAACTACCATTACAACAGAAGGAGAGTCAGAATTACTTCATCTTATTTATGATATAAGAGTTCAGAGACTTGTAGCTCTTTATCAAGTTGTGTTTATTTTTCCCCTATTTGTCAGTATGTACCCCACAATATATACCGGTGTACCAAGCACTGTGCTGAGGAGTACAGCAGGAATCAAAGCGGACAGGGCTTCTTCCCTCGCAAAGCTTGTAATTAATGGGAAAACTGTTGTTAGTTATTTCAAGCTTGATGCGTGTTAGAAGGGGAAAGTACAGGTTGTTATAGGAACGTATAGCAGGAAGGCCTAAACTAGATCATACAGAAAATCTTCCTACGGGAAAGGGGGTTTGATTCAAACATTTACAGAAAGCACTATAGTTAAGGCTATGGATAATAGTAAAGTACATCACGTAGTCTGCAAAGTCTTAACACAGGTTTGAACATAAACTGTTTAGATACGCCCATAGACATTTACTTCAATATGTAGCTGCCATAAGACTTTGGTAATTCTACAATGATAAATTTTTAAAAGATTAAATACTAGTAGTTCACTAAAAGAATCTTTACCTTACTGCTTTCATTGATGCTGGAATCGTGGCCTAGAATCTACTAATCCACTCATAGGTCTCCTCTTTGCCACTTGACTCACAGAACAGGGTTAGGGAGTCATATTCCAGTCTTATCTTGCATTTACTGAACCTTCCAAAGCATTTTCTCCCTTAGGCCCACTCTAGAATTATTGTTATTAAGGAGTTTACTCCTTTGAAAAGTTCAGCTTATTCTGTGACTACTCTGTGATAGTCTGACTCACTTTGTTTCATGATGTCAGTGTAGCAGTGAAAGTTATAACTGAGTTCTGTTGGCTTCTTAGTAGACTACTCAACTTGAATCAAAAATCTGTAGTACAACATAGTATAGCGTCAATTTTCATGTCATAATGTGGATGAAAAAGTTGTAAGCCATGTGGACTTGATACAGTCTTGATTCCTAAGCAGTTTAATTTGCACCACATATAAAATAGTATTTAAACCAAGTCTCCAGTGAGATTCATCATTATTAGGGTCTGAGTGCAGTTGGTCCTCTCCTCAGAGTCCATTGGACTGCATAAATTCATCTACATGTTGAAACAAAGTGGAGAACCCTGTTAACAGAGTGGGACGAAAAAATTATTTTAGTATGTGTGAAAAGAAGTGTATTCTTCTTTTAATTTTATTTTTCAGTTTACAGTTTACATTCAGTATTATTTTGTATTAGCTTCAGGTGCACAGCATAGTGGTTAGACAGTGTTGCCCTGGTATATTCAGTACCCCCAGCACCATACATAGTTATTACAAATTATTGACTATATTCCCTGTGCTGTACTTTATGTCTCCATGACTATTTTATAACCACCAATTTGTACTCCTTAATCCCTTCACCTTTTTCACCCAGTCCCCTAACACTCCCTTCCCTCTGTCGACTGTCAGTCTGTTCTCTGTGTCTATGAGTCTGTTTCTGTTTTGTTTCTTTATTTTGCTCTTTAGATTTCACATATAAGTGAAGTAACATAGTATTTGTCTTTCCCTGACTGTTTCACTTAGCAATAATACCTTCTAGGTTCATTCATGCTGTCGCCAATGGTAAGATTTCCTTCTTTTATATGGCTGAGTAATATTCCTTTGTATACATATGTACCACATCTTTTTATCCACTCATCTATAGATAGACACTTGGGCTGCTTCCATATCTTGGCTATTACATTGTAAATAATGCTGCAATGAACATAGGGGTGCGTGTATTCTTTCAAATTAGTGTTTTGAGTTTCTTTGGGTATATACCCAGGAGTGGCATTGCTAGGTTATAAGGTAGTTTCATTTTTAATAGTTTGGCAAACCTCCATGTTCCTTTCCACAGTGGCTACACCAATTTGCATTCCCACCAGCAGTGCCCTAGGGCTCCCTTTCTCCACTTCCTTGTCAGCATTTGTTTGGTGATTTGTTGATGGAGCCATTCTGACAGGTGTGAGGTGGTATCTCGTTGTGGTTTAATTCGCATTTCTCTGATGATTAGTGACCTTGAGCATCTTTTAAAATGTCTGTTGGCCATCTCTATGTCCCGTTTGGAGAAATGTCTATTCAGTTCCCCTGTCCATTTTTTAATCGAATTGTTTGTGGTTTTTTGGCATTGAGATGTCGAGTTCTTCATAAATTTTGGATATTAACCCCTCATCAGATGTATCATTGGCAAATATCTTCTCCCATTCAGTAGGTTGTCTTTTTGTTTTCTTGGTGGTTTCCCTTGCTGTGCAAAACTTTTTAGTTTGATGTAGTCCTATTTGTTTATTTTTTTCTTTTGCCCAGGGACATAAGTCAGAAAATATATTGCTAAAAGATATACCAGAGATTTTACTGCCTATGTTTTCTTCTAGGAGTTTTATGGTTTAGGGTCTTACATTTAAGTCTTTAATTCTTTTTGAGTTTATTCTTGTGTGTGTTGTAAGATGGTCTGGTTTAAATTTTTTTGCATGTATCGGTCCAGTATTCCCAGCACCCTTTATTGAATAGGTGGTTTTTACCCTCCTTTGTCAAATATTAAGTGATCGTGTAGGTGTTGGTTTATTTCTGGGCTTCCTATTCTGTTCCATTGACCAGCGCCTGTTTTTATGCCAGTACCCTGCTGTTTTAATTACTCTAACCTTGTTGTATAGTCTGATATCAGGTTGCATGATTCCTCCAACTTTGTTCTTAAGATTGCTGTGGCTATTTGGGGTCTATTGTGGTTCCATAGAAATTTTTGGATTATTTTTTTCTAGTTCTGTGAAACACACCATTAATATCTTGATATAGGAATTGAGTTGAATTTATAAATTGCTTTGGGTAGTATGAACATTTAAATGATGTTAATTTTTCCTATCCATGAGCACAGTATATGCTTTTATTTATATTTTTTTCAGTTTCTTTCTTCAGTGTCTAATTCAGGTCTTTTACCTCCTTGGTTAAATTTATTCCTAGATATTTTTTATTTTTTAAAATATATCTTTATTGATTTCAGAGAGAGGAAAGGAGAGGGAGAGAGAGAGAGAGAAACATCAATGATGTGAGAGTCATTGATTGGCCACCTCCTGCACGCCCCCGAGGTTGGGGATCGAGCCCGCAACCTGGGCATGTGCCCTGACCGGGAATCGAACCCCGATCGCCTGGATCCTAGGTCAATGCTCAACTGCTGAGCCACACCCGGCCAGGCGGTATTTTATTATTTTGAGGCAATTGTAAATTGGATTGTTTTTTTAGTTTTCCTTTCTGATAGTTCATTATTGGTTTATAAAAGTGCAACCAATTTCTGAATATTAGTTTTGTATCCTGCTACTTTACTGAATTCATTCATCAGTTCTAGTAGTTTTTTGGTGGAATCTTTTGGATTCTCTATGTACAGTATCATGTCATCTGCAAGTAATGATATTTTACTTCTTCCATTTCATTTTGAATGCTTTTTATTTTTTCTGGTCTGATCACTGTGGCCAGGACTTCCAGTACTCTGCTGAGTAACCATGGTGGAAAGTGGACATTTCTGTTTTGTTCCTGATCTTAAAATGCGTTTAGTTTTTCCCTGTTGAATATGATGTTGGCTGAGGGTTTGTTATAAAAGGCCTTTGTTTTGTTGAGATATGTTCCCTCTGTTTTCACTTTTCTGAGAGTTTTTATCATAAATGGGTCCTGGATTTTGTCTAATGTTTTTTCTGCATCTATTGATATGATCATGTGATTTTTGTCCTTCATTCTGTTTATGTGATGTATACCACATTTATTGATTTGTGGATGTTATACCAGCCTTTCATCCCAGAAATACAGTTCCACTTGGTGGAGGTGTATGATCTTTTTTCATGTATTGCTGGATTCAATTTGCTAATAATTTTGTTGAGGACTTTTGCATCTGTGTTCAACAGGGATATTGGTCTATAAATTTCTTCCTTTGTAGTGTCTTTATCTGGTTTTGGATTTAGAATAATGCTTGCCTTGTAAAATGAGCTTGAGACTCTTCCCACCTCTTGAAATTTTTGGAAAAGTTTAAGAAAAGTAGGTGCTAGTTCTTGGGAGGTGTTTTTTTGTTTGTTTGTTTTTTTAATTACTGCTTCAGTTTTATTAGTTGTAATCAGTCTGTTCAAATTTTCTGTTTCTTGATTCAGTTTTGGAAGGTTGTATGTTTCTAGGAATTTATCCATTTCTTCTGGATTGTTGGATTTGTTGGCATATAGTTGTTCATAATATTTTCTTAGAATTCTATGCATTTTTTTTGGTGTAAGTTGTTGCTTCTCCTTTTTCATTTCTGATTTTATTTGGGTCCTCTCTCTTTCCGTCTTGATGAGTCTGCTTAAAGGTTTATCAGTCTTGTTTATCTTTTCAAAGAACCAGCTCTTGATATTATTGATATTTTGAATTGTTTTTTAGACTTTATTTTGTTTATTTTCACTCTAATATTTATAATTTCCCTCATTTTTCTCTTGGTGTAAGGTTAGATAGTTTATTTGAGATTTTTATTGTTTATTGAAGTAGGCCTATGCTGTTAAGAATTTTCCTCATAGGACTGCTTTCTCTGTGTCCCATAGATTTTGGATTGTTGTACAGTTTTTATTTTTATTTGTTTCATGGTATCTTTTGGTTTCTACCTTGATCTCATTGTTAACCCATTCATTGTTTAGTAAAATGTTATTTAGCCAACATGTGTTTGTGTTTTTCTGTTTTGTTTTATTTATTTATTTTTAAAATTGATATCTAGTTTCATACCATTGTAGTCAGAGAAAATGCTTGATGATTTCAAAATCTTAAATTTATTGAGACTTGTTTTGTGTCCCAACATGTGGTCTTTCTGTGTACTTGAAAACAATGTATATTCTGCTGCTTTTGGGTTAAATGCTCAGAAAATATCAGTTATATCCATTTGGTTTAGTGTGTCTTTCAAGGCCTTTGTTTACTTGTTCATTTTCTGTCTGGAAGATCTCTGCACTGATAGATGGGGTGTTTAAAATTGCTAGTATGACTGTATGACTGTTGATCTCTCCCTTTACATCTGTCAGCATTTGCTTTATATATTTAGGAGCTCCTGTGTTTGGTGCATAAATGTTTTCCAGAGTTATACCCTCTAGTTGGATTGCTCCCTTTATCTTTATGTAGTGTCCTTCTTTGTCTCTTGTTATGGCCTGTATTTTAAAGTCTGTTTTATCTGATATCAGTATTGCCGAACCTGCTTTTTTTCATTTCCATTTGCATGAAATATTTTTTTTATTGTTGACACTGTTACATATGTTCTCTCTCCCACCCCTTTGCCCCTTCTATGCAGCCCCATCACCTCCCCCTTCCCCCCCCAGTCTTCACCACATTATTGTCTGTTTCCATGGGCTATTCATATATACATATGTGTTCTTTGGTTAATGTCTTTGAGTGTTCTCCACCTCACTCCCTTCTGAGATCTGTCAGTCCGCTACATGTATCCAATGCCTCTGGTCCTGTTTTGTTCATCAGTTTATTTTGTTCATTAAATTCCACACATAAGTGAGATAAAGTGGTATTTTTCTTCCTCTGACTGGCGTATTTTGCTTGGCGTAATAATTTCCAGGTCCATCCATGTTGTCACAAAGGGTAAGACTTCCTTCTTTTTATAGATGCATAGTATTCCATTGTGTAAATGTACCGCATCTTTTTTATCCACTCATCTACTGATGAGCATTTGGGATGTTTTCATATCTTAGCTATGTAAATAATGTTGCTATGAACATAGGGCTGCATGTATTTTTTTCTGATTGGTGTTTCAGGATTTTTAGGATATATTCACAGAAGTAGTATCACTGGGTCAAACAGCAGTTCCATTTTTAATTTTTTAAGGAAACTCCTTACTGTTTCCACAGGGACTGCACCAGTCTGCTTTCCCTCAACAGTGCACCAAGGCTCCCATTTCTCCACACCCTCACCAGCACTTGTTTGTTGATTTGTTGATGGAGCCAGTCTGACAAGTGTGAGGTGATATCTCATTGTTGTTTTAATTTACATCTCTCTGATGATTAGTGGCGTTGAGCTTTTTTTTTTTTTTTTTTTTTAGAGAGAGAGAGAGAGAAACATCAATGGTTGCCTCCCTCATCGCCCTGACCAAGGATTGAACCAGCAGCCTGGGTATGTGCCCTGACTAGGCATTGAACCTGCTGCCTTTCTGTGTACAGGACGACGCTCCAACCAGATGAAATGGGCAGAGCATTTTCTCATCTGTCTGCTGGCTATTTATATGTGTGTCCTCTTTGGAGAAGTGTCTCTTCAGGTCCTTTGTCCATTCTTAATTGGATTGTTTGTCTCTCTGGTGTTGAGTTGTGTAAGTTCTTTATATATTTTGGATATTAACCCCTTATCAGGACTATCATTGGCGAATATGTTCTCCCATATAGTGGTTTTCGTTTTCATTTTGTTGATGGTTTCTTTTGCTGTGAGGAAGCTTTTTAGTTTGATGTAGTCCTATTTGTTTATTTCTTCCTTTGTTTCCCTTGCCCTCAGAGTTATATCAGCAAAAATATTACTGCAAGAGATGTCTGAAATGTTATTGCCTATGTCTTCTTCTAGGATTTTTATGATTTCACAACTTATATTTATTTAAGTGTTTTATCCATTTTAAGTTTATTCTTGTGTGTGGTGTAAGTTGTTGGTCTAGTTTCATTTTTTTGCATGTATCTGTCCAATTTTCTCAGCACCATTTATTGAAGAGACTGTCTTTACTCCATTGTATGCTCTTGCTTCTTTTGTTAAATATTAATTGACCATAAAGGCGTGGGTTGATTTCTGGGCTCTCTGTTCTGTTCCACTGACCTATATGCCTGTTTTTATATTAGTACCAGGCTGTTTTGATTACAGTGGCTTTGTAATATAACTTGGTATCTGGTATTGTGGTCCCTCTAATTTTGTTCTTCTTTCTCAAGATTGCTGAGGCTATTTGGTGTATTTTTGGTTCCATGTAAAATTTTGGAATATTTTTTCTAGATCTGTGAAATATGCCAGTGGCATTTTAGTAGGAATTGCATTGAATGTATAGATTGCTTTTATTATTATGGATATTTAATGATGTTAATTCTTTCAGTCCATAAACATGGTATATGCTTCTACTTGTTTGTATGCAATGAACTTCCCTTTCAGGACTGCTTTCCCTGTGTCCCATAGATTTTGGGTTTGTTGTGTGTTCATTTTCATTTGTTTCCAGAAAGTTCTTGATTTCTTTCTTGATCTCATTGGTAACCCATTCATTGTTTAATAACATGCCATTTAGCCTCCATGTGTTTGAGTGTTTTTACTGTAGTTGATTTCTAATTTCATGCCATTGTGATCTGAGATGCTTGATATGATTTCAATCTTCTTGAACTTGTAGAGACTTGTTTTGTGTCCTAACAAAGTGGTCTGTCTTTGAGAATAACCGATGTGCACTTGAGAGGAATGTATATTCTGCAGCTTTGGGATAAAATGTTTTATAAATACCAGTTAAATCCATCTGACCTAGTGTGTTGTTTAAGATCACTGTTTCCTTGATTTTTTTGTCTGGAAGATCTCTGCATGGATGACATTTGGGTGTTAAAGTCCACAACAAATTTTTTTTATGTATTTGGGTGCTTCTATATTGGTTGTATATATATTGACCAGGGTTATATCGCCTTGTTGGATCGATCTGCTTAGTGTTTGTTGTTGTTGTTTTAAATATGTTTTTATTTATTTCAGAGAGGAAAGTAGAGGGGGAGAGAGATAGAAGCATCAATGATGAGAGAGAATCAGTGATCGGCTGTCTCCTGCACGCCCCCTACTGGGGATTGAGCCTGCAACTCAGGCATGTGCCCTGACCAGGAATCAAACCCTGACCTCCTGGTTCATGGAATCACCGCTCAACCCCTGAGCCACAGTGGCCAGGCTGGATTGATCCTTTTGGTATTATGTAGTGACCTTTTTTGTTTCTTTTATGGTCTTTGTTTTGATGTCTCTTTTGTCAGATACACGTATTGCTACCCCAGCTTTACCTTTTCTCAGTGCCATTTGCATGGAGTATTTTTTTGCCCTCTCACTCTCACCCTGTGAGTCTTGTGTTCCAATGTGGGTCTCGTGTAGACAGCATATAGATCAGTCATGTTTTCTTATCCACTCAGCCACCCCTGTGCCTTTTATTTGGAGCATTTAATCCATTTACATTTAAGGTTATTATTGATAGGTACTTCTATATTGCAGTTTTTATTCTTTATGCCTGTGTTCCTCTGTGTATTTCTTCTTCTTTCAGCAGTCCCTTTAACATTTATTGCAGTGCTGATTTGGTGATAATGAATTCCTTTAGCCTTTTTGTATTTGGCCTGGGAAACTCGTTATTTCACATCCAAGTTTAAATGATAACCTTGCTGGATAGAGTAGTCTTGGTTTCAGATCCTTGCTTTCATTACTTTGAATACTTCGTGCCATTTCCTCCTGGCCCGAAGTGTTTCTGGTGAGAGATGCGCTGGAAGCATTATGAGGACTAAATTGTAGGTAACTGACTGTTTCTCTCTTGCTGCCTTTAAGATTCTCTCTTTGTGTTTAACCTTTGCCATTTTAATTATTACATTTTGTTGTGGGCCTCTTTGGGTTCTTTTTGCTTGGGACTCTCTGTGCCTCCTGAACTTATGTGAGATTTTCCTTCACCAAGTTAGGGAATTTTTCTGTCATTATTTCTTTAAATAAGTTCTCTATGCCCTGCTCACCTTTTTCCTCTTCTGTTTTCCTATGATGTGGATGTTGTTCAACTTCACATTGTCCCAAAGTTCCCTAAAACAATGCTCAGGCTATTTAATTCTTTTCTTTTTGCTCCTTTGATTGAGTCATTTTTTTCTACCTTGTCTTCTAATTCCTTGATTGATCCTCTACTTCATCTAATCTGCTTAATCTGTTTGTTTTTCCATTGTCTTTTTTTATTTCAGATACGTTATTCCTCATTTCTGAGTGGGCTTTTTGTTTTTTTTTAAGGTTTCTCATGCTGTCGAGCATTCTTAAAACCATTACTTTGAACTCCATTTTGAATAAATTGCTTGCCTCCATTTCACTGAGCTCTTTTTCTAAGGGTTTCTCCTGTTCTTTCATTTGAGACCTGTTTCTTTGTTTCCCCACTTTTGCTGTTTTCTTTGTGTTTGTTTCTATGTATTAGGTAGAACTGCCATGACTCGCAGCCTTGGTAGGGTGTCCTACTATAGTGGCTGTCCTGTGTTGTCTGGTGGTGTAGTTTCCTTGATCAACTTGCCTGGGTGTTCTAGGAATGTCTCTTGTATGGGCTATGTGGGTCCCCATGTTGTACTGGGTCTTGATGGCTGTTGTCCTGTTCGTGGATGGGCTGGGCTCGTGGGCTGGCTGACTCTGAGGTTCAGCCCTGACTACGTCGTGCAAACTGTTGTACAGGTTTTGACAGAACAAAACAAGACAACAGAAGACCAAACCAAAAATAACATGAAAAAAAACCCAACAGCCAGAAAAAACAACAACAACAGAGATAAGGAATAAGAAGAGAAAAAAGGAGAAGAAAAACAGCAGTAAAAGACAAGGGGAAAGCATTAGAGAGGAATAAAAGAAAGCAATAGGGAGTGATTTCTTGGGCCTGGTTTCTGAGATGGAGCCAGTGTCTGAGCTCATGCCTAGGGCCTTTTGAAGTGGCCTCAGCATAGGCAAATGTCAGTCATCAGGACCTTTGAATATAATAAGGATTTCTGAATAACCAGGGTTTCAGGATGGAAGAGAGGGAAAGGCCCCAACACCTTAATTTAACAATTCTAAGGGATTTTTAAATGTTCGAGAAGATTGAAATCAGATCAAGCACCTCGGATCACAATGGCATGAAATTGGGAATCAACTACAGTAAAAACATTCAAACACATGGAGGCTAAATAGCATGTTATTAAACAATGAATGGGTTACCAATGAGATCAAGAAAGAAATCAAGAACTTCCTGGAAACAAATGAAAATGAACACACAACCCAAAATCTATGGGACACAGGGAAAGCAATCCTAAGGGGGAAATTCATAGCACTACAGTCCTACCTCAAAAAGCAAGAAAAATGTTTAGTAAACTATCTGACTCTATAACTTAAAGAATTAGAAAGTTCCCCTGTGAAGCCTTCCAGACCAGGGCTTTTCTTTGCTGGGCGTTTTTTTATTGCTGCTTCGATTTCATCAGTTATTGGCCTGTTCAGGTTTTCTGATTCTTCCCTATTCAGTTTCACATATTCACTCATACGTGGAATCTAATAAACAAAACAGACTAAGGAACACAATAGATCCAGAGACATAGAAACTTGGAACAGACTGAGGGATCTCAGTGGGAAGGCGGGGGTAGGAGAGTCGATGGGGAGAGATTAACCAAAGAACTTATATGCATATATGCATAACCCATGGACATGGACAATAGTGTGGTGAAGGCCTGGGGGGAGTGGCAGCGTGAATGTGGGGTGGAAGGGATCATGGGAGGGGAAAAAGAGGGGATATCTAATACTTTAAACAATAAAGACAAATTTTATAAAAGAAAGCAATACAGAGCATATAAAGGGAAAAAGGAAAGTAAAATAATAAAAATAAGAAATAAAGCCCTAGCTGGTGCGTCTCTGGTTAGAGTGTTGACCCTTGCACCAAAGGGTCATGGGTTCAATTCCTGGTCAAAGGCAGGGCACATACCTGGGTTGCAGGTTCAATACCTGGACCTAGTCGGGGCGCATGTGGTAGGTAACCAGTCGATATCTCTGCCTCTGTCTCTCCTTCTCTCCTTCTCTCCCCACCCCACCCTCTGAAAAAGCAATAGAAAAAAAAATCCTCTGGGGAGGATTAGCAAAAAAATAATTAAAAGTAGATGTATTAATGGCATTTTAAATAAATAAATAATGAAATAATTTTAAAGTAATAATAAAATGTAGAGTAGGAAAAGTAAAACAGTAAAAAAGTAAGAAAGAAGGAAAATGGAATAAGGAAAGAAAGAGAAATAAGAGAGGAAAGAATGGAGAGAAAACTGGAAAGAGCAGGAAAATAAGAAGTGTAGAAATAAAAGGCAGGGTTTTTCTCAGCAGATCTTGGTGCCTCCTGTGATCACACTTTGGATAGGTTACTTGTGGAACTCGCAGGATCATTCTCAAATGTCGTCTGAAACTGGTCACCCGGTGTGCCAGCCAGTCCCGGGCCCTTGGGTAGTTATCTGGTGCAAACCAATGTCACTTGCTATCCCTGCCTGGCCCTCACTAACCTGTCTGCAGCTTGGCAGGGCAGAGCCCTAATCGTCAGGCGAGTGGGGCTTCTGTAGCCCAGAGGCTCGATCTTCCTTGGGCCTCCCACCTTGAATGTCCCTGTTCTGAGTTGTGCTACCTTCCCCCACAGATTTGCACTCTGGAGGTATCTGTGCCCTGGTGGGAGTGGTGCCTGTAACCCATAGGAGGGGCGGGTACTTCCTCTCCTTCCCAGGGCTGTTTGGCCTGAACTCATTGGGGAGCTCGCATCTGCGTCCCCGTAATTCTACCACAGGGCCCAGCACACTCCTGCCTCTTCCCAGACAGAAGCCCACCTGGAGACACAGCTCTTCCTGGCTCCCTGGCACCCTCCTTTGCCACCAAACCGAGTAGGAGGGGATCAAAAAAATAAGCACCCAGCCGGATGGCTCCGCTGGTCGAGTGTACTTCTGTACACCAATAAGGCTGCAGGTTTGACTCCTAGTCAGGGCACGCACCTAGGCTGCAGGTTCAGTCCCCCGTCGGGGTGTGTACAGGAGGCAGCTGATCCATGTTTCTCTCTCAAGTCAATGAAAAGTGTCTTTGGTTGTGGACTTAAAGAAATAACTGGCTCCCCTTAGCGCTCTAATCTCTTTGTGGCTGGCTCCCTGCTGGACAAGGCCTCTGACAATTGGGCCAGATGCTCGGCCCCCAGGAGCCCTCAGATCCCCGCCCGGTGCGTCCCCGTCTCGATCGCAGCGGGGCGGGCAGACCCAGCCGCTCGGCAGGGGGGGCAGACCCAGCCGCTGGGCAGGGGGGGCAGACCCAGCCGCTCGGCAGGGGGGCAGACCCAGCCGCTGGGCAGGGGGGGCAGACCCAGCCGCTGGGCAGGGGGGGCAGACCCAGCCGCTGGGCAGGGGGGCAGACCCAGCCGCTCGGCAGGGGGGGCAGACCCAGCCGGGCAGACCCAGCCGCTGGGCAGGGGGGGCAGACCCAGCCGCTGGGCAGGGGGGGCAGACCCAGCCGCTCGGCAGGGGGGCAGACCCAGCCGCTGGGCAGGGGGGCAGACCCAGCCGCTCGGCAGGGGGGGCAGACCCAGCCGCTGGGCAGGGGGGCAGACCCAGCCGCTGGGCAGGGGGGGCAGACCCAGCCGCTGGGCAGGGGGGGCAGACCCAGCCGCTGGGCAGGGGGGCAGACCCAGCCGCTGGGCAGGGGGGGCAGACCCAGCCGCTGGGCAGGGGGGCAGACCCAGCCGCTGGGCAGGGGGGCAGACCCAGCCGCTGGGCAGGGGGGGCAGACCCAGCCGCTGGGCAGGGGGGGCAGACCCAGCCGCTGGGCAGGGGGGGCAGACCCAGCCGCTGGGCAGGGGGGCAGACCCAGCCGCTGGGCAGGGGGGCAGACCCAGCCGCTGGGCAGGGGGGCAGACCCAGCCGCTGGGCAGGGGGGGCAGACCCAGCCGCTGGGCAGGGGGGGCAGACCCAGCCGCTGGGCAGGGGGGCAGACCCAGCCGCTGGGCAGGGGGGGCAGACCCAGCCGCTGGGCAGGGGGGCAGACCCAGCCGCTGGGCAGGGGGGGCAGACCCAGCCGCTGGGCAGGGGGGCAGACCCAGCCGCTGGGCAGGGGGGGCAGACCCAGCCGCTGGGCAGGGGGGGCAGACCCAGCCGCTGGGCAGGGGGGCAGACCCAGCCGCTGG
Organism: Miniopterus schreibersii; assembly: GCF_964146895.1. Classification (NCBI taxonomy): domain Eukaryota; kingdom Metazoa; phylum Chordata; class Mammalia; order Chiroptera; family Miniopteridae; genus Miniopterus; species Miniopterus schreibersii. The sequence goes on along the minus strand of NC_138112.1, from coordinate 1,279,230 downwards.
GCAGGGGGGGCAGACCCAGCCGCTGGGCAGGGGGGGCAGACCCAGCCGCTGGGCAGGGGGGCAGACCCAGCCGCTGGGCAGGGGGGCAGACCCAGCCGCTGGGCAGGGGGGGCAGACCCAGCCGCTGGGCAGGGGGGGCAGACCCAGCCGCTGGGCAGGGGGGGCAGACCCAGCCGCTGGGCAGGGGGGGCAGACCCAGCCGCTGGGCAGGGGGGCAGACCCAGCCGCTGGGCAGGGGGGCAGACCCAGCCGCTGGGCAGGGGGGGCAGACCCAGCCGCTGGGCAGGGGGGGCAGACCCAGCCGCTGGGCAGGGGGGCGCCGTGCTGCCCGTGCCCTCGAGCGGCAGGCCACGCCCCTTTCCCAAGCCACAGTCCAGCACCCCTTCCCAGAGTGCCTCCAGACAGCAGAAGCCCCTCAGAGCCGCCTGGGTGTACAGGCAGACCCCTCTGGCTGGCCCAGAGCTCTGCTGCCTGGCTCCTCCAGCAGTCCCGGATTGGAGCTAACTTCCCGGGCTGGTGGTAGAACAAAGACCACCCTCTCTGTCTGGGATGCTGTGGTCTGAGTCTCCTGGGTGGACGGGATCCCCGCCGATTCCCGCTGCTTGACGGCACACTGGCTCCCATTCACTTCTCTGCTGCTGTGGAGTTGTCTCATGCTCGCCGACTGTGAGAATTGACCCCACCCACAGTGTATGGTCTGCTGTTTTGGGTCTGACCCCATGAAGTAGAATTCCCCCCATCAGGGTCTGGTGCTTACAGAGATCTCCTTTTGGGTGAGCTTCTTGTGGAGCCAATTCGACTATGCTCTGATTTGGTCTGGAGCTCACCACCGTGTGTTTGCTTATGGGGATTTTGGTAGGGAATCCAGTGCAGGTCAGTATCAGAGTCTGTGACTGGCTCTGGATTACCTGCTTTGAGCTATGAAGAGATCCACAGTTTGTATCTGCCGCTGGGCCTGTGTGTGGGGGAGGGACAGAACTGTGTGACAAAGCCAGCTTCCGTTGGCTCCTAGCCCAGGGGCAGTTCAGCAAAAGGCCCAGGACAGCCCAAGGTCTATCTCTACCTACTGGCTGCTTGTTGGGCCATCACTGAAAGAGCCTCTGGCAGTCCTCGAGTTGTATGAGATAGGTTCTTAGTGAGTATCAGGTAGGACAAGTGGTGCCCACTAGGTTGATACAGATTCAAACTTGGCACCAGTGTTGGGTCTGAGGTCACTCAGCAAAAGTTTCAGGGTACACCAAGGCCAGCGCCACCCGTGGACTTTTGTGGTTGGGTGGGATCTCGGGATTCGTTAGCATGAAGCCAGTAGAGTTCATCAGGCTGAAAGAGACAAAGATTTGACTGTATGGAAGGAGGGCTTTGCATTGGAAGAGTGGTGCTGGTCAGTGGGACAAGGGAAATGGCCCACTCCCTATTGCCACACTACTCAGTCTTGCCCTGTGAGTCTCTGACACAGTCTGCATTTTCCCCAACCTCCTCAAGAGCCTTCCAAGAAAGTGTGCACTGTGGGTCCAGGTTTTACACTTCCTGCATACTTCTCTGCTGGACACCAGTTTGGCAGGGCTGGGCCACAGGAAGTCGGTAGGAAGAGCTACTGCATTTCTGCAGGGTAATGCTTTATGGAGGGAGTGCTCAGCCCAGGACAGATGGCATCTGTGGGCCATGTTGGAGTGCAATTCAGCACAGGGACCTTGGTGGCTGTCCCTTCAACCCTTTCCCTGAAGCCACATAACTCAGTCTCTCCCTTTATGGCTCCAGTCCACTCCAAGCTGTCTGCCCTCCACCGGAGCCCAGGAAGAGTGGTCGCTAACAAGATTTTGTGTGTTGGACCTTTCAGAGGGTGCCTGAGTTTCTAGCAGAATCCCCACTGATTTACACAAGATGTTATGTGGGCACTGCTTCCCGGCTCTGATGCTCTGGGATGGGGAACCCAGTGTGGGGTTGAGACCCCTCACTCCTTGAGGGACTTTGCAGCTGTGGCATTCCTCCAGATTCTCAACCTCTGCACATGGGAGCAGGGCCAGCCTTTTGCATCTCCAGCCTTCCTACCTGTCTCCATGTGGCTTCCTCTGTAAATCCTTGGTTATAAGACTTGTGTTCAGCTGGTTCTCAGTTGGTTATTCAGGATGACTGTTCTGCGATGTAGCGGTGATTCCGGTTTGGGCCTGGGAGGAGGTGAGTGTTACTCTCACCTCCTCCACCACCATCTTGGCTCTCCCAAGAGAAGTGCGTTTTTGACCAGTGTGATGTACCTGTAAAAATATTGGAAAGGACCAGCCAATCTAGTTAGTAACTGTTAGGTATAGATGGTTAATTTAGAGGAAAACAGCCAGAAATAGTAAAAGCAAAAATCATAAATAGACCTTTAAATTTACTCTGTTTTGAAGTACTTTTGGAGACTATTTTTTTTGTACTTATCCATTAATATCACCTTAGGGATACCAACTACTCTAAAACTGCTTGAGTTTGAGGGGCATTTATTTTCTTTTGTAAACCCAGCTGCTGTTCATATTTTTGTGAGAGAATTAAAATTCCAAAGTGCTGTCAGTCTCTCCTTTTAATATGTTGAGTGTCACATTTGCAATAGAGTATGTATACAGCATTGGGGCAGCCTATTAAGATGTCACTTTGTATGTGTCCTAGTTGAAAAAATACTCTGAATTTATCTGCAAGTGCACTACAAAAAGATTTTTAACAAAATATCTTCATGTACAAACTTTTGGAAATACGGATTTAAAGGGAAGGTTGTAGGAAAAGTTCATTTGTAAATCATAAAAGCAATTGTTACAAATATAAAGCCTGTTAAAAAAACTTATCTGACCTCTACTTATAAGATTGCCTATTATGAGTAAAGCACTATCAGATGTTTCATCAGAAACTTTAAAATTAGGGCATATACAAACTTAAATTTATAAATTAAAAATATCAGTTAAAAAAAAAGGTATAATTTTTAGCAAAAGAGATTCATAGGCTCATGGATCTTCCCCAAGAGAGGTGGGTGGCATGGATGTCTGGACTCTGCACAGTGAAACAATGGGTGATTTAGTTTTATTGCAACCTCAAAAAGTTTTAACCTGACCTAGGTTTCACAGTAAGAAGGCAGCTCTGATCTTGAGGATTTTCTTCCCAGAGCAACAGGAGAGTCATTTTTGTGACAGTGTCAGATTCTAAGAAAATGAAATTATAATCTCATTATTTTTACACTTTATTTTAATTAAAATTATTGCAGTGACATTAGTTAATAAAATTATATAGGGTTCAAGTGTACATCTCTATGACACATTATCTGTATGTGGCATTGTGTGCCCACCACCCAAAGTCTTTTTTAAGTGTTTTATGTCTCATAATTCCCCAGTGTCAGCCTTTCTGTCTAATAGAGAAGTGGTGTAGGCTGAACAGGTTATAAGTATGGGAGGCTGCAAGGAGGAAAACATTAGAATATAATTAGAAAAGGCTTGGGTGTGTCAGGTGTTTCTGATAGACACAGCCATACTCCACATGTACATGTAGCTCTGTTTCCTGTCTTTTGAGAATACTTATTGGAGTTTCAAAAGGATTGTGGTTCTCTCTCACTTTGTCTGGCCTTTTGATCAGCTCTGCACCCCCTTCCCTGTTGTGCTCTTTCCTCCTCCCTGCAGTTCAGTGGGCCGGGGGAGGAGAGGCTGAAGCAGGCAGCAGCGACCTTCTGCAGTAACCAGCCTTTTGCCCTGGAAATGATCAAATCTCGTCAGAAAAAGGATTCTCGATTCCAGACTTTTGTGCAAGTGAGTTGTGTGTGTCCTGGAAGAGAAAAAATAATGCAGTTTTTTAATCAATTATAGAATAAACTGGGAGAATTCTAAGACTAAAGTCTTTTACAAGGGTTATATTTATGTTAATGTTTTTTAAAGCTATCACTGCTCTCTTAAATTACTAGATGGTATAAAGATTTTGGAATGTTGAGAAATAAAGAGAATACAACCTGATCATAATGCCTGACATAGCCATTCACATTGCCATGGAGACATTGTCCGGAAATGGTCCATGTACACTACTAAAATAATGTCATCAAAACCTGAGAATGGGTTTATGTCAAGCCCAGGGAAGAACATAACAGCACTCATACTTGTCGAAGTATATATTGGTATAGATCTAGGGTCAGTAAACTACAGCCCATGGGCTATATCCAGCCTCTTGCCTGTTTTTGTAAACAGTTTTATTGGAAAACAGTACTAGTTTTTTATTGCCATATAGTAAATTACAATAAGCATAGCAACTTAAAACAATGCAAACGTATTATTTGTGGAGAGGAGGGCAGGTATAGTTCAGGTGGGCCCTCCTTTCATGCTGTGGCTCTTGCCTGGGACCTGGGTCCTCTTCTAAGCTCCCTTGCTGTTAGCAGAGCTCACGTCGCCCTAAGTGTGTAAGCAAGATCCTTGTCCTGATATTGTCGGCTACAGACTACTCTTGGTTCCTGGAGAAGGCCCATATTTGTTTGCCTTACGGCCCCTGTAGGCAGTTTACAAGATGGATGTTTGCTTTCTTCCAAGCCAGCAAGGATGCATCTCCCTGACAGAGCTTTCTTTTAAAGCAAAGATCCTCTGATTAAGTCAGACTCACCGAAGACAGTCTTCAAGTCAACTGATAGTAACCTAATCACAGGTGTGATATCCCATCATATGCCAGGTTCTGTCCACATGTGAGGGAAAGGTTATGTAGGTTGTGTATACTAGAGAGGGAATTTGGGGGGCCATGTTAGAACTTTTAATACACTTAGTTTAGCCATGTGGATTCCTTTACGTATTATCTGTGGCTGCTTTTGTTCTAAAACAGCAGAGTTGAGAGTTGCGACAGACTGTAGGACCTGCAGAGCCTGCAGTATTTACTGTCTGGCACTTGACTGAAAAGGCTGCAGACCTGTTCTAGAGGAGCTGGTATATCCAGACGGGATCCATTGTGCCTACTTGGAATGGTGGCCAGCGTATTAGCTAACATGACTTCGGTAGGAATGCCAGTTGTAAGCAGATGTGACTAGATTTCCTGAACATGTGAAGATAAAACTGTTTTATCCTGAGAAAGTGATTCTCCGCGTTGATTGTGGATGCTCTAAGTCATTGTTTAAACAGATGACAAAGAATCCATTGGGTTAGTGATAGAAAGGGAAAGCAGAAGTGTAGTGTGGCAGTGGTCTGTCTCGGCATGTTGTAAGTTTTATTTAATTGCTGAACTGTGATGCTGTAGACACTTATATGATGAATATATGGTGCGTTAGGTATATTCCTAATAGCAGTTATAAATTCACTTGTTTCACTTTAATTTTAGGATGCTGAGAGTAATCCATTGTGCCGTCGTCTGCAGCTCAAGGATATCATTCCCACCCAAATGCAGAGGCTCACCAAGTACCCTCTTCTGTTGGACAACATTGCTAAATACACAGGTACAGCACTTTCGTGGAAATTAAAAAGCTTAGGGGAAAAAAACCAGAATTCTCTCACAGCATTCTGGTGCCTGGAGGTTTCCAAATAGTAGAGCAAAATTTGTTAATAAGATTCAGTCCAGTTCAGGGTATTTGATTGAATGAACTCCATTAGTGAGTCTGGTGCAGGGTTTGGCAGTCTGTGGATTGTGGGCCAGATCTAGCTCTTCACCTGTTTCTGTGAGGTTTATTAGACTCTGGTCATGCTCACTTGTTGGCCTTGGACTCTGACTGCTTTCGCACTACGACGGCAGAATTGAGTAGTTACGACACAGACCATTTGTCCTGCAAACTGTAGAATATTTATTACTGGCCCTTCATGGAAGTTGCCAGTTCTTCCTCTAGCATGTATCGTATTTCCTTTGAAGAAGGCCTGTACTGGATTGAAGAGGTATTTTGTGTCTATACATGTATTTTCATTAGCTTCATAATTCCAACTCTCCTGTTTTAAAGCATGTAATGAATTCAAATTTGTCAGTTGAGCTTTAGGCGCTTTTTTAAATTTTTTTAATTCAAAATATTACAGATGTCTCTTTTTCTCTCCATTGGCCCCATCAACCCCACCCCACCCCACTCATTAATAATTCTGTACAATCAAATTCCTATTTCTTATGCCTGAGAATTTGAAAACGATCATACACGTTAAATTTTATACTTTAATATATCTGCTCATTATAGTTGGACTGTGTTTGGACGATTGTAATTTCGAATATTCTGATTTTGGTATTTACATTGTAGACCTCCTTGTAACCACACCACATTGTGGGGAGTTTCATCTTTTAATGATATGAATGTCCTCATGTATTTTCATTCTTCAAATATAACCTCGAATTCAAATAAACTTATTTTGGAGTTACTTTGAATTGTATTTCCATTAAAAAAAAATACTGCTTAACAAGTGCACTGGACATAATCACATAGGCTGTGCACTGAAATTCTAGGGGGAGGGCCCCACTTACACTGCTTACAATGTAATGAGACCCACTCCCTGGAGTGTGTGACATAGTGGGCTTGCCCGGCCGGGCGTGGCTCAGCGGTTGAGGGTCGACCTGGGATCCAGGCGATCGGGGTTCGATTCCCGGTCAGGGCACTGCCCGGGTTGCGGGCTTGATCAGTGACTCTCTCATCATTGATGTTTCTACCTCTCTCTCTCCCTCTCCTTTCCTCTCTCTGAAATCAATAAAGATATATTTTAAAAAAACCAAACAAACATAGTGGGCTTGATACTTGATGTAAAGTGTCTGTCCTTGGGTTTGGTTTTCTATACTATGGTTTCTTTTTAAAGAGTAGTATTTACATTTTGAAGTACTGTCGTAAGAGGTTTTACCTGTCTAAAGACTACCTGAATTGAGATTCTGACATAGGTTCAGCCTGGTATAAAAATATTCAAGGTCTTATTATGGCCTTATAACTGTTAAAATGATATCACATATATGCTTTTTTTTTCTGATTTCCTCCATTTTATATTTCTGGTTCTTGCCCTTATTTAGAGTGGCCGACAGAAAGAGAGAAGGTCAAGAAAGCTGCAGATCACTGTCGTCAGATCTTAAATTATGTAAATCAGGCTGTCAAAGAGGCAGAAAACAAGCAGGTAAGAAGGGAAAATAAAAGATGCAGTGAGGATATTAGGTCAGTGTTGCCCTCAGTCTGGCAACAATAACTGAAAGTCTCATTACATAATTGAAGGTAGACATTTGTCAACTGTTCATGTAGCAGATGGGTCTCTATCAACTTGTGACAGAACATCCACGTTTTATTTGACCTTTGTGAGCCTCTCTAGCTGCATGTCTGCTCATTTATTCATTGAGTTGGTGACGATAGCTGTCTGCTGAGGGTGGGGTATAGAGTGCTTACAAAAAGGAGTGCAGAAATTGCCCACACGGAGCTTGTTTTCCAGCAGGATAGAATGTCACTGGACAGAGTAGAGTGTGAGTATTTTATATCAGTTGCGATGGCTGCTGTGAAGGAGAATTTCAGGATGCCAGGAGTATAACTTGGGGGGCAGGATTATCTCATTTGAGGATGGTAGGTGGTGGTTGTCAGAGAAAACTTCCTTGGGGAATTGACATATACCAAGCTCTGAAGGATGAGTGGCAATGAAACAAAATGATGTGGAAGGGGCAGCCTTACAGGTGGAGGAAACAGCCTGTAGAAAAGTCTTGGGGTGAAAAGAAGTATGGTCTGTTTGAGGAGCTGCAAGATGAGATCAGTGTGCATCATACTGAAACGCAGTCGTAGTGATATAAAGTGAGATGCAGTAGGGTGGGGCCAGACCTACAGGCCCTGTAGACTATGTTAAAGATTTTGGTTTTTATTCTAAGAACGGTAGGACTTCATTGTAGACATTCTGGAAGGAGAGTGACATGCTCAGGTTCGTCACTTCATAAGTATCACGCATCTACTCTGTGGAGGGTGGATTGAAAAGAGAGAAGTATGGACAGAAGAGCTCCCTTAGTCTTCTCTCAGCAGTCCAGGATTGATGGTGGTGGCTCAGAGAAGTGCAAGACTTGGAAAAGTATTTAGAAGACAAAATTGACAGTACTTGGTGCCTGATTTAGAGAAGGATTGAAGAGAGGTGGTGTGAGGAATAAATCCAAGGTCTCTGGTGTGCACATTTGGATGAACAGGATGAGTGGAGAAGCCCCAGATTTGTGAGGCAGGTTCTGAGTGCAGTTTGTGATATCAGGTGACAATGCCACAGGGACCCGCCTCTCAGCACAGCACTGGAGGTAAGACGGCAGCATGGCCATGGGCCTGGCATAGCTTTCAGGAATTGAGTGTGATGACGGCTCTGTTGGTGAGGCTATAGGTAAATGGGTATTTCCAATTGTATTGCTTGGAGTATAAAATAATTAAACCCCAGAGGATAATTTGGCAACACTTATCTAAATTAAACACACACATATTCATACATTCTTTGGCCCAGCAATTCTTTTCCTGCTTACTTACCCAAGAGAAGTGAAGTTACGCCCAGAGACCTGTACAAGAATTTTTGTAACATAAACTAAATGTGGCATAATCATAAATGAAAGTAATACCAGCAATAAAAAGGAGTGACCACTGCTAGAAACAACACAGATGAACCCCACAAACACGACCCTGAGTGACAGACACCAGACTCGAGGGTGCACACAGCCTGGCCTGGTGGCTCGGCTGGTTGGCGCATCATGCTTGCACTGAAAGGGTGCAGGTTCGACTCCCAGTCAGGACACGCCTGGATTGCTGGTTTGACCCCCAGTCAGTTGGAACGCGTACGAGAGGCAACTGATGGATGTGTCTCTCTCACAAGGATGTTCCTCTCTCTCCTTCCCCTTTCTCTCTAAAATCAATGAAAATATTTCCTCAGGTAAGGATTAAAACAAAGAGTCTATACATATAATTCTATTTATATAAACTTCCATAACAGGCTAAACTAATCTGGTAGGGGGAAAAAGTCAGAAAAGTAGTTGTCACTGGGCATGTGGGGACAGATATTAATTAGGAAAGAGTGTGAGGGCAGTGATAATATTTTATATCTTCATAGGAGTTTGCACAGGTATAAAAACTTGTGGGAAGGTACATTTAAAATGTGTGCATTTCACTGTTTGTAAATTTTATTATAAAAAGCTATGAACAAATAATTGAACTCTTGTTAATTACAGGAATGCTAAAATGTTTAGAGCTAAAGCATGCTTATGTCTGTAACTTGTTTTGAAATAGCATCCAAAATATAAAATGGATTGATGGGTAGGTAGAGGAATGACTAGGTGGATGGACAGACGACAGAACAGAAGCGAGTGTTAATTATACAAGGCGGGCGGTGGGTATTCAGTGTACACATCCAAACTTCCCTGGGTGTGTGGGACTTTTTATAATCTTGGGGAAATACACAGACCCTTTGATGTAACAGTTCTTCCTTCAGGGATTTATTCTACAGCTCTGTCTGCACGTGCACAGAAGTACACGTGTGAGACCGTTTCACTGTAGTATTGGTGGTTTAGGAGATTTGAAGTCACCCCATTGCCATCAGTAAGCTGTCGTTAAATAAGCTGTAGTTCGCTCGGAGCTGAGTACATGCAGCCATTAAAACACAGGAGCGCTGTCTGGGTGGTAAACGTGGGCAGTCTCCCAGAGAAAGTGATCAGTGGCAGACAGACAGGGAAAGGTGTATACAAGTATATTTGCTGCCATATCTTCTTGTTGAAGGCTATATACACACAACACCTACAGAGACAAGCATACACATGTGTTCTATTTGTCTCATAGGCTACCCAAGAAATGGGTATTCCTTTAGAGAAAATTGGGTGTGGGGAGGCAAGAGAACAGGGTTGGAGGGAGGCTGACATTTTATTGTGCGCCTTGCAGCACCTTCTGATTTTTGTACCATGTAGGTGATTTACATGTTCAGAAAATAAATACAAACTAGTTAGAGGCCAGTGAATTTGAAAAGATTGGAAAAGAACAGCCAAAGAGATAGGACAAAAACTAGGAGAGACTTTTCAAAACCAAAGGAAAACTTTAAGAAAGATTAAGTTGTCAGTTTTGTCTAATACTGCACAGAGCTTAGTAAGATGTAGTTTTAGAATGTCCATTTGATTTAGGAACAGGGAGGTCATTGATATCCAAAGCGGTAACCGTCACTCTATCCTGTCTGATTTTCAGCGTTTAGAAGATTACCAGCGTCGCCTTGATACCTCCAATCTGAAGTTCTCAGAGTACCTAAATGTTGAAGAGCTCAGGGTGAGAGATGGTCTAACAATAATTTTTTAAATAAAATTTACTAACATCTCAGTGGGAACATCAGCTGAAGGAGCTCTTGTACCATGATTCTCTTCTTTCTTTCAAGTGTTTCATCTGTGTGAGGGTTGCTTTCACTAAAGGAATATTTTAGTCTTTCACTAAAGGAATATTTTCTGTGAGACTAACTTTTTTGACAAAAATTTGCAGAAGACTAAACATTTCTTATTAAGTTTAATGTTATTGTGTTGTATAGTTTAAAGACGAGTAGGGCTGTTTACTATGGAAACTTTCCAGATTATTGAGTAAAGCAAGGTAACAATTATTTTTCCATGAAGCTCTTCAGAAAGCTGAAACCGTTATGGGAGTGATAGTAAAATACTGATTGTCACGTCTAGTACATGAGGCTTTTCTATTGATAACTACTTAGGATTTTTAATCTTCCTTACACTGTCTGACGAGGTGGTGGTTTTGACAGATTTATTTGGTGGCTGTTAAAATGCAGTTCTGTGTCACATAGAGCAGCTCATCAAGAAGCTTGCTAATGCGCTGCGCCCTGACCAGAGCACGAGGTTTTTCTGGAGCTGCTTATTCTAAAAGATGATTCTCTTACTAAGTTAATAATATTTAGAGCAAACCTGAGTACTCCCCGGACTTTTTCTAAATGCTATTCCTTAGAAGTTTCTTTGGTACCAGAGTCTGGAACTCAGAAGCCTCTCACAAGCCAGCTGTGCATCACCCTCGTCTAGTTACGTACAGAGAAATTCAAGGTGGGCTGAGAATCTGACGCCTGACTGCTTACAGCTTAATTTCTATAAGCTCACGTCACCTGTTTAGAGTGAGGTTTAGAAGGCAGTGCTCCCGAATGGTCGTTAGGGTACCTTTCCTGTTTAGAAAAAGTTATGCATCTTACTTTAACTTTTTAACTTGCTCTTCAGTTCATTTTCAATAGTTGTCAGATATCAATAATAATAGTGAATGTAAATGGTATTTTTATACCAAGAATTTCTTGAAAAGAGACTGAAATATTTCTCACTAAGTGCTTGGAAATAACTTGTGTATAATTCTTTTTATTTTGACAGAATTTGGATCTAACAAAAAGGAAGATGATTCATGAAGGGCCATTGGTTTGGAAGGTGAACAGAGATAAAACCATCGGTAGGTCTGGTGTCTGTCCGCTGTGGGGAGAGTGAAGAAAGGAGAGTAGGAAAGTTTCTAGAAGGACAGAGCCATTCAGTTTCCAGTTACAGCAGCTAGCAGTGCTACTTTGTATCATTCATGCGATTTTGTCATATGTGAAGTGTGTTGTGTAGTCGTTTAAGGGGGAAGCAGGAAACTCCATCAGTCCTGTCTCCATCATTCTCGCATTCGAATAAGTCTGGGATTTCATTAGATCACAAAATCTAAAGCCGTCTGGGTCACAGACTAATACTTCAGTGTAATAGTGTCACACAGTAAAAAAGAATTATTTAAAAAGACAATAACAAATCACTTTTTTACAGAAATGTCGAATTTTTATAAAGTTTATAAAACGCATCTCCATTTCTGTACGAATCACCTTTTCCTGCGCTTTTCTGTCTAGATCTGTATACACTGCTGCTGGAGGACATCCTCGTGTTGCTACAGAAGCAGGATGACAGGCTGGTGTTGAGGTGCCACAGTAAGGTCCTGGCATCCACGGGTGACAGCAGGCACACCTTCAGCCCTGTCATTACCTTGAGCACAGTGCTGGTTCGACAGGTGGCCACAGGCGAGTGTGTCTGAGTGTTGCTGACCTTCAGGTTCATTGTAAAGTTGCATAAGATGTTTAGTGTTATTTAAATAGAACAACTGCCATCAAGTTTTGTTCTTTATATATTCTTATGCAAATTAAATGAAATTTACTGACTGCCTGGAAAAATTAACAGAGAGTTTATACTCCCAAATGAGGATACCTAGACTCTCAGTAATTTTTGGCATTTGAAAAAAAAAAATCTCTGCATATCACTTTGACCTTTTTTTCCATGTTCAGGTAATTGACAGACAAAAGCCTTTCATTAGAGTGGTATGCATTTTGATTTGGTGGAGGGAAAAAAGGGCAAAACCTGAAGAGGTGTGTGTAGCTTGGGTTTTTGAAATCAGTTTAATTTAGCAGATTATATATTAACAGTACTAAAAATGAGATCCTTTATAAAACGCGTTAGTTCCATGATGGCAGGGTAGATTTATGACCTCTGTTTTCTAACAGACACTGAATATTAACCAACTGTTTAGCAAAAGGGCAGTTCAGAATAAATGCAAAAGAATCAGTGTTTAGTTTAGTAATGTAGATACTTTGACTTTTTGTTTAGAATAAATTACTGAGAAATCAGCGCTAGTTTGTATCATGTTTGCTTTATAGCAGTATAATAAACACAGTATAACATCTGTGTTGCACACATTTTAAGTTTATAGCTTGGTGAATTTTTATAGAGTGAACACATGTTCACAAAGTGAACATATGTAACCTTTACCTAGATTAAGATGCAGAATAATAAGGACCCTAGAAATGGCCTCTGTCGGTCATATTAGGAGAGTAATTTTTGTCGTGTTTTTTCCAGATAACAAAGCTTTCTTCGTCATCTCCATGTCAGACAATGGAGCCCAAATTTATGAACTGGTGGCACAGACAGTTTCTGAAAAAACTGTGTATGTATTAAATATAGATACATTTCTTTAATTTTTTAATTATATGTATTGGAGTGACATTGGTTAATAAGATTGTATAGGTTTCAGGTGTACAGTTCTGTGATACATCATCTGTATACTGCATTGTGTGCCCACCACCCAAAGCCAGGTCTCTTTCCATCGCCATGTATTTGACCCCCTTTACCCTCTCCTACCCCCACCCCTGGTGCTCTAAAATTTGTAATACCCTGAATATAATCTTTTACAAACTTAACATTGTTTTTGCAATAGGACTTTGAAAACCAAAAAACAAGCAGTTTCTCTATATTCTTTTAGATATGTTCTTCTAAGAACTTGTTACTTCTTAGATTGATGTTTTTTATTTTGATTCTGTTCTACTGAAAGTATATTTTCTAAAGAAAAGATTCAGAAGGGCCAAGTGGATTTTTTTAATGGGTAGTATATCCATTATATCGTTAGGTTTTTCTTTAAAGTGTAGAGTATTTGTAATCTCTGCTTAATAGTTATTGCCAAAATAAATATATTCTCTGGCAGAAGTAGAGTTTTTTGTTTGTTGGTTTGGTTTGTTTTGGTTTCTGGTATATTTGTTTTTATTTTTGCTTTCTCAGTGTATTTAAAGGACTTTTTTTTTCTCCTTCCCCCTTTGTATTTTGGATTCTTTTCACAATCCCACAGCTGGCAGGACCTAATCTGCCAGATGGCTGCGTCAGTGAAGGAGCAATCCACGAGGCCCATCCCACTGCCACAGCCGCCACCTTGCGAGTGAGTGTCCCTGTGTGAGGACTGACTTTGTTTGTCCTCTTTTGGTCAGAAAAGGAATGGGTAATTTTTGCGTTTTGTTGCGATGACATTCAGGCACCTGGTGAAGATTAAAGATGGTTTTGTTTCTTCTGCAGAGGAGACAATGATGAAGAGCCTCCAAAGTTAAAAGTGGAGGATCAGGGCGCGTCGGTCACTGGCCCGCAGAGCCCAGGTAAACGTGCCTGTTTATTTACCTGGGAGAGTTCAGTCCATGTATTACTTACTAAAATGCACAGAAACCTTTAACTCTTTGTGTTTAGGCAGGTTCTGGCATCAGCTGTTCACTTTAGCAAACTCTGCCTATGACCCTTCTGTGTGCCACTGTAGCCCTGTTCTCACTGTGTCTCACTCAACAGACAAGCTCCGTAGTTTGTGTGGTTATCTTCCTCCAAGTATTTCCTGAATGCTTCATGTTAAAAGTTAAAAGATATATTTTACTTTTTCTATTCCATTGAACAGACAGAGATTTGGTATTAGAGTCTCCCTTAATATCATGGAAACCTCATTCTCATTCACTAGGCTTCTCTGGGAAGTCAGAGATAGACGATCTCTTTGTGGCTGAGAGACATTTCGCAAAGGAGCAGCATGCAGATGGAACTGTAAAGGAAGTTGGAGTAAATTATCAAGTCACAATCCCAGATCCACACTTACCCATCTCAGAAGAGCGGTGGGCATTGGATGCACTACGGAATTGTAAGTTTTATTTGTAAGTTAATACAGATACTAAGTACCAGAGTTGTATAATGTACTCTGCAGTCATTTAGGGAGAATCCATAGAAGTATAACTGACATTTTTCTGCAAGAATTTCACAATCTAGTTGGGAAGATGATAGAAACTTTGCCCATCTTTTTACGTAAACAGACAATACAGGTGTGTCAGAGGTGATCTGGTTGGGGTGACCAGGGAAGAGAAGCGTCAGGAAACGAGAGGTGTGATTAATGCCTTGGAGAATGGGGAAGTTACTGATGGGTATTTAGAAGAATAGAAGTTGTTCAGACAAGAATAATGGTAGGACAAAAGCACAGAGGAGAGCGACGCTGAGGGTGTTCCGGGAGCGGTGAGTGGACCAGTTGCCTGTGGTAGACGTGTCTGTCACAGGAGCTGTGGGAGGCAAGGTTGTAAAGGCAGCCAGATGTGTTTTTGAGCCCAGCTGGTGAGCCTTGATATGAGATTGAGTCTTCTGAACTTTAGGATGGCACATCACACTGTTTAGAGGGCTTTTTCAAACTACAGATTAGTCTTCTAATATTCTTGTGGAAATTGTAGTGACCTCTGCCAAGTCCCACCCTTTTCACACACAGACATACACACGCATCTGTGCACGTGCACATCCCTAGGAGTGTGGATGGTCCTGGCTGCTCTGTGAGCTACCCCTTCCTTTCCAGCCGTTGACAGTCAGTTACAAGTGGGAGTGTGCCACATTCTCAGGCATATTGGAGTTGGAGAGAGGCTGAGAACGAGTGCTCTAGCTGTGGAGATGCACTTTAAGTTCTTAAGGTTATGACAAATGAAAAAGGTTAGTGTGACTGAGAGCTGTGAACAGATTAATGGAAGGAGGTTGAAGTGACACCATCACTTTTAGACTTGTATAGTAGCCTGGGCTCGAGGCGAATGGTCTGAACTAGAACTGTGTCCGAGGGATAAACATAAAGTGAGGGTTCAGCAGGTATTCAGAACAATTGACTTGTGTGGATGTGAGGACAAAGGAAAGGAAATAGTTAGAGATAATTTTAGTATTGTTATCGGAAATAAAAGAAAGAACCACCACTGCCCACCATCACCCTTTCCCCCCATTTTTTAATTTGCCAGAGATTATGGGCTTAATTTTAAAACATGTCGAGTTTAAGATAATGCATGGCGAACCATTTAAGAGGAAGTGATGAGCAGGAAATTGGAGTTTAAGATTGGAACTTTGGAGAGGGGCTAGTGAGAGGGATGGATTTGCATGTCAAAGCCGTAAGCATTCTGGGCCCCTCTCAGGCAGAAAGACAGGGTCAGAGACTCAGACCTTTGGGAGAAACAGAAGATAGAGATTAAGCCAAAGTTGAAAGTAGGGAGTTAGTATAGTTCTCTAAAACCTGACTAATTCTAGATTCTCCTGAATTAACATTGATAATGATTTCTTTTTTTAATTTTTGTTATTATTAATCTATTCCAGTTAACATTTAGTATTACATTAGTTCAGGTGTATGACATAGTGGTTAGGCATTTATAAGTACAATTAGGATTTCTGATGGTTTGACGGACCTTGTCCCAGTAACTATTATTGTATGAATGACCTTACAGCTTACACTTGCCCATTCAAAGTTAAATTGGTTCTATTTTTAACTACCTAAGGAAGCTACACCATGAGTAAGGTCATTTTTAAAACCTAATATTTCCTTATCTGTTGAAATTATACACACTGCCAAATCATTAGAATTAATTTTTTTTTCTTTTCAGGAAAGTTTATTTTCTACTTCACCATTTAAGGAAATTCTTTAGGTTATTACAAGTGATAAAATTTATATTCTGTGTGTCTAATAAAATTAGAAAAAATAATGCCTGTGTGTATAGTGTCTGCTTCTGGAAAAGTAGAACTTTCAGGGTATTTTTGTCTAGCTTAACAAACTTTTTCAACATCCTTAGGTATTATTTCAGTTACATGGAAGAAAGAAATACAAGAAGACATGGTATTGGTTCTTGAGCAGGTCTGAGGAGAAGCCCTCCATGTCACAAATATCTAGGTGTTTCGAGCCTCGTTTAATATTCTATTATCTGTAGATGGTGCTTTATTTCATTTTTCAAACAAAACAAATAATATATGAAATTAATATTTTGACTCTGTGTTACTAAAAGGTGCTTACTTTTAGAGATAACTGCTAATTGCACTGATTTAGTTTTGGCAGTCTGAGTTTACAGCTGTGAACCTGCATTTTCCCTCCTTCCTAAATCTTTCAGTGGGTTTGTTGAAGCAGCTGCTGGTACAGAAGCTGTGTCTCGCTGAGAAGAGCACTCAAGAAGACTGGCCACAGTTCTCAAGATACAGAATGGCCTCTCCAGGGGTGCAGGCAGACAGGGGAACCCAGAACTGTGAAATGATTAAGGCCTATCCTCCTGGTGAAAGACAGATGCCCCTTAGAACTGGAACTGGTGTCATTTCAACTTGCTACAGTCCACGGACTTCAGCTGAGTCTTGTGCTCCACGGGATTCTGTGGCACTGGCGTTCCACCATAGCCAGGCAAGCGGCGTTTCAGTAACGAGCCCCATGGTGGTGACCCCAGAGGCTCCTCCTGCAGAGCCAGAAGGAGGTCTGGATGAGAGTGGAGAGCACTTTTTTGATGCCCGTGAAGTGCATAGTGATGATTATTCACCAGGAGGCGATGGAGCAGTTCAAAAGGAAGAGAAGGGTGTTACCCTACACATCTCAGGCGAGTTCTTTCATCTACACCTTGACTTTGATTGCCACACACTGGGCCTGCGAGTGCTATGTGTGTGTGTGTGGCATTCTTTATTTCACTCCATAATTATTGAATCGACTCTAGGTGCTGGGAGATACAGAATTCAGTAAACATAAAAATCAACTATTCTCATGAAGCTTGAGTGCTGGTAGGGGAGAGAGTAATGATAAATAAGTAAACAAGTAAGTAGACGTAAGATAGAAGAAGTATTCACAGGAAAAATAGCTCACAGACTCGGGAGCAGAGAGTAACGGGGGCAGACAGGGTGACCGGGGAAGGGGCCTCTGATGAGGTAGCAGGGAGCGGAGGGAGACCCAGGAAGAAGCTCCCGGTGGCTGAGCAGAGCTCCAGCCAAGGAGAGTACAGGCTGTGCGGAGAGCAGGCGCTTCGTGGTTGGAGGACACGGTGCGGGAGAAAAAATGGTAGAGGTGAGGCAAGAGAGGTATTTGGCAAGGGAAGTGGTAGCAGGATCATATAAGGGCTTTGTAGTTTTCAGCTTTTAACTTCTAGAATGCTAACTTACCTGAAATTGTTCAAAAAGTACCATGAGAGTTCGCTAAGTTTACCTTAAACCTGAAGTGAGAAAATTCTGTTAGTACTTAAAAGTAAACAGGAATTTGGGAATTCATGCCTTCACCCTCTTTAATAGCTTTTAAAGTTGTCACCATATCACCCTATTTCTATTTTCTGGGGTGTGGATGGCACCGCTCATCTCACAAACTGTTCTGTCTCTGTCACCAGGAAACTACTTGATCCTCGATGGCTATGAAACAGTGCAGGAGAGCTGCACCGACGAGGAGGCTGCTTCCTCACTCACCCTGCAGCCCACCGCAGGCCTTCCCTCTGTGGACCCTACTCAGCAGCAGCAGCATTCTCCCCAGAATGCTTTTTCTGATGACACAACTTCACCACTCACCCCAGAATCCCTGGCTCTGCAGCACTGGGGAGCAACAGGGGACTCCTGCTTTGAGATGCAGAGGCCCCCCACTTGTGCAGCTTCACAAGACCAGGTCCTGGAGTACATTTGTAAGATAGAAGCTGACCTCGAACACCTAAAGGTACCTCAGACTCCAGCATCCTTAGGACTCAGTTAGGCAAAACACATTTAATAGAGAGGAAGGATAGAGGGATTGAAATAGGATGGTAATAAACTCGTTAAGATTGTGAATTTGTATGTTTTCTCTGACCGTTAGCCATGGAAGGGCCAGCATGAAAAGCTGAAATTAGCATTGTTCATCTGTTTACAAATCACAAAAACAGAAAAAGTTGTAGCACTGTCAACTATTTATGGGAGGGGTGGGGTCTAAATTTAAGAACCTAAGTGCTTTTGAGGTTGTTGGCCGGCCACGGTGAGAAGAGGTGAACAAATAGCTGAGATCAGTGGGTTGTGCAGCTACGAGTCTAGGCTGAGTTATCAGGTGATAGTGCTGGTTTCCCAGAGGCTGTAAAAATAGCAACCAGCCCCTGTGGCTCCCGTCATCTAAAGACCTGGGCATGAATGAGATTTTTGTAAATTTGTAGTTGAAGTTGTCAATGCACTAGCCTCCTTTTCAAAATTGACAGACTTGGTGACTTCTGAGGAAAGGACTTCATTTAAAGTGTGCGTCAGGAGGACAGCTGCCAGAGCCCATCTGTCTTTTCATCACATCATCCAGTTGTAGGCTTGAGGGACAGTGTTAAAAATGTTCTTAGCCTGTAGCTAAAGGCTGGTCTCTGTTAGTATTTCTTTTAACTTCCAGCGATAGATTCCCCTTCTTCACGTGGGAGTGCCATCCTGGGGCTGATGAGAGGGGGCATCTAAAAAGGCCATGCAACTCCTGGGGGTGGGCGAGTCACTGGTCACTTCTACCAGTTGCTCTCTCCTCTACTTTCTTTTTAGGTTACTCGTTTAAGGCATAAACAGGGAAAAGGAAAGAAATTTACTTTTTTCCTCCACTAACAAAATTTTATATGTGTTTATGTTAAAATTTGGAAGCATACGTACCTGTAATATTAAAAAACATTTTTATTATTTTCAAAAATAATTTTTTATGGCATTCAGATGAAAAACCTATGGGTTTTACTTTGCAGAAGGTGGAGGAAAGTTATACCATTCTTTGCCAAAGGCTCGCAGGATCAGCCCTCACAGACAAACACTCAGGTACGTGGAAGTTGTCGATTCCAACTCTAGGATTGTTCTGCCTGAACCAATACATTGGATGAAATGATTTCTCTTTAAAGCAGAAGCCTTATGAGATTCCTTTTCTTTTTTGTCTTTAAAAACTTTGTTTCCAAACATCAAAAACCACCCCCTCTTCTCGTTGGCAAAGCAGAAGGCAGAGTGGCAGTGAGCCTGGTGACGCTAACTCCCCATGAGGTTTGCCAGTGCTCCGGTCACTGCCTGGCGGTGGGAGCTTGGCCTCCTCAGGCCTTGCTGCCCGTTTGTCTCCCCAGGACTGCAGGGGGATGTGTCCAGTGTAGCCATTTGTATTCATTTGCTCTTGGATGAGGCTGTTGTGATCCAGAAACGAGGATATAACCCCGCCCACAGATTTCATAGGTATTCTCTGAGTGTTGATTTGTTTCTTCTTAATTTTATCCCCATTTATCTTTATTCTTCCCAGAAAAAAGCTAGAGCTGCGTGTCCTAGAAGCTGTCGGATTTTGCGCATCGGCCATGTACCAGCACATCCTGGCCCCAGCGTGGATGAACAGAGAGCGTGACAGAGCATCTGCCTGTGAAGCCCCTGGGGTTGGCCATGCCCAGGGGCCCAAGCAGGACTAGTTCTTCACAGCCTGGCAGGTGCACTGCTCTGTCACTGAGGGAGTCCATTCCCTACTCTGCTCTCCTCACTATCAGAAATTCATTTTGATTCAGAACAAAAACCAAATGTATAGATTTTTGGGTGTAGGATATGAAATTTTATTTAGACTTAAGAAAATGATAAAATCAGATGTATTTATTTGACTTCATTCCAAATTTGAAGGCACATTTTAATTTTAATTTTGCTGTGTTTTGTTTTAATTGCATAGTGAGAATTTTAGCCCTTTATATTTAGTACACCCAAGAATCAGTCGCGCCTGAAGCAGAGAGTTCAGGACGGGATACTAGGAGGTTGACTAGAGAGGAAGAGAAGGGAAGGCAGTGAGAAGGGAGGAGCAGCAGCCTTCTGCACTGTACCCCATGCCCTCTGCTGTCCCGGAGGCTGCTTGCTGACCCTGACCTCAAAGGCGTGTTAGTGCCTGTGGCTCGTGTGTGCAGGGGCCTTGAGCTGTCTGCCACCCAGGTGGGCGGAGAGTAGGTGGTTTCCTCCCATCTGAGGCAAGCACCTCTTCTCTAGCTGGAATCAGCCCCCAGTGACAAGAATCCTCAAATGTACTAAACAGCAGACACTTGAAAATGGGTGTTTTCTTCTGTTGTTTTCTTTTCTATTGAGGGTTGGGATTTGGGAGGGAAAGGAAAGCAAATTTTATTTTCTTGACTGTAAATTTGTTTTTCTTAACATTGTTTCATTTTTTATAATTATACATTGGACTTCAGCACTTGTGTACAATTATTCCTGCAGATTGTGCAGGAAGTAAAAATAAAAAGCAAATAGAGATGTTTCAGATGGTGGCGGCGGGGGGGGGGTTTGCCGAGGAAGGGTGGGGTGGGAGCAGGTAAAAGGGTTTGGGAAGCTGATGTAACTGAATCACTACTGAGTTGAACAATGGCTGTCATTAGCCACAGGTACTGCTGATTATATGGCCAGTAAAATTTTAGTACCTGGAGGTTTGACTCTAATTTTTGCACTGATGGTGCCAAAGGGCTCTTTGAGTTAGAAGGAGAGCCAAGAGTGGAGTGGAGAGATGTGGGGAGAAAGCAGTGCTGCTCAGACCAGCTCAGAAGCACCTCCTCTGCCTTTGCTGCTGGAACTGTGTCCACACTGGTGCCTGACCAACGGTGAACATTGCAAACCAGACACACTGGACCCTGCAGGCAGGGTGTTGGTAACCGCCCTACAGGGGATAAATGTTTCAGATTTGTAACTCGAGAACTCCTTCAATTATATTGGTTTTCTGTGACTTTCTTGGTGCATCAGGTATATATGTTTTGGAGTAGTTTTGCCAACTAAAACTAAATCATTCATCAAATCTTAAAATTCAGTTAATATGCAGGGAGTTCATCCACTGCTCTTATCTCTCAGTTGTGCCCTCTGAACTCCAGGTAGTCAGGATGTAATTTTATTATTCTCTGCAGTCCAAATGTGTGTGTATGTGTGTGTGTACTCATCACAAATGGTAAGGATTCCCATTACTTTTATAAACACCACTACAACTTATAATAGACTCATCAGTGTCCAGATTCCTGCTTTTATCTTTTCAAAACTGATCTGTTTTTAAGTAGACTGACCAGCTTGAATTGTTGGACCCTCATTTATAAATTAGAATCATATTTTGGATTGTAGACCAAGTATAAATTACATCAGAGTGGGATTTAAAATTTTAGAAGCAGAAACTCCTATGTAAGTGGAACTTGAACTTTCTGATCTCTTAAGAGAAGCAAGTAGAAACTAAATGGTTATGTTGTGCTGCTGGAGATAATGCATTCACTCCCAACTTAAAGGGTTCCACCTTCGCCACTTGACACTAATGCCATCAATGGACAGTTAATCAGGAGAAAGGTAAATATAAATAGAACTTTCATCTTACCTTCAGACACTACAGGGAAATTACATAATTCCCTAGCATGCATTTAAGAAACTTTGTAGGTTAGCAAAGTTTTGGTTTCTCTTCTGGCTCGACCAATATCTTGTCTTTTGCAACGGTTTGCTTTCCTTTCCCTGCAGTTTAGCCTTTCCTTGGAACCATAACAGGGCTCACTGGGAACATACTTTGACCACAGCTCTAGTACTTCCAAATAAATTTATATCTAGATTTTCAAACAAAGTCCCAAAGTGAAGTCTAATTTTGAAAAGATCCCACAATTTTGAGTGTTCTTTTTATCTTACCAGCTGAATTTCTTCCCTCCTTCTCTCTAGCCTGGCCGCCCGCACCTTCCATTTTATTTTGGCCACTGTAATCACGTCCATTTTACTTTGACATTATATCTGCCTTTCAGGATGATGGGATTCATCCTGTCCTTGAGTGGAAATGGTAATCAGAGTCATTTTCTCAAAGTCACAAGACTAGCAGTTGGAATCGCTTCCATACAGAAGAATCCCAGGGTAGGGCAGAGCCACGTCCCCAGGCAGGAGAGGGGCTTAGCGCCTGGCGGGCTGCTGTGGCCTGTGCGCTCACGTCAGGGCCTAGCGGCTCCTTTGCTGTTAAGTGGCAAGTTACATTTTAAGTAAGAACAGAGAACAAGAGTTAGTCAAAGCAGGCCCGTCAGCACTCAGGGTGCTCTAATTGAAGATACGACGACTGCCCTGGGCGCCGCGCGCCTTACAGACCTGGACGCCCACTCCCCTGCACTGCTCCAGTCATCTTGGCTTGTCGAGCCTAAACCGTAACTATTGCCCGGCAGGGGAGGTATATCTCATAAGCTTTTTGCTTTTTTATGAAATGTACCTGTCTTGCAGAGTAATAAACAGTTACAATTTCGGCACAAAGGGAAAGAAGTTTTTATTTGATTTTGGAGGCGAGGGTAGGGAACTAAGGTGAGAGCAGAGGAGGAAAATCTGTTTTTTCTTATTTTTAGAAGCTAAAGAAAATACGTTTTATGGGTTGTCTTTAGTTTGTATACTTTTTCCTTTTTGATGTTGGTACATTTGGTGTGCTACACGAGCTCCTGTGTGGTGGCCGGAAGCTCTGATGGTGGGTGGTGCGGTGTTACTCTGAACTGCTGGAGCTCTGGTCAGTATTTCCGTCCCTGGAGGTCACTGAGGCACCATTGAAACTGAGCACAGAGGACCTGGAAACAGACAATCACAGGGCATTCTATCATCTCTGCTGGCTTTTCCTTCCTAATATTACAATTTTTGTTTTGTAAATCATGTTTTGTTCACACTTTCCTGCCCCTTTTCAAAACGTTCTGCAAAATTGTTCTTTCCTCGAGAAGAGTTCCTTTGCTTCATTCCTTATGCCTCCCCACTGGTTCTGATGGTGTTGATAATAACTGGGCGGGAAAAATGGACCTACAAGGAAGCGCTGCCTGCGGGCTCCAGGCCCACACCTAGGCAGAGGTGCCGCGGGACAGCTGTGGGTGCCCTGCTGGTGGCCAGTGCTCCTCTTCCTCCCAGAACATTGGTTCTCCTTGTTCAGCCTACAATCATGTGCTCTTAACAGAAATTACTTGTAAAAATCTGGAACTATCTTCAAAAAAACTTTATTAATAATCATGTATTTTTACTCATCATATTTTGAAATACCTAAAAGACTTTATTGTTCTAATTGTCCAGATGTACCTTTGTAAAATAGCTCTTTTATGAATTAGCTGATAAGGCTGTATGTTTCTGGAACAAAATACTGGTCATCTAAAAACTTTTTTTCTGGGGTCTGGGAAAATAGAAAATGAAAGTTCAAATATTAAATATGCTTAAAGGAACCAAGTATGTGACTTTTTATTTGCATTCTTGATTTGTCTTACACAAATTCCAGAAAAGTTTAGGTGCAAAGGAGGTCTTAATTAACCTGCCTGGCAGTGGTGATTCAGCATCTTCCAGCTTATTAGAGCATCTTTACTAGTGAGGCTCCCGCAGTGTGTAAGCTTCGGTGAGGACACCAGGAGCTGGGACTGCCTCACCATCTTTGCAACTTTGTTGTTTTCTTAAAACAGCTTTATTGAGATATAATTCATGTATAAAATTCACTCGGCTAAAGTGTACAGTGCAATGACTTTGGGTATATTACATTATGTGTTTTAAATTGTGGTGAAATATATGTAACGTAAAATTTGTCCTTTGAGTTATTTGTAAGTGTACAATTCAGTGGGGCTAATGGGGCAGTCTTTATGACTCACTTGAAGGTAACTTTTGTTTGGTGCTCCCCTGAATGAAAGCATGATGTCTGTTGCCACTCTTATCCCCAGGGCTGGATCCTGTTATGGATTTCATTCCAGCTCAGATGACTCGCTGAGCTGAAGCTTTTTTGTTGGTTCTGACATAGAGGGATAACTTGA
This sequence comes from Miniopterus schreibersii, assembly GCF_964146895.1. Lineage (NCBI taxonomy): Eukaryota > Metazoa > Chordata > Mammalia > Chiroptera > Miniopteridae > Miniopterus > Miniopterus schreibersii. Next base: position 1,255,072 of record NC_138112.1, on the reverse strand, counting down.
CTTATTGTGGGATGATATTTTAGTTTTCAGTCACTCGGGCACATTTGGCTGATAGATCTAATAAGCATAACAAAAATGCTTAGTATTTTGTGTGGTCTTTTAGTTTGAACTTTTAAAAATTAAGTATTATTCAGATGTACTTTGCAGAATTAACCTGTTTATACTCTTAGTTCTCTGTTTACAAATATAACTAGTAGAACAAATAAAGACCTATATCATCTCTTCTTGCTCCTAGATGGCCGTGTGTACTAGGAATGGAGGAGGTAAGTCTGTCTGCATGTGAGCAGTTGCTTCCAAGTGACTGGTTCACCAAAGGTTAATACCGACTTGAAAGATAAGAGGATCTATCCTGATGAAGTTGCTTTTCAGTTGAACTTGACATCTCCCTACTATGATGAATGTCATAGAACATTACAGATAAACAGTTAGATGTAAGTGTTCTCATTTTTTCTGTAGTGTCAGGTATAGTTCTAGTTACTAATTGAAAACACTTCCTCGATTTTAGCTGTTAGGGAATATGTTTGCTTGGCCGCCTGTTATTTCTAGTGAGAAATCATTCCCTGGATGTCAGCTGAGGCCTTGGTTTGAAATCATGTAAGGTAGGTCTAGCTCTCTCTCTATTCTGGTCTTTTCTCCTGATTTGATGAGAGTGTTTTTGGATCCGCCTACAATTTAAGGCTTCCTTTATAGCATTTTATTTCAGGGAATCCCTTTCTTTGTACATGTGACCACAGGATTGGGGCTGCCTTAACACGTTATGAACAGTAACAATAATTAGGTTACATCTTGGTAATCTTTTAAAAGTTTTTGGAGAACTATCTATATGGAGAGTATTTTTTTAATGTCCACTGTTATTTTAAATACATATTAAAGGCAGATAGTATGACGCAATGCATCAGTTCCAAATCTTTTTTCATCTAGGACAGCATTGCATCTTAAGAATTATTGGGGACCATATGGTGAAGCTAACCTTCATGTGGATTGTATCTGTATATTTATTAGACATTAAAAAGAAAATTTATAAAAATATGAATTCATTTAAAAATAATGGTAAACCCATTGCATGTTTTTATGAAAAATTACTCTATTTTCCACAATCAAAATGTTTGTTGAGACGAGTGTTTTATAGTTTTTCAAGTCTCTTTACTGTCTCGCATCACAGAAGACAAGTGGATCCTCCCTCCCATTTCTCCTGCTTGCAGTCTGGTGTGATAATGTTGTTTTGGTTGAAGTCTGTGAAGAAAATCCAGCCTCACACAAACACATTTTTAAAAAGGGAATGAATATTAATAACCTTTTCCGGTCATTATGGATGTTACTCTTGACGCTACACTGAAACTTGACACATGGTAGGTCCTGTTGCTGCAGTAGGATCGGCAGCCACATCAATGAAACGTTTGTGCTGGGTCCCTCTAAAATTCACCCGTCCCTTTCATGCTGTACGTGTGTGGAGAATGGAATCCTTTGCCCATGCATGGTTCTGTAATACCTGTATTGTTGGTTTACTGAATCATGCAGGTCTTCCAAATATTGGCACACTTCTGTTTATAATACCAAAAAAATCACATTTGTTAATACCAGCAACCTAGCTCATCAGAAAAGTCTACTGGTGTTGGATGCATATTTCTAAAACAACTAAGTGTTGCTTGAAAGCTCAGATTTTATCATTGGCAACAAATACTAACAGTTATTTTCCTTCAAGAACAGGCTCACTTTCTTCACTTTTGAGAAAGTCTGAGTAGCCATCGCTTACCGTTCTGTAAAGTGTCGTTTGAAATACCAAAAAAGCCAGCTTAGCTCTTGGCTCTAACTACTAAACAGTCTTTTCCTCCAGGCACAACCAAGGTACCTTACACATGCTTCTCAGTCACAAAGTAGTAAAAAGACATGTAGCCCGGGGTTCAGCTTTAATAGAATTACTGTTAATGTTTGCTGCTGGATCAAGGGCATCCCTAACTGAACCTGGCCCTGTCTACACTGCAAGTGAGGAGCAGTGAAGACTGTCCCTGAGGTTTGGTGCCACTGCCTGATTCTGGCTCAGCCCCTCAGCCTCGCCTTCCGTTGCCCTTTCACTGTTAGTACAGATGTTAACACGGTGAGAGGCAGATGGTGTCTTAGTAGCCTTATGAAAATAGATTTGACTCCTTGGATCCCCTCAAGAGTCGGAAATCCCAGGGCTTTGCGGACCACATTGGAAACTGTTGATGTGGCAAAGAAAGACTAATTTAGCTCCAGTTTTTCTTGCTGCGTGACCTTGAGAAGGTTACCCTCTCGATTTTCATGTTCTCCTCTATAAATTAGGGTAAATAATACTTAATCCACTAGAGTTGTGCGGAATAAATTACCAAGGATGTGATTGGTGTGTCTCCAAAGTTTATTTTTCATCCTGGGGTCTGAGTACTTAGGAAAGGTGAAAAATGGTTAGTGAATGTAGAATATGTAAATATCTTTTACTAATGCAGTCATATTTCATGTTTTATAATGGTTTTATGTGTCTAAACTGTGGGCTCGGGGTGTGGATGTATGTGGTGTGTGCATTTTGTAAAAAGTTATCCTGACCTGTAATAACATACTAACCTAATTGTTCTTTAAAATGTAACAGAAAAAACTATATGGTTCAGTAAGAACATCGGCTTTTGAGAAACCTGTACATTGGATTTGTGCTGTTTGGGGGCTACTGTTATAGGGGGGAGTGTGGTGGTAGGAAATGTTCCAGAAACTTCTGTGCTAATATGGGTTTATCTTCCAGTCAAAGCTAGATCTTGGCAGTTTTGAAACAATTTTTATTCTCAAAGTATATGAACTGCTTTCATTCTTTTTAATTAATAGGAGACTGAGTCACAGCGTGGTTACTGGTGAGTGTTGTATTTTACTTACTAAAAATGCATTGACTACATGTCTCCTGCACTAGAGATCTAAGCAGTTTTCATATTCAAATCCCGGTTGCACTTTGAGACTGTTTCCGAAGACCCCAAGCCCTACAGCCCAGACATCATGGCCTGAAGTGGGGTGTGGCAGGGTTTCTGGGGTTTCTCCATCTTCCCTTCTTGCCCGCTGGGAGAGGGCCGTCGACAGGAACAAGGGAACATGACGAAATGAAATGAGCCTTTGAGCTCTCTGTTCTGAGACTAGCTGGCCATCACACTTAGAACCAGCCATTTACTTTATCTGGGCCTCCTGAAGAGATTGGGTGGCGATTCTCTCCGAGACAACAGGGACATCAAGGTGGAGTTTACCTCCTGCTCACTGGGTAGTGTCAGGTAAGCGCTAATCAACCTTGGCGCTTGCTCCAAATAAGGGTATAATGTTAATATCATTTGCTAAAGTTTGTCCCTGGAAATGTCTCATTCTTCTGTGGAATCTCTTTCTTTTGATAGTTTTCTCTAGTTCATTATTACCTACAGTCTAATGACAGCATTATTTTCAATTTTTTCTTTTATCCTGATCTCACTACCAGTTTACAAGAAATGGGGGCTTTTGTGCAAGAAGATTTTACATTTCTGGTTCAGAAGGGACTTGAATGTTGGCTGAGGAGAGACTGACAGCTTTTATCTCCATTCCAGCTCATGTCCTGAGCAATGGCCTGTTCCGAAAAGTTTATGAAGTTTAGGGAATTCACAAAAGCTGAGTGCCCAGAACATGAGCTAGCTGGGTCCATTACTTAGCAAGCAAATGCACCATCAGAAATACTCGTCTAGCCAGCAAGAATGAATCCCAGCGAACTCCGAAGCTTTTATCAACCAACAGCTCAAGTGAAAGGCCGGCAGGTGGGGTGAGGTGCTGCTCTGCCGCCTCCTGATAGTAGAAGACGGCACATCCAAGTATCCTGCTGCTTTCCTCTTAGAAGTGGGCCTCTGGGACAGATTCTGACCTGAGTTAGTGACATTTAGCTGCATTACATACAGAGTTTGCTTCCCGTGGGACTATTTTAGCAATATTCATAGGACCAAGTAGGGAAGATTCTTTAAACATGGGCTATGATTGGTTTGCTTACGTTCTCAGCTTTCTTCCTCTCCAGAGAAAGTATGAGCCAAACTACAATTAAGACTAGGCTCACCTAGGCAGAGTAAAATCAGCAGGAATCTCTCTGTCTTGCACCAGAATACATTGGCAGCAGTGGCTAAAAAGTTGTTTAAGTAATTGGTTAACTTATTTCCAGTTTGGTTTAGAAAAACAAAGACTTGGAGAAACGGTGTTCGAAGATGGTTTGAGAAAAAATAAAATGTAGGCCTTAGGGAAAGGAGGCTAAAGGTTAGGATCATTTACAGTGTTTGTACCAGGGCATATGGTTTTGTGGGGTTTTTCCCCCCAAAAAGTGCCTGCCTGCTCTACCCTTCCTCTTCTGCCTCGCGTGGGTCTAAGACAGCCTCCTAACGGCCTCCCCCATCCTCCCGTTATGCACACGGCTGCCCATCTGGTTTTCCAGAAGCACGACCCCTCATGTCACTTGCTGCCCAAGAACTTACAATGGCTTTAAGGTCATTGCCGCTGGAGATGGTTTAACCAGCTTTGTTTCCCTCTGCTAGGCATCTCCAGCTGTCCTCCCGTGGGCCTCAGCTCCCTCCACGTCTCCCTCGCCTACCATTCCAGGTTCTACCTCAGCCTTTGCTTTTTATGTCTGTTAAGTGACCTCCTCCTACCCTGTCTGTGCATATTCTACTCATCTTTTCAAGTTCACCTTTTCAGTTCCTGAACCGCTAGTTACTGGCCTCTTTGCCTAATTCCCCCTGCAGCTGTGGTTTCCCTCACACCACACCTGACTTGCATTTCCACTTAGCAATGTAAGTATTTTTGAGGACACGCTTTGTGCAGGTTAGTACCTTGTGGAGGTTTCAGCGATGAGTATGAAAGGTGGTAGCTGCCGTTTATGGAGTGTGAGCAGCATGTCGGGGGCTGCACCCTTTATGTACATCACCTCTGATGTAAGTGGCTTTTCTCCTTTCTTTGCAGATTAGGTAACAAGTGAAGCTAGTGGGGATTACGATGCCCTTCGTGGAACCGCCAGAATTTAAGACAACGTCTAACCTCCACCAGAGCTTTGTCTTTATTACCCTGCTGTGAAAATAGTTTCTGCCCTTAAAAGTATTTACAATTCAAATGGAGAAAACAATTACATGAATATCATCACTCTTCTTCCTTCATTCCTTTCTAAATAGCAGTTACATTGGACTAAGGCAGAAATTTGCTCTTTATTTAAGGTGTTTGATCTTGGGAGTGGTTTGGACACAGCCGAACATAAAGATTAATTCTGCAACTGAATTACCATGAGTAGGATAGAGCATAAAGGGACAGTCAGAAGGTAGACTAATGGAAGGCTACTGTAACGTCCAATATGAGGCTTAAAATGGTAAGGCGAGCCCTTGCCCATGTGGTTCAGTTGAGAGTCGTCCTCTACACCAGAAGGGTGGTGGGTTAGATTCTGGGGCAGGGTGCCTAAGGGAGGCAACTGATTGATGCCCCCCTCCCCGTCTCCCCTCCCCCGTCTTCCCCTCTCCCCCTCTCCCCCTGCCTCCTTCCCTCTGTCAATCCCTCCCTTCCTCTCTAAACTAAAAGTAAAAACTTTTAAGAATTGGTAAAGTGAAGAATTGGGGGAAAATGATATTGTTGAAGTAGAATTTACAGATGTTTGCATGTAAGTTAATATGCAACATACAGGAGAGGGAGGAGTAGAAAAAAATGACTTTGATGAACCTGACAATGGAAGTGGGGAAACACAGAAGACAGATCGACTTTGAGGGGAGGATTCCTTTAATTTGGCCATGCTGAGTGTCAGGCAATAGCATATCAACTTAAGGGTGTCCAAGAAGTTGCACACGGGGTCCTGGAGCTGAATTGAGTTGGGTCATACAATGTGAGGACAGGAGACTGTATTCATAAAAACCTCAAAAGTTGAAAGTGCTTAGAGTGCACCAACTGATGGGGGGGTCAACAAGTGTGGCAGGTCCTTACAGGGAGGGGGGCACTTCCTTACAGGGTGGACCCCGTGCTCCATGCTCGCTTACGTGAGATGCCCTCAGGTAAATCTGTTCAGACCGAGAGTACAGACAAGAGAGAACGCTAATGGATATAAGGGGTTAAAATAGTCTGGAATGTTTGGTAGTGATGGAAATGTTCTGGAATTAGGTCATTACACAGCCTTGCAGATATTCTAAAATCCATTGACCTGTGTAGTCTAAAAGAGTGAATGTTGGCATGTAAATTACATCTTTAAAACGGAATAAAAAATTACCCCAAGAGATCACCCACTCTGTCCCCATGCCAGTGGTACAATGCCTTTGCCCACCCGTACACTGAAAATGCTTGAACATCTCTTGTAGGGAGCTGTCTCCCACAGTAACCAGCTCCACTTGGGCTCTGGTTGGTGTCATTTGGCATAGCGGATAAAGAACATGGATTTCAGACATTAGAGAGCCCTGGCTCTGCCACTCACTCCTGTGACACTGAGCAAGTTAGTTAACTTCACCAAGGCTCAGTGTTATCATCTGCAGAATGAGGGTAATCACAGTCATTCCCTCCTGGGGTTTTACTGATGAAACGATGTGTGTACAGCACGTAGTGTCTAGCACATCGTAAACCCTGGGTAAGTGGTAACTGAGTTTTTTGCAGTTGCTTGCCTGCCCTTTACTACATACAGCACCCAATCCCTAGTGAGAGCTCAATGACTGCTTTGTGTTTCCATTGTCCCATCGCCCAAAAAGTACAGCAACAAGCTAAGAAGCATAGGGCAATGACACTTTTTGAATAAGCTGTGAAAATACAGGGTTTGTTAGTAGTTTTGTTTTTTAAGAATCTTGATAGAACCTACTGATGTTTTACTGTTAGTGAGGTCAACTTGCCCGAATTTTCTTCCTTCCTGAGGCATGTGCGCAGTGTGGCCAGAGGCGGGTGATGTTGGATCTCCACAGCAGCATGATAGTTGAGAGACGCCTTTGCATTCAGCATCAGTGTCTCCCCATCCACAACAGATACAGGGATGTGGAGAGATGAGAGCAGCCTCATTTAGCAAAGGCAGCTGACCCAAACTTTTCTAATATCTCAATGCTCTTTGGTTACTAAAAGATATAAACAGAAAGATAGTTTGTAAAGTGTGTTAAAGTAAGGAGGAGTTCTTTCCTAGATTCTTGTCCTCACCGCAGACGTATTATCCTTGCTTCAGCTAAGGTTAGACAAGTACCATAATGTGGTTACCCAAGTCCTGGACAGGAGGCGATTTATTTAGGTTCATTTACCTGTATGATGTGGTAACCTTCTGTAAGCTGTCTGTTACATTAAGTGTCTAGTGCACTCCTGGTGTTAGCTGACGGTGCCTGGGGAGTCTCTTGTATTGCTGCATAAACACTGACCCAACAGTGGCAGCCTCTTAGCTCTGCAGCAGAGGAGTGTCCCCTCCTCTCTCCCTCCCTCCGATTCTGCTTCCCACCCAGAGCTCATTTCCCCCCTGGGCAGCTGCAGCCACAAATCAGGAGTAGAACAACCTAAATCTCCCGCTGGCTTTTTCAGCTGGTTCGTGTTTTCCCAAATGTCCAGTGGGAAGTACTTCCCCTAATCAGTGTTTTAACCTTGTTGGTATTTATTCAGCTCTGTTGAGTATGCTCTATTAATTGAACTCCATGGAGGGAGGGTAAACATGAATTTCTTTCTGTTCTCTGGAGACATCATACTATTTCCCACTTTGTAAGGTTATTGTTTTTGCTAGGATATTAATAAGCAGGTTTCCTGCTGGAATTTTCAGGGCTGCTTCAGCCCACAAACAGTTCTGAATTAACATGAAAACCAAGCTTAATTTCTTGACTCATCTCTGATATTTAATCCCTGTCTCTGTTTCATGTCATTGTACATAATTTGACACTCCCTTCTGTCATTTCCTCCAACCCTGCCACTGATAATGTAATTAAACCCTCCACTGCATTGCTTTTCATTTCTAAATTATTTTTGATTATGTATACTGTGTTTTTTTATATCCAGGGTATAATTAGGAAAGAGACCTGAACAAAAGAGCCTATGTTTTCTTTTTCCCTCCATGTTATTGGGTAAGAAATACTGTCCAGCATGTCTGGTGGGATTCCAGCTCCTGTAATAGCTGGAGGAATGTCCCTGTCTACAAATCCAAATGGGCGATGGTAGCTGGTTTACCTTACTTTGTGATTAATGAGATTCTTAAAATAGTTACTTTGAAGTACTGCTTCTATTTTTATTTTATCTAACATTTATTAAATATCAACCATATGCTCTGCTAAACACAAAGAATAGCATGGTTCTGCCTCAGTTAAGAATCTAGGATGCACGTGAGTTTAGTTCCAGCCATAGTGATTGAAAACTGTAGTGTATGCAGTGTGTGCCATCCTAGGGGATGTTTCCAGATGTTTTCTGTTAAGTTAATAAACATTAAACTCTGCACCTAGAGGAGACTTAAAACAAGGCATTAAATAAGGGAGATAACTAAAATGCACTGGAATTTACTTTAAAGGTAAGATTTAGAAGGTTTAATTTTTACTCTTAGATTGAATTTTGCTATTAGGTTGAATTTTTCAGCTATTTTGGTTTTACCTATGTGTTTCATTCCCAAAAAAATGTTCAGATCTTATTTGGCCCAAGGGAAAGTGAGTGACTTGGCTGCATTACAAGGAAAAAGCCTTGAACTTGAAGGAGCACGAGTTTGGATTGTAGCTTAGACAAGAAATGGCATAGTTTTGTTAAGTTAAATACTTTGTACCTGAGGTTATACATGTAGTAAAACAGAATGGCGGGGGAGGAACAAGCTGGCTGCGTAGGTAACAGCTGCACCCGCCCCCTCCCGCAACCACATCAGAATTAGAACTAAAATACAGAACCTCCACCACTCAGAACCTTCTGAAATCTGGCTGCGCAGAAGCCCTACAACCAGGGAACTGAAGAAACACCAAGACCGGTAGGAGGGGTGGAGACGCAGGCGGATCAGGGCTGAATCCTGGAGACTCACCCCGGGCCCACACGCAGTGCCGGGGTTAAACCCGGGAGGGAATCTCAGGGGCGGAGGTTTCCCGGAGGAGGGAGGGGTCCCAGCCCTGGGCTCCAGGACAGGGAAGAGAGGTCCCCACAACTCCGGGCTGTGAAACCAGTGGGGACTGTGGCTGAGGGTTGCAGAGGCTGCTGGATCCCCAGGCTTAAGGGCTCGCTCACGGACTCACTAGGACACGCTGCCACTGAGCCCAGCACGGGCCAGCAGCTTAAAAGGACCTGGGACACTTGTGGAGGAACTAACCTGCCTGAAATTGGGGCAAGAGGCGGAGGGGTAGCTTCCTCCCAGACAGAGGAGCTGGCAGAGGCCCTGGCTCCTTTGGCGAGCCCCCCCCCACCCACAGCCGGCAGGCAGGCGTCATATTTGAGTCTCCAGCACCTGACTCTCACCTTTGGCCCCGCCCCGTGATTCCCGGAGGCCCCTCCCCTCCCCACCTGCAGGCTCACCAAGGCTGTTTCCAGGGGCTTTTCTGTGCAAGTGGCCTCTCCAGCGTCCTGCTTAGGACTTTCCTAAAATCTCTCAAACAAGCAGCAGCAGGCCCCATACAGCTTGATAAGCGGCCCCAGGCCTTGCACTAGCGGCAGCCTGCGCTGGCTCATAGCTTGGCCTCTCCTGGACACCGCCAAGCCCAGCACAAGTAGCTGCCAACTACGGTTTGCTGTGTAGCTCATGCTGGGTGGCCCTGGGCAAGGCACTGGCACAGGCTGACTTTGCACCTCCCAGGAGGCCCCAGAGACGGTGCACCCGGTGGTCAGACTTGACCACGCTGGATTACAGCCCCACCACATCCACGAGTGACACACTCAAGGGGTGCACTGGTGAGCACCAAAGCTCCACTGAAGTAAATCCTGCTCCATAGGGGTGTCTCCAGCACAGCAGCTCTCTGGCTGTAGTTGCAGCTGGTCCTCACGGCTGATTGGCCAGGGGGTCAATTCCTCCCAGTGATGCCAACAGCAACCAAGGCTCAACTACAACAGAACAGTGCACACAGCCCACACAGGGGAGCACCTAGAAGGCCCAGCTCAGGGGACGGAGGAGGCTGAGTCACTGGACCCTACAGGACACCTACTACACAAAGCCACTCTACAAATTCCAGGAGACATAGCAGCTCTACCTAATGCCTAGAAACAAACACCTGGAAGCCAAAATGTGGAGGCAAAGAAACATGTCACAAAGGAAATAACAAGAAATCTCTAGAAAAGGAACTAAATGAAATAGATCCAAGCAAGCTAACAGATACAGAGTTCAGAATTTTGTTTATAAGGATGTTTAAGCAGACTATTAGGGAAATAACTGAGAAAATCAAAACATAATAAAGTACCAATTTGAAATGAAGGCTACACGAACTGAAATGAATAATTTACATGGAATCAACAGTAGAGTAGAGGACGCTGAGAATCAAATCAGCAATTTGGAACATGAGGAAACAAAAAACACCCAACCAGAAGAGCAAAAAAAAAGAATTCAGAAATATGAAGATAGCATAAGGAGCTTCTGGGACAACTTCAAGAGGCCCAACATTTGTATTATTGGGGTGCCAGAAGGGGAAGGAAGAGACCAAGAAATTGAGAACCTGTTTGAAAAAATAATTACAGAAAACTTCCCCTACCTGGGGAAAGAAATAGACTTACAAGTGCAGGAAGCACAGAGGGTCCCAAACAAGAGGAGCCCAAAGAGGCCCACAGCAAGACACATTGTAATTAAAATGGCAAAGGTTAAAGACAAAGAGAGAATCTTAAAAGCAGCAAGAGAAAAGCAGTTACCTACAAGGGAGCTCCCATAAGACTGTCAGCTGATTTCTCAACAGAAACTTTGCAGGCCAGAAGGGAGTGGCAAGAAATATTCAAAGTGATGAAAAACATGGAACTACGACCAACATTGCTCTACCCAGCAAAGCTATCATTTAGAATTGAAGGTCAGATAAAGAGCTTCTCAGACAAGGAAAAGCCAAAGGAATTCATCACCACCAGACCAGCACTACAGGAAAAGTTGAAGGGTCTTCTTTAAGAAGAAGCTAATGAACAAAAGACTCTGACGAACTAAATAGATCCAGAGACATTGACACAGGCAACAGACAATCGTATTTCAGAGGAAAGAGGGAAGGGGGGTGGAGGGTGGGAAGAGATTAACCAAAGAAGTTATATGCATATATGCATAACCCATGGACACAGTCAATAACGGGGTGAAGGCCTGGGGAGGGAGTGGGAGTGAAGTGGAGGAGGTCAATTGGGGGGGAGGGAAATGGGACACCTGTAATACTCTCAACAATAACGATAAATTAAAAAACAAAAACAGAATGGCAGAGTGGTTGTTAAACATAGCCACAGCAGGAGGGTAATTTTCTGGCCTATATCAGAAAATACAACTTGAAGGTTCATAATTTACTACTAAGTAGGTTACTTTCTGTTGACCCAGCGAAAAATTACCTGTCAAAAAGAACTCATTGTGGTTAACGGGGCTCAAATTCATAACTGGAGTCTATCAGCCATTGATTACAGAGGTCCCTCATGCAGGCTGCATTTCAGGGTGGAGCCACAGAGCAGGCTGCCTGCCTCCTGCACTGTGCTCCCGCCACCTGAGACAACCTTTATAAGGGAGTTCCTAATACCGAATTTCTACCAGGGTGAGGACATCTAAGTCAGCCCTCCTTTCTGCTGTGGGAACCCTTGCTGGAGCTGTGACACCAAAACTCTCTCACTGGAGTGGGGCAGAGGGAAGCTCACCAGAGGGGCTGAGTTGCAACACCAGGGCTGCCTTGCTCAAGGGCCGCCTTCCATGAGGACCACCTCATGCCCAGGGCTGCCTCATAGCCATGCTGTTCTACAACTGAGCTGTATCACAACTGAGCTCTTTGCACTGAATATATCTCCCCCTTCACCACATTCCAAATTGGGGATTCTTGTTGGCACTGAGTTGGCACCAAGGACCATCTGTTGACATTACAAGGTGGCAGTGGTGGGATCTGAAGTGACAGCTAGACTTTCCTCTCAGGGCCACCTTAAAGCGGTGCTTTGGCATCTGCATGGCCCCTTGAGCTCAGTTATATTCCCAGCAGCACCGGGAGGGTTTTGGATAAGTCCTCTCAGATCCAGGATCTCCCATGCTTTTGGTTGAAGTCTTAGAGATTCTGTTCAGTTTAGGTAGGGGACCCTCATTTGGCGACATGGTTCATATGTTTGAACAAAGAAGGCCCCTCCATAAGATTCAGGTTCACCTTTATTCCATTGCATTTGGTGCCTAGAGAGGGTATCCTCCAGTTTTGTTTGGTACCTGGGAGGGTTCTGAAGATTAAGATTCGGCCTTGTCCATAAGGTTTGTGGGACTCTCATGCTGAGGAGCACCAAGGGGTGGGGATGCCACCCATAAGGAGAGTTGCCAAATGGGTACACATGCTTTAAAATTCTCATGTTAGTCAGCTGCCTCCTGTTGGCAGCAGTGGGGTATTTGGCTGATTACATGTACAGCAAAAATTAAGTCCAGAGAATTGTAATTGGCTAGACCTCTGGGAAAACTATATGGAACAATCTTAAGCTTTGTTGGTCAAAATGAGGCTCCTTTTGAACCCCAGAGCTTGTTTATTTGCATTCTCAATCAGAACAAAGGAAATACTATATCTCCCAAAACAATGAGAAGTCTTTTTAAACTAGTACTTCCAGAGCTCTAAAGTAAAACAAAGTGTTATGCATATTTTAAATGGCTTCTGAGCGCCCCCCCATATTCTCTGCCTCTCAGAGGGGGAGGTTAGCAGCAGCTGTTTGTGCTCAGGCTCTGCCCCGAGTGCCACCTTCCTTCCTTGAGGGAAGTCCTCCTTTTAAATTCAAGCCTTCTGATGCCGCTCTCTGCATTCTGAGCTTTCTAACTTTATTACGCACACTTGCTGTCCATATTATTTTGTTTGTGTTTGTTGAAAAGTCTACCTTAAGGGGCACTTTTGTTTATTTTTTATTTTTTTAAATTTATTACTGGAAGTATTACAGATGTGCCCCATTTTCCCCCATTGACCCCCTCCACCTCATACCCACCCCACCCCAGGCCTTCACCACACTATTGTCTGTGTCTGAGTTATGCATATATGCATGTAACTTTCTTTGGTTACTCTCTTCCCACCCCACCCCACCCCCTGTCTTCCCTCTGAGATCTCTCAGTCTGTTCCATGCTTCTATGTCTCTGGATCTATTTTGTTCATCAGTTTATATCAGTTTATTTTGTTCTTTAGATTCCACATATGAGTGAGATCATGTGATACTTGTCGTTTTGTAACTGGCTTATTTCACTTAGCATAATATCCTGCAGGTCCCTTCCATGCTGTCCCAAAGGGTAAGAAATCCTTCTTTACAGCTGCATAGTATTCCATTGTGTAAATGTCCCACAGCTTTTTATCCACTCAGCTAATGATGGGCACTTGGGCTGTTTCCTGATCTTAGCTATTGTAAACTGTGCTGCTATGAACATCGGGGTGCATATATTCTTTCCGGTTGGTGTTTCGGGATTCTTAGGATATATTCCTAGAAGTGGGATCACTGGGTCAAAAGGCAGCTCCATTTTTAATTTTTTGAGGACCCTCCATTACTGTTTTCCATAGTGGCTGCACCAGTCTGCACCCCACCAGCAGTGCACTAGGCTTCCCCTTTCTCCACATCCTCGCCAGCACATGTCATTTGTTGACTTGTTGATGGAGCCATTCTGACAGGTGTGAAGTGATACCTCATTGTGGTTTTAATTTGCACCTCCCTGATGATTAGTGACTGAGCATCTTTTCATATGTCTCTTGGCCACCTGTATGTCCTCTTTGGAGAAGTGTCTATTCAGGTCCTTTGCCCATTTTTTAATTGGATTGTTTGTTTTCTTTTTGTTAAGTTATATGAGCTCTTTATATATTTTGGAAATTAACCCCTTATCAGATGTGTCATTGGTAAATATGTTCTCCCAACAGTGGGCTCCCTTTCCGTTTTGTTGATGGTTTCTTTTGCTGTGCAGAAGCTTTTTGTTTTGATGCAGTCCCATTTGTTTACTTTCTCCTTTGTTTTCCTTGCCCTAGGAGATATATCAGCAAATATATCGCTATGAGAGATGTCTGAGATTTTGCTGCCTACATTTTCTTCTAATATTTTCATGGTTTCATGTTTTACATTTAAGTCTTTTATCCATTTTGAATTTGTTCTTGTGTATGGTGAAAGTTGGTGGTCTAGTTTCATTTTTTTGCATGTATCTGTCCAATTTTCCCAGCACCACTTATTGAAGAGACTGTCTTTACTCCATTGGATGCTCTTGCCTCCTTTGTCAAATATTAATTGACCATAATGGCTTGGGTTGATTTCTGGGTTCTCTGTTCTGTTCTACTGACCTATGTGTCTGTTCTTGTGCCAGTACCAGGCTGCTTTGATGACAGTGGCTTTGTAGTATAAATTGATATCCAGTATTGTGACCCCTCCAACTTTGTCCTTCTTTTTCAAGATTGTGGAGACTATTCGGGGTTGTTTTTGGTTCCATATAAATTTTAGGAATATTTGTTCTAGTTCTGTGAAATATGCCATTGGTATTTTGATAGGAATTACATTGAATCTATAGATTACTTTGGGGAGGATGGACATTTTAATGATGTTAATTCTTCCAATCCATGAACATGGTATATTCTTCCACTTGATTATACCTTCTTCTATCTCTTTTTGCAACATCCTGAAGTTTTCTGAGGCCTTTTACCTCCTTGTTTAAGTTTATTCCTAAGTATCTTAATTTTTTTGCTGTTGCAGTGGTAAATGGGGTTGTTTTTTTAGCTTCACTTTCTGAGAGTTTATTATTGGTGTATAAAAATTCCTTTGATTTCTGGTTGTTAATTTTGTATCCTGCTACATTGCCAAATTCATTTATTAAATCTAGTAGTTTTTTGGTGGAGTCTTTAGGGTTCTCCATGTAGAATATTATGTTATCTGCAAATAACGACAGTTTTGCTTCCTCCTTTCCAATTTAGATGCCTTTTATGTTTTCTTCCTGTCTGATGGCTGTGGCAAGGACTTCCAGTACTATGTTGAATTTACTATGTGAAAGCAGACAACCCTGTCTTGTTCCTGTTCTTAGGGGAAATGGTTTTAGTTTTTGACCATTGAGTATGATATTGGCTGTAGGTTTGTCATATATGGCCTTTATTATGTTGAGGTATGTTCCATCTATTCCCACTTAGCTGAGAGTTTTTATCAAAAATGGGGCCTGGATTTTGTCAATGGTTTTCCTGAGTCTATTGATATCTTTATGTGATATTTGTTTTTCAATTTACTTATGTGATCTATCACATTTATTGATTTGTGAATATTGTACCAGCCTTGCATCCCTGGAGTAAATTTCACTTGGTTATGGTGTATGACCTTTTTAATGTATTGCTGGATTCGATTTGCTAATATTTGTTGAGGACTTTAGCATCTATGTTTATCAGGGATATTGGTCTGGAATTGTGTTTTTATGTAGTGTCTTTATCTGATTTTGGAATTAGGGTAATGCTGGCCTCATAAAAAGAGCTTGGAAGTGTCCCTTCCTCTTAGATTTTTTGAAATAGTTTGAGGAGGACAGGTGTTAGTTGTGTGAATGTTTGGTAGAACTCCACTGTGAAGCCATCCATACCAGGGCTTTCGTGTGCTGGGAGCCCTTTGATTACTGCATCAACCTCATCAGCATTTGTCAGACTATTCAGGTTTTCTGACTCTTCCTGACTGAGTTTTTGAAGGTTGTATTTTTCTAGGAATTTGTCCATTTCATCCAGGTTTCCAGCTTGGTGGCGTATAGCTGTTCATGGTATTTTCTAACAATTCTTTGTATTTCTGTTGGGTTGGTTGTTATATCGCCTCTTTCATTTCTGATTTTGTTTATTTGCGTCCTCTCCCTTTGTTTCTTGATGAATCTGGCTAAAGGTTCATCAGTCTTGTTTATCTTTTCAAAGAACCAGCTCTTGGATTCATTGATCTTTTATATTGATTTTTAGTCTGTATGTAACTTATTTCTGCTCTTATCTCTGTGACTTTCTTTCTTGTTGTTCTCTTTCTAAGTCTTTAAGTTGTAGAGTTCAGTAGTTTTTAAAAAATTGTTCTTGCTTTTTTTTAAATATTCACCTGAGGATATTTTTTCCATTGCTTTTCAGAGAGAGTGGAAGGGGGAGAAAGAGAGAGAAACACCGATGTGAGAGAGAGACATCAATTGGTTGCCTCCCAACCAGGGCCAGGAATTGAGCCTGCAACCAAGGTACATGCCCTTGGCTGAAATTGAAGCCGGGATCCTTCAGCCTGCAGGCCAATGCTTTAGCCACTGAACCAAACTGACTAAGGCTCTTCTTGCTTTTTGAGATAGGCTTGCAGTGCTATGAACTTCCATCTCAGGACTGCTTTTGCTATGTCCCATAGATTTTGGATTGTTTTGTGTTCATTTTCATTGGCTTCCAGGAAGTTTTTTATTTCTTCCTTGATCTCTTAGATAACCCTTTCATTGTTTAAAAACATGTTATTTAGCTTCCCTGTGTTTGAATGTTTTTGTGTGTTTTTACTGTAGTTGATTTCTAATTTAATGCCCTTTTGATCTGAGATGCTTGATATGATTTCAATCTTCTTGAACTTGTAGAGACTTGTTTTGTGCCCTAACATGTGGTCTATCTTTGAGAATGTTCTATATGCACTTGAGAGGAATGTATATTCTGTTGCTACAGAGGAATGTTCTGTAAATGTCAGTTAAATCCATCTGATTAGTGTGCCATTTAGAGTTACTGTTTTCTTGTTGATTTTTGTCTGGAATATCTACCCAGTGAAGTCAGCGGGTGTTAAAGTCCTCCAGAAGTTTTTTCATATATTTCAGTGCATCTATATTGGGTGCCTATATGTTTATCAGAGTTATATCCTCTTGTTGGATTGATCTGTTTAGTATTATATAGTGACCTTTCTTGTATCTTCTTATAGCCTTCATTTTGAAATCTGTTTTGTCAGATATGAGTATTGATACCCCAGCTTTATTTATTTATTTATTTATTTATTTATTTATTTATTTATTGGTTTCCATTTGCATGGAAAAATTTTTCCCATCCCTTCACTTTCATCCTGTGTGTCTTTTGTTCTGAGGGGGTCTCTTGTAGACAGCATATATTTGGGTCATGTTTTCTAATCCATTCAACTACCCTATGTCTTCTGATTAGAAAATTTAATCCATTTACATTTATGGTTGTTATTGATAGGTCCTTATTTATTGCCATTTTAATTCTTTATGCCTATGTTTCTCTATTTCTTCTTCTTATTACTACAGCAGTCCCTTTAACATTTCCTGCAATGCTGGTTTGGTGGTAATAAACTCTTTTAGCCTTTTTTTTTTTTTTTTTTGTCTGGGAAGCTCTTTATTTCACATCTATTTTGCCTGATAGCTTTGCTGGATAGAGTAGTCTTCGTTTCAGATCCTGTTTTGCATTACCTTGAATACTTCATGCCATTCCCTTCTGGCCTGTAGAGTTTCTGATGAGAAGTCAGCTGACAGCCTTATGGGAACTCCTTTGTAGGTAACAGATTGCTTTTCTCTTGCTGCCTTTAATATTCTCTCTTTGTCTTGAATTTTTGGCATTTTAATTATGATATATCTGGGTGTGGGCCTGTTTGGATTCTTCTTGCTTGGGACTCTCTGTGTCTCTTGAACTCATGTGACTTTTTCCTTCACCAGATTAGGGAAGTTTTCTGCCATTATTTGTTCAAACAGGTTCTCTATACCTTGCTCACTTTCTTCACCTTCTGGTTTCTTATTATGTGAATATTTTTATGATTTATGTTGTCCCACACCTCCCTTAAGCTGTCCACCTGTTTTTAATTTTTTTTCTTTTTGAGTCTCTGATTGAGTGATTTTTTTTCCTACCCTGTCTTCTAATTTGCTGATCCAATCCTCAGCTACCCCTAATCTGGTGTTTATTCCTTGTAATGTATTCTTTATTTTTTCTATGTCATTCTTAATTCCTTCATAGTTTCCATATCTTTTCTCATGCTGTTGAGCATCCTTATGATCAGTATTCCAAACTCTGTATCTGATAGATTGCTTATCTCCATTTCATTTAGCTCTTCTCCTGGAGAATTCTTTTGTTCTTTCATTTATGGATTGTTTTTTGTCTCCCCATTTTGGCTGCGAGTTTGGGTTTGTTTATATGTATTAGGTAGGGATTGTAGGCCTCCCAGTGTTTTTGGGTGATCTGTGGTGCAGGTCATTGTCAGATGCTGTTTGTGACTGGCCTTGAATACCCTGTTTGGAGCTGTCCGTGATCCACAGCTTGTGGCTCCCTCTGCTGTGGCTGTGTGCATTTGGGAAGGACCAGTATGTGCACCAAGGTCTGCTTTTCCTAGCCCCGGGTCCAGAAGCAGATTAAGCAAAGATTCAGAGCACCCACAGATCCACACTTTTTTGCAGGCTGATTGTTATTCTCAGTCTCTGAATGAGCCCCATGCTGTAGACCACAGCAAGGAATAAACTCCACAGGGTAGGGCAAGAGGTTTTCCAACAGGGTGTGGCATTTACTCCCCCCCCACCCCCCCAGGCAAAAGCTTCCTGGATGGTATAAGTCTGCCTGAGAAAGATGTCCTCTGCAGTCTTGGGGAATGACCCAGCACAGAAATCCGAGCTCTGTCCCCAGGGCCCCCTAACATGGATTCTTCTCACACAGCTCTAGTGCATTCTACCCTCCCTCTGCTGGAGCCCAAGGTAAGTGGCTGCAAATGAAACTTTGTGCATTGGCTTTTTAAGAGGGTGCCTGCATTTCCAGCCATCTCTCCGTGGCAGACAGAAACCCCCACTGTTTTTCACAATCAGGTATTATGTGGGTACTTTTCTTAGTTCTGTTGCTCTGGGCTGGGGAACCCAGCCTGTGGTTTAGACCCCAGAGTCCACAGCTGAGATATCCCTCTGAACCTTCAGCTGCTGCCTTTGGGAGCCCAGCCAGCCCTCTCGTGCCTCCGCACTTTCTACTAGCCTCTATATGGTTTCTGCTTTAGGTCCTCTGTTATGAGTGTGCTCCCTAGCTCGTCTTCAGTTGATTATTCAGAATGTTTTTTCTCTATTTTAGTTGTAATTCAGTTTGGTCCTGGAAGAGTGTCAGAGTAGCTTCCACTTAATCTGCTGCCATCTTCACAGCCTTTTTCTGTCCTCATGATAGTGTGACAGGTATAGAAGGATTTAATATTCTTTCTAACCTTAAGTATTGTCTGTGGGTGTTCTTGCTCTAGCAAGTTTCTATAGCCCTTCTGCACCCAACAACACTTGAACCTGCTCAACACTTCCCCCCACCTACCTGTTAAGGGGCACTTTTGAACAAGAGGCTCAGGCCTCTCAGACAGTATAATGCATTTTTATTTTAAAATATCTTTAAAGGAATTCTCATAACATACAAAAACTTTCATCTCAGCAAAACCTTAACTTAATCAACCAGAAAATATAATTTAGATCTAATTTTCTTTTGAGTTTTGTATTGTTGTGCTGTCTGTGTTTATGTGTGTCTATGTATGCATGTAATAGGTAAGGTACATTTATGATGCTGAATGGCATTGCCAAAATTGTAATTTCAAAATGAGGTTTTAAAGGAGCCCTGTTCAGTTGGCTTAAAACAAATTAGTGCTCATACAAATTGGAGAAATAACAGAAACTAACCCAGTTGCTTTTCAAGTGCATGTCATCTACGATTAGTCCTTAGTAAATAAAAACAAGCTTAAAAATACTGGTTGTCCACTGCTCTGCTAGCTGGCAGACAAGATGAGAAGTGGGATAACAAGTTTGGAAACTGTGTGTCATCTTGCAAGGCTATGGGGCCACAAAATGTCTCATTAAGATCCAGATACTAGTGATGAGACCTGATTGAGGTGTTATGGTGAGTGAAAAAAATGGCATATGGAAAATAAGCAATGTGCTTGGTAAGAGAAGGTATAATGAATACAGATGTGCATTTGTTAAAGGAACAGAGAATGATTTTGTTCTAGAATAAAATGATTGCTCTACGATGAGAAAGGAAAATGGACAGCAGTTGAAAGGTTTGTGCGAGTTGCAGGTCCGTGGGGAAGGGTCTTGATGGAAGAAATACTGGGTATGGTCAGACTGGCCAAGATTGTAATTTCAAAAAATACACTGGTACAGATACAATTTGAGTTTATTTCTCTGTTAAAAGGACAAAGTTTTCCTGTACTAATGGTGTGTTCTGGGTAAGGGAAAAGTAAAGATTTTGTGTTTGTCTGAATATTTCTTATGCTCTGTCTCATCAGATCTTTGCTTGGGTAAACCAAACCTTTCTAATTCCAAAAGAACTAAATTTTTCTTCTAACCATTTAAAAGTTTATAATTGCTTTCATGTGTTTGTCACCATGATTAAATGGATAAAAGAAGGAATCTCTCTCTACAAAAGGGTGAAATAATATAAGTCGGCCTATTTGAGGTTTGGAAAGTGGATTTCAATTCATTTTCCACCGTTTCAAGAATAAAGATGTACTGGTGGTGATTTGCATGTACAAGTATTCGTGTTGGATAGAGGCATTCCCATGTTAAAGGGCACATCCACAGCATCGCTAAAATACTTCAGAAAGGATTCTTCCTGCTTGAAAATTTCAGAGCCCCATAGCAATCAGCGGACCCACTTTAAATGACAAATTCTAAACCAGGTATGCAAACTTTGGCCAAAATTGCAACATTTCTGTTGCACTTATCATCCCCAGTCCTTTGGTTTTATAGAGCAAACCAACAAGGTAGTTAAAATACAATGGGCAAAACTTGTTAACTCTTACTTTGCCTTATCCTAAAGTCCTTCTCTTGGTATTGCTTAACTTAAAATCTACTCCTTTAGGTAAACATCAAATGTCCATTTTGAAATTGTTACTGTAACAACTATGAAGCTAGATCAGGGAATGTACAAATCTGCCTTATTAATAACTTTTGACTTTGTGAAGAACTTTTTAGAAAAGCTCTGGAAATTAATTCAAAGTTTATAGAGCAATCCTTTCACAGCATACTCCTGGTAAACAAGGACACCAAACGGTGCATCCCCAAATCTGGAGATATGGCCCATGGAGAGGAATATCTCCACAAGGGCTCACCCCCGTCTCCCTAGAAGGGAACACAATGAGCAATGTTTAAAAAAATCCCTGCATTGCAAAGTTAAACAGAATTGATTCATGGATTTATGTTTTTCACTTAAAAAACTTGCACCTCATTTGCCTGACTGGACATCCCAGCCTATAGAATACCTCAAATTGAAGTTGTCCAGAGCATACAACTGCTTGGGCAAAACAGATGGCATTCATGGCAGACAGTCTTTCCTAAGACCTGGGACCAAACTAGTAAACTCAGCTCAAGCTGTGTGAGCCTTATGTTTATTTCATAGTTGTCATATTCCTAAGTGTGTTAAAGTTCCTAATTCTCTTGTGACAAGTTGGTTACCTTCCCTATGTTTAGATTGTACTAAAGATTTCATATTATTAGCCCTCAACTATATAGCACTTCCTAATTTTTGCTGTTTTAACATTTCTAACCGGCACACCTTGGCATAAAAGTGTTATGATGCAATGCTTTCAAATCTTAGTCTGCACAGGAACCATCGTGTGCTGGAGTGCCGTCCGATGCCTGCCTCCACCGCTGGGAAAACTGGTGATGCCATAGTTATTCCTGTCAGCATTTTTCAACTGTCCCTAATTTTACTGTTCACTTTACAAAATCCCCTCTGTAAAGCCACTGTGGCAGGAAACAGCCCTCCTCAGCACGCTCCCGCCTCTCTACCAGCAAGTTAACGTCTCAGTAATTTCACATCACCTGAGAGAGTTATTAAGGAAAAATTGTAGCCTCACATTTCCCTTGTGCAGTGAGCTGTTTTGGACCTATACACATTTTCCCTTGTCCATGAAGCAAAATCTGTATGTTTTGGTACAGTGGAGTGCTGCTAGTTTATGAAAAGTACATTATTTTAAATGTGGATAATTTCTTTTATCTTGCTAGAGTTTTAAACCCTGTATTCATATTCGATCAGTTATTCAAGTGAAGAGGCCCTATATTCCCATCGAGGTGATTTAGGGAAAATGGCAACATAAACTTGATGGCTAAAACAAAACATCTGTTACATAATCTTTATGAATATTTTACAATATGTATTCTCCTTTTTCAGAATACATTAAGCTGTATCTTTTCACTTCCCTCCCGGCTAATGGCTTTAAACTGAGTTCAGTATTTTGAGGATACTTCCCTCTGTGGATTATTTTATATCTCATGCCAATGTTTGAATATTGAAATGAATTTCAAGTGATGTCAGAGAGAATCATTATGGATACTATTTAATTTGATTTTTAATGAATTTGTAAGTTGTGTTATTGGAGTTAAAGTATCTCATATGGTGGATTGGTGTTTTCTTTGAAGCAAAAAGAAAAATCCTTTTCCAGATATTGTCCACCAAGTGGTCCTCAGGCCCACAACACTTTAGTAGGTGCTACAGAGGATACAGGAAAAAAATGAGACATAATCCTGTTCACTAAGAAATTTTAATGTGATAGAAAAGTTCTCTCTCTCAGCTGACAGGAGACTGTCTTCATTGGCAGCTGGCCTTAGCTTCTCAATCAATGATCCAGGAAATGTTTCAACCAGGGACATGGATTTCTGATAGACAGGCTTAATTTCAGAACCAAGATATTAAATTCACAGGATACTTTAGAGGACTTAATTTTGCCTAAATGGCAATAAAACTAATATCAGATTCATGGAAATGGTAAAAATGATAGGGAAACTGAATTGTTCCCTTTCCACTTCTGAAAGTATGGCAATGTAAGGGGAGCAATGTTTAAGCATCTCTTCTAAACACATAACATTTAGATGAAACAAAGTTAACATTCAGGCAAATGCTTGGAAATTCAGGGATGTTGGGTTTTTACCCTTTATAAATCTGAGCTGCTTATTTAATTGGTGTAATTTGCTACACATTAGTACTATGTTCATAAAAATTTTGTTCTATTAACTGTTAAAATTTCACAAATGGCTAGTTACACAATAAACAGATTATTGTTTCTTTGTAAATCTGAGTATGATTCTGATACTTCCATAGATGTAAATGTTTTTTCTTCTAATACTGTTCTGTGTGTGTAGCAAAAAAAATCCAATTATATAATTGTTTTAATTCTATTTTTTATTACAGTTTGTATTCAACACCTTTTTCTATTGGCTTCAGGTGCACAGATATTCATTTAAGTTACAAAGGGGTCCCTCCAATAATTCAGGTGCCCACCTGGCACCACAGGTAGTTATTACAATACTGTTAACTACATTTCCTAGCTTTACCTTACATCCCCATGCCTATTTTGTAACTATCAATTACTACTTCTCAATTCCAACATGTGGTGGTGGTGGTGGTGGTGTTCCCCCAACACCCCTTTCCCCTGGCCATCAGTTGTTCTCTGTATCTGTAACTCTTTCTATTTTGTTTGTTGGTTTATTTTTTTGGATCCCACATGTAAGTGATATTATATGGCATTTAACTTTGTCTGGTTTATTTCACTTAGCATAATACCCTGTATGGTCCATCCAAGCTGTTGCAAGTGGTAAGGTTCTATTCTTTTTATGGCTGAGTAAAATTCCATCGTATTTATGTACCACAACATTTTCATCTACTTGTCTATTTGTGGTCTATTGATGGACACTTGGGTTGATTCTATATCTAGTATGAACATGGGAGTGCACTTTCAAATTAGTGTTTTGGGCTTCTTCAAACATACCCAGAAGTGGAATTGCTGGGTCAAATGGAAGCTCCATTTTTCATTTTTGAGGAACCTCAACACTGTTTTCCACAGTGGCTGCACCAGTCTGCATTCCCACCAGCAGTGCACAAAGGCTCACTTTTATTCATGTTCTTGCCAACACTTGTTTGTTGATTTACCGATGATTGCTTTTCTGAGACGTGTGAAAAGGCATCTCATTGTGGTTTTGATTTGCATCTCTCTGATAATTAGTGATGTTGACCAACTTTTCATATGTCTCTTGGCATCTGTATGTCCTCTTTGAAGAAGTGTCTATTCAGGTCTTCTGCCCATTTTTAATTGGGTTGTTTTTCTGGTGTAGAGTTTTCTGAGTTCTTTATAAATTTTGGATATTAACCCGATATCAGATGTATCATTGACAAATATGTTCTCCCATTTGGTAGGCTGTCTTTTTGTTTTGCTGATGGTTTCCTTGCTGTGAAATAACTTTTTAGTTTGATGTCCCATTTGTTTGTTTCTTCTTTTTTTTTTTTTTGCTAGAGGAGATATGTCAGAAAAATATAGCTAAGAGAAATGTCTGAGATTTTACTGCCTGTTTTCTTTTAGCAGTTTTATGGTTTGAGGTATTGCATTTAAGTTTTTAATTCATTTTGCATTTATTATTGTAAGAAGGTGGTCTAGTTCCAGTTTTTTACATGTACCTGTCCAACTTTCCCAAAACAGTTTATTGAATAGAGTGTCTTTACCATATTGTATGTTTATGCCTTCTTTGTCAAATATTAATTGACCATATAGTTCTTGGTTTATTTCGGGGATGTCCATTCTGTTCCATTGATCTACGTGTCTGTTTTTTATGCCTGTACCATGCTGTTTTGATTACTGCAGACTAGTAGTATATTTTGATATCAGGTAGCATGATTCCTCTAACTTTGTTCTTTCTAAAGATTGTTGTGTCTATTTGGGGTCTGTTGTGATTCCATGTCAGTTTTTGGATTGTTTGTTTTAGTTCTGTGAAATACACCATTGGTATTTTTATAAGAATTGTGTTGAATCTATAGATTGCTTTGGGTAGTGTGGACATTTTAATTATGTTAATTTATATCCATGAGCATGATATATGCTTCCATGTATTTATATCTTCTTTAATTTCTTTTCTCAGTGTCTTATAATATTCTGAGGGCATATCTTTTACCTTCTTGGTTAAATTTATTCCACGTTTTTTGTTTGTTTGTTGTAGGCAATTATAAATGGGATCATTTTCTTAATTTCCCTTTCTGATGGTTCATTATAGGTGTATAAAAGTGCAACCTATTTCTGAATATTTATTTTGTATCTTGATACTTTATTAAATTTCATCAGTTTTAGTAGTTTTTAGGTGGAATCTTTAGGGTCCTTTATATACAGTACTATCTCATCTGCAAATAATGAAAATTCTACTTCTTTCCAATTTGGTTGCCTTTTATTTCTCTTCTTGTCTGCTTGTTGTGGATAGGCCTTCCAGTCCTGTGTGAGTGAGAGTGGTGAGAGTGGACACCCCTGTCTTCCTCATCTTAGGGAAATGATTTTAGTTTTTACCCCTTGAGTATATTAACTGTGGGTTTGTTGTACATGGTCTTTATTATGTTGAGGTATGTCCTCTCTATTCTCACTTTGCTGAGATTTTTAATAATAAATAGGTGCTGGATTTTGTCAAATGCTTTTTTTGCAGCTATGGACAATCATATGATTTCTATTTTTTATTTCATTAATGAGGTGTGTCACATTGATTCAAAGATATTATACCAACCTTGCATCTCAGGAATAAAAACCACTTGATTGTGGTGTGTAATCTTTTTAATGTATTGCTGAATTTAGTTTGCTAATACTTTGTTGAGGATTTTTGCATCAGAAGAATACACAACTGAACTTAATGTTGAAATGCTGTTAGCTTCCTTGAAATATTATAATGTAATGCCAATTACTGGGGGAGCATTTTAGAGCATTCATTACGTAATTAGTAGGACTTTCATTCAGTGACTGTATTCTGGGCTGGAAACAGTTTGCCAACATCTCATTTGGTATGGATTAATTTTAAGAGTGTTCAAACAATTCACTACAGATTTTACACAGTGCAAAACAGATTTAATACTAAAGGTAAACTGTTCTAGACACAGCTCATAGCATTTATAAAAGTATTGATTATACATTGTGTCATAGACTACCACATGCATTCCCTAGTGGGAATGTGTTTCACACTGTGAAAGAATGCTCTGCTAAACCTAGTGTATGGAATGCTGGTATCTTTTTTGAAATATTACAATATAATGCCATTTAATGAGGGAGCATGTTGGGATATGTATTACATAATTAGCAGAGGTTTCTTTAAGTGATTATATTCTGTGCTTGAAATGGTTTGCAAAATCCTGGTCAGGGCACATGCCCAGGTTGAGGGTTCTGTCCTTGCTGGGAGCATGTATAGGAGGCAACAGACCAATGTTCTCACATAGATGTTTTTCTCTCTCTAAAATCTCTATAAAATAAAAATCCTCAGGTGAGAATTAATAAAAATAAACACACATCCCATTTGGTATAAATTAACCATAAACATAACACTAATTCTAGACCTAGCCCTAGCTGTATTCCTAACCATAAACTTTACCCTAACTGTAACCCTAGTTATAACTCTAAAACTAACCTTAACCTTAGCCCTAACCCTAAACCTAACCATAATCCTAGCACTACCTGTAGCCCTATCTCTATCCCTAATCACAACCTACCCCTAGCCCTCACCCTAACCCTAGGCCTAATCATAATCTGAGACCTAGTCCTAGCCCTAACACTATACCCAATACCTAACCCTAACCCTAAATTTAACCCCATCCCTAGCACAAGCCCTAGATTTATTCCTAAACTTATCTCTAACCTTAATGCTAACCCAAGCCCAAGCTATAGCCCTAGACCTGAAACAAATCCTAATCCTAGCCCTAAACCTAACCATAACTCTACACCAAAACCTAACCCTAATTCTAAACCTAACCCTAGTCCCAGTCATAGCCATAACCTAACACTAACACTAAAATTTAACCTAACTTTAACATGACCCTAACCCTAGCCCTCACACTGTACAAACTCTAACCAAATTATTCCCTAACTCTAATGCTAACACAAACACTAATCCTAACTCTAACCTAACCCTAGAACTAGCTCAAGCTCTAAGGTCTAACTTTAACCCTAACTCTAACACTAGACCTAGTCTTAAACCTAAATCTAATTAAAACCCTATCCATATCACTAGACATAGACCTAACACCAGCCCTAGGCCTAACCTTAACACTATACCTAACCCTAACCCTAATCCTAGATTTAGCCCTAGCCCTAGTCCTAATACAAACCTAACCCTAACCCAAAACTGAGCACTAACCCGAAACCCTGTTCCAGCCCTAACCCTGGCCATAGCCATAGACCTAACCATAAACATAAATCTAACAACCGTTACCCTATGTCTAACCCTATTACTAACACTAACCCTAACCTAACCACAGACCTAGCAAAAACCTAACCCTAACCCTAACCCTATCCTTATCCTTAGGCCTAACCCTAATCTTAACACTAACCCTAGCCATAGACCCAAACCAAACCTTAACCCTAAAACTAACCCTAATCGTAGCCCTAGTCCTAGCCTTATACCTAGGGCTAACCCAAAACCTAACCCTGACCCAAATTCTAACCCTAACACTAACCCTAAATTTAGCCCTAGCCTTAATCTAACACTAATCTTAAACGTAGATCTAGTCCTAACCTTGACCTAACCCAAGACCAAACATTAGCTCCCGCCCTAGCCTTAAAATTAACCCTAACCTTAACACTAACCCTGCCCTAGACCTAACCCTACCCAACAATACCCCTAACAATAACAATACCCCTAACACTAGCCATAAACCTGACCTTAATCCTAACAACCTTAGACCTAACCCTAACACCCCATTCTTAACACTATCCTTATCTATAAACCTAACCCTAAATCTAACCATGGCCCTAGCTTTTGCCCTTAACCTATCCCCAGACCTAACATTAAACCTAATCCTAACACTAACACTAAACCTAAAACTAGTTCCAGCTCTAACTATAACCTAAAGCCTAGACCTAATTTTAACCATAATCCTAACACTAATGCTAGTCCTAACCCCAAACCTAAACATAACTGTAAACTTAATACTAGCCTAGCCCTAGCCCTAACACTAACACTAACCCTAACTCTTAACACTATCCATAGACTTAAAATGTAGGCCCAGCCTTAACTCTAGCTCTAACTCTAAATCAAACCCTAGTCCTAGTCCTAGTCCTAGCCCTCACCCTATACGTAAACCTAACCCTAGCTGTAACCCTAACACTAAACCTAACCCTAGCCCTAACCCTAACTCTAACTCTAGCCTTAGGCATAGAGCTTGCCCTAGCCCTCACCTTAACCCTACCCTAAACCTTGTCCTAATCTTAACACCAAATCTAGTCTTAACTTTAAACCTATCCCTAACCCTAGCCTTAACCCTAACCTTAATCTGAATACAACCTAGCTCTAGCCCTAACCTTCATTCAAATCCTAGGCCTAGCATTAATCTTAACCTTTACAATAGCCTTAGCCCTAACACTATACCTAACCACCTAACCTTAACAGTAACACTAGCCTTAGCCCTAACTCAAAACCTAACACTAACCATCCCATAACCCTAATCCTAACACTAAATCTAACTCTAAACCTAACCACAGCCTGAAACCTAGTCCTAACCCTAATTCTAACACTGCACTGAGAGAATGAGGAGAGATTGGAGAATGCAGAAAATGGAGAAAATGAATTTAAATATAAAAACAACCTAGTTACAATGAATTTTAACACAGTGAATAACAATAAGTTTAGGAACCCACCAACAGAGAGAAGGGAGGGAGAAGGGAACATGTTTTGCTCCAGAAGAATGTTGGGTGAAAAAAGATGTAATTAATGATATTACAAAATCACCCTTTTGCAATCACTGATATCATAATTTATTCAGGCAAGAATCATCAGTGGGTGCTATAGCCAGTGGATACAAGTTAATTGGGGAACAGAAATATTAATAAACTCAAGGTATTTTTTAATGTATAAATCTGGACGGAGCCACCTAATGAAGTTATCAAACTCGGCATCCCTCTTGTCACAACACAATGTGAAGTATACATTAACTATTATATTCTGACAAAAAGTCTAAACTGAAAAAAATTTAAAAATAAAAGTGCCATAAATGATAAAATATGAATCACTAAAAATAGTAAAATGTGGAAACTAAAAATTATTTTTTTAAACTATCTTTCAGTGAAAATTGGCTGATTAAATTTAAAATAACTACAAATCATGGTGTTATCACATATATAGATGTAAGATACAGCAAAAAGGACAATGCAGGAGAAAACAGAAGTACGGTATTATAAGTTTTTAATAGTGTATGTGAAGTAGCATATTATTATGTGAAGATAGGCTTCAATAAGTTAAAGACAAATATGATAAACCTTAGACCAATGACTGAATAATATTCCTAAAAACAATATAAATACTCCTAATAAAACTATTGGTAATAGGTCAACAGAGGCCATAAAATGGAGCTAGAAATAGTCCATGGAAGAGGGAGGATGGCAGCACTGTGAGAAGCAGAGCGCCCCTGCTCCCAGCCACGGACTCGATTTACTCCTAAAATACTGCATAACCAGCTTGGAAAAACTATAGAGAAACATACGTGAGTGGACATATTGCAAGTGGGGTGCACTGAAGAAACATCATAGAGTCTGGTAAAGGGGGGGGCGTAGGAAGGGGGAGTCCTCCCCTGAAGCCTATGCGGGGCTCTGAGCCCCGAGGCTTTGGAGGCTGAAAAGTTCCCTCCCCTTCGGGAGGGCGGACGGGCATCCAAGCAGGGATCTCACACCCCAAGCGCAGGAGAGGGGAAGGAGCGCCCTGCGGAGCGCAGAGCGACCAAGGGCAGCAGGGTGTCCCTGAGGAGGGGACGGCACCTTCCTAGGAAACAAAGCTTCTCATGGTGGCCAGGATCGGCATCTTACACTCAGGCTGCCGATAGGAAAGGCTGTGCCAAAGCATGTGGCACCCGAGTAGTAAAGAACCAGAGGTGCACTGAGCAGCCGCACACGGGGACCCTCTGCCCCCCATAAGGCATTGTGTTGAGCCCCAGAAAGCACTGAACCTGCATGGCGCGGGGGAGGGGAGAAGCCCTCCCACCCTGAGCTCCCAGTGCGGAGAGTCTGGGATCTGTGACCAGCCCTGAGGATGCCATGATGGCGAGTGAAGCCACCTGAGCTTTGCTGAGACCTGTGATGCAGGGAGCTGCGTGGAGCTGACTGTGCGTCCCCTCCGCTGAGGGCCTTGGCACGCGGACGGTGGGACCCTGCAGGGCGGACTCTCTGCCTGTGTGTTGCTTTGCGAGCTTTTGAGCTTTGATTGCTGAACTGGCTCCCACCTTCCCAGGATGCACTGCGCCCAGACCAGCGGAGGCTGGGATTGGGGTCTGCACAGTACACGGTCTGAGAGGGGGGCCTGGTGCGACCAGCCAACCAGAGTTGAGCAGGGAGGGGCAGAGCCCCACGGCCTTTCCCACAGCCAGGAGCACCACCCCCAACAGGAAAGGGGCTGGCCCAGGTCACAGAGGCCCCAGACACCCCCACAGGGCACAGTCCTGAGGGGGAAGGGCAAGCAGCTCACAGGAGGACATCACAAGAATAAGACTGTCAGGGACTGTTGTTTGGGAGCTGGAGGAAACGCTGAAAACCCCTGCTGGGGGCTGGGCAGGCAAAGGGCTTACTGGAATGTTTTTTAACATTCCTGAGCCCAGGCTGCTGAAACGACCCACACAGAAAAGGCAACAGGCTGAAATCAATCTGAAGCTGCAGCAGGCCAGAGCCTGGGGAACTAGAACCAGAGGACAGGGTGGGGACTGAGGAGCTGGCGGTGGAGCAGAGTCTAACTCCCGCAGAGTGAGCACCTGACAGCGACACCTCTAAGGGGAGTGATACCCTGGGCTACACTAGCCACCCTGCACCCTGAAGACTCTACAGAAGGCTCTGGAGTAAGACCAGGCAACTACAAGGTTGCAAAATAGCTGACAAGAGGAGATGGTCCACGGAGAGCCTCAGATCAACCATCTACCTAAGGACACCAGAGCCAAACCTGGATGCTCCTCACATTGGCTGATACACAAGCACCTCCCAGGAGAACAGAAATCAGCCCACAAAACAGTGACTCGCAGACAACACAAGCTGCCCAGAAAAGACTCACCTGATTGTCTTTTTTTTCCCTATTTTTTATTTTATTTTTATTTTTATTAATTTTTTAAATTATTTTCTCCTTTTCCCTTAGGAAGAAGAGAAAGGGGGAAATTTTTTTTTTTTTAATTTTATAATAAAAAAAATTTTTAACATTTTTTCCTTTTCTTTTTTTTAAAGATTTTTATTTTGCTTACCTTTTTTTGTTTTGTTTCTTTGTTTGGTTTTGTTTCTATGTTTTGTTTTGTTTTACCCTTGCTTCTACTATCAAGACTTTCTTGATATCCCTGCTTAATTGCTGGGACTTTATAACCAAGTTTACAGCTTTCCTATATAGTTTCCCCCAAATCTTTTATTGGACTCCCTCCCTGCCTGGGCATCATCTCTCTCTCTCTTCTCTCAATCCATTGGTATAATTTTTAATTATTTTTTCTTTCTTTCTTTCTTTCTTTCTTTCTTTCTTTCTTTCTTTCTCTCTCTCTCTCTCTCTCTCTCTCTCTCTCTCTCTCTCTCTTTCTTCTTTCTTTCTTTCTTTCTTTCTTTCTTTCTTTCTTTCTTTCTTTCTTTCTTTCTTTCTTTCTTTCTCTCTCTCTCTCTCCCTCTCTCTCTCTCTCTCTCTCTTTCTTTCTTTCTTTCTTTCTTCTTTCTTTCTTCTTTCTTTCTTTCTTTCTTTCTTTCTTTCTTTCTTTCTTTCTTTCTTTCTTTCTTTCTTTCTTTCTTTCTTTCTTTCTTTTGTTTTTCTACCTTCTGTCTTCCAGTCTTTTTGTTCAATTGTTAGTTTCTCTTACTCTCTTTATTGTATTTTTATTTTTTCATTTTCAACTTTTATCCTATTCTTATTCTCTCCCTTAATTTTTTGCTGGCCCTTCTTTCAGAATCTTTTCTTTGCCTCTATTATCTCCCATTAGCTTCTCTATTTTTTACATTTTAGTTTATTATTATTTTCTAAATTTTCATCACTATTAGCAACAATATACTTTTCTCTCTCTAAGCTTTACTTTTCTTACTCTCTTTTTTTTTAACCTTTTTTTTTTTTTTTTGTACTGGAGAGTTTGTGTTCTCCCTTCATCCAGTTCTGTTTTCTCTTGGGTTGCCTTCATTGTGATTGTCAAGATATTTTGTAAGATACCCCTTGTTTCCTGGAAGTTTAGTTGTGTATTGTCCTGCCTTGCCAGCACCTGTACATCAGCTTACACGACGAGGTTGAGGTTGAGACACAGTTAGCCAACCTGAGAGAAGAGTCCTCCCAAGGATGGTCAATAACAATCTACACCCGACTACAACAGGAGAGCCCAAAGAACCCACAAAAGGGACACCCACAAGAGGGACACACCTAGAACAAAGAGCTCAGAAGTATAAGAAAAACACGTCTCTGGGCTCCACTGGACTCACAATACAAAATCCTTCCCCATAATACTGGGAGACAGCAAACATATCTAATATATAGATACAAACACTAAGAGCCACCAAAATGGGGAGACAAAGAAACAACCCCCAAATTAAAGAAAAACAAAAATTGCCATAAAAAGACTTTGATAAGATGGAGTTAAGCAAGTTATCAGAAACAAAATTCAGAATAATGATTATAAAGATGTTCAAGGAAATTAATGAGAAAAACAAGGCAAAAAATGGTAAGATCAAGGAACTTAGTGAAAACATGAAAAAATAGATACATAATGTAAACATCAGACAGAAATAAAGAATGCTGTATCTGATATCAAGAATACACTGGAAGGAATTAAAAGCAGGCTCAATGAAGCAGAGGGGAGAATAAATGACTTAGACGACAAGATAGAAAAAATTGCTCAATCAGAGCAGCAAAAACACACACACACCCCTACCCCCCCACTGAAAAAGCATGAGGACAGTCTAAGGGAGCTTTGGGACAACATGAAGTGAAAAAACATTCGCATTATAGCAATGCCAGAGGGGCAGTAAAGAGAGCAAGGGATAGAGAACTTGGAGGAAATAATGACAGAAAACTTCCCTAGGCTGGTGACACACAAAGCCACACAAGTTCAGGAAGCACAGAGGGTTCCAAACAAAAGGGACCCAAAGACACCCACACCAAGACACATCATAATTAAAATGGCAAGTGTCAAGGACAAAGAGAAAACATTAAAGGCTGCAAGAGAGAGACAAGCAGTTACCTACAAGGGAACCCCCATAAGGCTGACAGCTGATTTCTCAACAGAGACTATTCCGGCCAGAAGGGAGTGGCATGAAGTTCTCAAAGTAATGAAAAGCAAGAACATGCAACCAAGGTTGCTTTATCCAGCAAGGCTATCATTTAAAATTGAAGGTGAAATAAAGAGCTTCCCAGACAAAAAAAGACTAAAGGAATTCAGTACCACCAAACCAGCACTACAAGAAATGCTAAAAGGACTGCTCTAAAAAAAAGGAAGGAATAGTGAAAGGTATGTTAGCATATGGGGGAAAATGGCATTAAATAAGTTGATATCAATAGTAACCTTAAATGTAAACAGAATAAATGGTCCAATCAAGAGACATAGAGTAGCTGAATGGATAAGAAAACAGGACCCAAATATATGCTGTCTACAAGAGACCCACGTGAGAGCAAAACACACAGGCTAAAAATGAAGGGATGGAGTAAAATATTCCATGCAAATGGAAAGGAAAAGAAAGCTGGAGAAGCAATTCTTATTTCTGACAAAATAGACTTCAAAACAAAGACCATAACAAGAGACAAAGATGGTCACTACAGAATACTAAAGGGATCAATCCAACAGGAGGAAATAACCCTATAAACATTTATGCACCCAATATAGAAACACCTAAGTATTTAAAATATTTCTCGGGTGACTTTAAGGGGGAGATTGACAACAACACAATCATAGTAGGGGACTTTAACACCCCACTGTCAGCATTGGAGAGATCATCAAGACAAAAAGTCAACAGGGAAACACAGACCTTAAATGACTCACTAGACCTAAGGGATTTAATTGACATTTACAGAACATTTCACCCCAAAGCAGCAGAATACACATTCTTCTCCAGTGCATGTGGAACATTCTCACAAATAAACCACATGTTAGAGCACAAGGCAAGTCTCTACAAATTCAAGAAGACTGAAATCATATCAAGCATCTTTTCAGATCACAATGCCATGAAACTAGAAATCAACCACTATAGAAAACTCAAAAATATTCAAACACATGGAGGCTAAATAGCATGTTATTAAACAATGAATGGGTTACCAATGAGATCAAGGAAGAAATCAAACACTTCTTCAAAAAAAATGAAAATGAACAAACAATAACACAAAAACTATGGGACACAGGGAAAGCAGTCCTGAGAGGAAAATTCATACCATTACAGGCCTATCTCAGGAAACAAGAAAAAGCTGTAATGAACCATCTACCACCACAACAAAAAGAACTGGAACGAGAACAGCAAGAAAATCCCTGAGGAAGTGGAAGGAAGGAAATAATAAAGATCAGAGCAGAAATTAATGACATAGAGACTAAAAACAACAACAACAACAAACAAACAAAAAATACACACCACAATACAAAAAATCAATGAAACCAAGAGCTGGTTCTTTGAAAAGATAAATAAGATTGATGCACCTTTAGCCAGACTCACTAAGAAACAAAGAGAAAGGACCCAAATAAATAAAATCAGAAATGAAAGAGGCAATATAACAACTGACCCAACAGAAACACAAAAGATTGTAAGAAAATACTATGAGCAACTATATGCTAACAAACTGGACAACATGGGTGAAATGGGCAAATTCCTAGAAGCATACAACCTTCCAAAGCTGAATCAAGAAGAGGCAGAAAACCTGAATAGGCCGATAACAACTAATGAAATTGAAACAGTAATCAAAAGACGCCCAGCAAACAAAAGTCCTGGACCAGATGGATTTACAAGAGAGTTTTACCAAACATTCAAAGAAGATTTAACACCTATTCTATTCAAACTGTTCCAGAAAATTCAAGAGGAGGGAAGGCTCCCAAACTCTTTTTGAGGCCAGCATCATCCTAATCCCAAAACCAGATAAAGGTACTACAAAGAAAGAAAATTACAGGCCAATATCCCTGATGAACATAGATGCTAAAATCCTCACTAAAATACTAGCAAACCGGATATAGCAATATATTAAAAAGATCATATACCACGACCAAGTGGGATTTATTCCAGGGATGCAAGGCTGGTACAACATCTGCAAATCAATAAACGTGATACATCACATAAACAAAATGAAGGACAAAAATCATATTATTATATCAATAGATGCAGAAAAAGCATTTGACAAAATCAAGCACCCATTTCTGATAAAAACTCTCAGCAAAGTGGGAATAGAGGGATCATACCTCAACATAATAAAGGCCATATATGACAACCTTACAGCCAACATCATACTCAATGGGCAAAAACTAAAACCACTTCCATTAAAAACCGGAACAAGACAGGGATGTCCACTTTCACCCTCTTATTCAACATAGTACTGGAAGTCCTCGACACAGCCATCAGACAGGAAGAAAACATAAAAGGCATCCAAATTGGAAAGGAGGAGGTAAAACTGTCATTATTTGCAGATGACATGATATTGTACATAGAAAACCCTAAAGACTCCCTCAAAGTACTTCTAGATTTGATAAACGAATTTGGCAAGGTAGCTGGATACAAAATCAACATCTGGAAATCAATGGCATTCTTATACACCAACAATGAACTTTCAGAGAGAGAAACTAAAAAAATAATACCATTTACCATTGTAACTAAAAAATTAAGATACCTAGGAATAAACTTAACCAAGGATGTGAAAGACCTGTACTTGGAAAACTACAGGACACTGAAAAAAGAAATAGAGGAAGATATAAACAAGTGGAAGAATATACCATGCTCATGGATTGGAAGAATTAATACCATTAAAATGTCCATACTACCCAAAGCAATTTATAGATTCAATACAATTCCTATTAAAATACCAACAGCATATTTCACAGACCTAGAACAAACATTTTGAACATTTATATGGAACCAAAACCAACGCCGAATAGCTTCAGCCATCTTGAGAAAAAGAACAGAGTGGGAGGGATAACTTCACTGGACCTCAAGCTGTACTACAAAGCCATCATATAATCAAAACAGCCTGGTATTGTACAACAAAAGACATAGATCAATGGAACAGAACAGAGACCCCAGAAATAGACCCATGCCGCTATGGTCAGTTAATATTTGACAAAGGAGGCAAGAGCATACAATGGAGTAAAGACAGTCTCTTCAATATGTGGTGCTGGGAAAATTGGACAGATACATGTAGAAAAATGAAACTAGACCACCAACTTTCACCATACAGAAAAATAAACCCAAATGGATAAAAGACTTAAATGTAAGTCACGAAACCATAAAATTCCTGGAAGAAAACAAAGGCAGTAAAGTCACAGACACCCCACGCAGTGGAATTTTCACTGATACATCTCCTAGGGCAAGAGAAACAAAAGAAAAATAAACAAATGGGACTACGTGAAACTAAAAAGCTCTGCACAGCAAAAAAACAAACAAACAAAAAAAACAGCCTCAAAATACAAAGGAACCCCACGGTCTGGGATAACATATTTGCCCAGGATGTATCTGATAAGGGGCTAATTTCCAAGTGTACGAAGAACTCATACTACTCAGCAAGAGGAAGACAAACAACCCAATTAAGAAATGGGCAAAAGACTGAAATAGACACTTCTCCAAAGAGGACATACAGATGCCAAGAGACACATGAGAAAATGCTCAACGTCGCTAATCATCAGAGATGCAAATTAAAACCACAATGAGGTATCACCTCACACCTGTCAGAATGGCTCCATCAACAAATCAACAAACGACATGTGCTGGCAAGGGTGTGGAGAAAGGGGAGCCCTAGTACCCTGCTGGTGGGAATGCAGACTGGTGCAGCCACTATGGAAAACAGTGTGGAGGTTCCTCAAACAATTAGAAATGGAGTTGCCTTTTGACCCACTGATCCCACTTCTAGGAATATATCCTAAGAATCCTAAAACACTAATCAGAAAGAATATATGCACCCCTATGTTCATAGCAGCACAGTTTACAAGAGCTAAGATCTGGAAACAGCCCTAGTGCCCAACAGTAGACGAGTAGATAAAAAGCTGTGGGACATTTACACCATGGAATACTACGCAGCTGTAAAGAAGAAGGACCTCAAACCCTTTGGCACAATATGGATGGACTTGGAGAATATTATGCTAAGCAAAATAAACTAGGCAGAGAAAGAAAAACATCACATGATCTCAATTATATGTGGAATCTAAAGAACTTAATAAACTGATGAACAGAATAGATTCAATGACATGGAAGCATGGATCAGACTGACAAATCTCAGAGCGACAGAGGAGGGTGGATGGGTGGAGGGGGAGAGATTAACCAAAGAATTTATATGCATATATGCACAACCCAAGGACATAGAGAATGGTGTGGAAAGGGACTGGGGAGGGGGGTAGGAAGGGGTGGAATGAGTGATTGAGGAGAAAAATAAACACATCCACACAAAAAACAAACTCAAAAAGAGAGAGAGAGAGAGTTAACCCACATGCGGTTCCAAGGTGTTTTCAGAAGTGAACACACTATCAATAATGGGTAGAGGATCCTCCTGACCAGCTGGACCCACCTGTAGGCTCACACAGGGCCATTGGCCTATATGAACCCCTCTTGGGACACAATGGAAGGTGGCCCACACTCTCCCCACAGAAGACAGACATAGTGGATGGGTTGACCAGAGGCTGACTGGTGAACATGCTCAAGGCAGGACAAGGGAGCACACATCACTAAATCTCTGTTGGGTAGCAAGATGCTGTTGATGATGGGGAGAGTGCATGTCCATGGGTTCGGCCTCTCTGGGTACCATTTTGGTCCTTGTTGGGACAGCTATTTCCTGTATACTGCCATTAGAGAATTTGTTTTCAGTGGAGATGGCAGGGAAGAGCACCCCATTCATCTCCTTGTAGAGAGGAAATACAGAAATGTGAGGTTTGGATTTCACAGTGCCAAATACTTATCATATTACACATAGGTACATTTTGAGGCAAGGGCACATTAATTATTTATAATTAGTGTGTATTTGCACAAGAACAAATGTACCAAGTCTGAGGATTAAAATAGCACTGATTATTGAGAAAATGTTATGATGCAGAAGAACAGAATAGCTAGATATTCTCGATTACACTTTCAAGAAAAGGAAGGAAAATAAATTGAAAAACAAATAAAACCACACCAAAAAAATTACAGAAATATCTTGACTTTTTTGCAATATTCAAAATATTCATTCAAGATTCAGCATTATAGTCCAAAGAGCACAGTGTTGAACTCAACGATCTCACGCATCCGTCTAAGAGCACTCTCTCAGGACTGGACCATTGTGAAGAAGTAGAAACCATTCTAGCTCATGTATCAATTCAACTCTAGCAACAAATTAATAATGTACAGAAGTTGTCATTTACCCTTCATCAAGTTCTTTACTCAAAAATCCCTTTTATTTATTGTTTTAATTCCCATCCGAGGATATGTTTTTATTA
Organism: Miniopterus schreibersii; assembly: GCF_964146895.1. Lineage (NCBI taxonomy): Eukaryota > Metazoa > Chordata > Mammalia > Chiroptera > Miniopteridae > Miniopterus > Miniopterus schreibersii. The sequence goes on along the minus strand of NC_138112.1, from coordinate 1,216,538 downwards.
ATTTTTAGATAGAGAGCAAGTCAGATCTAGGGAGACAGAGCAAGGGAGAGAAGGAGAGACAGGGAAACATACATTTGTTGTTCCACTTATTTACGAGGTCACTGATTGATTCTTGTATGTGCCCTGACGATTGGTGTGGCGGGAAGATGCTCTAAGCATCCGAGCACCCAGCCAGGGCCTTAGATTTTTATTTTGAAGTTAAATTTTCTATACCCTTTAAATCCTTTTGCTGAGAATTGTTTTCCTGCCCTCATTTTTCTGAGGATTTCTTTGCTGCACACCTGAATAAGGAGAACATTTAGGGAGGAAGTGAAGAATCCCACCTCACGTTTTACACGACTTGCTCAGGACAGCTGTAGTAACCATGATGACAAACACCAGATAGTAAATAATTTTAGCACCAGACACTAAGCTCTTTTACATGGCTTCTATCTTTCATCCTCCAACAAGCCATGGAAACTTTTCTGACCACCACATCTTACAGATAAGAAACCTGCAGCTGAGAAAGCCAAGTACTTCACCCTAAGTCACAGTGGAAAATGAGATGGGAGTGGTTCACAGGAAATCTACCCTCTGAGCTCAAACCCCATGTTCTCAGGGTCTCCTGGAGATCTCCAGGGATGTGCTCTGCATGGGCTTCCAAATTCCAGTTATCAAAACCCAAGAAGTGTGTTACCTTTCATTCCTATCTCTCAAACAATATCTATCTCAAAATTACAGTGAACTTGTTTTCTCCCTTGTTTCCTCTTTGAGAGAGAGCCCTCCCCATCTCCCTGGATGTCTCCTCAAACAGCCGTGATTGTAATTTTTGAAAACATTCAATTTAGTATCAGCAATTTTATGTGGTTTTCACCAGTAAATTTAGCACAGATAATGGTACATGAGAGGAAAGAGCTGAAAATTAGACAAAGGATGTGACTGAAGGCAGATATCTGCACAATGAAGGGATTGCTAGTGACCCTGGGGCTAGAGGGACTGAGGGGGGAAGGAGGCACAGGACGTGTTCTTTCTGGGGAACTTGAAGCCACTCCTGGAAGCAGGAGCCACTGCAGGTTTGGTGGATTCTCTGGAAGATTCTAGTCCCCTTCAGCTTCCAGAGAATGCACCAAAGTAGACCAAAGGGGGCCCAGAAGCTTCCAGAGAATCCTCTAAAGTAGAGCAGGAAAGAAATGTTCCACGTCATCCCATCCTCCTGTTTAGGAGACCCCTGCCAGTGCCTCCTGTTGGACAAACTTAGCTGAAAGCTAGAGGCCAGTGAAGTCTGGGGAGCCTATTTTCCAATCGAGTGGCGTAGATAAGCATAAGGAATAGATGTGAAGGGTAACAGTTGAATGGAAGGCAGGGTATTCAATGGTTCTCTGATGTTGAACATGAATCTGTTCACCCCCTGCTTGGTTTTAGGCCCCATGCTGGAGTAAGTTTAGGTTAGAGTTAGGACTAAGATGAGGGCTATGGCTACATCTAGGGTTAGGGTTAGGGTTAGGGTTAGGGTTAAGGTTAGGGCTAAAGTTAGGGTTAGAGTTAGGACTATAGTTTGGGTTAAGGTTATGATTATGGCTAAGGCTAGCATTAGGTTTAGAGTTAAGGCTAGGGCCAGAGCTAGGTCTAGGTCTAAGGGCTAGTGTTTGGGCTAGGGCAAGGGCTAGGGCTAGGTGTTTGAATTAATACTACTGTAAGGGTTATAATTAGGGCTACAGCCAAGGATAGGACTAGGGCTAGGGCTTGGGTTAAGGCTATAGTTTGAGTTAAGGCTAGGTTTAGGCCTAGGGTTATGGCTAGAGTTAGGGTTAGGGTTAGGGTTAGGGCTGGGGATAAAGTTAGGGTTAGGGTTAGAGTGAGGACTACAGTTTGCGTTAGGGTTAGGGTTATGGTTATGGCTAGGACTAGGGTTTGGACTAGGTGTTTGGAGTAAGGCTAGCATTAGGGTTAGTTAGGGCTAGGGCCAGAGCTAGGGCTAGGGTTTGGGCTAGAGCAAGGGCTAGGGCTAGGTGTTTGGATTAAGACAACCATAAGGGTTAGAATTTTTTGGGTTAAGACAACCATAAGGGCTACGGCCAAGGATAGGGCTAAGGCTAGGGCTTGGGGTAGGGCTATAATGTGAGTTAGGGCTAGGCTTAGGCTTAGGGTTATGGCTAGGGTCAGGATTAGGGTTAAGGTTATGGATAGGTTAGGGTTAGTATTAGGGTTAGGGTTAGGATTAGGGTTAGGGTAGTGTTAGGGTTAGGGTTTTTGTTAGGGTTAGGGCTATTGTGGTTAGGGCTAGGGCTAAGTTCAGGGGTTAGGTTTAGGGTTAGGGCTAGGGTTAGGGTTAGAGGTATGTTTAAGGTCAGGGGTAGGGGTAGACTTAAGGGTAGGAGTAAGGTTAGGGGTAGGTTTTAAGGTTAGGTATACTGCAGTCCTGGGCTAGGGTTAGGTTTAGGGATAGGGCTAGGGCTAGGGCTATATGTTTGTCTAGTGCGAGGGTTAGAGTCAGGGCTAGGTTTAGGGTTAGGATTAGTGTTATGGTTATTTCTAGTGTTAGGGTTAGGTTTAAGGTTAGAGTTGGAATTAGGTTTACGTCTAGGGGTAAGTTTTGGTTTAGGGATAGTGTTTAGGGTAAGGTTAGTTTAGTGTTAGGATAAAAGTTTGGTTTAGGTTTTGTGTTAGGGTCCATGTCAGGGTCAGTTAGCCACTGAAGCTTGCCGTAATAGCTGCCTATTTGTTTCTATTCATTAGGTTGGCCTCCTAGGGCAAGCTGTCCTTGTGGAGGGTCTATAACGTAGGCCAATGCTAGACGCTGTTTGTGAGTGGCCTTGAGTGTCCTGTTTGGAGCTATCGGCAACCCACAGCTTGAAGTCCCCTCTGTTGGAGCTGAGTGTGCTTGGACAGGACAGAGATGCACACCAAAGTCTGCTTTTCCACGGCCCACATCCAGAAGCAGATTAGGCAAAGACTCAAAGCACTCTGAGCTCTGCCTCTGCCTACACGCTGATTAATCTGATTCTCTTATTGAGCCTCAGGTTGTAGAAAGTCCAGGGGGTAGGACTAGAGGTTTTCTTGCAGGGTGGGGCAATTGCTTCCTCCTCAGGCAAAAGCTGCTGGGAAGGAAAATGTGCCTCTGCAGTATGAGGGAGTGACTCAGCACAGAAATCCAGAGGGGTGCCCTTTGAGCTCCATGTCCAGGGCCCACAGCCATAGGTTCTCCTCACACAGGTCCAGTCCACTTTTCCCTCCCTCTTCTGGAACCCAAGGTGAGTGGCTGCACATGAAACTTTGTGTGTTGGCTCTTTAAGAGGGTGCCTGCATTTCCAGCCATCTCTCCCTAGCAGATAGAAACCCAGATGCTTGTCAGGGCCAGATGTTATGTGGGCCCCTGTCTCAGGTCTGGTGATCCTCACCATGGGTTTAGGCCCCAGAGTCCTCAGTGGGAATCCCCCACAGCTGAGATCTCCCTGCGGACCTTCAGCTGCTGCCTGTGAGAGCCCAGCCAGCCCTCTCTTGCCTCCGCACTTCCTACACTTCTCTATGTGGTCTCTCCTTCTCCCCCTTGGTTATGAGGGTGCTCTCCAGCTTGTCTTCAGTTGCAGTTGGTTATTCAGGATAGTTTTTCTATAGTTTTTTTATTCCCAGTTTTCGAGAGATTAATTCACAGAGACCATATTGAGTGTTGGAAATATATTAGCTGGTGGCTGCGAGTGGGCTCCTGCCGTAAACAAACTCGCAGCCCCAAACTGTCTTCACAGGGATAATTTAAAGGCAAAACTGCACCCTGGTTGGCATGGAGAGGGGTACGAACATAGCAAAGCAACATACAGAAGCCAAGGTGAGCATTGTTTAACCTTTACGGTTGGCTATTTCCTGGCACAAGCTTGTAACTCTGTTCAGGGCTATAGAACAGGGTTGACAGATTAAAAATGAGGGTTCCATGCTTCATGATTGAAAAATGACAGTTACATGCTTCATTCCCCAGTCCTGTTTCTAAATTTTGATGAGAATTAAATCCTTGATTCTTCTTTGGGGGGTAGAGAATTAAACTCGGTTCTAAGAAGCATTAATTTTACAGAGTTGATTCTATCTCTAACGCAAGAAGCCAGACAATTAAGGAGGCAGGGACCTATGATAAGGGTGAGTATGTGGAGGACTAGGGTTCCAGCTGTTTCAGATAAAAGGGTTGTGATCCAAGGGGACCGTTCAATACACGGTGATGCCAAGATTGCGAGCTCTCGAGCTGCCTTCTGTGTTCCTCAATATTTTTCCAGACAAGGGATAGAGATTTCTGGATGATACCAGTGTTGTTGGCGTAGAAGCAACATGTTTCCCCTAGGGCGGCACAGAGGCGGCCTTGCTATAGGAAGAGAAGGTCTAGCCCCCTGTGGTTTTGGAGGACTGCTTCTGCTAAGGATTCTATCTGGTCATTAAGGGCAGATATTGAGGCTTCTAAGTGGCTAAGATCTGTATTAACCTGTTCAATTAGTTTGCAGATGTGGAGATCAGAGGTCACTCTGGCAGCTGAACTTATGGCTGTGGATCCACCTATGCTGAGTCCAGCTAGAACAGGCAGGAGGAGGAGCATCACTAGTATCCAAAGAGTTAAACTTTCAGGTGGAAAATTAAGGGTGGACCCTTCCTACTCACTGTAAATAGAGACCTGTGGTAAGACATACAGAAGGAGACAAAGAAACAGGATTACGGGGGTCTTGTAGTTCCTCAGAATTGAGACAGCAAGTTAGGCCCATGGTGCATGCAAACCATGTATTGTTTGGGGCCGGAAAATGCTGTCTAGAGGAGGGGAAAGAGGAGTTGACGTATAATGTTGTGTTGCAGAGGCTAGAATATGGTTTGGGAATATCACTGTTTCCAGTGAGGAGGCATAGTCTTGGGCCTTGTGTATCTCCTAATGTAAGTCGATAGGGCTCTTGATGGAAATTGGACTGATCTGAAGTCAAGGTAAGAGGGAAAGATACCCCTATGCCTGAATAGTAAGTGGGTTTAGAGGCTAAACATAGCCAACAGTTGGATGCTAAGTCAGGGTGTGTAGAATTGATTATGTGGTGTATAGGTGTCAAGAGGGAGTGTAGAGGCACCTCTGCAGGTGCTGGATTAGTAGCCCTATACTGTTGACTTAGATGGTTTAGGGTAGTAGGTTTTGGTCATGCTATAGCTCGCCTATGGGACCTATGGGCCTTTTCGGTCAGAGACATGGTCTCTTCTGGATGGTAAGAAGGGACCCAATATCATAACCAGTTCAACAGAACCAGATTCCCCACGTCCGGTCTGTGAGCCAAAAGGAGTGGCTTCTATCCTGGGGATGGAGGGAAAGAGGTTTACATTGTCCTAGCATGCATTTGGTGGGTCTTGAGGTTCTCCTAAGTTTTAGAAACTTGTCCATGTCTTTACTCCAGGGAGCAACAGTTTCCCAACCCCAGCTAGGGCAGCAGTACTGTGAGGGATTAATCAATAGATTGTAAACTTCACTCTGGGAAGGGGTGCCCACACCCAGGAGTACTAGTACTATGGGTTGCTAAGGGTATCTGAGGGGAGAAAATTTTTGAAAAGGGCATATAGCTCAATCTGAATGGTGAGGTTTGTGCTGGGGCTAGGATCTGTCTGGTTAGCTAGAATTGCTCCCGAAATTCCATTTCAAACTTCCCAATAATAGGATATTCCAGATGTAGGTACCGAGGACCGAGTGAGACAAACGATGGTTATAGATATTAAGAAGGAGAACCCCCTTTCTTGAGCCTTATTTTTTGTAGGTTGCCAGTCGGCTGGGATGTCCATCTGGAATCTGCTGCCTTGAGGCAGGAGTGATGGATCCAGGTGGAGAGGTGTTCGACCTTGACTGCTGTAGGCATGGTTAAAATGATGAGGAAGGGCCTTTTCCAGGTAGGTTGTAGTTTGTCCTTTAGGTGAGTTTTAACCCACACCAAGTCCCAGCATTGGAACGGGTGTACAGGGTCCAAGGAACGTAGGGGGAGGAACTGGCAAACTTAACGATGTACTTTAGTCTGTGTATCCTGTAAGGATTGGAGAAACTTGAGTAGAGAGGTGTTATGGATTTCAGCTAACAGCTCTGCCTGTAGCCTAGGGAGAAGAGGGGGTGATCTCCCAAACATAATCTCGAAGGGGGTAAAGCCCGCTTTGTAGGGAGTACATCTGACTCATAGGAGAGCTAGGGGTAAAAGACTGGTCCAATTTTCACTGGTTTCTAGAATGAGCTTAGTTAGGGTCTCTTTTAGAGTCTTATTCATGTGTTCAACCTACCTTGAGCTCTGAGGTCGGTAGGAGCATTGGAGTTTGCAATTAATTTGTAAGGCTTTTGTTATGAGTTGGGATATTTTGGCTGTGAAGGCTGATCTGTTGTCTGACCTGAGGGAAGAGGGTAAGCCAAATCTCGGAATTATTTCGGATAGGAGTTTCTGGAGTACTGTGATGGTGGTTTCATTTCAGGTGGGGAAAGCATTGACCCAGCCCAAAAAGTTTTCTACAAGTACTAGGTGGTACTTATTCCTGTCAGACGGGGGGTTGACTTCAGTAAAGTCAAGCTCCCAGTGTTCTTCTGATGTGGATCCTCGTGACCGTATTCCTAACCGGGGAGGCTTTCCTTGTCTAGCATTGTCTTGAGTGCAGGCTAGGCACCTGGAAGTGGTAGACTCAGTTATGGACTTCTGGTTAGTAAAGAAGTATCTATCTCTGAGGAGCTCTGATAACTTAAACTGCCGTAGGTGAGAGCTCTGTTATAATTGGGATACAGGTGTTTTTCCTAGAGCTTCTGATAGAAATACCTGGTCTGAAGGTTAGTGAAACCATCCTCTATGTTTAGTGGCCTGCCTAGGTGTGGCTAGTTTTACTTCCTCTGGAGAATAATGGGGGCATTCAGGTAGGACTGGGTCTGGTAAGGTTAGAATGATGTCTAGTGACAGGATGGGGAGTTTTGCAGCTTCTTTGCTGCCAGGTCAGTGGCTCTCTTTCCCCTTGCTTCTTTGGATTGTCCTTTCTGATACCCTGGGCAGTGTATTAAGGCTAACCTTTTAGGGAGCCATATAGCTTATAGGAGGGCTAGAATTCAGTCTTGTTTTTAATTTCCTTTCCCCCTGAAGTTAATAGTTCTCTTTCCTTGTAAATATTAGCATGGTTGTGGGCTGTAGCAAAAGCAAACCAACTGTCTGTGTAGATATTGACAGTTTTGTCCATTGCTCATCTGAGCGCCTGTGTTAGGGCGATTAATTTGGCTTTTTGGGCAGAGGTGTCATGAGGTAGGGCCTGGGCCCATATGGTTTCTTCCTGTGTGACTACAGCAGCCCCGGCAAACCGAATTCCCTTTTCTATAAAACTGCTTCCATCTGTATATAATTCTGTGTCAGGATTGGTGAATGCTACATCTGTAAGATCTGGCCTGACCTGCTGAGTGAAATCTAGGAGATCCTCACAGTTTTGTATCGGGGGTACTGGATTATCATCAGGGTTGCTGGGTTCAGAACCTGCGTCTTACTAAAGTGGATGAACAGCTGATTGAAGAGAGCCTGGTACTGGGCTACCCGTGAGTTGGATATCCATTTCTCTGGGCTTCCTTTTAGAAGAGTTTCAACTGCATGTGGGGCAGTGAGGGTGAGTTGTTGCCCAAGAGTCAGTTTATCAGCCTCCTTAATTAGAATAGCTGTAGCTGCTATTGCCCTTAAGCAAGCCGCCTGTCCTGATGCTACAGGATCAAGCCTCTTTGACAGGTAAGCAACAGGCCTTCTCCACAGTCCTTGAGTCTACCGTAAGACCCCTTTAACAATTCCTTTTGACTCATGAATGAACAATTGGAATGCCTTAGATAAATCTGGTAAGGCCAAGGCTGGTGCTGATATAAGGGCCTGCTTTAGGTTTTCCAAAGCCTTTTGTTCAGTCTCAGTCCAGTCTAGATGCTTTTCCCCTCCAGTTAGGGTATAAAGGGGTTTTGCTAACTCTGCAAATCCAGGAATCCAGAGTCGGCAATATTTGTTAGCTCCTAAGAATTCCCGTACCTGTTGTTTGGTGGTAGGTGTAGGAATTTGGAGGATGGTTTGCTTTCGGCTGTCCAAAAGTGTTCGCTTACCTCCCTGGAGCTGGTAGCCAAGGTTTGTTACTGATGCGGTGCAGAGTTGGGCCTTCTTGGCTGGGACACGATATCCAAGAGCCTGTAGGTGTTGTAGCAAATCCTCCGTTGCTGTTTTGTACTCTTTTCTCGAGTCTGCAGCTAGGAGTAGATCATCTACATACTGTAGTAAGGTACAGGGAGAATTGTTCTCCCTGAAATCAATGAGGTCCTGGCTTAGTGCGTTGTCAAATTACGTAGGGGAATTTTTGAATCCCTAGTGTAGCCCTGTCCAAGTAAGCTGACCAGAGAATCCAGAAACACGGTCTAACCATTGGAAAGCAAAGATTGGTTGGCTGACAGGAGGTTGCGACAGTGAAGAAAGGGTCCTTGAGGTAAAAAACGGAATAATGATGCTGGTTAGGCGGTGAGAGGCTGAGGAGGGCATATGGGTTGGGTACAGTGGGGTGTATGGTTTCAACCCAAAGGTTTACCTCCCGTAAGTCTTGTACTGGCTGATAGTCATTCATCCCAGGTTTGGGTATCAGTAGTAATGGGGGGTTCCATGGGGATTGGCAAGGAACTAGGATTCCGGCCAGCCTCAGGTGGTTGATGTGTGAGGCTATTCCCTGCCTTGCCTCCTGACTCATAGGATACTGATGTATCCTGACTGGTGTGGCATTTGCCTGGAACTGAACGAGTACTGGGGGTTGATGTGTAGCTAACCCCGGGGCGTCTGTCTCGGCCCAGACTTTAGGGTAGCGCTGCTACAGCTCTAACAGATAAGGATCAGTGTTAGTCTGAGTAAGAGAATTACCTTGTAGAAAAGAGTCCTCAGAAAGGGGAAGAGAAACCATGATTCGGGTAGCCTGCTGTTCTGGAAGGTTTAGGGTAGCTGAATCCTCTGTGAAAGATATAGTGGCCTGGAGTTTTTGGGAGGAGGTCTCTTCCTAGAGGTGGGTAGGGACAGTCTGGGATTATAAGAAAAGACTGCGTAACAGTACTTTTTCCTAGGTCAACACTCGGTTGGGGGGTCCAAGGTATTGTGCAGAGTTTGGAAAGGGGCCCTAGGGGAGTGGTGAGAACAGAGTGTGTAGCTCCAGTATCTACTAGGAGCTCTACCGGGTTGCCCCCTATGCTAAGAGTTACCATCGGTTCCTTGGGGCTTAGTGGAATGCACACCTGGCCTCTTCAATCGGTGTTCAGGTTTAGGATCTTTTGTTTTTTCTCTGGCTTGTCCGGGCACTCGTTTTTCCAGAGTCCCTCTTCCTTAAAATCAGCACACTGTTTTTCCCCTAGTTGTGGACTCCCTTGGCTATGAGGGCTCTTTTTCTGGCTTATAGGCCCTGGCTTCCCTCTTCCTTTAGTTCTCTTGGTTGCTGATTACTAGACTCCTTTAGGGCCACTACTACTACTCTCGCAAGTCTCTTTTCTTGTTTTTCAGAGGTAACTTTCTGAGCTACCTCTACTAGTTAAGTTCATTCCCCGAAATCCTTCTAATTTTTGTAATTTCCTCCTAATATCAGGTGCTGATTGTGTGACAAAACCTAGATCGACTGCCCTGCTCTTCTCTGGGGTGGCAGGATCTATTGGAGTGTAGACTTGATAGGCTTCCTGTAACATATCCAGAAATGCTGTGGGCGATTTCTAGGGCTTTGGGAAACTGCAGTTACTTTGGATAGGTTAATTGGTTTTCTAGACACCCTTTTTAGGCCTGCTAGGAAGTAGGGGTAAAAACTGTTCAATGCATCCCTACCTGCGGAAGTATTCAGGTTCCACTCTGGCCTGTTTGTGGGAAAAGATTGTTCTATTCAGTTTCTGTTTTCTTCTAGGGAACCTCCCCCAGGACCTAGGATTGCCTTTGAGCCTCCTGCTTAATTCTTTTGAGTTCCTCTCAGGTGACAATCATCCCATGTGAAACGGTGGGTATGAAAGACGGACTCTAGGAGTCATAAGAGGAGCTGTGGTTTTTCTGAAAACGGGGGATTCTGGGCTTTCCAGTTTATAAATCACTAGATGAGAAAGGGACATAGACTAGTAAAGGAGGCCTCCCTCCTGATCCCCATCAGCCAGAGGGGCTTCCCTTAAGGGGAGGACAGTGCTAGAGAAAGAAGGTGCCTCCTGCATGGCCCTTAATGTGGAGCTATGCGTCTGAGAAGGTGAGAAAGGCAGTGGCACTGAAGGGTCGGTTGAGGAGGAAGGTAGAGGCCAGAGAGGGAGGAGCCACAGGTTATAGGGCAGAGGGTCTTCTGGCTTGGGGTCTTGGAGGATAGGGGGAGACTTTTCTTTCTTTGTTTTTGTCTTTTGAAAAAGAGTTTGTGTGACTGGAATTTTTATACCCATGTCCTTGGCACACTTTATGAACCAAGGAGGTGGGTTCTGGGTCAGATATAGTCAAATGTCAATATATGGGAACTGGTCCGGGTGGCCTGGGTGACCTGTCACAACATTCTAAACCTGTTTTGTCATCCTTGGGTCAAAGGAGCCAATGTCAGGCCACCCTACTCCAAAGGTTGGCCATTCTAACTCAGAGTGTTCTGAGAACACCTTTTGAGAGGGGTTCCCCATATCCTCCAGTGCCAAATCCAGCTTCCTCCTAGTAATCTAATATGCATTGGAGTGGAGTGTTAGTCTTTGAGCCGCCTCCACTCATGGTGAAACTGAGTGAAACAGTTAGTGTGGTCCAGGGAAAGAGAATGAGAAGGATGCTTGATGTCGTCTAGAAGAAGACTAAGGCAGTCTCATCGTCCTGTGAACTGGAGAACAGATTAGGAGGGAGGGAGTGTAAGACAGAGGATTTGAAGGAAGGTAAAGAATTGAGTCTCAAATGGAAAGTAGAGACTGAGGCTTCCCTGGAATACTAAGTCCGTGATCCAGAGAAGATAGATTCAACAGAGAACAAAGTAGGACCAAACCTAGAAATGTCCTTTAATATACCTGAGACAAATGAAGTGAAACAAAACAAAAAGTCCTGGAGTAGGAGACAAGACATTTAATCTAGGCAGTGTGAACTAAACTGGATTGTACTCCTTTGCCCTGTGTGTCTTTTGTGGTTGGTGCTGAGGACAGACAAAAAGAAAGAAAGCCACTAAAGGGACCCAATCTGATGCCTGTCTGTCCGATGCTTCACAGCAACATTGTTCGGCCTTGACTAAGGTGCACCTGTATAATCCCTGGGCCTGGTCAGCTAAAGCTCAGTCACCATTATATCATTGTGGCTGACTAAGGAAGCAGATTAGGGCCCCCTCAAGTCCCATAGTCAAAGCCGTGAGACTATAGACAAATTCCCATAACACTCACTCAGAGGTAATCACATTCCCACCCAACAAAATCTGAGTGGGACCTCTATAGGTCCGGGGAGGTGACCAGTGTCCCCCTTAAACAGATTTCCAGAACCAGGTAAATCCCTCCATCCACATCCCGACGGGAAGAGGGACCCCACCCAATTAAAACGGCCATGTTGCCTGGCCGGGCGTGGCTCAGCGGTTGAGCGTCAACCTAGGATCCACGAGATCGGGGTTTGATTCCCGGTGAGGGCACATGCCCAGGTTGAGGGCTCCATTCCCAGTCAGGGGCATCATTGATGTCTCTCCCTCTCTCTCCCTCTCCTTTCCTCTCTCTGTAATCAATAAAGATATATTTAAAAATAAAGAAAAAAGTTCCAACTACATTCAGAAAGGTGTATCCTATCACCTTTCATGTTTAAGAAAAATAAAAAAATAAAAAGTAAAACGGCCACGTCTGGCCCTCATTGGTGAGAATCCAGAGACTAGTATAACCAGGAAATAATTTAAAATTATTTCTTACCTTCAGAGGTGTCATGAGAGGTTCCAAACTGATAGATGGGCCAAAGGGTGTCAGCTTTTGACCTGAAGGGGAGAAGTCCTAGCTGCAGGACCCTGGAACATCATCAGGGGTACCCCCAATGAGGGGAAGTATAATTGATCTTGCTGGGGCCTCCAAATGTTATACCCAGTGTTCCCAAGATTAATTCACTCAGAGACCAAATTGAGCATTTGGAAATTCATTAGCTGGCGCTGTAAGAGGACTCCTGTCCTCAACAGGCTTGCAGCCCTGAACAGTCTTCACAGGGAGAATTTAAAGGCAAAAATGCATCCTGGTTGGCATTGAGAGGGGTGGGAACTTAGATAAGCAATATACAGAAGCCAAGGTGAGCACTGTTTAACCTTTACAGTTGGCTATTTTCTGGCAGTAGCTTGTAACTGTGTGTTCCTAGCTATAGAATAGGGTTGACAGATTAAAAATGAGGATTACATGCTTCATGATTGAAAAATGAGAGCTACATGCTTCAAGAGTTTAAAATACTTTTACCACTAAAAACCTGAAGGCCTCATATCACTGAGGCAGCCAGGATCCTTGAGAAGTCACAGGTCACTCTGACATTTCCTTCACTGAAGCTCACCTGTGATTCCTTTATTGGAGCTCTTGAAAAGATTAAAATTATGGAGGTAACATTGCTTACTAACATCACGTAATTAGCAAGTACTATTCATCATAATTTGGTATCTTTATACTCAGTTGTGTGCTTTACCTTCTATGACTGTATATATGTATTTTAATATGTTTTTATTGATTTCATAGAGAGGAATGGAGAAGGAAGGAAAGAGGGTGGGAGGGTGAGAGATAGAGAAACATCGGTGATGAAAGAAAGTCACTGATGGGCTGCCCCCTGCATGCCGTAACTGGGAATCGTGCCCGAAACCCAGGCATGTTGCCTTAACCAGGCATCGAACTGGGACCTCCTGGTTCATAGGTTGTTGCTCAAGCACTGAGTCACCCCCCCTGGGCTGTTATCATATATTTTGAGCCCTTTACGCAGTTTTCCCTCCACTTCCCACTTCTCCTGGTAACCACCATTATGGGATTTGGATCTATGAGTTGGATTGTTACTGTCAGTTCATTAGTTACTCATTTTGTTTAATACTCCATCCACAGTAAATGGCTAAGGCTGAAAAACAGGGTTTTGTTTTGATTTTTGAGTCCTAGGTAAGAGGCCTTTTCACTCACCTTGGTGCTAAGCCTTTGAGTTTAAATAAAACATCAAGGTCTCCTTTAAGCTCTGGGCAGTTTTTGGTCATCTGACTCGATAGTCTCCTCGATAATTTCTTCCCTCCATGTTCTCAGGTCTCTCTCTGGAGCACAGATGTGATGTGGATGTTGGAAATCCTGGACCAATCTTCCAAAATGATTACCTTGTATCTTAGGTCTTCTTTTCTTTGTTATTGGACATGCTTTTGAGGGTGTTTCTTAAAATCTGTCTTCCGATATTTTCTTTGGACATATTTCTCTATATTTTAAGAGAATTCCAAGCTCTGCCTTGGCAGTGCTGCATGTGAGCTGCCCCCCCCCCCCACTGGGCTGTGGACTTTCCTTTTGTGCAGCGTTCTCAGACCCACCCAGCAGCAGCCCCCAGGGCATATACTGGGAGGAGGGTCTGGGCACTGGTGTTAGACAGGCAGGCAGACAGGTGGGCAGATTTTTGGTGAAACAGCCCCCACCGCAGGCTCTGGAATTGGTCCTCCCTCAGAGGTAAGGCAGCAAAACCTTGTGGCTCAGGCGACACTATCCACAGGCTATGTGGGGAGTGTCACCTGGTTTATAGACGCCCACCAAGACGGTGCCCATAAAGCCCTTTGCTTACATATTGCTGGGAACCACAGCTTTCCCCAGCGAGCATTTCCCAAAAAGAAGAGGGTGGTTTTTCCCTCAGACAAATGAGGATCCAGAAACATGAGGGCAGACAGGACATCTGGATGGTGCTCAGGCCTCTTCCCTGAGATTGTCCTGGGATTTTCCTGCAGCCTCTTTCTGCCATTTTCTTTCCCCAGATAAAGGCTGTCAGTTTTTTAGCAGCATAAAGATCCTGGATTCATACCTAAATTGTAGTCTTAAAGGGGCTTGGAAGGGCCGTGGGTATCGTGGGTGCTGTGGACTGGCCCTGGGGCCAGGACAACAGTCCAGGAACCTGCAGACAGGAGGAACTGAGGAGTGTGCTGAGGAATGCCCACACCTGCCCCGTGTACCTTTCCCAGCCCCATGACTGCTGTGGAGCTGAGCAAGCCCCTGCCATCCAGCCAGGTGAGGCTTTCCTAGGAGGTACTATGGGCTTCCTTCCTAACTCCTGGATTAGCTCATGGCTTTGGAATGAATTAGCAGGCCAAAGATGAACACAGGCTGTGGAGGTCTCAAGGCTGGATGTCACTGAAATGGGAGTTGAGGGGCGTGCAGTGGGGGACAGGGATGTCCAAGGGGGAGGGGGAGTCAGGCAGGGGACATCTGCCTGTGTAATGCCATGTTGGTTTTCCAGGGGGCTGCCAGGTTTGCAACGATGCCTTCTTGAGCTTTCAGGGGGAAGCCTGGGCTGAGCCGCCTCTCAGAGTCAGCCTAGTGTCCTGGGGAAGCAGGTGTGGACCTTCAGCCATTCAGCACAAGTTACACAGCTATATCCTGATGAAAATGGGAGATTTCCTGAGTTCCCCGGGGGGTTCTGCTGATAAATGCTGTGGGCTCGGTGGCCCAGCCATGTTTGGAAGGTGCCTCGGGACCTCTAGTGCTGCGGTCGTAGGCCATGGCGTGCTTCCCACGGTTAATCTGCTTCTGTCTCCTCATCAGGATGCTTTGGTCTGTCTCCAGTCCGGCCAATGATGCCTTCCCATCTGAACCTGCAGATGGTGCTTTCCTTTCCCTTCCAGAGTCATTCCCATCTCAAGGTGGGAGTTTTCTTTATTATCTGGGAAATTCCTTGTTCACCTCAATCACCATTCCATCTTCTTCCACGGCCCTCGGCCAGCCCTCGCCATTTCACAGTCACGGTTAACAGTCTGATCCACACCTCTGCTCCCAATGATTTCTTAGCCCACGTGATGCGGTTGACCCCTGGCCTGACGCCACATATTTGCTGCCCGTAGGATGGACACCGCGGTTCCGGAGGGCGCTGGCTGCTGACTGCCTTCATGGCATGAGTCTGTGAGGTGGGGGGAGAGTCGGGGAGCCCCTGGACAGCAGCATTCCCTGCGCGTCTGCCCCGGGGCCCGTCAGATTCAGCTCCCGGCCTGACCTCGGCGCAGAGGCCTCGGTGACGCTCCGGCGCCCTGGCCGCGCCACTTCCGAGGGGATTCCAGGCGTGTTTCTCTGCTGCCCTCTCCTGGGCGCCTGGGGAATGACACCCGGCCGGGCGCAGGAGCTCCGAGAGGCTGCCGCCTAGAGTGGATTATCTGGGAATGTTGAACCCCACTTGCAGGTCATGTTATTGAAGTTTCTTACAACCTTATTCTGTTTTTAGTGGGAATCTATTGGTTCTGAAAGAGATAGGCTCTGCCCCTGAATGAGAGGTGTGTTACGATTAAATCTATTATGATTATAAAATTGTCTATTTTCCCTTGTAAGACTTTTTTATATTTTTTGAGTTTGTTATTAAGTTCAAACCTTTCACCCGTTCAGAAACAGCCAGCTTTGTAGTCAGGATGGCCAAGCGGTCTAAGGCGCTGCGTTCAGAAATAGCCAGCTTTGAACAACACACTTCATTTTTCCCTTCAAAATATGTTTCCATACCTTATACTTTCTATTATCCAAAGCATACAATTTCTTTCCAATTAATTAAAATCCTTAACTCATTAAAACCTTTTACTATTAGTGACCCCTCTAAAGTAAGCAATTACTACTCTTTAGATTGAGGTTTTTTTTTTTTTTAATTTAATTTTTGTTTAAAATATTATGGATGTCCCTTTTTCTCCCCAATGGCCCGTTCCACCCCGCCCCATCCCCCTCCCCAGTCCCTCTCCCCACCATTGTCCGTGTCCTTGGGTTCTACATATAAATTCTTTGGTTACTCTCTCCCTCCACCCACCAGCCCTCCTCCATCCCTCTGACATTCGTCAGTCTCATCCATGCTTCCATGTCATTGAATCTATTGTGTTCATTGGTTTATTAAGTTCTTCATATTCCATGTATAAGCGAGATCATGCGATGTTTGTCTTTCTCTGCCTGGCTTATTTCACTCAGCATAATTTTCTCCAGGTCCATCCATGCTGTCCCAAAAGGTCTGAGATTCTTGTTCTTTACAGCTGCGTAGTAGTCCATGCTGTGAATGTCCCACAGCTTTTTACCCACTCATCGACTGATGGGCACTTAGGCTGTTTCCAGATCTTAGCTATTGTAAACTGTGCTGCTGTGAACATAGGGGGGCATAAGTTCTTTCTGATGAGTGTTTCAGGTTCTTAGGATACATTCCTGGGAGTGGAATCACTGGGTCAAAAAGCAGCTCCATTTCTAATTTTTGAGGAACCTCCATAATGTTTTCCATGGTGGCTGCCCCAGTCTGCATTCCGACCAGCAGTGCACAAGGGTTTCCCTTCTCCACACCCTCATCAGCACAAGTCGGTTGTTGATTTGTTGATGGAGCCATTCTGACAGGTGTGAGGTGACACCTCATTGTGGTTTTAATTTGCATCTCTGATAATTAGCGACGTTGAGCATTTTC